>NW_026947486.1:81952043-82552043 GCF_034190915.1 Cavia porcellus
TACCCTTTGTCCAATCAAAACTGCTCTAGTATGTGATTGCATATTACTGTGAAAGTACATAAGCCAACTCTCAGTAACCTCTTTGAGGCAGAAAACTTCTCTTTATGAACACCCTATAGCACTTAGATAAAGCCTAAGGACCTCTAGATAGCTCAATAGCAATCCCTAATCAAAGATAATTCTGGAGCGTGATATTGATGAGTAAAGGAGAATGTTCTCCAGAGCTGGAAGATTTCTGTCTGCTATACTGTCTCAAGGTAAGATAATTGATTTCTTGGAAATTGACTATCTGAAGAAGGAAAGCAGTGTCTTTAACAGCAAGCCAGAAAGGAGTGAGAGGAATAACCTGTGGGCGGCATCACGCCAACATTTTGATAGCAAATATTTTTAAGGTACCTCTTCAGGAACAAAATGGATTTGTGGGAAGCCCTTCCACATGGCAAAAGTGGAGATGGTAGCAGCTTGGTAATGTTAAACCCAGAACATACAAGTTCTGTATTTACCCAGCTACCAAAGAGAAATCCCAGAGGGGTTTACATTTGGTGCACCTTATTGTTGTGCAAAAAAAGCAGTGCATAGTTACTTGCTGCCCTGGCCTGGCTGAAATAGGGGCATAAAGATAGCTAGTAGAATGCATACTGAATTAGGAGGGTAGTGACTTCTTATCACACGCCAGGAAGTGCTTTTTAAAATGTGTAAATTTTGTCACTCAACTTTAACCCTTCATAGCAGAGTCCTTTGTCTTCATTTTACAAACTGAGGGAACTCAGGCTCAGAAGGGGAAAGCGACTTGATTGAAATCTAGCAGCAGAAGCAGTGTTTAAACTGGATGTTTTGATGACCTTGCTACTCTAAAGTGTTATGCAGGGACCTGTAACTTGGGTATAACCTGGGAAATTTTTTAGAAAGACAATCCTGAGCCCTACTTCAGAGCTATTGAACTAGAATCTGTATTTGAGCAAAAATTACAGGTGATTTGTATGAACTTTAAAGTTTATAAAGTGTTGTTTTTCATAACTCTATGCTTGCTGTCTGACCAGGAGTTAGAAACTCAGATTTATGCCAGTAATGCTCAATGTTGTTTGGGGTAAGACTGAACCTCAGATTTCTCACCTGTAGAATGAGAGTGGCTGGGTTCTTTCTGAAGCTGTGTAATTGCATTTTTGGCCACAAAAAATGTTTAGGGCATAACAGTCAGGACAATATCTTTTTTTCTTTCAAAATGCTTAAAAGCTGTTACAAATATGTACATTGCCAAAATTTCTGTGTAGGAAATCCCTCTGAGAAGTGAGTGGGTGAAGAAATACCAATTCTGACCTAATGATGGAGTCAGGGCACATTAGAAAAGGCTTGAGTCTTTAGTTCCTAAAAGCAGATAATATGACCTGCTAAACAGGAACACATCTCTGAAATAGACATCCCACAGTATCAGTTACATGCCCACGAGGACTGTGATTTTGCAATAAGAGTCATACCCATGTCACATTATTTTTAAGGGACTACCTCAAGAGAAACAATAAGCACATGATGGCAGTTTCTATTTAGAAAGTTATTGTGTGAATATAGTTCTTGTTCTTTCAAAAAAGTTTATAACAAAGACTTCAACTGAATGTGGTTTTGTCAAAGGAAAAATAAAGTCGTAGCCAACTGGAATGGACTTAAAATTACTAAATGCCTCTCAATAATATCATACCCTGGGCACAACCTCTGTAGATGTGGATCCAACGGTATAGTTTGAGTTTTATCTCTGGTGCAGTCTCCTCTGAAAAACAGCTACTTCAAACACAAATGCATAGGGAACTGGGCCTAACAAGGTTAACCGGATTCCATCATTTGGAGCCAAATTGGAAATAATGCAATAATTTTCAGAGCCCATTCTTAAAGCACCTAGTACTTCAAAGAGTAAACAGAGTGCTCCTTACAGCTCTCTCCCTAATGTGTGTACCATGGACACCCATTACATTCCATCAAAATGGAAAGGGAAACTAATTCTGAGTATCTCACATCTCAATAGGGAAGATCTCCTCCCTTGCCCTCTTAGTGGAAACCCTATAGTTGTGATTTGTTTCTTTCAACCCAAGTCCCTGTGTACCAGTGCTAACTTCTACCTGTAAAGGATGAGGAGCTGGATTATTCCTTTTTCTTTCTCTTCCAGTTACTCTTCCAACTTCTGCTATTCTTTCACTTTCCTTTTTTCCCCACAACACTCTCTTACACCCAGTGCATCCACTGATCTCACAAGAAGATGTTTCCAAAATTTAACTTAAGAAGATTTAACTTGGGAATTTAGCTTGCTAAAATGTACCACACCTTAACATGATTCAAACCATCTTCCGAAATCTACTATGTGCCTATTTTTGTCCCCAAAGTAGAAAGGACAGAATTGTAGATTTAAATTTTACCACATATGAAAAGGAATAATTGAAAATAGAAATAAGATAGCCAACTCATTGCCCAGAGCTGGATATCTAGAAGCTCTGAGGGAAGGATAAGCGATAAGCAGGCAACCAAGTGAATTAAAATGACTAGCCAGGAAGGCTTCTTGGAGGGATACTGCTGTGAAAACCCTTGGCACCTAATGGCAGGTCAGGAGTCTCAGGGTAGACTGAGTGGGCTGTAGGAAGGGTACAAGCAAGCTGCATGGAAGAAATCAGGGATCGAAAACCACTGAAAGCATGGCCTTTCCCTGAGCACACATCTAACATGAACGTTTGCCACCCACACATGCTTCAGGTTATAATGACAGTCTTCAAGAGGAAATGAATGTAGATTGTCCCCCGGGGCAGTACTTCATCCAAGATGGCAATGAGGATGAGGACAAGAAGGCCTGCCAATTTAAGCGCTCCTTCCTGAAGAACTGCTCTGGTCTGGAGGACCCTACTTTTGGATACTCTACTGGACAGCCTTGCATCCTCCTAAAGATGAACAGGGTACATTAACCCTTGCTATCTGATGGTGATAAGTGGATGAGATAGGTAGGAAAACACTCCATTTCTTTTGGGCTCTGATCTTCACACACTGCAGGTTTGGCCATTTTTATCAACAGCATCAGGAATGCAGACAAGCAGCCAAATCTATTGATTCCTTTTTCTCCCTGAACATTTTCTATTACCATTCTTCTTTCCTACTCTCAAACCTGCTCCTTGATGGACTCTGTCAAGAATGGGGTCCTGAGCTCTTGGGAACATAGGATTAATGTGGAGGTGGGTGAGAGACAGTACTGGCATCATTAAAAGGTACATTTTCCAGCTGGTGTACGGGCATACAGTTATAATCCCAGCTGTTTAGGAGATTGAAGCAAGCAGATTACAGGTTTGAGGTCAGCCTGAGCAGTTTAGTGAGACATTGTCTCAAATTAAAAAATAAAATGGGCTACGGGTATAGCTCAGTGGTTGAGCTCTTAGTATGCAACACTAAGGTTCAACCCCAGTAAAAGAGAGAGACACAGAGACAGAGAGAAGAAAGTATTTTCCTTCTCTCTTGTCATGGTTTAGGTGTGACACAGCCTTACCTAAAAGTTCTTTATATCTTTACAGTTATCTTGCTATAGTTTTTACTGCATATACTTATCAGATGTAAATAAAAGGAATAAATTTGGCTGTACAACTCTGGAGTTGTATCTTCTGTTGTTGATAACATTTCTTTTTATTTATTTATTTATTTGGAGTGCTAAGGATGGAGCCCAGGGCCCTCCTCCTGCTAGACTAGCACTAGACAAGCACTCTAACAACTAGCTACAGCCCCAGTCTTTTTAAGTTTTATTCTGAGATAGGGTCTCACTACATTGCCCAGGCTGGCCTTGAAATTGTAGTCCTCCTACCTTAGTGTCCTGAGCATCTGGGCCTGCAGGTGTGCGCCACCAGGCCTGGCTTGTTTGTAGCGTCTTGGAGAGGGTGAAGTAGATGACATTTATGCCTGAGGAAGGAAACTCAGACTGGGGGAATAAAAAATCCTCAGTCTTACTCTCAAATCTGTTTAAAAAGAAATACTGGTTCTTATTTGCCAGATTGCAGGCTTTCTTCCTGAGCTTGGAGATCCCGTGAAGGTTTCCTGCAAAGTTCAGGTAAAAAGTCCTTTTGAGTAAGTATTGTTACTTCTATGTCTATTTCCTGTAAAAAGGAAGTTCATTCCTTCCAAGGACTGTAGGTTAAGGAAGTGGTAATCTTTTCTTCATAACTATACTTGTCCTTAGTGCCTTCAGAGTTTCCAATTTCCAGAACACACTCAATTCATGCATGTGTGTGTGTGTGTGTGTGTGTGTGTGTGTGTGAGAGAGAGAGAGAGAGAGAGAGAGAGAGAGAGAGAGAGAGAGAGAGAGAGATTTATATCTTTGAAAGGCAAAGACTGAACCTCAGCCAGGGACCATAGCAGGGAACAATGATGTGCCAAACCATTAAATGGCATTTTGTTTATACTTTTGCTTTTAGCTCTAATTACTGGTTTCTTTGAACTAAACAAACAGGTTTCACTAGAGTCATCAGTGCCTGATTTTAAAACTGAATTTCACATTTTGCTGCAATGACCAGTGGCAATGGGTGTTACAATAACAAATGACTACAAGAGAAGTATAAATAGAACTCTACTAATATGCTAATTAACCAGACCATTAACTCCTATCTCATCTGCACCAATTAGCTCCTTTGTAGGAAAAAGCCCTAGGTCTGGACTTGTTTCTTAAACAGACAGTGATTCCCTCCTGTTCAGTGACATCAACTGCACTCCCCCACACTGGACTTGTAAACGTGGTAGGCCAGGCAATCTCCCTCTCAGTATAGTACTAGAAAGCAAGCTCAGAACTCCTCACTATGTGGTGGCAGATCAGAAAACAGCAAAGGGTAGCGTTTATTCAGCTAGTGTCTTATACAGAGCAAAGACTTATTGATCACTTGCTAAATAAATACCACATCCTTTGCTAGGTGTGAAAGTGTTGAAATCATAAGGCACAGTGGAGGCATTAAAGAAAGGTCAGTTGCTTGTGGGAAATGGTGATGCTAAATATGAGCTTAGAAATCTCAGGCAATATTTGCCAGGTGAATGAATGGAAAGGACATTCATTCTGTTCGCATGTACTCTGTGTGTGTGTGTAGTCACATGAAATGTGACTCCAACTAGTGAAACTGATTCTACAGGCCTGATTCTTGAAAAATAAATCTCACTGACTTTTAGAAGAATATATAAATAAATCATAAAGACCAATTCAGCCTTAAACTAGCTTTTTTTGCTGTGCTGGGGATTGAACAAAAGGCCTTGTACATGCTGGGTGAATGCTGTGCCACTGAGCTAAACTTCCCCTCTTCCCAGGTTTTAAACTAATTTATTAATTGGATCGATTTCTCCTTGTAGTGCTCATATGGAAGCTGTACCTTGCTAGGAAGTATCCTTTTTAAAAAGTATTAAGTTTTTGTACATTCTATAACAAACAATATTCATAAAATCCACACCTATTTGTGTAAATCAAGCAGGATGAGGTAATGAGTAGAATTATGGAGAGCTGCTCAGTTTAAACCAAGAACAATTATAGTATAATATAGTACAGTACAGCTTCTCAAAAGAAGTAATCAGATGGCCCTAGTGAGTAATTCTCTAGGAGCAATGCACTGTTCATCCATATTAGTTAGTTTTGTGCTATTTAGGGCAAGCCTAATGCAGTGGCAGAATCAGCAGGCCCCTACCTGACACAATGTGATGAGTAGCCCTGTTGAATCATTTCCATTATCTAAATCCCTTTCGCTTGTCCTCTTGACTCCAGCGACTGTAATTAAACACTGCCGAGACTGTGGTGAACCAACTGTAGGATGTGTGCCCAAGCATTAGGTCCCTGTGTATTTGATCCGGCTTCTGATAGAACTGTGCTTGCCATGTGCAAACTGTGAAGTGGGATTTAATAAATGTATTCTAACTTATACCTACCTGCCTCAGTTCCAGAGTCTAAGGCTGGGCATCAGGCCCCATATGACTCTTTGGAGAAAGGTTAGAGTGCTAGACCTTCTTTCTAATGCAGCACCAGGTATTGCAAGCCCTCTGGAACCTTTCTGTCTGGGTTCTGTAAGAGCCAGAACAGAGCCATTGAGTGCCATTCACTCCTCAGCATGAACTTCTATTTCAGCTGTCTGTGAACTGAAAAACCAAGGAAGTGCTCCTCTAGGGATAGGTCGGGCTGACCTCTGACCCATTTGGCTTTTGTGGTCTTCCTGGGACAGCTGATTGTGAATCATACAGATATTTCACCTGGAGCACAAGTCCCTTTAGTTCAGACCCCAACTTACTTTATGACCCAGCATCCTACATATATCTGCTTTTACTTACAGAGAGGTGATGAAAATGACATCCGATCCATCAATTATTACCCAGAGTCGGCATCCTTTGACCTCCGCTACTACCCTTACTATGGCAAACTGACTCATGTAAGCTGTATCTCTTTCCTTCTTTGATGTCAAAAAGGGCTCAGAGACAAAGGAAAGGCTACCAATGATTTATGAGAATTAAGGAACAGCAGGGAGTAATAGATAAATAGCTAATGGCCATAACCTGGACTCCCTCCTCAAATTCCTATTACAGCAGCATGGCTTTTCATATCTGAAAGAATCTTGGATATAGTCTAGTCTAACTCTCCCTCAGTTTCCAGATGGGAAAGTTGGGGCTCATAGAGTAAAAGTGACTTTTCCAAAGCCACATAGCTGAGTGGCAAAGCCAGAGGTAGACAAATGACTACCACCTGTGTTTAATCATGCCCAAATAATCGCACTGCTTCTCCCATTTGGAGCCTTGGGATGCAGAAGGCTTCATCTCCAGCACAGAGACTTGATGGATATTAGTGCTGGTTTGATTCATGGTCTGACATCCAGAAAATCAAATCACCCTGAGGCAGAATTCATTTCTCCCAGAGGAAAATCAGACATGTGACAGTGACGTATGAGAAAAATGTGGAATTTCCTCACACTTTCCCTAGGCAGGGACAGCATGTCCAGTTGCTGTGACCATTTGTGATTTGGCGTCATGAGATGTACTCACTTCCTGTTGTAGAGGTTATCCCACCCTGCACTGAATAAGCGAACACTTCCTTCCTACCATTTTCCCCCTACTTAGAGTCATTGTTCTTTTATTTACAGGTTAACTACACTTCCCCTTTGGTGGCAATGCACTTTACAGATGTGGTGAAGAACCAAGCCGTGCCTGTGCAGTGCCAGCTAAAAGGCAAAGGCATCATAAATGATGTCATCAATGATCGTTTTGTGGGTAGGGTAATCTTCACCTTGAATATAGAAACCTAACAACTTCAAGAGGCCACCCCTCCCAACTCCATTTCTGTTTTATCTCCTGTTATCCCTGGTAGCACCTGAATTCTTTTTCTTATTAAGACACAGTCAAGTGGACACACGACAGCAGATTACTTTTCCTTGCCTTTGACATGTGTAAGAAGTGATATGGGAGCTATTTGATTTTTTAAAGGTAGTCTCTCCTGATAAGAAATAGATTATATTAATTTATTTTCCCATCACTTAAAACTAAAAATCTTTCTTGCTATTAAAATTCTCACTGTATTGTGGTACACACCTGTAATCCCAGAACTCGGGAGGCTGAGGCAGGAGAATTGCCACAAGTTCAAAGCCAGCCTGGACTACATAGCAAGACCCTGTCTCAAAAAAACTCACCATAGTATAAATGTTGTATGATAAAATTCACAATAGCCATGGTCAGGATAGTGTCTATGATATTTATAAATTCATCAGGTTTTCTGAGTTTTTATTTTATAGATAAGGTTCCTCCTGACCAACATGATAATCTGCTCCCCTTCATTTTTAACCTGGCTGGCAATATCTTTTCTTGAGAATCATCACTCAGATCAACCCAGATTATACCATTAGGCCATTGTACCAATAGCAATCTATATCCCATGGAACTGGAGAAATTGGCTGTCTTTCAGAGGCAACTAAATACTGATTCAAGACTAGGTTATCTTCAGCTGGGATGGAAAGCAGTGCTAACTGGATATTGTTCTGGGATAAAGATGAAGACCCTCTGTGTGACTGTTTGGGGAAACTGGGCTCCTTGATTCCTTCCTTGCTCTGTGGTATAATTGCCCAAAGCAAACATTTCTGCAGACAGGTTTTCCTGAGCTTCAGGTAGAGGGGGAAACATGGACGATCTCCACTGGCTAATTCTTCTTGGGTTTTTTGACAGTGGTGTGATACTCTTGGAGGCCATCAGGGATAAATGTGTTGAGCCCCAGCTACAGCCCTGGAAATTGAAATCAGGGTTTGCCAACTAATACATCACAAGATATGGTGCTCCCACCAGGCCATCTTGGAGCCAAAGCTCATTAGCCAATTTTGTATTTGCTTTGAAAATGACACAGGGCAGATGTTTGTCCAGGTTGTGGACCAGCCATGTCCCTTTGTCTTATCTTCGGCTATGTGATCATTCCATTGCTACTTAACACCTCCACCAGGGGGAGGGCTGGGATAAAGAGAGAAAGCCAGTATGGGTGACTAGATTAGTGTCTCAGGGTCCAAAGCAAGCTTTAATGACAGAAGCATCCAGCATCTCAATCTCCTCTACAGTGTTCACTTCAAACCAGGGAACAGACAGTCTGATAGTAAAGACAAAGGAGTAGAGAAGTAACTGTGATAGGGTGTAACAAGAGTTATAAAACTGCTATGTAAAAATGCTATATGCAACATAAGGAAAAATAACTATTTCCAGCTGATAAATGATGAAATAAGAGTGGAATTTTTTTAAACTTTGTTTGTTTTTTGGTATTAGAAATTGAATCTGGGGCCTTCACACTGAGCTAAATCTCCAGGCCCTTTTTTACTTTTTATTTTGAGGTAGTGTCTCACTAAGTTGCTAAATTGCTGGGCAGGACTCAAATTTGCAATTGTACAGCCCACACCTGGCTTCAGAGGAAGTTTCACATGCAAAGCCACAATCGTGAAAAGGCAATCATGTGCTTTAGTAAATTTGAGCAGTTCATTTAATTGGAGTATAAAGAGCTTAGAGGAATGGTGGGGAGTGTCAGGCAATTGGGCTAGGGAGGTATTCAGAGACTTTGAATTTTATTCAGTAGGTAAAAAGGAATCTTTAAAGCATTTTAGTCAGGGAAGATCCATGATCACATTTGCATTTTAGAACGAATTTTCTATCTATAATAAGAAGTGGGTACTGGAGAGGGACAGGACTGCGGAATGAGGGCCAGGGATTTAGCGTAACAGCACAAGCTGTCTGGTAAGCGCAAGGTTGTAAGTTCTATCCCCGGTACCAAAAAAAAAAAAAAAAACCTAAGGAGTCAGGTGTGGTGGTGAACACTTGTAATCCCAGCATTTTACAGGCTGAGGCAGGATGATCATTGCAAGTTTGAGACAAGCCTGGGCTACAAAGGAGCTCAAAGCCAGCCTCAACTGCATAGTGAGACCCTGCCTCAAAAAGACAAAAACAACAGCAAAAAAGAATCAAACAAATTTAGAGAGGATGTGGTTAAGATTAGTTTTGGACATTTTAGCCTTGTGGTTTCTATGGATCAGATATTGATATGGAGATGTAAACTCACATTGAGTTGAAGAAAAGCAAAGCTGAAAACAAAAGCATTTGCTTGAGGGAATTCATTTTTAAAATTCCAAACTATTTAATCTTGGGATTTGGAGCCAGTTATGCAGACACACTACACCAATCTAGTCCGTACAGTAGGATTTTCCTCTTGGCTTTGTGGCAGAAAGGACTGCTGTTGCTCTTTGCAATTTCCTTCTCAGATATCTTCTGAGTTTTATTGACAGAGTAGAGGAAGCCTGCCTGCTATTAACAAATAACATCAGATAGCACAATAGCACATGTGTGAGACATGTTTTTAAAAACCAATGAAACTGTCTCCTTCTAAACTATTTCCTGAATGAATTCAGTGATCAAAACTAACCTTTAAAAATGATAAAGACAATAACTTAAGACCATTTAAAAATTACCTCAAAAAATCAAACTCAGGATTCGGTAGTAAAAAGATACTAGCACACTGAATCTGGAAAGGATATTAGCGTTTAGACAAAACAACCCGCATTGCGTCTGACTCCAGGTCCAGTGCTCTTTCTACTCTGAGCTGCTGCTTACCAGGAAGTATCATCTCTTTTTAATCAATGAATGACATCCCAAGTATTCTAAAATACATGTCAAATTTTAGTTAAAATAGTTGACATTTCACAGGAGTTAACCTACTGGTGCTATATTTTATATATAATGTTATCCTGTCAAATACGTTGACTGTTAAACAAGGAATTATAAATCTTTTGTCATGCAGTATTTCTCAATCGATGGACTCTTATCATGTCCACAACTTCAAAGCACTGAAGAGCATTCAGTTTGGGTTCTCAGCTAGGACATGAAAAAAATCACTTTATTACACAAAATAGGATTAATGAATATGTTCATTTACTGTCAGGTTCTAACTATTCGACGAACTTCTAGTTGATTAATTTAATTACTCTCCCATACTGTGCCATACCAGGAGTTGATTTGTATACTATCTATATACCATAGCTTGATTTTCAAGGAGAAATACTACTTCCAATTGCCTTGATGGCATTGTTCATGCTAGACTTTCCCCTCCACTCCTCTGAAATCATTATCCTAAAGTAATATTGCTTAGCATCTATTTATAACTAACATTTATGTTGTCTTGGGGAGTTGTTGACAGCAATAAATTGAAATAAAAAAGAAACGTGTGATTTCTTCTTTCTAGGGAATATCGCTGATTTTTCCACAGGAATATTGTGCAGCCACGTGGATGGAAAACTTGACAATTGACAACTTATTAGTTGAAGACTGTTTTTCTCTCATAACTCTTTTTTGTTATTTTGATTTTTTCCTTTACTCTTGGAGTTTCACTCACAGGAAGGTGAAACTGAAAGTTGTTTCATTTCTGGGTATTTTGTTTTCCTTTTGTCTTCATGCTCCAGTCCCTCACATAGAGTAGCTTTCCTTTTCTCATAAAGGTTAGATCCTGGTATAAATTGTTCTGGTACTATACAGTAACACTAAGAGAAATTTTGAGGTGGAGGAGGGGTAGAACCAAGATTCAGAGAGAAACTGCAGATACTTGAGAAAAGCCTGGCTAGGTAACTTCAGGATGCGTCTGCCTACCAACTGTCTCCCAGAGCAAATCTCTAGTAGCAATAACAATTAAAGACAAATATCCCCAGTTCCTCATTCAACTCATAGGCTAGGATGCAGCAGGAATTCTTTCTTTCTTTGGGAGGTGCCTGGCCTAAGATTTACTAGGCTGGTTTGATTTGATTGGGAGAAAGGGCATCTTATGATCCCAAATACATTTTGTTCATCTAGGTTTTTCATTGTTTTCTTTGTTTTTGAGACAAGGTCTAACTTATGTAGTTCAGGCTGGCCTTGAACTCACTATGTAACCCAAGCTAACCTTGAACTCGTAGAAATTCTCCGGCTTTAGCCTCCCATGTGCTGGGATTACAGGCACCTGCCACAACACCCGGATATTGGAGTAATTTTATTTACTGATTTCTCCTTAAAATATTCACATAATAAAGTAATTTAATCAAGTCATTCAGAAGTACTATCTCTGCAGTACTAGGGAATAAACCCAGGGTCTTGGGACTGAGCTTCTCCCGTTTTTATTTTATTTAAGACAGGGTCTCACTAATTTGCTTAGGCTGGGCTTGAACTTGTGGGTCCTCCTTTCTCTGCCTCCCAGAGGCTTGATTACAGGTGTATGCCACTACCATACCCAGTTTTTACTGTGCTGTTATCTAGGCAGAAAATAAAAGTGTGTGTGTGTGTGTGTGTGTGTGTGTGTGTGTGTGTATGCATGTGTGTGTTGGAGGAAGTGAGGATGAATAGAACAGATGGAAAAGGAAAGGAAAAAGAACTCAAAAGACTACTTCACAAAGTTGTTTAGTTGGTTAGGCTACAAGGAAGAAAGGTTGATGGGGGGGATTCAAAATGCTTAAGAAAGGAATGATAAATTTTAAATTGGGTAGTTTACACTCTACAATGTACCCCT
Organism: Cavia porcellus; assembly: GCF_034190915.1. Taxonomy (NCBI): domain Eukaryota; kingdom Metazoa; phylum Chordata; class Mammalia; order Rodentia; family Caviidae; genus Cavia; species Cavia porcellus. Next base: position 81,964,057 of record NW_026947486.1, read on the forward strand.
GCAAGCTCCTGTGTTGCCATAACATCAACTTGCATCTCAACAAGAAATAGCACACTTGACAATAATTAGAAGAGGGTTTGTTTACAAAGGGATTATCTATAAAAGCATAAATGTAGAGAACCATAAGTAGCTCAGTGTGATGGATTAAAAACTGGTGGCCAACTTAATGCCAGAGAAATTAAATCAGCATGGTGCTGAGCATAGATGTTTCACCTGAGGAAAGTTGCCAGCATAAATAGAAATGTGAAGGAGGTGTCCAGGTGTTGATGCACTGAGGCATTGTGGGTTTTCCTACGTGTCACTGTTTGAGCCTTTGGTTCTCCTGGAGAAGCTCTGCCCCTCACACTGAGCACTGCTTCCTGGCTCCAGAGGGGAAGACATGTACCACTTGGTCTCCAGGACGAACTCGTCATTCTGGCTTCCTGGCATGTACTACACTGTGCTTATCATCCGAGGAGCTTGGCGCCTCCATGTCACTGAGGATGGCTGGGGTGCTTTTCAGGGCAGCCCTCGTCTTTGTTTTGAGCCTGACTTCTCAGCTCCAGCGTAGAACCCACAACCTACTAGCATAGCTCCTTCACCCCACTGGCACAGACTTCCACCACTGACCTTTGGGCCTTCCCAGCACGGACCCTTAAAAGAGACGGGTGTGAGTCCTTTACGTGGGCTCTAGACCTCCAGTTGGACTCGTGGGAGGCACTGTCATGGGCTTTAGGTCTTCAGATGGTCTCATGAAGGAAATTCCTGTGGGATTCAGGCCCCTGGCTGAGTATCTTATGTCTTTAGTGTAGTGGACAGATTTCCTGCACTTTGTGTTAACTCTGGGTGACCATCATAAAATAATATTATGAATTCCATGTCCTGATTCTAATTGTTCTCTGCACAACCCCTGACTACAGCACTCAGTAATCTACTAGCTGAACTCTTATCATCACTAGATCCTAACGTACAAGAGTAGGGACTAGTTAACAGAACACAGAAGTGAGTGTGTATAATTGGCTGCTTCATTTGTGACTTTGTTGAAGGACTAAGCTAGCCCAAGGTGACCTTGTGGGAAAAGGAACAGAAGAATAAATGTGTGAACTTAGCTTTCCTCTTCTGATATACTGGTAATTTTCCTTGGCCAAACTGAGTCAAAAGCTTCATTGAAAGGCAATTTATGTGGTTAATACAGGTCACCTTCCCAATGGAAAAGGTAAACTGGAAAAGGGTGAAAGGGTGGGTCAAACAGAAGATATCTAACATAGCCTTCAAATGTAGTTTCTGTGAGCAGACCCCTTGCAGCCTGGTACAGTGTTGGAACCATCTCCTGAACCAAGTCTGGTGACTGGGGTAGCTCTTATCTTCGTTCAAGTTGTTGTCAGGGAGGTTGTTCCTCCTGAAAGGAGACGTTTGCAAGAAAAAATAAATAGCTGTGAAGTCCTGTTAAATATTACCCCTACTTATGGTTATATCTGAACTTTTAGACTAAGTTGAGTTTTAATATTAAATTCTCCAATGAACACTCCTTTCCTGAATCTAGCATTGTGTCAACACTTGTCACTCAGATGGAAATGAGAAGACATGCACACACACACACACACACACACACACACACACAAGCACACGCACACACACACACAAGCGCACGCTCACACACAGGGCAGGGGGAGAGAGAATGAGACAGAGAGAACACCTTGATTTATTCTGCTTTGTGTTTATCAAATAAAATCTGTAAGTCAATTCTGAATCAAAAGTCTAGAGTATAAAACATTTTTTCCAGAAGAGAAAGACAAAGGACAACCTCCATAAAAGTTAACTTGAATTAGAAAAAATATTTTTACATCCATCAAGAACGAATACATTCATAAATGAGGAACTACTAATGAAAATAACAACTTTTCCCTCCTTTCAAGTCTTCCAGGTGATCCATCATCTGCTATATAGAAAATCTTGAGGAATATAGTAAAGATTATTAGTGCTGTGGTGCCTGCTTGGCACGCATGAGGTCCTGACTTTGATTCCCAGTATAAGATAAAAAAGACTATTAATGAACAAGTTCACCAGGCTACATGATACAAAATCAGTACACAAAAAACAGTTCTCTTTACATAGCAATGAGAACATTTTAAATTTTAACATTTTAAACATTTGACAAAATAATTCATGTAAAATGCCATAAAACAATAAAATTATTAGGAAAAGATCAACAAAAGAAAACATATTGAAATCTAAATACTGCTTAGACTTTTATTGGTATATGTTTGCAGTACATAATGATTACATTCACTGTAGGAAACTGGTACACATATATAACACATTTCAATTCTTTTCTCCCCTTCCCTCCACTCCTTTTATTTTTCCAGACTTGGATTCATTTATTTTATAAGCCCTCATAGAATTAATTACCATATATACAGATGAAAGCCAGACTAATAGGCCAAAGAACATGTAAAACATGTAAGACAATTTTAGTGAGTCAAGGTACACTTTTATTTTACTGATTTATTTATTTTTATGTTTATGTTTTTGAGACAGGGTCATCCTCTGTGGTCCAGGCTGGCCTTGAACTCACTATATAACCTAGACTGGCCTGCAACTCCCTACAATCCTCCTGCCTCAGCCTCGTGAGTGCTAGGATTACAGGTACGTGCCACAATGCCCGGCAGTTATGCTTTTATATACCATATTACAATAACTTTTCTTTCCTAATTTTTCTAAGATAGAGAGATAGAAAGATAGATAATAGGAGAGAGAGAGGGACAGATACAGATATAGGTATAGACTGAACTTTTCATATAAAAGAAATCATATGACAGTTAATCTAATGTATTTGAGTTATTTCACTTAACATTATGGTCTCAAAGTGCATCCATTTTCCTACTAGTAACTTAAATGTATATCTTTTGTGGTATAGTAGTACTCCATTGTGTATAAATACCACTGTTCTCTGTGTCCACTCATCTGTTGATGAACATATAGGCTCCTCCCAAGAATTAGCTATTACAAACTGTACTGCTATAAATGTGGGTGTGCATACATCACTGTGGAATGATGCCTTTAACTCTTTTGGGAAGATACCTAGAAGGAGAAAGCTGGATCAAGTGGAATTTCCATTTTTAGTTTTCTGAGAAATTTTCATACGATTTCCATAGTGTTTATCACCCTACACTCCCACCAACAGTAGAGAAGGGTTCCTTTTTTCCCACAGCTTCCCCAGCATTTGCTACTGGTTGATTGTCTGATAACAACCATTTTTTCTGCACTGAGATGAAAAATTACAAACTTTTGAAATAAAGAACTAAAATTTAAAAAGACATTTGTGTTCATAGATTAGATTAATATTTTATAGGGCAATACTCACCAAATTTATCTACAAATTTAAGGCAATTCTTTCAAATTCCAACTAAGTTTTTTCTTTTCAGAAATTGACAAGGTGATCCTAAAGTTCATATGTAAATTAAAATAACCTAAATATCCAAAACATCTCAGAAAATAAGAACAAAGCTGAAAGGTTCACAAGTTCCAACTTTAGAACGTACTACAAAGCTAAAGTCATTAAAATACGATGTTCCTGTCACAGGAAAGACATATAACTCAATGGAGTAGAATCAAGATTCATAAATAAACCCATAATTTATAGCAAACTGAGTTTCAAATGTGGTACTAAGACCACTCAATAGTCCAAGATCAGTATCTTCAACAAATGGTGCTGAAACTGACACCATATAAGACAATTAATTTAGATCCCTCCTTCATAGCATAATCTAAGGTGGACCACTTTAGATGTAAACAGAAGAGTTTAGAACCAAGTGTGGCATGCATACCTATAATCTCGGACATTCTGGAAGCTAGGGAAAGAAGAGCATAATGTGGAGGCCAGCCTGGACTACATAGCAAGACCCTGTCTCAAGAAAAACAAAGTGTATAAAACTTTTAGGAAAAAAATAGAAATAAATTTTTGTGACTTTGAATTTAAAAATTGTTACTTAAATAGGGCCAGGGATTAAATAAAGGAGTACAAATGACACAAAAACATCTAGATACCTTGGACTTCATCAAAATTAAGAGTTTCTGACAGGTGTGGTGCCACATCTATAATCCTAGCACTTGGGAGGTTGAGGCAGGAGAATTTTGTGTTCAAGGCCAGCCTGAGTTACATAGCTATTCCAAGGCCATCTGGACTACACAGTGAGACACTATTTCAAAAACAAAAACAAAATGAAAAATAAAAATTTCTGTGCTTCAAGACACTATCAAGAATGTGAAAGCCAGGCATGGTGGCTGAAACCTGTAATACTACCACTCAGGAGCTGAAGCAGGAGGATGGTTTTGAGTTTGAGACTAGCTTGGACTACAAAGTGAGCTCAAAGCTAGCCTGAGCTGCATAACGAGACAGTCTCAAAAGGACAAAAAAAAAAAAAAAAAAAAAAAAAGAACGTGAAAATACAATCCACAGAATGGAAGAAAATATTTGTAAAATGTATATCCAATAAGAGACTAGAATCCAGAATTTACACAAAACCTTTACAACTCAACAATAAAAGGACAACTAACCAACCCAGTTAAAGATGTACAAAGAATATAACTAGAAATATGACCAGAGAAAATACATAAAAGGCCAATAAGTACATTTAAAATGTTTGACACCATTACTCATTAGAGAACTAAAACCACAGTAAAGTCTTATGTCTTTGATCCATTTCGAAATGATATTTTGTACAGTGTAAGAGAAAGTTCAATTTCTTTTTTTTCCTTTTTTTCTATTTCCCCTCCTCTTCCTTTTCTTCCTCTGTTTCTCCTCCTCTCCTCTCATTCTTATTTCTCTTCTTTTTTAGTATGTAGACATCCAATTTTTACAACTCCATTTACTGAAATTTACCCTTTCCCTATATTTTGATGATTTTGTAAAATTTACTTGTTTGAAACAGACATGGTAGCACATACCTATAATCCCAGCACTCTAGGAGGCAGGATTATTGTGAATATTATGGTTTAGTTCTCCATGTCCCCTCCCAAAATCTAACGTGTTCATAGGTGGGGCTTTTGGAAAGTGGTTGGATAACGAGGGTGTGATAGTCATTGGTGGATTAGTCTGCTGATGAGTTTACAGCCAAATGTGATGTTGGGAGGTAAAGCCTGGTTGGAAGAGATGGGTCACTGGGGACAGAGCCTGGAAAAAGACTATCTCTAGTATTTGCCTCCTCCCTTGATATCTCTCTCTCTCTCTCTCTCTCTCTCTCTCTCTCTCTCTCTCTCTCTCTGTCTCTCTCTCTGGTGTTTGTAATGAGTTCTTTCTCCTCTGCCAAGCCCCTGTACCTTGGAGCCAGGTGACTATGAACTGAAAGCTCTAAAAAATAAACCTTTCCTTGTTGAGAGTTGCGAGACACAGGTATTGTGTCTTAGCAATACAAGTAATTAAGACAGTACCAAAAAACTGAGTTGTCCATGTATGCATGGATTTTTATTCTGTCCCACTGGCCTTTTTGTATGTTTTTATACCAGCACTATACTGTATTGATTACTAAAGCTTATAATATAGTTGAAATCAGAAAGTATGATGCCTCTTTGCAGAGTAAATATGGGACCAACAGAAGAGACTACTTACCAAGTACAATTTAATTACTACTGTCTCTGACTTTCCAACCTGCCAGCAAGCAAGCCTGACATTGAACCTTTTGAATGGCATCACCACTGCAGGTATCCAATGGGCCACTTGGTGGTGAGTTGACTGTACTAGCCCATTTATATATGAGATGAGACAACAGTTTTTCAGAGCAATAAACATTTATTTGTGGTATTGATTTGCTTTTCTACAACATAGCATCCCATCACTGTTATCTGAAATCTTAAGAGTATTTGATCAATTGGCAGGTTATACCACATACAATTACATTAGACTAGAGGATTCATTTTACAGCAAAGACGATACAGAAATTGGTGTATAATGATGTAATATACTGATTTCATACAATACACTATACTGATTTCATACAATACACTACCACCCCAAAAATGGATACTTTGATTGAGTTGCCTGCTGAAAGACAGCTGCAGCACCAACTTGAAACCAATAATCTATGTAGGCAGGGTCTTTTTCTTCATAATATAGTATATTCATCAAATAAAAAATGCTGACATGGTGTATGTTCTCAATAAGAAGAAAAAAAAGAAATAGAAGCAAGAATAGCCATACTTATCATCACTACCACTGACATAGTAACATAACTACAGTTTCTAGAGTTAAGAAGTTCTGGCCCTGAAGGGAGCTCACACGAGCCTAAAGCTTCTCCATCTCATGACTATGGATACATTGGATAGGAAAAATCCTTGTTATAGAGGTTATCTTGTGGATTATAGTATATTTAACAGCATCCTGGCATTCTACTCATTGGATGCCAGGAGTACATATCTTCTAATTGTGATAAAAATGTCTTCAGATATTGACAGATATCCCCCAGAGGGAAAAATTGTTCCATGCTGACCATTGTTCTTACCACTGAAGAAAATAAGTTCCTATGAATTATAATTTGTGACTGACAGCTGGGCATTTTGAACTCCTGTGCAGGAACAAGGTGATAAGAAAAGTCAGCATCTTATCTTGGTAAATTGAACTCGGTGTTTGTCAGAAGGAAAACTTTTTTTATACAAAACAGAAACAGGGAAGAATTGTCTGAGAAATCTCTGAGCAGAAGCAGCTGCTAAATTGGCTGGCTACTGTGTCAGAGATTTGGGCAGTTCTGCGACAACAAGCTCAAATAAGTATAAATAGTATATTACTTACTAGACAGCATAAGCAAGACCATCAAAGTGTGAGCTCACTATGTTCTTAATCTCACAGGATAACTATGTCAGATGACAGATGATAGGACTGATAGATCACTGTTATTGAGAAGCCAATTCGACTGCAACTAAGTAGTGTCATAGCCTGCAGCTGTACAATAAAAAGGTCAAGATGGATAGTCTCATGCTTCACTGAAAACAGAGAGGCTGATTAGAACCTGATTTTAGCTTCCTTCAATACCAAAGGGAAGTTGATGAGAAATATCCTTGTGACAGCTCCTTACAAGACTAATTTTTTGGCATACTGTTGAAAGGGTATTTTGCCAAGACTTAGATCCTCTAACGGAGCATTGCCTATATGGCCTATACAAATATATGAAAAGTTTTTAATGTTCCATGGTTGAACTGTTTCCCTATGGAAGTGTGTATAAACTCATTTGAATATGTTATTTTATTTTTTTATTTTTTTAGGCAGAGTCTTTCCATGTAGCCCAGGCTGGCCTTTGGTTGATCTCAAACTCACAGTAACGCTCCTGCCTCTGCCTCCTGAGCGCTGGGATTATAGGCATGCATCACCTTGTCTGGCTCTATTTGAATATTTCAAGGTACTACCTCTCCAAGTTCTGACTATAAATAAGTAACCCAATCATGGACATGATGATGGAGAGTCAGGCCCCTAAATGAGTAATGCCTAGGTCATTCCACTAGGTAGGCCCCTGAGGCAACAGATACTAATTGAGGGTGAGGAAAATTTATAATGCATAGTGAGGGAGAAAGATGCTATCAGTTGTGAACCAAAGACTAACTTCTCTAGCCTTATTGTTTGTCCATTTGTTTGTCTAAACATTAGGAACAGATCCCAGCGTCTCATGCATACTAGTCAAGCACTTTATCTCTGAGGCCATCCATTGCACTTACTACTGGTTTTAATTTATAACATTAATTTCATACTTTTAAATTTCTCCTCAGAAGGAAATCCCTTTCTGGAGTCATGTAGACATGCTCCCCATCTATATACAGAGAGAAATGCATCCAAGTGGTACAAGTGGTAAATTGTGATAGACAAACTATTCAGATCCCACATCAAAGAACGTGCTGCTTGTCTCTGTAGAGAAACACTCAACAGACAGGTTATTGCTGTCAACTTCAGTGTGTGCCTCAGTTGCTGAGTCTTTACCAAAGTTATGCCTTTCTTAGCTACATTTAGTAACTAAGTGAGTTTGATATATGTGACTGTTATTATGGTAGGTCAACTTGAACTCCAGCCATCCTCAGCAACAGCAAGGATCCAAGCTCCTCCAACAATGAGAACAGCCAAATTGATATCAGGAAGCCAATGTGACAAGCTTCGCCAAGAGAATGAACAGCACACATCTTCCCCTCCAGTTCTCCTTTTATGCTGCTGGCAACAATCCTTGGGTGAGCCTTTCACAGGCCATGCTGATTCAGTGCAGCTGGGTGTTATAAGTCGACCATTAGTTAATCCACCACAGAGGGTGACCCATATCTTCATTCTTAAGGTTCTAGGCCATTGTTATCCTACCTCAATTGAGTTGTTGTACTTTCCCATTGGTCCTAGTAACAGCATTTTAATACTAGGAGATTTCCTAAATTTCAGTTAGAAAGACAGACTATTGAAAACTGGACTAGAGCCCACGAATGACTCTTTCTGGCAAAAATAATTTGTCTACATTTTGCCTACGGCCTGAGACTTTGTGGGAGATTGGAATTGATGGTAGTACACTCATTAAGCTGGCAGAGGAAATTTCATAGCAGCACAACATTCAAGCTGTGGCATCAGTACTACAGTTGAATTTAACCACACATACAGTAAAAACCAGCAGAGAAAAAGGAGATAAGTAACTTGAAAAACTTGTAGCTCGGCCAGAAAGGAAGCACCTACAAAGTTGGGGCCATGAAGAATACAGTTGCTAATAATATTAGCATTTTAAAAAGCAAAATAGTTTGCCAAAGAACAATGGAAAAGATAGCAAAACCTCACCTATCACGGTGTACAAGGTGCAAAAGTGTCAAACTTTCATTTGAGAAGAAAGCTTGTTATGGTTAGATGTAAAATGCCCTCCAAGTTGAGCGTGGTAGTGCATGCCTGTAATCCCAGGAAGATGGCTGGGAGTTTGACAGCAGCCTAGGCTACATAGTGAGTTTAAGGCCACCCTGAACTACAAGTGAGATCCTCTCTCAAAAAATAAAATAAAATAAAATATCCTCCAAGGTCTCAAGTTTTTGTAAGGTGGTTAGATCATGGGGTCACTATATTCGTCAGTAGATTCCTTCAGTAGCTGAATGGGTTGTTAGGAGGTAGGGCCTGGTTGGAAACAGTGGCTCACTGAGCGTGTGACATAGAAGAAGGATGTCCCTAGCCCCTCATCTCTCTCTCTTTCTCCTCTCTCTCCCTCTCTCCTCTCTCTCTTCTCTCTCTCTCTTCCTCTCTCTGCCACTATGAAGTGAGACGTTTTCCTCTGCTATGCAGTTTCTACCTTAAACACAACCAACCATGGACTGAATTTTCACAAAAATGTGAGCCAAAATAAACCTCTCCTCTTTTATGTTGCAGGTGTTACGTGTTAGGTATTGTGTCTCTGCAACAAGAATACTATCTAGCCAGGTATACTGGCACACACCTGTTATCCCAGCACTCAGGAACCTGAGGCAGGAGGATCACTGTGAGTTCGAGGACAGGATGGGCAATATAGTGAGTTCAAGGTCGGCCTAACCTACATAGAGAGACTCTATCTCAAAAAAGAAAAAAAAAACACTAAGACAGATTTTGGTACTAGACATGGGGTCATTGGTCATTGCTGTAACTCAACCTGACCATATGGTTTAGAAGCCTCTGGAACTGGTTTTCAGGAGGAATGTAGAAAAGTTTGGAGATGCCAGCTACCAAAGCCTAGAATGTTGTGAGCAGTGTGATGCGCGATACTGCTCAGAACTTAGAAGACCAGGATGCTGATAGGAATGTGGACAGTAAAGACCAGGCTTAAGGGGTTTTCACTTGGAAACAAGAACCCTGTTGACAGTTCACTTATGGCCATGTATTTTACGCTCTGGCAGAAAAGGTTTCTGTATCTTTCTGATGTCCTGAGACTTGGCAAGAGACTAAGATTAAGGATGAAAGACCAATTAATAGGGTAGAGGAAATTTCAAGGCAGCCCAGCATTAATGTTATGGAATGTGTTATGGTTTATGTCTCAATGTCTCCCCAGAACCTCATGCAGTCATGGGGAGCAGGCTTTTCGAAGGAGTCTGAAGTTACAGTTTGTGATTGGTTCATGGTCTAGTGCTAGAATTGATGAGTGCTACACCTGCCCTAGGATGAGTAGCCTGCACACAATATAAGGGAGGGAAAGAGGCTGTATTCTCCAATTTTTCTCTTGTTGATTTTCTGTCTTTCACCACCATGAGCTTTTGCCCTTCTGCCATACCACCCTGCCTTGGATCCAGCTGATTATGGACTAAAACTTCCACAAACTGTAGGCTAAATAAACCTTTCCTTTCTTAATGTTGGGTGTCGAGTATTTTATTTCAGCAACAAGAGAAAAGTAACTAAGACAGCATGGGTAATTCTGGATGCTATTTTCTGGTATTTTTTTTAGTCAGATCTACAGGAAGAATTGTGAAAAAACAGAAGCTCTGAATAATTAACGAAGTTCGAAGTTTCACCAGAAAGGAAGTGCCTGCAAAGGTGGAGCAAAGGCCAGCACATCTGCTGAAAAGATTAGCATTAAAAAGAAGCCACGTATTTTGTATAAGGACAAGATTCCTCTTTTTTGAGCACCACAGGCTTAAGAATGCAAAACTCTAAATCCTTTATTGAGAAGACAGTTTCTGGGACACCTGCTCTTTCTGGTTTTGTTAGGGAAGTATATCCCTGATTTCAGCTATCTAAGCACTTAAAAGCTGCTGCAGCCATGGCCCAATGTGACCCAGCTTCTGCTCAAGCTGGTGGTCAACCTTGGTATTACCCACTTGGTGTTGGCATTACAGGTATGCAAAATGCAAGAGTTATGAATTCATGATGGCATTCACCAAGATTACAGAAAAAGGTCTGGGAGTCAGGCAACAATTACAGGGTAATAGTCTCTGCCAGGAGCCCAAGAGAAGGAAGTGCCTGAAACAGAGTGAAGTCAAAGATGCAGTGGAAACTCAATGAAGTTGAAGATGCCAGGACCATGATGTATCTGCTGGGAAAAGTCACAGAGAGAGTGGAGCCAGTCCAAGAGAGAGGCCATGCAAGATGCAACCAAGGAAGCTTGTAGGGGTCTTTGGAGCTCACATCTCACATAACCTGATCTATGCCCTGGTAGCTGGACACAGAACTATAGGATTTTGTATTTTGGTCTTTCTTTGGTCCAATTTCTATCTATTGTGCCCCTTTGGAATTGTAATGTTTACTCTGTGCCATGTTATGTTCGAGCTATTTAACTTTTTTTTTATTTTTACAGGGCCTTGAGACTGAGAGGAAACTTTGGACTTGAATGTTTCAGCACTGCTGTAACTGTTAAGATTTGGCAACTATTAGAGATAGATTAAATACATTTTGAATAATTAGGTGGACATGAGTCTTTTGGAGACCAGGGGAAGAAACTTGTTCCCAGTTTCTCTCTCTTCTACCTCTCCCTCTCCTACTTCCCTCCCCCCATCTTCCTCCTCCTTTTTCTTCTTCCTCTCTCTTTCTCCCCCGTTCCTCCTGGTTGTCACCTATACTTTGCCAACTCTAGCCACCATGCTGTTTCCACCTTGGAAGTAGGCCTCATTACCCACATCCAGGAAAGACCAATGGTCTGATTGTCTTCCTCATTAACCAACTTGAGTAAGAGGACCATTTGGTTTGGATTATTGCCACACTCTGAGGTGTATGTCCAGCTCATGTACTGGCTGTTTCTCACTTAGTCACTGTGAGAAGGTAACACGGAAAACTCTGAAGTGGAGTTGCTCTGTAGTTATTCTGTCACTGTCAAACAATTACCTCCTTCCCAAATCACACCTAATCAAACACTCTCTGGAAATATGATAGGAGCTACAGTGGGTTTCTTCTCCAACTCTACTCTGCTATGGAGATACTTTCAGGGTAAAAGCTTGCACCATTTATGCAGTTTATAATAGCCATGAGATTTCCCTGGGGCTCGTGCTGTTGATCCAGTTCATTATTGCTCTCTGGAGTTGTTGATTCTCCAGGACTTACCTTCTCTTCCAGGATGTTGACCTTGTCTACCATCAGGTAAATCAGCACCTCTGCTACCCAGTGCCAAGGGAAAACAAACAAATAATCATTTCCTTCTAATGCTTCTGTGTACGTGTGTGTGTGTGTCTGGAGCTTTTGTGCTGAAGTTGAAGGTACTTGTAGTAAAGGGCTGTACAGAGAACAATTAGAATCAGGACATGGAGTTTATAATATTATTTTTATAATGGTCACTGGGAGTTAATACAAGAAAATGCAGAAAATCTGCAACACCAAAGACATAGAATATTTAGTCAAGGGCCTAAATCCCACAGCAGTGTCCCACATGAGTCCAGGTAAAAACCCAGAGCTCATGACAGTGCCTCCCACAAGTCCAACTGGAGGTCCAGAGCCCACAAGAAGGACTCACGCCAGTCTCTTTTACGGATCCATGTCAGGAAGGCCCAAAGGTCAGCGTGGAAGCCAAAAAGTCCATGCCAGCGGGGTGAAGGAACTGTGCTGGTAGGATGAGTGTTCTATGCTGGAGCCGAGAAGTCACACTAACAACAAAGACCACGGCTGTCCTGAAAGGCAGGCACCACAGCCATCCTCAGCGACACGGGAGCCCCGAGTTCCTCTGACAATAAGCATGGTCGGGTACATGCCAGGAAGCCAGTGTGATGAGTCCATCCTGGAGGCCAAGTGGCACACTTCTTCCCCTCCAGAGCCAGGAAGCAATGCTCGATGTGAAGATCAAAGCTTCTTCAGGAGAACCAATAGCTCAAACAACAACTCGCAGGAGAACTTTCAATGCCTCATTGCAATAACTCATTAATGCCCTAATGCCCCCCTTATCCTTCTCCACCTCTCTATTTATGCTAGCATCTTTCCTCAGGTGGAGCATCTACACTCAGTAATCCAGCTGGAGTTAAGCTGACCACCAGTTCTTAATCCATAATAATCCACCCCTGGTCAAACTGATAACCACACACATTTCCCTAAACTATAGTCCTTAGTGGCAGGTTTGTAAAAGTTAACATACCTTGTTTTATTCATATTTACATTAATACAACAATTACATATATATGATTCTTTTTACACTTATTCCTGCACCAAAAGCAAAACATTTAAAAGGTGACCAAGGTTCAACATTAAAACACAGTACTTTGATAATTTAACCTGGTTACAAAGATATACGAACATTTAAATCACACTAAAAGAAGAATTACAATCACAGTCCTTGCATCCCATTAACTTTTAACATGGCATGGCAAGACGAAAATATAACAATCTCCTGCAATTCAAATGTACTCTTGATTTTTCCATTGTCCTAGTCTTCTAAACAACCATGTTCTGTTTTGTCTTTGCAACCCACAGTTCCAATGGAGCCTTCTTCTTGGTCAAGTGTTTTAAATTACTCTACTGGCATTTTGCTCTAAATTTCCAACATAGATCTGGTCAAAGTAACTGTGCTACCATTCCAACAGTAGACTGCACTGAAATTTTTCTGCCACCCAGGTAGTATCTCTAAATACAAACAAAATGAAGATCAACTTTCAGCCAAAGCACAATATACTTACTCTCTGGACTCCAGCAGCCACTGCAGTGTTTCCCAACAGAAGCCTCCCAACCTTCATTTTAATTGGCAGCATTTCCATCAGTAGTCCGATCTTCCAGGTTCTGACCAGAGTCTCCAAAATAGCACAGCACACAGGGAATATCTTTTGGACAGTCTCTCAAATATTTTCCAAATTAATTTCTAAGGCTCTTAAGATAAATGTCCAGGAAACATAATAGCAAAAACCCCACTCTCCATACCAATTTCTGTTGCAGTCAGGGGTTGTGCAGAGAGCAATTAGAAACAGGACATTGAGTTTGTAATATTATTTTTATAATGGTCACCGGGAGTTAACACAAGAAAATGCAAGAAATCTATCTGCAACACCACAGACATAGAATATTTAGTCACGGGCCTAAATCCCACAGCAGTGTCCCACATGAGTCCAGATAAAAACTCAGAGCTCATGACAACGCCTCCCACAAGTCCAACTGGAGGTCCAGAGCCCACAAGAAGGACTCACCCCAGTCTCTTTTACGGATCCATGCCAGGAAGGCCCAAAGGCCAGCGGTAGAAGCCAGAAAGCCCATGCCAGCAGGGTGAAGGAGCTGTGCTGATGGGATGAGGGTTCTGTGCTGGAGCCGAGAAGTCACACTCACTACAAAGACCAGGGCTGTCCTGAAAGGCAGGTACCACAGCCATCCTCAGCGACAGGGGAGCCCCAAGCTCCTCTGATGACAAGCACAGTTGGGTACATGCCAGGAAGCCAGCGTGACAAGTTCATCCTGCGCACACGTCTTCCCCTCCGGAGCCAGGAAGCAATGCTCGATGTGAAGACCAAAGCTTCTCCAGGAGAACCAATGCATCAATGCAATAACTCATTAATGCCCTAATGCCCCCTTATCCTTCTCCACCTCTCTTTTTATGCTGACAACTTTCCTCAGGTGGAGGATCTATGATCAGTGCCATGCTGATGTAATCCAGCTGGCATTAAGTTGACCAACAGTTCTTAATCCATAACAGTGTTTATAGTAGAAAGACTTTCTTGCTACTATTGCGATCTTAGTGTCTGCTCTTTGTGATGCACTCTGAACAAGGTAAATTATAGACCTTTGCCTCTGTCCCAAAATCTAGCCACTGCATTAAATTAGGGAGGATGCAAAGTAATTGGCCCAGCATCCCATTATCTGGGAATGGATCACAGTATTGTTAATGACCAAAGGCAATCTACATATTGGTATAAAAATAAAATCTATTACAATAACAACACAACCCTCACAATAACAATAAAATAAGCAACAGAAATAGCATCAAAGACAAACTGGATATTAACCAAAGAACCAATAATATACCACCTTTATCTATAGAAAAGAAATAAAAAATTACCGTATAAACACAAAGAAAAACTAATTTTTTGTTTTTGAGACAGGGTCTCACTATGTAGTTCAGACTGCCCTCAAACTCACAGTGATCCTCCTTCCTCAGCCTCCTAAGAACTAGGATTACAGGTGTGCACTACCATGCCCAGATGAAAAACCAAATATTCACATATAGTAAATACTAAATTCAACAGTTATACCTCCATTCACAATAGAAAAGAATTCAACAGTAAATGCATAGAGTTAACTGTATAAATATTAATCAAATTTAATTTCTGTATACCAGTAATAAAGATAAAAGTATGGAAGAACAGGAGAACCATAGAAGAAAATTTTGAAAAATTAAACAATGGAAGATGAAGAGAACAGAAATGTGTGCTAAAGACCCTACTAAGGACCAAAAGGGAATTAATAGAATTAGACAAAGGTAACAGAAAATAACAAGAAAAAATTCAAAGAAAAAAAAACCCAAACTCCTAAAAACCAATAAAGAAAGTAGAAAAAAAAAAAAAGGAAAAAAATTGGCCAGGAATGGTGGCACACACCTGTAACCCTAACACTCAGGAAGTTGAAGCAGAATTGCCACAAGTTCAAGGCAGCCTGGGCTACATAATGAGTTCAAGGTGAAGCCTGGTATAGCTAGCAAAACCCTGTCGAAAGAAAGAATGAAATAAACAAAGAAAGAGAAAAAGGAAGAGAGAGCGAAAGAGGGAGAGAGGCAAGGCAGAAAGAAAGAAAGAGAGAGAGAGAGACAGAGAGAGAGAGAGAGAGAGAGAGAGAGAGAAAGAAAGAAAGAAAGAAAGAAAGAAAGAAAGAAAGAAAGAAAGAAAGAAAGAAAGAAAGAAAAAAGAATCATTTGGTTTTTTTCCCCAGGGACTACAGTTTTGGCATCTACCAAGCCATGGTTTTCTCCCCTAGACTTACAGCCTGTGAGTTTGTGGGGTACCCCTCTCACATCATTTAAGAAGCCCCTCTGTTCATTTACCCCAAGCAGTCACAACTGTCCAAGCCAAGGAATACCGGTAAACAGGCAAAGTAATCAAACCTCTGGTCCATGCTAGATGTAAGTATCAGGGTGCATGTTCAAGCAGACTATTGTATTTAATGCTTGCACTCTTGAACTATGGCTGCAGCAGTTTCTGAGTGCCTGGGTGCCTGCACTCAAGACTGTACTTCCCTAGGCAGCTACAAATGAACAGTTGTCCTAGTCTACTCTCAAATGAAAAATTTATAGTCTTGCACACTTGGGCCTGCAATGGAGAGGATCTTGATGACTTCTGAGATATATTCAATTCTTTCTTTCTATCCCTGTACAAAAAAAAAAACTTGGCTTTTTTGTATCAGGAATCAAACTCAGGACCTCATGCTTGCCAGGCAGGTACTGTGCCACTAAGCTATATCCCCAGCAGAACCTGGCTTTAAGAATGTTAAATCTTTTCAGAAATTATGGCCTCCTTTACCTCAATTTTGGAGGTGCTTCCTTTATGGTAAAACTGCAAAACATTTTAAATCATTCAGCTCTGCCATTTTCTCCTGTAGATCAGGTTAAAGGAAGCCACCTATTCACACATTACAGCCTGAACACTGGATGTGCTTCGATAGGTCCTCTACCAGATTAATTAGTACACTTCCCTTGATCTCAGTCTCCTGAAAAGTCACAGGATGTAGGCAAAGTGTAGCCAAATTTTCTGCCAGAGCATAACATGCATGCCCTCTAGTCCAAATGCCAGTGGAATTCTCATTCCCAACTGGAACCTCTGGAGTCTGGCCTTTACTTTCCACATTCCTATTAGTATTTGGGTCTCATGAGCTCTAATGAGAATCCCTCATCCATCTTTGCTTACAGTATTTTTTTTGTCTTTTTGAGACAGGGTTTCACTATACAGTTCAGGCTGGCCTTGAGCTCACTTCGTAGGCCAGGCTTGTCTCGAATTCGCAACGATCCTCCTGCCTCAGCCCGGGGAGTGCTGGGATTACAGGTGTGAGCCACCATGCCTGGCTTGCTTACAGTATTTTAGGGCTTCTCTCATTTGTATTTCCAAAACCAGTTCCAAACACTTCTAAACCATATGTGCAAGTACTCTCACAGCAACAGCCTCACTCTTGGTACCAGTTTCCTCTGTCAGTGTGAAAGATCAGTGAGTTTTCTTGAAGCTAGTGTGTGGGGCAGTGGTGGTTACACACTCCAGGCCTTAACTTCAAGACTGCCTCCATCCCAAGTTTCTTTTCAGTCAAAAATGTATGAAGAACAAAATGGATTGCAAAGATGGTGTTTCTCTTGGGAGGACTAGGTTGGGAGTTAGGTTAAAGACAAAAATGGTCTAGGAAAACCACTCTTGAGAATGTCCCTGATCCCCTTCTTTTCACTTAAGTCTGTTATCTCCAGGCTCTCTGCACCTTCAAGGTAACTACTGCAAGGCAAAAAGGGAGCCAGGGTGCAGCCCAGAAGGTAGGTTGGATCTGCTTTGCCAGCTGAAAAGAAAGTTCCCCTGAGTTCACTCATCTCACAAACATCACCTTTTGTCAGGGGTTTTCTGATCCTAATCAGTAATAAAAAGCATTCACTTGCCTGATGTGCCTGCTGTGCAGTGTGTATCTCAGGGCAGGCAGGCTTGCCCAATGGCAGCTAAAACCTTTATCTTCCCTCCATTCCATTAAGGTGAAGGAAAGTTCAATCTAATTCACTTTTGGAGGGCCCCTTTTCCCACAAGTTACCTAAGAACTGGGGGTACTTCTATAAGCCCTTAAAAACACCATGATTTTCCCTCCTACCCTCTCACTACCCAAATTGAAATGGTTCTTTGAAAGACAGTTGTCAAAGTGGGAATGTCTGCTGATCCAGGGCTGATGGCACACAGGGAGTGAGGAGCAAAGGTGAGAAAGCCTTCTGTCTAGGCTGCAGTCCTATGCATGGTGGGAGGGGTTGGCAGAATCTTCCTGGATGTTTCTTTGAGGACTTGTTTCTTTGAGATACCCTGATGTCCCCTGAACAGAAATTTCCCTCTTCCAAGGCACTATTCATTCCCTCCTATGCATAATCCTAAGGTGCTTAGAATTTTGGAAAGCAGTCAGGCTATAGATTGCTCATAAGACAAATATCTAAGGAGAGTGGAGACTGGCTACTTGCTTAGTGTAGCACCAGGAATAGGACCAAGAACAAAAGCTGTGCTCCAACAGCCTTCTGACTTCCCTTGGAGTTGTGATTATTGGGAGGGCCTTACTTACTTGGGAGGGGAGTGCTTGAGAAGAAAAAGTCTGCTACAGTTTGTGTTTAGGTGTCCCTCCAAAGCCTCACACAGTCATAGGTGGGGCTTTTTCAAAGGTGGGCAGATCTAGAGTGTGTAATTGATTCATGGTGCAATGCTAGGATTAAGGACACTGAGATTAAGGGTGGGTAATTACTAAATTAGTTCACTGATCGGTTTGTACCCATCATAAACCGAGTAGTCTAAATAAAATATAAAAAGGGCAGAAAGAAGCCACTATGATTACCTGTTGATTCACTTGCTTGCTTTATTACCTTTCTCCCGCCATGAACTATTCGTTTTTTGCAATGCCGATATGCTATGTCACCCTGCCTTGGAGCCAGCTGATTTAAGACTGAAGCCTCTACAAACTGTGAGCTAAATAAACCTTTCCTCCTTTAACTTTGGGTGCCAGTTTTGTCTCAGCAATGAGAAACATAACTAAGATAGGATCCATCTAAAATATCAAACCCAAGTTTACTTCCCTCAGGTAACCAGCACAGGCAGAAAGAAATAGCTAGACCTGCCCCTGCATGCCCAACACCATGGGAAGGTTTGACTCCTGTGGGTAGCCAGCATGGGGAGGAAGAAACAGCCAGACCCACCTCTGCATGTATGCCACCATCAAGAAGCTTGTTTTCCTCAGGTAACGCGCTGGGAGAAACAGCCAGATACACCCTGTGTGCCCTCAGACCACCACTGGAGATGCTTGCTTCACATAGGCAGCTAGCACAGGACAAGAGAATCAGGCAACATGCCCTGTGTGCCTACCACCACTGGGGGGAGTCCCAGTATAGTCATGCAGGCTGAGAGAAGAAGCACACCTATGGCCATGGGGGAAGCCTCAGTGTAGCCACATGAGGCTGGAGAGGCACACCTCATACCTTACTGCTTCTCTGGGAACCAAAATTTTTCCGAGATTAGGAAAAACCCAGGTGCCTGGCTTATTCCCCTACACTGTGGAAGGGCAGCCAACATAGGAGTGCCTGGGACCCCACAACCAGCTTGTTGGGTAGAATCCAGGAGCATGTCAAGACAAAGGAGCAAAAGGCAATCTCAGACCTCTAGCCCACATAGAACAAGTCTGGGAGATATAGACATGATCGAAAATGGAAGTCACACACCTGTAATCTCTGTAAGGATAGCAACAAAAGTAAAGAAACAACTTCATGAGACTATAAAAGTAATCAGATACCTGAAGGTAAAAGAAGAAGCCACAAACATAATTAAAGAATTGCTGAACATATCTAAAGAAGACATAGATGAAAAAGAGGAGTGTAGGAGAACGAGGGAAATCTTGAAAGAACAATATAGGAAGGAATTATAATGCATGAAACAGATTCAAGAGATATCCAGTACATTTAAAAACTTCATGAGAAGCTGGCAAAACACTTGAAAATGACAGAAGATAGACATTCAGACCTTGAAGACAGGATTGAAGCTAGTGATCACGAAAGAAAAGATCTCTTAAAAATAACAAGGAACTAGGAAGTAACAATTTAACAGCTGCAAGATGATGCAAAGAAAAATAATTTAAGATTGATAGGAGTCAGTGAAAAAGCAAGGGGTCAACACAAATGACATAAAAAGACTATTTACGGAAGTGATAGCAGAAAACTTCCCAAGCATGGGAAAAGGACCTAACATACAGGTAAGTGAGGCATATTGAACTCCAACTAGCCATAACCAAAATAAATATACATCCAGACATATAATAATCAAAATCCCACAAATTCAGCACAAGAACACAATATTAAAAGCTGTCAAAGAAAATAAACATATCATCTATAAAGAAAAAGCCATCAGAATCATGACAGGCTCCTCAACACAAACCAAGTCAAGAAGAGTTTAGAGTGAAGTGTTTCAAATTCTAAAAGAAAACAACTTCCAACTCAGATTGATGTATACTGCAAAACAATCTTTCAAAACTGATGGAAAAAAATACTTCCATGATAAATAACAACTGAAGGAATTTATGACCACTAAACCTATGCTACTACAAAGAGCACTGACAGATATTCTAGAGAGACATAGAAGATGACCACGGTTCCAGGACACCAGCAGAAGGGGATCATCAAACAGGACAGGAAATTGAATGGAGGGGGAAAGTGGGGGGCCAACAGCAGGAGGATAGGAGGGCAGAGACAAACTAATGCTTATTTGTTGTAACAATTAATGTAGATGGCCTCAATTCACCAATAAAAAGAAACAGGGAGAGTGGATCAGGAGATATTATCCATCAATAAACTGTGTACACAAAACACATTTAACTTGAAATGAAATTCACAGACCAAAAATCAGAGAAAACAATTGTTCCATGTAACAGGAAACCAAAAAAAAGCAGGGATAACTTGTCCATCAACTACAGGATAAGTAAGATATGGTATTTTTCTTACAATGGAAAGCTACTCAACTATAAAAAAGGATGATATCGAGGCTCTTGTAGGTAAATGGATGCAACTTGAGATGCTCATGGGTGAAATGGTTCAAACTCATATGGCTGAATATATTATCTCTTAGCACAATAAACTGAAGAGTAGCTGGATATGGGGGCACACACCTGTAATCCCGGCACACAAGAGGCTGAGGCAGAAAGATCATTGCAAGTTTGAGGCCAGTTTGGGCTACAAAGTGATGTAGGTATCAGGGTGCATGTTCAAGGATGCAGAGAATAAGTGAAGGGAAGATCCTACAAGGGATAGCATATATCCAGTAACCCACCACTTAAAATCAGACTCCCACCTCTTAACAGTAAATCAAC
Source organism: Cavia porcellus (assembly GCF_034190915.1). NCBI lineage: Eukaryota > Metazoa > Chordata > Mammalia > Rodentia > Caviidae > Cavia > Cavia porcellus. The sequence continues at coordinate 81,984,944 of NW_026947486.1, forward strand.
TATACTACTGCCATAATACAATAACCTTTCAAAAGTTCCACCTATGAGAACATGAGGCTTTGTGGGGACATCTAAATGTAAACCAAAACATTATTCCTTAATGCAAAGTACAGTAAGTTTCCTTCTAATAGTTGCCAAAACTCTAACAGTCTGAGCACTGCTGAAAAGTCCAAGTCTTCTCTGAGACTCAAACTCTTACCTGTGGGCCACCATAAAAATCAAAATAATAAACACAGCTGACAATGGCATAGGATAAACACTCTCATTCCAAAAGCGAGGAACAGGGCTAAGGCAAGGTAACAATCCATCAGGGCAAGCGTTAAACCCTCCAGCTCTATGACCAGCACCTGGGGCAAGCTGTGGCAAGATCCAAACTCCAAAGGGCATGGTTTGGCCCCACCCCTACAATACAATCATTGGTTATAGCTCTCAAAGCTTCCCCCTAGACATGGCTTTTCTAAATCCTTGTGGCTATTTCATGTTCCTACTTCTTCAACTTCCTGGAGTCTCTACTGCACTTATGGCTTCATTCTCACAACTTCACGGCTATTATCCTGTGGTACCTGCTAAGATTTGGATGTTCTTTGTCCCCTTGATGTTTGAGGTTTGGTCTGCATGATGGTGGTATTGGAGTTGGTGGGACATTTAAGAGGTAAGGCCTAGGGAGCAGTGTTTGTATCACTGGAAGCATGCTCCTAGAAGGTAATACTGTTTTCTTTTTTCTTTTTTTTTGGGGGGGGGTAATGCTATTTTCTTAGAATGAGCTCTTGCAAGAGTGAGTTGTTATAAAAACCTGAGCCTGACCATGGAATCACTCTGTGGCTTTGTTTCAAGATAGCTCTTCCTCATACAAGTGCTCCTCCCATGTGAAGCATCAACAAGACCCTCACCAGAGGTGAGTAGATGCCAGTCCCTTGCCATAGAACCTCCAAAACTGAGAGCAAAATAAACCTCTTTTCTTTATTATGTCAGTGTGTCTCAGGTATTTCATTATAGTAATATAAAATAAATGCAGTGAACATTGCAGCTATGTAAGATATAGGTATACTAGGTATCCTAGTTAATAGTTCTTCAGGAAAAATTTTATTCCATTTTACAGACATGGAACTCAATCACATACCCAAAGTCACTCAGCTGGGAGTTGGTGAAGCTTGGATTCAAATCCCAACTTGCCTGAACCGAACTATGTTCTTTCTACAACAGCACAGTCCCTTAATTTTTACCAATTAATAGAAGTTGACAGGGTCTACCAATACATCAAACCACAGAATTGACAGTAACAGAGGGACTTCAAGTCATAGTGGTAGCCTTGTGGAGAAGTAAGTAGATGGAGGTGGCAAAACAGCCTTAGTCACTGAGATTAGCGCTAGAAAAGGAGGTAGGTGGTATAAGGAGAAGCCTGGGCACATGGTTTCTAAGCATAATGGCCTGGTGAAACCTTCAGAGACAGAGGTACATGAGACAGAGCAGCATGTAGTTTTGACAGGCCCCCTAGCCCCACCCTGCACAAAAGCCCTGCTATCAACATTGCCATTCCTATTTGTCTCATTCAACTTTAGGTACTAGCACTGAGCTGAACCCTTCTGGTGAGAGGCTCCATACATCACACGCAAATGTATAAACAGAAGAACAACAGTGTGCCTCTGTACTCCTTTGGGAAGAGTTATGCAAGATATGGGCCAGGTGACTAATACCTATGTAAAATAAAGGGATTTAAAAAAAGAAAATAAAGGTATTTTTTCTTATAAATAAATATATGGTTCAAATGAAGAATGTGCCCTGATATCTGGTAGAAGTGGAAGCACTGTCTTTTCATGGGGCTCTCAGTTAAGTGCAGACTGCAGTAAAGAACCAAGGGAATTCAAAAACCCACTACTCCTCCTCCTCCTCCTCCCCTTTCTTCTTCATTTGTTTGGTTTTTTTTCTGAGACAAGGTCTCACTGGGCAGGAACTCATAGAAATCCTCCAGCTTCAGCCTCCCAAATGCTGGAATTACAAGTATTTACCACCATGCCTGACTCAAAACCCACTCTTAAATATAAACCCATTTTCTTAACCAGGTGTGGTGGCATATGCCTATAATCTCAGCACTCAGGAAACTGAGGCAGGAGATCGTTGCAAGTTTGAGACCAGCCTGGGCTAGAAAGTGAGCCCAAGGCCAGCCTGAACTGCATAGTGAGACCCTGTCTCAAAAACACACAAAAAAATAATTTTCCTAAGATCTTTCTAGTTGTCAAAGCAAAATGGATTCACCAAAATAGAATTATAAAAAGCAATTAAAGTTACCCATAATTCCCAAATCTAGAGATTACTGTTTATACTTTAATGTATCTATACACATTAGTTCACATTATCTATAGTATATCTGTACATATTATATGATGTAATCTTTTATAAAATCCTCACTTGTAGAAGTTCTGGTTCTAATCTGGACCCTTCAATGTGGTGGACTCTGTACTCAGCATGATGGAAGCTACAGGATTAGGGAGGGCTTTTAGGGGTAAAAGATTTACTTATCCAAAATAAAATGGGTCATATTTCTTTACAACATTCAATTTTTTATGTAACAGTAAGACATCAGCGTATTCACATATTCTTACTCAAGAATGTGATTTTATATGGCTATGTAACATTCTGTCATGTTAATATTTCACAATAAATTTAAGTAGTTCTATCATACTGGGCATTTTGATTCTTTCAAAATTTTCATGCTCACTCTCAACCTTCTATTAGCATGAAGTTTCCTGTACCAAGGCCAAAGGTAAATGTTACTTTAAAGTATCTTAGCTCCCCAGGGATATAACTCAGTGGCATAAGCACCTACCCAGCAAGCGCATCCTGAATTCGATCCTCAGTACCAAAAAAAAAAATCTTAACCAGTTTGAAGGGTATTTAATTTGCATTTCTTTGTTTACTAGGAAAAAACGGACTTTTCTTATGGTTTATTGATTTGCATTTATTCTGTCATGATCTAGCTATTAATGCCTTTATTCCAGTTCACTTACAGACTATTCATCTTGATAGCAAGGGTGCTAGCCTAGACCCTTGTCATACTTAAAATAGTATTTTCTTTTGTTTTTACTGTTGTCCTTTTTTTTGGGTACATTTTCTTTAAATTTATGTCTGGTGGCATTTTAATTTTCAGAAATGTTGTCTTTACATATTGAAAACGTTTTCCATTTCCACTTTTCTTTTACTCTTACATCTTCTTTAAACTATGCAGCTATCTATATTTGATTTCATATCTTTATAACTTAAATTTTTTAACTTCTTTTAAAATTTATTTTGGTATTTGGTATTTGATACTAGCATTTTAGTATCTTGGCGTCCATTCATTCTATTGCTCTGAAAAGAATATCAAATACCACACACATGTACACATGCACGCACACAGTGTATGCACCAAGTTTTGATTTTGGACTGTCGGTCTTTTCTTATATCTACCTACCACTGACTCTGTAACACATTTTAATATATGCAGGTCAAATTATCACTCACTGTTCATCACCTATTATTAATCTTAATGCCTTTTATTTTTAATTTTAAAAATTGTAACTGACATGTAATTGTACATAAATACGGGGTACAATGTGAAATTTCAGCACATTTCATTATACAGTAGGTAGGGATTGTATCAGGATAAGTGAAATATCCATCACCTTGGATGTCATTTCTTTGTGTTGGGAAAATCCAAATACTGAGTACAGTAGTGGGACTGCTGGATCCCATGGAAGTGCTATGTATAGTTTTTTGAGAAGCCTCTACACTGTTTTCTGTAATAGCTGTACTAATGTGTATCTCCGGCAACAGTGAATTTTCCTTTCTTCACACCCACACCAGTATGTATTTCTTGTCTTTTTTTTATAGCAGTCAGTATTTCATTGTGGATTTGTCTTTATCTTTTTCTAAACTATTTTAGTACTCATCATCTGTGCATTTTCGCAGTAAAAGCTTTAAAATCTAATTCTGAATTCCTGAGTTCCAGATGTGCTTCCTTCAATTGGATTCTGTGTGGCTTAGCCTGTAACTTCACAATTCATTCTTTTGCTTAAACCTACTTTTGAGATTTCTGTTCCCTAAAGTTTTATCTCAGCCCTAGCCTCTGTTCTTCCTTCTGTAATCTTGTCAAAACCTGACATTTACCAACTTAGGAAGAAGATTCATTGTTGTCATTAGGAAGCTATCATTCATTCCTTAATATGCATTTGTTGGTATTATCTTAATTCTAAAACCCTACAAAGGATAAAGTAGGGGTTTGGTTTTGTTTTGTTTTTGGTACCAGGGATCAAAATCACGACCTCGTGCTCCCATTGTTGAGATAAATCCCCAGCCCCTCATCTAATTTTTTTGGAGACAGGGTCTCACTATGTATTTCTGGCTGGCCTTGAACTCACTATGTAGCCCAGGCTGGCCTCAAATTCATGGTGATCATCCTGTCTCAGTTCCCAAGTGCTGTGATTACAGGCATATGCCACCACACCTGGCCTGTCATCTCATTTTAGAGATGAGGAAAAGTAGTTTTAGGGATTAAATAACTTTCCCAACATCACATGGCTGCAATGTGGTTTCACAGTCAAGGTTCAAGTTCTGTTTTGACATACCTACCATATTATATTGTATAGCACTTTAAAAAGGGAAAGTGAAATTGAATATTCTATCCACTTGAAAATGGAAAATTATAACAACCACAGACACAGATTTGCTTTTGGAATTGAAAGTGACTGCATGCTGTACTAATTTGAAAGTATGCCTGTAGTCCTAGCACTTGGAGTCTGAGGAAGGAGGACTGCTGTGAGTTAAAGGCCAGCCTGGACTAAAGAGGAAGACCCTGTCTCAAAAAAAAAAGACAGTGCTTAAAGGCACTGGCTTGGGCTATTTAGATGATACATGATTAGTTATTAACTAATGATTAATGGTAGATGATATAACCCATGTATAGCTCTCTCCACTGTGCTTGGCACATATCAATTCCAGAATGCATCTTTTTTACATATTTCAACATATCTGAAATTAGTAAGCTTCCCTTGACCACATTAAGTTGGCAGTATTTATCTTACAAGTGGTAGCATCTTAGATTTCACAAAATAAAGCATTAAGTGCTTAATAACTGTTTAGCTATTACACAGTATGACCATTCATTCATTCATTCATTCAACAAATATGTGTTCTACCAGGTATCATCCTAGGGACTGAGACAGAGAAGCAAATGCAGCAGCAATTCCTGCTCTTCAGGCAGTTTACCTTCTTGTAGAAGACACAGAGTACACAAAGCATGAATTAACAAGAAAGAATATAGCATGTATAATGGTAACAACCAGTTATATGGAGCAAGTGGAATGCAAAGTGGTAGGAATGCTATATTTTTATTTTACTGGCATACTTTAGATATACACAGTGATCACATTCATCATAGAGAATTTGTATCTGTACATGATGTATCTTGATTCCTTTACCACTTCCCTCACCTCCCTTTAACCCCTTTCCCCCTTCTTTATTTACAAAAGTTTTGTCTCCATTTCTTCCCCCTTCTGTTCTCTTTTATTCCCTTCCTTTCCCTTTCCCTCTTCCCTTGTCCCCCTCCCAATGGAGTGCTATTTTAAACAGGATGGTAAGGGAATGTTTACTGATTGATTGGGGGGAGGGTGAGCCATGTTACAGCAAGGGACAGATCTTTCCAGGTAGGAGAAACAGCAAGTGCAAGGCCCTTGAGATGAGAACAGTCTTTGGGTCTCTGAAGAACAGCAAAAGGGCCAGTGTGGCTGGATAGAGTAGAAGAGGCAGTGAGAGTACTAGGTGATACAGATTATGGCTGGAAATTTTATGCAGGCAAGGATTTCTTGAAACCCTCTCAAAAATTCTATAGACCTAGGAGCAGGAACTATATACTGGGGCTCAGGATCTTCCCAGGCAGGGCTAGGGGTTTAGCTCAGCAGCGTAAGCACCTGCCTGGCAAGCACAAGGTTGTGAGTTTGATCCCTGGTAACAACAACAACAACAATAACAGTTTCATTTAGTCTCAAACACACTGATGTACAGTCAAAATTATTCACAGTACAGAAGAGAGTAATTAGATGAGGCTACCTTGAAATAAGTGACATTCAGAGTTCAACACTACTGATGAGATGTAACACAAACTTGCCTTTGGTATGATCTTTTAAAAAGGCATGCTGCCACAACATCTGTTAGCCTCTCAAGTGGGCTGGACAAAATTCAAGTTAAGAATATCAAAGAAAATTTGTAAAGTGATTATATACAGGATAGCAGAGTACAGAAGTCCGCTTTCTGTTACTGTACAATCAAAGGCACAGGTTGGTATAAATCCATTGTTTCTTAGAAGAACAGGCTATATAGTGGGTCAAGAGGATGGTTTCTGAAGGCAGACTGAGCTGGACTCAAATGTCAGTTTTTCCACTTGCATGCAACTTTGGTTACATTACTAAAGCCTCAATTAGCTCATCAGCAAATTGGGAATGACAAGCCCAAACCAGTTGGGAGAATTAAATGAAATGCTTATGAGCATATAGCACTGTAAGTGCTCAATAAAATTGTATCTGCTTTTTCTGACTAAAAATGCACTGTAGGGCTGGGGATTTAGCTCAGTGGCACAGCACCTTCCTGGCAAGCATAAGGTTCTGAGTTTGATTCCCGGTACAAAAAAAGTACTGTATACCAAGATTTATGTTGTTCATTGTGCGTATCTCTTGAAACAAACAGGCCCAGGTTTACACTGCCATCAAAATACAGTGAAAACAAAGGAAAAGTAAAAAACATTTCCTTGGAGTTCTAAATGCCACTAGCATTTAAAGAGTACACACACTAAACTGAAAAGTATGACTTGCAGAAAACATATACAGAATCATGCAGTTGTGAAATATAATTATTAAAGAAGCTAGCAGAAGGGGGCAAGCAGAAGAGGGTCAATAGATCCATCTCATAAGTTAAAATAAGTCCACGTTTTACTTCACTGAGAGTTCAAGGCCAACAGGGACTGCATGAGACTGTCTCCAAAAAAAGACAAAAACAAAACAATAAAACCTATGGAGAGAGCCAATGTTCAATTCTCTCCCACACCAAAAAAATCTCTTATGTAAAAAGGAAATTGTTTATAAATATGGTCACTTAGTCCAATCATATAACAATTGAGGCTTGTGAGGAATTTAAGGGACTTTTCAGAAACCAAATGCTCCTGTCCTGTTCCTGCCATGAAGTATCCCTTGCTCAGAAAGAATGAACTTCAATAATTACAGTTCATCCAGGGATATATACTAAAAGTACACTTACTATAAAGTTCTCACATCTGTTATACTTTCATAGTTCATTTTCAATGTTTTCTCAAAATTTTCATGACTATGTAGACTCCCATATTAGAAGTGTTATGCAGAAGGTTCTAATGCCTTAATGATGGGATATGCGCCACAAACCTGTAAGACCACGATTCTCATTCACAACTTAAAAGAGAAAAGAATTTTAAGAACTTAGTTTATAGATTAGTTTAAGCTCGAGGCTGACCATATGGAATAAAAATGAAGTTAGCCATAGTGGCGTGGAATGTATGATCTTTATTTTTTTTAAATGCATCACTCTAAAATTACACATATCAGATCAAACAAGAATACTACAGTATGCTTTATTTTGCAGGTATTAATTAGCTCTCTAAATTGATAAACCCAAAACTTTAAGTAGCAGCAAGCATCAGTTCTCCCAAAGCAGCTTAGGTGCAAAATGATTCATTCTATTCATGAGTTTACAGTCCTACTCTCTGAGCCACCATTGTCCATCCTAACATGAAATGAACTCTATGAGCAAAGCTAATTGAACACTCAATTCATAGATTACAAACTTCCTGTATTATATTGGAGTTGAAGAAGCTTGTTTTAACCCCTGGTTAATAGTTTGTATTTTAATTCACAAAGAATTAAACACAAGTGTTTTTTAGGAAGACAAAACCATGATACCTAATGAAGAACTAATAATATTAGTCCCCTACCCAGAGGTGGAAAACTTAAAAAATAATAATCTTGAACTTATCTGAATACCCAATTCACATGCTTGGCAAGGTCATAAGTTGATTTAACTAATCTGGCTTTTATATAATCATCTCAAAAGTATAAACTGAAATGAAGCCACCATTCTTTATGGTCACATTATTTGTACTAAATGCCTTTTACTAAGTAACAACTAGATACTCTCAGAGGCAAATATTTTAAAGAAAACATTCTTTATACACTATAGTAAACAGAGAATGTGGGTCTGCAAGGCAAACACAGAGTTCCAAAGGGGGCATCACTGAGCAATCTGACTTTCTACTCCACTTTGGAATACATGCTTTCAAAATGTGCATAGAGACAAGACTGTAAGGAAGGATGTTGACCTTTCTTTTCAACAAAATTTTTTAAATAGCAGCTATTAGCAAAGACGTCTGGCATCAGTAATGACAATACAGTGGTGAGTATCTGCATTGTGCTGAGAGGTAGATTGGGACTTAATCCTTGGATTTAATAACAAAGTTTATTTAAGATTTTAGCTCCATTTCTTAAACTTAATTTTTTAATTCAAAGAAAATTTCTGAAGTGATGGCAGGTCTTTGGGAACTTTCACTTTTAGTTCAATGGAGACATAAAATAAATTGATAAAATGAGTATTTGCCTTATGCTAATGACAGGTGCGCAAAGTGACCATTTGGGTCGCAGGCAATCACACAGCACTGAGCTTCTGAACAAGAGCCCCTCAGCAGCTGAAGCAATCATGGGGACAGTAGCATGAGTGCTTCTAATACCTTATTATAGAAGTCAGAGCCATCAGAGGTCCCCACAGGGAAAAAAAATTCTATCAAGATTGGCAAATCATACAGAATATCCCAGTCCAGGTTTGGCTAGGCCTCCATCTGACTGATGATGTGTCAGGGCCATGAGCCTCGGGCCAACAAATTTAGCATCAGTTGCTGTGACAAAAAAGTCAATACATTATAGAGATATCAGTTTGAACTTTTTTATACAGGGAACACAGTTTGAACTTTTGTATACAGGGAACAGGACACACACAGAGTATATAGAAGGGTGTTTTTTGAGTAGGGCAGGGCACACTAACTTTCGGAACCAGTTAAGGCTCTGATGGGAAAAAATTCTGAATTATAACCTTAAAAAACTATAACCCATCCTAAACACCATAAAGAAGGCTGAAGGCCTTCCTCCTTTAGCATAAATTTCAAGTCTGAGATAATCAATATATTTCAAACTCCAGAAGGAAAAAAAGACATTATTGTTAAAATATAGTAGCAGCTAATGGTAATGGAGAAAACTACCAGACTATTGCTACTAAATACAGTATCAGAAATCCTTTTTTAAAATGGTATATGGGAGGCTGAACACAGCCCTCTACCACTGAGCTACACTTCCAGCCCCATTTCTTTCTTTAACTACTAGAAAAACATAGATTTAAGTAATCCTCTTTAGGAGAAGTAGGAAGGAAGTCTTATTATCAACCAAATTTTGTATTTCTCACTAATAAAAATGAATTCATTATGTTCTTGAATTTATTTCTGGAAACAATTTAAATCCTCTAACAGCTTTGATTTTGCAAATAACATCGTAGTAGCAAAATACAAGTAACTACAACATATAAAATTATACTTCAGTAGAAATGCTTTCATAATTGGATCCAGAGGCTTAAAACCATTATTTACTTTAAAAAGACATATTCTAAGCCATAATTTTTTCAATTACATTTTAACAAAGGAAGAAAAATAAAATATAAAAAACTGTTCCTACTTTTTTTTTTCTTATATAAGTGCTATTCATGCCCAAATTAGCTATCAATTCACTGAGGTTAGTCTGTGTACCTTAAACAATCTATTGCACAGCATTTCCTGGCTTTTAGTCAAGGAAAACTACTTCTGATTGAAAAAGAAAAAAAATGCATGAGATTTAACTGATTATACAGACTGATAACCAGTACGACTTTTCCTTCTTCCAATCATATAAGAGATAAATACAACGATTATAAGGAAGCCCAAGGCCACACCCACTGCAACAGGGATAAGAAAGTTGAGGTCAAAGTCAGCAGAACATTCTTCAGCTGTTAGAAAAGAACAGACAGACAGCAAGGAAAAGAAATTAGTAAAGAATGCAATTAGGTATAAACAAGCAAACAAAAAACAAGCATCTGTGAAGTGTCCATAGGTTAGTCTTTTATAATTTATCCTTATTTTCTGAGTATCAACCCAAACATTTCTCAGCAACCGATCATCCTATATCTCTTATCAATTCATCCAAAATCACACCAAATTCCTCAGTAAAAAAGTAGAAGTTAAGGAAAAAATGCAAAAGTCTAAAATAAGGGATTATGCTCACACAACATGGGGAGATTTTAGGTTTAACTGTCTAATGGCACAGGGAAAATGATCTACACTCAGAACCACTGCCTGTGCATTCCTCTACTCTCTTGCATATCTATCATTAAAGTATGAAAGAATTCTCTATAATAAGATTTAAAAGACTTATTATCAAGAAAACAGCATAATCCTTTCACACGTGAATTACACAGTTACCAGGTTATATAACAATTTTCAGCTGAGCAGTAGCCTGGAAGAATGGTAGCAGAACTTACATTCCACTGGACCACCAGGAAAGTAGTATGTGCAGTGTGGATTCTGAGCTCTGAATTTAGGCAAAAATGAACTTCAGCCCTGACTAAAAGTACTAGTTTAAGAACCTTGTTGAGTTATTTAAACTGGGCCTCATGAAAAGAGGGTAATACTTACAAGGTGTTTAAGGATGAAATAGAATTAGAAAGCATTTGATACATATCAAGTGGTAAGCAAGTGGCCATGCCCTTTGCTTTTCCTCCCATGTTTGTGATCCCATCAGAGGAAGTTTAGGTTTTGAAGTAAGAAACAGATGATAACAGGAATGTTGCATATTGAAGAGGTCAATACAAAGCAAAATTTAACAGCAGCTCAGTGTTCAAACTCTGATCTCATTCAAACTCAAACCAGCAATTGTTTCACTACTGAGTGATTAGATTTCATTGGGGCAATTTTTATCAAAATGCTATTAATAGTTTTTTGCCCACTAGACAAATCTCAGTAATTTCCCTTTTTTAGTAAAATTACAGAATTAATCTTTGAGATCTTCTCCAGTAGAAACCTAATGTAATTAACAAAATGTGATACATATTTAGTATGATTTATGAAAGCTACACTTGCATTTTTTTTCTAAATTGAATCTCTCATCTTACCCTATTGTCATTCCTAAAAATTTGCTAAGACTCTGCAAACGTAACATTTATTTCAGTTACCACATTAGCCTTTGTTGGAAGGATTTATCATATTCTACTGAAAGCCCTCACATAGAGAATAAGTTGAATATCAAGATACACTATACCCTTAATTGCTAAGTTACAGACACTCGGAACAGGCCAACATACACATTAAAATGAATCAATAATCATTTTAATGTGACAAGTCTTTTTATCTGTTAAGCTTCATGTTTATCTATACACTTTGATATCTATGCCTCATTTATACCATGGAGATCATATCAATAAGGACGATTATGTCTTTTTAATACCAGCAACGTCTCTCCACACCCCCACTTCTGCTCTGCCCCAGTGGAACTGTCTTGAAATAAGAGCCTAGTTGCCATGCTTCACTGATCTGTCCTAAGACTGCTGTTAGCTTACATTTCATGAGGAGTAGTCTGACAACAACGTTAAATAGATTTTAATGCTCCAGAGATCAACAAGACGAGTTAGAGAAACAACACAATCTGTCCTAATTAGTTCATAGAATATTTCTATCTTTTATTGCTAATCAGGCATCCAAAGAGCAAAACAAGGAGGGGGGAGGCAACTGGTTAGCTATGCTTGAAGCTTTTCAGTTTACACTGCTGAAAGTGAAGCAATTCTGGGGCTGGGGATTTAGCTCAGCGGCATAAGCGCCTGCCTTGCAAGCAGGCAGTCGTGAGTTCAATCCCTGGTACCGATAAAAAGGAAAAAGACCAAAAAAAAAAAAAAAAAAAGCAATTCTTTGAAAAACTCTAATTCTGAGGCCAGTTTAAATTGTATGGTAGACTTTTGGGTCTGTTTTTTACTGGGGGGCGGGCAGCAAATCATAAGCCTCAGATACTGATTTCTTCTTTAACTTGAACAAAGAAATCAGCAAAGTTTATAATAACCTTAAAAATGCAGACAGCCTTGAGGACAATCTCTTACTTCACGCCACTGAAAACCAAGTTTGAGCATTTATGACACTTCAGTACTTATTTAATAAACTATATCTAAGGGCACAGTGATGTGTTTAAATTAGAATAGTTAGACATTGAAACAGAACACCAGTAAGGAAACAGTATTTATTAATTCCATTAAAGCACACCTATATATTTTGTTCTTATAATGGCCGTGTTAGTAAGTTTAAGGCATCTTAGGTTAGGATCAAAATTTGGCCAAAGATTCTTAAGATAGACCATAAAACACTGTATAGCAATGTTCTTTTTAAGAAATTTATCTCCAGGACCAGTAAATGTAATTTTTTTCACCTTTCAGCTTATCAATCAAGTGATAGACCTGATTTAAGAATTAAAGTTTCAACATATTAATTTTTGTAAAGTATTTCATACATTGAGCAAGAAAACCTTGTAATTTGCATGTTTTTATATAACCAATCAGATTGTAGGTTCTAAAATTGCTCATATCCAGCATGATGGCGCTTGAGACCAATAAAATAAGCCAGCAACACTAGAATGAGTACTCCTGCCAAGGCTGCTCCCACCGCTATAGGCACAAGGAAGTGGTCGTCATCTGCACTGCAGTCTTGAGCTAGATATGAAGAAAGCACAATTGAGAACAGAAACAATGACAAAATTTCAAATCCATCCATTTTTAGTTAAAATGACAACACTTCCCAATACAAATATTTTGAGGGTTTTTTCACTAAAGTCTTTCATTATTGGCAAATGAGATGTTCCACAAAACTGACCTTCCAAATAAGCAAAGTATTTTAAGTGAAAGATGTATAAAATGATCACATACTTCCCAGATTTCTTAAACAGAAGACAATGAATACAAATGCAGTCAGCTTCTCGTTAATGATCAGGCTGTGAGCTTTCAGAAGAAAAATGTCACAATATTGAAGCAGCACAGGGCCTGTAATGCTTTCACCTTGTAAAGTATTAACTCACCAAGTGAACAATACAAAACACACAGAAAACCTCAATGCACAGCAACCTGGGGTCACTGAGCACAGGCGAAAGATATAGATTGGGTCTGGTGGCATGACCTCAGCATGTAGTACAGTAAGGGCAAGCAATACACAAAGTATCATACAAGTTTCTCAAAGCCACACTCAGCCTTGTTATACAAAAATACTTTGAAATGGTGACATTTAAGATGACTTCTTTAGGTTTGGGTAGGAACTGAGCATGCAGGTAACGGGAGAAGAACATTTCCCAGATAAGAAAGAAAAATATGGATGGTAAGAAAACATGAAAAGTATGGATGGTAAGGAAGCTGGGCGTAGTGGCTCCCCCCTGTAATTCCAAGCACTCAGGAGGCTGAGGCAGGAGGACTACTGCAAACTTGAGGCTAGCCTGGGGTACAAAGTGAGTTAAGGCCAGCCTGAACTGCATACTAAGACCCTGTCTCAAAAAGACAAAAAAAAATCCACCATGGACAATGATTCAAGTACGTCAGCATAACTAGAACGATGGATGAACAGCAGGCAGAGAAAAGTGTAGGAGGGCCAAATCTCACACACACACACACACACACACACACACACACACACACACACACCTGTATGATCCTAGGTAGTTTGGCCTGATTCTCAATTTTAAAAAGTTACTCAGCACCAGGATTTTATGAGTTTTTGGGTGTTTTGTTTTTGTTTTGAGACAAGGTTTCACTATGTACTTCATGCTGGCCTTGAACTCTCAGTGATCTTCCTACCTCTGCCTCTTGAGTGCTGGGACTATAGGTTATGTGCCACCACGCCTGGCAGCACCAAGTTTTAAACAAGATATTTGTTTTAGAAGTTATGGTGAGGAGCTGGGGATTTAGCTCAGCAGCATAAGCACCTGTCTTGCAAGCAGGCGGTCGTGAGTTCGATCCCTGGTACCGGTAAAAATGAAAAATACAAAAAAAAAAAAGAAGCTATGGTGAAGAGAAGACTGGAGGTAGTAGGTAGGAAGTCCAAGTGACCTCCACAACTAGGTTAGCAAAGTACAGATGTAGAAGAGACAGTAGAGATCCAGTCACAAAGCAGAATTAATCAAATGAATGTAGGGATATAGGAGAAGCATAAGATAGTTTCTAATTCCACCTTTGAATGATTATCTAGATGCGATCATCATGATGGGAATCCAAGATGAAACAGACATGCATTTCCATTTCAGTATGTGTGTAGTTACTGCAGGGAGGAGGAGCTGAGAGACAGTGGGAAAGGACACGTGAGGGAGATACGCAGTTTCAGACTGAGTTTTAGACGCCTATACTCTCGTCAAGTGGTTATATGAACCCAAGTGGTACCTAAAACCATGAACAAAGACATTTCTCATTGAGGGCAAGTAGAATGAAAAGATCAGAGGGCCAGGGATATAGCTCAGTGGCACAGCGCCTGCCTGGCAAGCACAAGGTCCTAAGTTTAATTCTCAGCACCTTTAAAAAATGAAAAAAGAGCTAGGGATATAGCTCAATGCAAAAGGTCTTAGGTTCAATCCTCAGTAATGAAAACAAAAATGTCCATGGGATCTAGCACTATGGATGGCAAAGTGTATGAGTCAAATTGTTGTAGCTTTACGAATGAATGGGAAGTGACTGGTTAGGACCTTAAGAACTTGGGATAGGGAACATAAATTCATTTCAAGAAGTTTAGAATGATTTTTAAAATTAAGTTAATTGATACATTTTAAGCATACATAATGATCACGTTCATCATAAGGATTTTGTACCTGTACATGACTTATCTGAATTCCTTTTCTTCCTCCATTCCCTTACTGCCCACGTTCAATCCCTCTCCCTCTTATTTACAAAAGCTGTTTTTTCTTTTCTTATTTTTCCTTTTGTCTTTATTTCTCCTTCTTGTTCCCCTACCCATTTGAGTACTTTCTTCCTATTTTGTAATCTCTAATATACATTATCCTTATTTATACTTTAAGGACAATACAGAGGGAGTTAGAAGAGAGATATAGGGACAAGAAAAGATGGCATCTAGGTGGAAGAAAATTAAATATGTTTATCGGGAGGGTCAAATGTTCATAGGATGAGAAAGAAAGCCACTAGGAAATACAGGTTGAAGATGTTTAATGGTATGAGGCCTCCTGGAAGGCAGGAGGAATGGGATTCCAGAAGCGCTGATCAGGAAGGAAAAAAATCTGCTTCGACTGCACAGAAGAGGAAGTAATGGTGCAGATGAGAACACATTTGCAGACAGGGAAGGACCAGCTGCTGAATAGCCATTTCTCATTTCTTCCTATTGCCTTATTTGCCTTGTTCTCTTTCTAGCTTCCAATCTACCAGGACTGATAAATCAGCTAATTAAGCTGATTATCAGAATTTTGTCAAAAATAAGAATAGGCACTTCTGATCACGCTTTTATTTAAGAACTGTGCCAGGCTTTTTTATTTCCTCTCTTTTTTCTGATAGCCTCTGGAGCAATAACTGGGAAAAAACGCAACCCTGGAGTTTACTGACTTTTTGACATTAACTTTGGCTGCCAACTTGGTATTACAAACCTGGCTCAATTTGCCAATGTCACTTGTGAATAGATGGTGTTAAGAGTCCCCAGTTTAGCCGGGCGTGGTGGCTCACACCTGTAATCCCAGCACTCAGGAGGCTGAGGCAGGAGGATTGCTATGAGTTCGAGACCAGCCTGCGCTACACAGTGAGTTCAAGATCAGCCTGAACTGCATAGTGAGACCCTATCTCAATAAAAACAAAAAAAGAGTCCCCAGTTAGCCTCTCTCCTTCAATTTCCCAAATTATCATCCAGCCTACAAACTAATACCTCCAAGTATTTTTATGCCTTGGATCTAAGATCTTGGATTTTTTAATTCATTAGTAGACAAACTTCTTACTCTGGCAACATATTCTCATTCTTCTTTCCCAAATTGGATATTTGTCCTAATACTGAAACAACTTTCATAAATACTGCCAATAAGATTTTCATGTAAGACAAATATTCCTAGATCAAAAAGACAAGTCCACTAATACAAAGGTCTTCCTAGATGCTGTCATTTACTTAAAATGCTCTCACTTAGTATTTATTATTTTTTTAATTTTTAATAGGTATTGATTTTATTAATTTTTTTCAAGGAAAAGGTAATTTTAATCTGAAAGTCACATTTTACCACAATAAAAGAAAAATAAAACATAGCATTATATGGCATAAAATGTGTGTGGTATACATTCTGGTGTCATTTTTCCCCATTCAGTTTTTTTAATGTTACAGTCTATTAAAATGACATACTGGTGCAAATTTTGGGCTCTCTTGTTTCAGAGCACTATGCTTTTTATCTGTTCCTGGTTTTATTACAGTTGGAAACATAGGAGCAAACAAAGAAAACCTCCAAGACCCAATAGAAAAACAAGAGCATACCTAAAACCAAGAACCTGCGTATGAGACACATTCAAGTTGTATTCAGTAGGAAAACCACTTGATGGTTTGGAGGGATTACAATGGGAGACCTGAAGAGGCAATAGGAAGGGTCCTTGCCTGATTCAGTTGCCCATGCATGTAAGAATATGTGTAAGAGAACAGAAATCACTACATATTGTTTAATTCTTCCTTACTAAATCACAAAGGAATAATGTGGGGCAATGTATTTGCAGGTGGCAAAGCTTGAATCTTTAAGAATATTTTAGGTAATAGAAATTTGGAAAAAACCAATAAATTCAATAGGATCATATCGTGAAGGAAAGAAAGTCTTACTCTGTATATGATTTTGACTCGATCTAGTTCACTAATGTATACTTCTTAATATGAGATTGAAAGTATTTCTGGGCAAAAGAAAAAGAGTATTTGTGGAAGTATTTAATAACCACAGAAGTGACAAAATTTTCTAAAATTTCATTGAAGTTTCATGCAGATTAAGAATACTATTAACAAAAAAATACTATTAACTTTTTTTTTGTCTTTTTCGTTTTTTTATCGGTACCAGGGATTGAACTCACGACTGCCTGCTTGCAAGGCAGGCGCTTATGCCACTGAGCTAAATCCCCAGCCCCTAAAAAAATACTATTAACTTTCAATTTTCTGTTCAGCAAATTTTCAAATATAATTTCCAGTATAAGAAATGGAAAGCTGATGGAAAGCAACTGTTCAAAAAGAAAAAGGAACTAGGATGAATGAATGGGAAAGGAAAAGGTGAAAAATGCAAGTCAGTTATACTGTTAGTGTCTCTTAGTTCATTAAAAAGGAATTTTGTGCTAATAAGTTTTATGTCCATATTTTGTACTCTAAAAAACTACTTTGATGATAACAACATGCAATGTATTAACCATTGTTATTCTCCTATTATCATGAAATTTTGTTCTACCTGTTTTCCATTAAAAAACTGTGCATGTTTCAAACTGAATTTACATCCCTCAATCCCAAAAGTGCTTTTCAAACTAAGAGACTGTATTGCCATTTCATATAGCCAATTACTGTTTTCATTTTTTATTGTATTTTTTGTTTTGTTTTTGCCTTTTGAGACAGGGTCTCGCTATGCAGTTCAGGCTGGCCTTGAGCTCACTTTGTAGCCTAGGCTGGTCTCAAACTCACAACAATTCTCCTGCCTCAACCTTCTGAGTATTACAGGCATGAGCCACCATGCCTGGCTCTAAGTTACTCTTTTTAAATAAAATGTTTCATGCAGGAAAAAAAGGAAAGCTGAAATACACACTTATACCAAAATTACAAACATCTTTTAAAAACCAATTGGTAGCTCAGCGGCACAGCGCCTGCAAGGCAAGTGCAAGATCCTGAATTCAATTCCCAGTACCAAAAAAAGAAAAACCTAACCAATTGAGTGAGCCAAGCATAATGGCACATGCCTATAATCCCAGCACTGGAGAGGCTGAGGTAGGAGGATCCCTCTCGAATTCAAAGCCACCCTGGGGTACACAGTGAGCTTACAGAGAGTCCAAGGCCAGCCTGCACTGCACAGCAATAATCTATCTCAAAAAACAAAAACAAAACAAAACCACCAATTGGGTCAAGCTTTGTTTCTATAAGAATCAGCTTTAAGAATTACATTCTTATATAACATTTATATACCTTTTGCATCTTCATTCAAGCTGAAATATAACAGACACTGAAAAGATGCTTAAAGCTACAGAGTATCACTTATGCATATCTACAACAGCTTCAAAGACAAGATATAGTTACTCATACAGGAGACTAGCTACTGGAGTAAAATGGGTGGGAGAAGAGATGACTCCAAGACAATTTAACGTTATGTAACTAAACACATTAAATGCTATAATCTTAAAAATATAAATCTTGTTAAGAATTTAGCCTAAAAAATGCAGGAAACTTAAGGTAGTGCACTGCACATTGAATATAAAGTATGTCCTTGCTATATAACAAGTATTTTATCAGAGTCCTAAACATACTCAAATATGTATTTATCTTCTATAAAAAGGAAGTTATTGCTCAAAGAAATAAGAACAGCCAGATTTTAAAGTCTCAGGCCCAGCTGGGTGTGGTGGTGAATGCCTATAATCCCAGCATTTGGAAGGTTGATGCAGGAGGATGAAGGCCAGCCTAGGCTAGTGAGTTCAAGGCCAGCCGGGACTACATAGCAAGACCCTGTCTCAATCAATCGATTAATAATAGATAAGTAGATATATAAAGTCAATCTCAGCCCTCTAAATGAAAATAAAACACCTAGACGCTAAGCAACCAGGCCAAAGTCATCTGGTAGGTAACAGCATTGTTGGGAGCTGTGATGACTCACTGCATTCTCATGGCTCACCTGGGAAACCCAGAGGAAAATTACCAAGTAGGTTGCTAAGAGTTTGTGTATGACACACAAAGATGACTGGGAAACTGACTGGAAATCGGAAGGCTCGGGTGTTTTAGGGTGATCTAAAAGACAGATTGAACACAATCTTACTTTGGATCATATCAGTAGCCCTGTGTAATTGGCTGCAATGTATAGCTGCTATGTATAGATATTAAATATCAGCTTTACCTTTTAAAAAAGTACATGAAAAGATACCCTGAAACTTTTGCTAAGAAATAAATACCCAAGATCACTGGTTCTCTCACTGGCTATGAATCAGATTTGGTAGGGAAGCTCAGAGATACACACACGCATACATGTACACGTACACACACACACACACACAATCACCTCATCCTAAGTGAAATCTTCTAGAGGTGGAGCCTAAGAACACCTGAGAAGTGAATATTTTTATGACACACTTCCCAGGTACAGTCAGCCTGGAAATAATTTAGTTCTACCTGTAAGTATTTCAAAAGTTCTTCATTTGAGAGAAATTGCCATTATGACTTTAACAGGAAAAAATGTAAGCAAAATTTCCTTAAGAAATAAAAGAATCTTTATTGTTTTTAGAAGCAATGTTGAGCAAACAGACAAGCAAATATCTAAAGAGCGGTACCATACATCAACTAGTGGTTTTAACATTTGACGGGAAAACATGGAAAGCATTTACATGGACCAGTTTCTTTGTGGAAATGGTAAAATATGAAAAGCACCCCGAACTAAATAGTGTAATACCATCAAGGCACAAACCCAGTAAAGCAAAACAAAAACTACAAAAGGTACAGAGAACATGTGACTATAGGAAATAGGGTAAATAGCAATATATAAACTGGCCCATGTAAAATACAAAAATATTCACTGAAGTCAGATTTTCTAAAAAACAGTGCTTATCAGAGGTATTTTTAATATCAATCTGATATATACTCTAAATGGAGAAACTTTTAGAAACATTAACAGATTTAAGCCAGTGTGACCACTTGTGCTTCCAATTTTTACTTTTAAAAAAGCGTCTTTGTTTCACAAGAAATATCTAAGGCCCACATTCTTAAAAGCATTATCCATTTTAGTAAGATTAACAATTTTACAGTAAAACAGTTTAAATAAAAATAAACCAACTCATATGTACTCTTAAGAAGTGTTTTAAGCTGGCAATGCAACTCAGTATAGCTCTAGGAAAGGGGTTAGTCAGAAATCTTAAGGTATGCAGGCTAAACGGACAGCAAATTTAAGTGAAAGAAAATATTTATCACCCCAATGTAACTCAAAAGACAATTACAGACATACACATGTAAGCATGCAATTGCCTATGTATGTGTGCTCATGTACACAGGCGTGCATGTCTGTGTACCGATGCACTCAACATTAATATTTTGGAACCCAGATAGTTCCTCATTTTCTCATGAATGAGAGACATAAAATCTTCCCTCTCCAAATAACCACAGGAATCTTCTACCTATGGCTACATATTAATATTTTTAAGAGTACTTGCTCAGCCTCACCAGCATTTATATATATATAAAAAAAAGATCAACTAGAAACTACAAGGAATACTTATATGGTAACTGTCAAGCTGAAATATTTTCCTAAGCTATATAAAGCATTAGGTGGTACACAGCAAGTCACAACTGGTACATCTCTTAGAGCACAAAACTAAATGAAGTACATGAATTAATGATACTTCCATAACAAAAACAGTGGAGTTTTGACTAGCACAATACCATTTAAATGTGAAAGCCAAATTAATAAATATTGCAAACTAGAAACCAGTAACTTTATTGTACTAAGATCAAAATGTTGAGTTAGGTGTGAGTTATTTTCTAAGTGCAAATATACTACTTTATCTAGTTTGTAGGACACACTGGCATTTTAAGAAAAAAAAATAGCCAAGAGTGGTGGCACATGTCTGTAATCTCAGCACTTGGGAGGCTAAGACAGGAGGATCATTGCAAGTTCAAGACTACCCTGGGCTACAAAGTGAGCCCAAGGCCAGTTTGAACTGCACAGTGAGACCCTGCCTCAAAAACAGGCAGAGAAAGAGAGAGAGAGAGAGAGAGAGAGAGAGAGAGAGAAGAAAAAAATGGGGCTCACTGTGGGGGGGGGGAATAAAATATATAACCACCACCAAGGAAGACTTGAAGATTAATAGAAATCTTCATTAATTTTAGTACTACATGTTGAGGGCAATTTATTGGTACAAAGGACTAATTCCCTCAGTTGACACTGCATAGCATTATCTCTAAAGCACCTAAAAGAATAGTTTGAAATGCCCAGTTGGGATAGATTTCTGTCTTATAATTTAAAAGACTGTCATGTGTCCAGTTTTTTAAAAGATAAAGCAAGAGTAACACCTGTTCTAAAATTTATAAAGTTTTTGTATCTTCTGTCATTATGGCCACATTAAACAAAAATGTATTGAAAAGCATGAGAAAAACATTCACTGGTAAAAACATATTACTAAGCCCTGTGCAAATCTATTAGCATCTCTCTCATTGGTTAAATATGCAGCAATGCCAAAGTAGCAAAGTTAACCTGCAAACAAAATCACAACAAAATGCAAAAGCAGCAAGTACAAATCCACTGTAGAATGTTGCCCTAATTCATGCAGGGAAACATTTTTTTCAAAAACATTTTTTTTTCTTTCTAGCCAGACTATTTAAATGAAACTGATAAAATATTAATTCAAGGCAATAAAATAGAACCTCTAATCCAGATTTTTTGCATATAAGTTTTGCTATGAAAATAACAACTTTTATATCTTGGTTCCAGAAACTAAAAATCACATGGCTAATTTGTAGTTCATAGTTTTTCTTTTTGTTTCTTTTCTTTTTTTCTTTTCCTTTTTTTTTTTTTTTTTTTTTTTTTGGTCTTTTTAAGACAGGATCTCACTATCAGATTCAGGCTGGCCTTGGGCTGACTTTGTAGCCCAGGCTGGTCTCAAATCTGCAAAAATCTGCCTGTCTCAGCCTCCTGAGTGCTGGGATTATAGGAGTGCACCACCACACCCAGCTCTCAATTTTTTTACAGGGGAGGGTTGATATTTTAGCTTGAATTCATTATCTCCCAATCTCTAAGAGCAGAGATTACAACTAAATGTACATTAAATTGAACAATAGTAATGCATGTTGGAACTTGTACTTGGCTTTATTATTTCTGCAACACAGATCACATATGGACTAGTATTACAGAGTTTGATATCCAGCATAACTCTTTCTTCTGCCAATTAGGTAAGCAATCACTATAACAATTATCAAGCCGGAAAGACCAGCACCAACTACAATTGGTATTAGAATGGTGTCATCATCCAGCGAACACTCCTGGGCTGTAGGTGAGAAAAAGTGTGTAAAAATAATGAGTACAATCAAAAAAGAATGTCCAAAAGTAAAAAATGTTGATTCAAAAGTCGAAAGTGCTCTTAACAAAATCAATTTCAACTAAGACAAGTACATTTTTATGATAAAGTTAATGAAAATGATGGAGTATTCTAAAACTAAAATCCTGAAACATTATTTGTTCCTTCATTTAAACCTATAAATAAGCACACACTGTCTTATTATAACACACATACAATGTGTCTATGTTTCTGCATTTATTTATATTATGTGTCTTTTCCAAATCAGGAGTAATTACTTTATCAGAAATGAAGAGAGCTAATAATCTAGCCCATTTATACATAGCCAGATGAGCCTCTCTGTTGTAGAGTGAAGTCTTTAAGAGAAACTGGGGACAGCAGCGTACCACGGGATCAGAACACATAGGTTGGCTCCAGAGTTCCTTTACAGTAGGGGTCAGCAAATCTGACCAAACAGCTATCGGCCAAATCTGACCAAAGAGCCAAAAATTTAATTGGCAAAATTGTATTTACATTTTAAAATAACTGAACATTAAAAACAAAAGTACTCAACACCCCCCCACCGTTAGCAAGTAGGACCCAGTGATCTAGACATCCCTTGAGAGATTGACCATAGGCAATGTAGCAAATAGGAGGGATTTCCTTCTACCATCTCTTTGAAGGTTAATACTTTTATTCCTGTATTGCTTTGTTCTAATTAATGGTGTTATTTTAGCCTGTTTTGTTTTGTTGAACTTCAATATACATCAAAGTATGGGCAGCTATTTTGAAGAGAATGAGAGACTCTACTAACAGCCATTAGTGACTACCCTATTGTTTGGTTTTGAAGACCTAAAACACCTTCCTCATTCTGTTCTGATCGGTTTTATACTACGTTGTTTTATATAAATTCTCTGTATGTGAAGACATGGACAGTTATTTGGAAGAAAACAAGAGACTATATGATAGATAGTAAAGATCTCAAGTGATATAAATGCAGAAACATAGACACATTGAAATTTGTATCTCTTACATTGCTTTCTTATGTCCTATTTTGTTCTGTTTTGTTGTGTTTAATTTTACCCCCTTTAAAAATATTTTTAAAAGTACTCTGTGACATGAGAGTTACAGGAAATTCAAATTTGAATATCCATAAAGACAATTTTATTGGAATACTGTCACACTCATCTATTTACGTACTGCTTATGGATGTTCCTGAACTATACTGGCAGAGCTGAACACCATGACAGAAATCATAACGGCACCAAAGTCTTAAACAATCATTTGCTCTCTGGATCTTCTGAGAAAAAAATTTACAGAGCCATAACTTAAAATACATGACGTTAGTGGTTGCAAGAATCAAGAAATTAGAACCTCTTACTAACTTAAGCATGTTTACTGCATTCGTCATCAGTCTGGTCCTGGCTAGCAGTCCATGGGAGTGATTTTTTCTATTTCTCAAGAGCAGTCTGATCCAGGAAAATCTAATCAACACCATTTCCTCACCATATCCACTCAAATATTACTGTACATTACATGTATAAGTACCACAGCCAAGAACCTAGTTCAAGAAATAGATATGTATTCAATAGTTGGGTAACATTTCAAATTCTATGCATAAATAAACCAAAGTTTCAAATTAGAGAGCACCACTAATCTCTATCACAGCTGACTAGATAAATATGCCTGCACTGATAGTAACACTGCAAATGATTTTAAATTCTAAACACAAATTGGGACCTAAAATTAGGATAATGATATAGGGGAGCCAGATAAAGACTCCAAAAATAAAGCTATTAAAGGATCAACATAATTGAAGTACATAAGGAAAACCAACAAAAGGGAAAATGAATTCTTAAAAATACTTTTAAATTTACAATTAACCTCTTTAGTCACATGAACGGCAGGATAAGACCGGATATATCTTGGCCTAACCGAGTCAGAACAGGTACTTAGCACTGCCACAAAACAGCCAAATAGCTCAAAGCATATTTACTTTTAAACACAGCTGCTACATTTCCTTTGAAAACACAGAATTAATTGTTAAAAAAGATATGGATGCTGAAACGGCTCTGCTCAGCAAAGCTGGGTTTACAAGCCTCAAATTTTAAGTAGCTAGAAGGAAAAGTCACCTAAAAGATTTTATGTACATTTTTTTCATGCAAATTTCAACCCTATGGTGCCAAATGTATCCTTCATAGTCACATGAAGGTACTATAATGAGGCTTTCACAATAAAATCTGATAAATGCCACCATTAGCCCTGAGTAGATCTTTATTTTTTAAATTTATTCTTCTTTTTCAGGGGAGGGGGTTGGTTTTTTATTGAGACAGGGTTTCACTATGCAGTTCAGGATGGCCTTGAACTCATTTATGTGGCCCACGCTGGTCTTGAACTCAGTGATCCTCCTGCCTCAGCCTTCCAACTGCTGGGCTTATAGACGTGCACCACTATGGCAGGAACTGCTCAGTAGATCTTCAAAAACCCCGTTTGCACTAGTATGTGCTTTAAGGAATCTCCAGATCATAATTTACAATACCTGAGGTTCTGCTCTTGATTTCCAATTTGTATCTCAACAAAATTAGACCAAATTAAGTTTTGTCCAGGTATGAAAATATGTCTAGCAAGAAGATGGATCCAAGAAGCCATATGTAAGACATTCAAATGCCATCCGCTGCCCCAACTTAAATTTAGAAGAAGCACCTATACTTTAAGCTCACCTAAACCTGAGATTGCTTTTCAGATCACAAAAACATCTATTGTGAGCAGAAGGGTGAGCTACAGTTATGCAACTTGCCCAAGGCTGCAAAAACTGTATCAGAGTCAAGGGTTGAATTTTCATTTCTCTATTGCAATGTCTAAATTTCCATGACTCAAAGGAAAAGCCACCTACTACTGGTCAATGTAAGAACATGAATTATTAATACAGTTTACTTAAGTCTTACCTGTAGAATACACTCCTTCCTTCACGTTGAAAGGTTGAATCCTCAGGCCAAAAGTATTTATCTGAAATGCTTCAGACACTGAAAGGGTATCCTCTTTGTTGCACATGTAAGAACTTCCCAATGGGGCATCCCAGTAGCTAAGGCTGTTATTTGCAGTGCTGAAAACTACGGGAAAAAAAAACCTGTTAGTAATTGCTTATCCCATCAACATCCAAATAGGACAGTCTTCGGGATTGTTTTGTTTTGTTTTGTGATGTTAGGGCCTTCACGCTGAGTTGTATCACTAGTCCTGTTTTGTTTTGTTAATTATTTTTAATTTTGAGGCAGAATCTTGTTAAGCCATTATTAAGTTGCCTGCTTATAATCACTAGGCTGGTTCCCTTGTCTTTCTATAAATGTTACTACAATCTAAAATTCAGTCACATCCTCATTGATCATCTACTATGATATTGCAAAAGACAGAAAACTGTAATTTTTTTTATTTCCTTTTTCTTTTTTTAGTGGTACTGCAGACTGAACTCAGGGGCACTCTATCACTGATCTATATTCCCAGGCTTTTTTATTTTGAGATAGGGTCTCCTTAAATTGCCTAGGCTGCAGGCTATAGCTACCCCAGGGGGAGAACCACCAGCATCTCCTGAGATCTGTGCCATGTTGGAACTTAGGATGCTGGGAAACCAAGCAAGCAGCTGGCCTCCCTGGTAAGCAGCTATGGTGTGGCAGGCTGCAGCAGCTCCAGGGGAGAACCACCAGTGTGTCCTGAGATCCGCACCATGTTGGAATTTAGGGCGCTGGGAAACCAAGCCATCAGCCTGCCTCCCCGTTAAGCAATAGTGAGCCTACCAGTGCACGGGCTTAAAGTCAAACATTCCATTTCCCCTGCCCCCTTTTAGCAAATGGGAACCAGAGATCTGAGCATCTCTTGGGAGGATGACCATAAGCAATACAGCAAATAATGGGGATTTCTGTCTACCATCTTTTTGAAGGCAAATATTTTTATTACTGTTTTGCTTTATTCTGATTAATGGTACTGTTCTATTCAATATTCTGTTTTGATAAGTTCTATAATGTTCTGTACTTCATTTTATTTTGCTATACATGATTGAAAGAACAACTATTGTGATGATAACGAGATATACTGTGATACCTATTGCTGTTATCCTGGTAACCTGCTGTGAAGTACTGGACCAATTTCACTACACTGCATCAATTGGCTTTGTTCTGTGTTGTTCTGTTGTATTTTACTACCTTCAAAATAATAAATAAATAAACAAATAATAAAATAAAACAAATTGCAAACTTGCAATCCTCCTGCCTCAGCCTCCTGAGTAACTGAGATTACAGATACAGTTACCACCACACCCAACTACCATAGTTCTAAATTACAGATTAAATTGTGGAAAAAGCATACTTTTTAAATAGCATCTTCTGTCCCATTCAATAAGGCTGTTCGGTAATTAAGATAACTGTAGTTTCCAGTCCTTCCAACCCGCTCTTCTCCCCCAGGCCAATGCTTTGCTTACCAGAGCCATTTGCCAAAACTATGCTGGCATTCACTTCCTTCAGATAGAATCGGTTTTCATTTTTCTGTTTAAAAAAGAGCTTCCAGTTAATCAACATATCACAATTGTCTACAGGTATAGTTAATATCTACAGAAAAAAGCAATTTAGTATTATTACCCAGAAGAGCAAACAATGGATTAGACCTGGGCCAGTCAAATAAATGGCAACTAAAGTGAAAGAGAACTCACAGTGTGACGAAGCCATTTCCTCAGCATTTCCCTTTCAACTTTCAGACCCCAAGAGCAGTTCTGTGGTTCTTAAATACCCACTGAGTCATACCCTGGACTTCACCCCTGTCACTTCCCATGTCCACACTACCTCTGGCCCGGCTCATAGTTGGAACTGGACTCCCTGCCTGCAGCCCTGCAGCTCTGCTCTTTCCTTTTCACTATTCTCTTTTGTTTGTTCATTGTATTTATTGTTTTTTCTTGTTGAAATCATTTTCTTAACATTACTGTTTTATTTACTTATGTATTGTAGCGTGGGGTATCAAACCCAGAGCCCTCCAACACACTGCACTAGGCAAGTACTCTACCACTCAACTTTATCTGCAGCCCATTTCCTTATTTTTCTTATCAACATGTAATAAGTGTGCTGTATCAATGGGCCTCAGTGTATACACTTCAATAAAATGCACATGGGGTACACTGATCAAATCAAGATAACTGGGATTTCTCTCTCGTGATCATTTTTATTATCTGAAATACTTGGGATTGATCCCAGGGTTTTATACTTGCAGACAAACTCTAAAGCTGAGTTACAGCTCTTTTTATTATTTCTTATTTTGAGACAGGGGCTTGCTAAATTGTACAGACTGGCCTCAAATTTTTGAACTTCCTGTCTCCTGCTTCGTTTTTGTTTTTTTTTTTTTAACAGGGTCTTGCTTTGTGCTTCAGGATGACTTTGAACTCACTATGCAGCCCAGGCTGGCCTTGAACTTGAGGCCATCCTCCTGCTTCAGCCGCCTGAGTGCTGAGACTACAGGTGTGTGGCACTATGCCTGGGTCTCCTTAGCACTTCTTGTTTGGAAGCTTCAAATTCATCTCTTTGACTTCTTCATAAAATAGGTTACTGTGAACTATAGTCACCCCCCTGTATTGTGGAATGCCAGAACTTACTCCTCATGCTTTGGTGCCTAGTATATGATGTCCCTGTTACAGTCTGTGTCTAGATGTCCCCACTAAAGCCTTGTGCAGTCATAGGTGGGCCTTTTTCCGAGGTGGCTAAATCTGGAGTATGTGACTGATTCATGGTGCAGTGCTAGGATTAAGAGTGGTAGTTAATAAATTAGTCACTGATTGGATTGGCACTGCCCTAATCCTGGAAGCTTGAATACAATACAAGGGACAGAAAGAGGCTTGTCTTCCCCCTTCTTTGCTTGCTTGCTTGCTTTTGCCGTCTTCTTCTTGCTCTAAACTGGTTCTGTTCTGTGAAGATCCTCTTCCAACCCACCCTGCCCTGGACCCAGCCGATTACGGGTTGAAACCTTTACAAACCATGAGCTAAATAAACCTTTTAACCCTTTAACTCTGGGTGTCAGCTATCTTGTCTTAGCAATAAGAGAAAACTAAGTCCCTCCCTCTACCTGCTTTCTGCTCACCATTATTTTCTAATGTACTTGACTGATTTTCCAGTCATTCCCTATTGTTTGAATGTTCCGTATATAAAAGGTAATATGTCTTAAGTGATACAGGGAGGTAACAAAATGAGCCAGACTTAAAACTGTCCTTGGAGTGTTTGTAAATCTACCTTAGAAGCTAAAAATACTAATAATCATATTATAAAGAAAAAAGCAGCAGCCAGATGTGGTGGTACACACCTGTAATTCTAGCCCTCAGGTGGCTAAGGCAAGAAGATCAAAGCCACCCTAAGCTATGAAGTGGGTTCAGGGCCAGCCTAAACTGCAAAGTGAAACCCTGTCTCCAAAAGAATAAAAAAAGCAAAGAAACTGGCACCCCATGCCTGTAATGCCAGAACTCGGGAGGCTGAGACAGGAGGATTGCTGCCACTTTGAGGCCAGGGTAAACTACAGAGCAAGAGCCTGTCTCAATAAATAAATTAAATAAAGAATCAGAAAAAAAGAAAAAGTGGCAAGCTACAAAAGTTGATAGAAAAAAATTATTTCCAATGAGGGAAGCAGCAAAGTAAAGTGAGTCTAAGGATAGGACCTTTGGATGAAGCACAATTTGAACAAGAAACAGAAAGGGGATTTTCAAAAAAGGCTACCCCATGAGTAAAAGTAGTCAGAAAATAAGCACAATGCCAAGCATGCCAGCATTTGAGAACTTCCTAAGTGCCAACCACTGTCCTCAAGTCTACCTAAAAGGACTCATTAAACAATTACCATAATGTACATTACAGATGCTATTAGCATCTCCATTTTGAGATGGAGGAATTCTCAGCCAGTGATGATAAGGGAGAGCTCCCTCAACTAAGGATTAGGAGTCAGGGAGCTGAGATTTAATCCCTGAGAGATCTGGCTGCAGACACTGAAACAGTTATTGCTGTGTCCTGCCATATCACAAGATGTACACAGGGGGCAGGTTGATGGTGCTGCTGACAGAAGCATATGCTCATGGAGAGGGAGTGAAGAAAGAAAGTCTGCAAATGCAGAATGCATCACATGGGTAACAGGGACCTGCACTGCCCTGAATGGAGTTTAGATGGTATCTTGTTGGCAAAATAATTACTGAGGATTTCTGAGGAGGAGCTGAGCTTCTGGAAGAATAATCTGAGGGAGATAAGGAGTTGAGAGAGGCAGGAGGCTGCTGCAACCAGACCAAAAGCAGAGGGGAGTGAAAATAAGGGGAAAGACTCAGTGGAATCTCAAAAGGAAGCACAGAGGAAGACTTGCTGCCTTCTTGGCATCCTGCCTCTGCCTAGGCAATGTTCTGCCTTGGCATTTGAGGCTGGTCCCAACTGTAGCCCCATCCTTCCACTAACCATGCTGCATGCATGCTTCTCCAGCTGGTTCTGAACATGTTCCCTTACGCAAGGGCAACCTGCACTCTTCCATGTACTCCCCTTATCTCTGTATGGATGAATCTGACCTGTCCTCAAAGTCCCAGGTCAAATGCCATCTCTTCCCAATCTTCCTGACTCTCCCTCCCCTGCAATCCCACAGCTCTACATGTGCCTGCCTCAGCAGCCTCCTGCCCATAGAAACAAGTCCAGAGGCCTGAGCACGGCTGTCACTCGGGCCTTGCACCAAAGTGGTAACGTGTGTGTGTTTCTAGCTTTACCACTTAAGACCGCGCTCCTTAAGAACACAAGTTTCTTTCTTTACATCCCACCATGGTAGCCTGCACATGGCACACTTGAATGCTATAAAATTTCCCAAGGATCATGGATGAGGACAGGGGTGAAGCCGATGAAGCCCCCAATTCTGCTAACATTGCAGGGGTTTTTTGATTTTCCAAACTACCTGTAACATGATTAAAATGTCATTATCTGGGATTACATATTTTAAAATAGCCTGGTGGGCAAAATAAATGTTGTCATCATTAATATTCAGTATTTTTCCATGACAGTTGAAGAAGCCATGCTTCATTTCAGAGCCCACCACGGCTGGAAAGATCAGACTCCATCACTCAAAAGGAAATACTACTTTCCTCGTTTTTACTGACTGAAAGCACGCTCTAATGTAGATAAGAAGACAAGTTTTTATTTGAGGGGGTTGGTTTTGTCTTTTACCAGTACAAGGCAGGGAACCCAGGGCCCTACAAATACTAGAACAGAGCTCTTCCACTGAGCTACATCCTCAGCCTAAAGAAGACAAGTTTTTATGGCATTTGTTTGTTTGTTTGTTTGAGACACAGTGTCACTATGTAGTCTGTAGCCTTGAACTTACAACTAGCCCACACTGGTTTCAAACTCAGGCAAACCACCTGCCTCAGCCTCCCAAGTGCTGAGATTACAGGGGTGTGCCACCATGCCTAGCTAACAAGACAAGTTTAATTACACATTTTCACACTTTTTTAAATGACATTAAGGATAGAACCTGAGCCTTTGCATTTGCTAAGCAAGCACTCTACCAGTGAGCCATACCCTCAGCCAAAGTAGACATTTGAAATAGTAATTCACCAAGCATGTATGAAATACAGCAAGAGGAATTTTCTGGATATTGGGAAAAGGAAGATTTTTGTAAACCTTTCTAAAATATAACTCTCAGTTAATATATATCCTAGATGGAAGTATTTAGTTAAGATACAAATTGATATATGACATAACAACATACCTGCTTTTTACACATCAGATGTTGAGACTATTACACCATCTCTAAATATGGTAATCTCTCTCCTACATCTACCCACTATTCTTCCTTGCAACATGTAAACACATTTCCCCTCACAAAAAAATATGAAGATAGTAAATGTTCCCAAGAAAATGGAAGTAAAGGTCCTCAATGATTATTTTCACTAACAAGACTAGAATAGTTCGACTCTTAACAGAAACATGAACAACAAAAATCTGAATTCTGACATTATAAACTACCCTGATTTAATAAATTAATACATGTACTTACAGAGTCTTATATATAGTAAGTACAATCATTCCTCAGTACTCTTTTTGGTGGTGGTAGGATTTTGAGACAGGGTCTCACTATGTAGTTCAGCCTGGCCTTTAACTCACTGTATCCCAGGCTGACCTCAAACTCACAGTGATCCTCCTGCCTCAGCCTCCAAGCATGTGCTACCACACCTGCCTTCTTTCATATTTTTGATCTAAGGTTAGCTGAATCTATGGATGCAGAAACCACAGATACAAAGGGATAAATGTTCTCAATATTATTATTATTAGCTATTATTATTACACCACTATAAACAGTATTACCTCTAGAAAGTCTAAAACTATTATACCAAACAAACATGAGGGTTGTCTAACCAGTAAGAGAAAAATATCACAGGAGTTTTTTATATGTGGAGACAGCACACAGGTAGTTCTTTAACATAATTCTTCCCCCTACCCTAGTCTACATGATGGCAGAATGGCCACTGTTGGTGAACAGTACTAAAGGAACCCAGCCCACAGCACATGAAGCAGACTCTGAGAAATGAACAAGGATCAGTGGACTACTATTCATTACGTATAGTCGTAATGGAAAACGAAGCTAACCTCTCACACATATACTAGACTTTCAGATATGGCTTTCTGAGACCACATCTAACGCTTAGAAAAATGTGTTACTCACCACAGCAAAGACAAATTCGAGATACTTGATGTCACTGTTATTCAGCTTAAGCTCAGCTGTTTTTGGTTGGCAGCTGCCAGTAACGTCAGTTGTATTAGGGTTGATGTTAATAACTGAAGCAACCTGCAGGGGAAGAAGAGAGGAAAAGTACAGATTAACTATGTAAATTGATGGCAAAGCCTTACACTCTAGTAAGGTCAACTTCAATGCAGAACAAAAACTGTTTTGTTTGGAAACTTAAATTCATGGCATCTTACTTTCAAACCAATTTGGCATGGACCCTCAAGCTGTGACTACAATGACTTGAAAAATAACAACAACAACAAGAAAGCCTCCTCGGGAATGAGCCAAATGTAAACACACTTTTTTACAGAGCACAGGAGTCATCTGTCTGGATTGTTTCTGTCCTGAGGTCCTAGAAATGCGATTCAGTTGCTGGCACGCCCTCTGGAGCCCCCACAGAGCAATGCAAGTAGAAGAGCCATGGCGGACTTGAGCATGTCTCCGTGATCAGAGTCCTGGAACAGCCACAGACAGCTGCACTGCTCATGTACACCAGCTTACAGCTCATTTCAGGAAAGTGTGTGAAGGGGTTACTTTTTTTGTTTTGGAAGTTGTAGGGATCAAAGTCTGGGCCTTAAGTGTGCTAGACAAATGTTTTACCTGAGTTTCATCTCCATCCAACCCAGGCACTGTATTTTAAATAAAATGAATAAAATAAACCTGGACTGTGTGTACTATGATCTATTGAAGGCAAACAATCTAAACCTCAAAGAGTCCTTTCAGAAACTGTCAGGTTTTATCCTGGCTGAGACAATACCCTACCAGGGACCTTAAGTCTTCATAGCTCTCCTACCTTCAAACGCACCAAAATTCAGCAAGCCAACATCAAATGCCCACTTTAAAGTAGAATCATGCTAGTAATGCTGCTGTTGAGTACACAATACGATACACTGCACTTGGGAAAAGTACAGAAGCACATACGGCTGAATGTGGACGAGCGTACCTTATCATGAGTGATGTTCAGCTGGAGCCCCATGGTGGCCAGCAGGCATGTGCTGTTGCCCTGAGTCACTGAATAGTTGCCTACTTCGGGCCTTTCCTTTGGAGTGGGAGTTGTAGTAGGTGAGGGCACAATGGTGGGTGCTATTGTTGTAAGACTTTTGTCTTCCTCACAGAGGAATTCTAAAGCAAGCAAACAAAGAACAAAATAAATAAGGGTCTTTTTCTTAATCCATTAGGCCAGGAAAGAGCAAAATACTTTTCACAATAAAAGTCTTAGGCTAGGTTCACTGGGAGAAAGGAATATCCTCTTATTTTAAGCTAAACAAGACAAGTTATTAAACTGTTGCTTCCTCTCCAGCCTCTATGACATAGCAGATATGTTCAAGATACATCCAAAGGTTTACCTTTCCACAGGTGGCCAAACCCCTGAAGTGCCTTTATTCCAAAGAATTCTACTTGCCCCTAATGTGAAATTTAGGGATTTAAAACTGAAAATATTTAACCCCTACTTCTTTCACCTTCGTCCTTCCCACATACAACCACTATAAGGAAGGACACTGTTCACTAGGAAAAAAGTTTAGAAATTATTTAGGATTTGTTTTTGGAGACATGGTCCCACTACGTAGGACAAATTGGTCTTGAACTAACTTATGTAGCCTAAGCTGGCCTCACAACTCATGAGGATCCTACTGTCTCAGCCTCTCAAGTACTGGGAACACAGGCCCATGCCACCAGGCCCAACCTTCATTGAGGATTTATATACAATGAACCTTTATTTTTCTCTTTTTTTGAAACAGGGTCTCATCATGCAGTTTAGGCTGGGCTTGAGCTCACTTTGTAGCCCAGGCTGGTCTCTGACTCACAAAGATTCTCCTGCCTCAGCCTTCCAAGTGCTGGGATTATAGGCGTGCACCACCACATGCGGCTAATGAATCTTTCATTTACTACCCCTATAGCAAATAATGTGCATTTCTATTTCTTAGAAGTGTTAGTAGTCTATCAGGACTGGTGAATGAGAAACTATTAAATGCCCATCAAGTTGCACAGAAATTGTAAAATCGATTCACACAAGTGAAGATTAGAACACAAATCTAACATCTAAGCTTTTGTCTTGGAACTGCTAACGAGCAGATTATCAAGCTAGTGGAGGACCTTTTCAAGACAAAGATTAGGTTGTATCAGCTAATGGAAACATTAAAGGTAGAACTTTTTAAAAGACCACATGTATATCCAACTTTAAACTGCAAGTTCCCACAGGAACTGCAATTAATCACAAAAAACTTCCAGGCTAGTGGAAGCTACACATAAGCCTTAATCTGTAGGTGCTTTCAGAAACTGACCTCAATGAGCACCACCTGGTATACTCGTAAATTAGGACTCAAATACAGAAACAGGTACTTTTAGCACTTACCTTCTCTGCTCACTGTACCATTCTGGACAAAAGCTTGAACAAGAATACTCCAATAGTGCTGGACAACATCATTCTTTTCATAAATTAATAAACTATTGCATCTAAAGATGTCATTCAATGGAATTTTGACGGCCACAGCATCACTGACAGTAACAATACCTATGAGACAAAATTCACAATGGCTGTTTCCAAGAAGCCGGGAAAAAGTGATAACATAAATAAATGTATAAGCTCTCTTCCTGTCCACTCCACCCCAAGCCCAAAGTGACAACAGTTATAACATCCTGATGAGAACCACAAATGCACTCTGGCTGAAACAGAATGCAGGGAGGAAGAAGCAATGGAAACTAAGAGAAGATGAATCATGGTGGTTTCACATTTAAGCATCTTCTATCATCCAACCATAATATGGTTTTCTTTGTTACCAATGGTGGGGCTACCAGGGGGCTGGAGATTTAGCTTAGCGGCATAAGCACCTGCCTTGCAAGCAGGCAGTTATGAGTTCGATCCCCAGTACCAATTAAAAGGAAAAAGACAAAAAAAAATTGGGGGCTGGGGATTTAGCTCAGCGGCATACGCACCTGTCTTGCAAGCAGGCGGTTGTGAGTTCGATCTCCGGTACTGATTAAAAAAAAAAAACAAAGCAAAAAAATGGCGGGGCTACCTTCATATTTATTTTCATCAGTCCATATTGGCAGGACACAATTGCGTTCCTCAGGGGGGAGTTGGCACATGCACATAACACATCTTCATTTTTTTTCTTCTTCCTCCCTCATTAGTTTCAAATTTAAAGCAGAAAATAAGCCTAGTTATATGACTTACATTTAGGAAGATTATCAAACAAGAATAGAAGAAACCTTTTAAGGGATGCCATCTAAGAAGGAAACTAGGTACAGGCCAGTGACCTGGCAACGTGAAAGGTGAGAGGAGTTTGCCTGCACTAAGATGGAGAGGGCAGCAGAAAGAAAGCAAGGAAGGCAAACTGAAAACACAGAAGTCAGGATAACAGGACTCAGTGACTACGAACAGAGAGGAAAGCAATGAGGGCACCATGGATTGTAGAGCAAATCCTTCTTTTTACACTATTATCAAAAGTAAGTTATACCAACTCTAATGAGCTTACAGGAGCTCTGCCTGAACCGAATTTAAAGATCATTCCATGTCTGAAAATCTTCAGAGGGCAAAAGAAGCTGCTGCCAATCTGCACCAAGTTTTTATTAGAATGCCGATAGGGGAACTTCAAAGAACTAAGATCACACGTATCAAAATGGCTTAGTTTCTTTTTGAAGTAGCAAGAAAGGAAGATATTTTCGAAGTCATGAATACAGGTTTCCTTCTGTGTCTGAGTCAGGTAGCATAGCAGCCATTTAATACTACCTTGGCATCCCCTAATGGTCAAAAGAACTTTTGTTTGGACACAGAGTCTCTCTATGTAATGCAGGCTGGCCTTGAATGTGTGGTGATCCTCCTTCCTCAGCCTCCCAAGTGCTGGAACTATAGGCATGCACCACTATGGCCGGCTCAAAAGAATTATTTTAAACCAATAAACCTGAACATTTTCCTAAAACTGTTTCTCACCTTAACAAAAATGAATAGATATGGAAATTGGCTGAGTACAGACACATCTCAAAAACAAATGAGTAAAACAAGAAGTTGTAATTAGGGATGGTGTGCATACCTGTGATTCCCGGAACTCTGTGAGGCAGAGGCAGGAAGATCTAAAGTTCAAGTCTAGCCTGGGCAACTTAGTGTATCAATATCTCAGAAAAGGAGGGAGGGAATAAGCAGAATGAAGGAAATAAGCAGAAAGATGGAAGGAAAGACTAAAAGGATGTGACTGGGGAAATAGTGCAGCTTGAAAGCCCTGGGGTTCTATCCTCAGTACCACTCTCACTGAAAAGAGCTGCAAACACGCTGAGATTACACCATGAGACCGTGTTTTGTAAAGCATGTAATGTTTATGAATACGAACGCATGTAGTATAAAATATACACACATGGCAGGAAGGCTTCAGCCCAAAGTCATGAGAGTGGTTTCTTCTAGTGGGCAGCAAAGAAAACAACTGGTAAGTGAGGATAAAAGGGATTTCAAGTGTATCGTAAAGGTTTTTTTTTTAATAATGACTGACCAAACATTAAAATGGCATTTAATATTTAATTCTGGGTAGTAGGTATTACGGACCTGCTGTTCTCTGTATTTTTATTCTCTTTTTAGACAAGGTCTGACTGTGTAATCTAGGCTAGCCTTGAACTCACTTTGTAGCCCAGTCTGGCCTTGAAGTCTCAGTGATTCTTCTGCTTCAGCCTCTCGAGTGTCTAGCACCATGTTTGTTTTGTGTTTTGTCTTTTTGAGACAGGGTCTCGCTGTGCAGTTCAGGCTGGCCTTAAGTTCACTTTGTAGCCCAGGCTGGTCTCAAACTCACAAGGATCCTCCTGCCTCAGCCTTCTGAGTGCTGGGATTACAGGTGTGAGCCACCATGCCCAGCTCCAGAATCATGTTTTAATCATGGAAATATTGTTAAAAAGGAAACAGAAGCTTTCAAAGTTACTTCAATTATCAAATGTTTGGAAGTACATTAGTATTTTTAAATAATGAATGATTTCAAAACAATTATGAACAAGAAGCTGTTTTAAATACTAAGTATTTTCAAATATCTTATTATACAGAAGCTAGTGATAGAGGACAGGTGTGGTGGTGCACATTCATATTTCCAGTACTTAGGAGGCTGAGGAAGGAGAATCACTGAGACTTCAAGGCCAGACTGGGCTACATGGTGAGTTCAAGATCAGCCTGAATGCATAGCAAAACCCTGTCTCAAAAAAAATGCCTCCCATAAATGACTATTTCTCTCTTCTTAAAATATCATTCCCTGGCTTAAAAAAAAAACATAAACTGGCACTCCAGTTCCTACCCAGTCAACCTAAATGTCTCTCCTTGACTTCCGAGAGACCCTAAAATTCAGACATACTGCACTTGGCCAAACTTTCTTCTGCTACACACAACCTCTGTTTTTTGTTTTTTGTTTTTTAAGAGAAAACACAGCCAATTTTTTAAGAGAAAAAAACCCCAAATTTTAAAACAATAATTAGAGGGTAACATTGATTAATATAACACATATTGTTATCTTCAAATCAGTTACTCAAGAGTACAAGCTATCTGCCTTTAATTGCCTGAACAATACTAGCACAAACCTTTCTCTTCCACGAACTCAGAGCAATCAGTAGTATAACTATCTTAACTATCATATATGCATACATACACATACTATTTCTTCCAGCTTCTCACAGTAGGGAGGCAATACAGTACTTACACATGCGCGTCTGATTTATTTCACTTATCAGTATGGTCTCCAGTTAACAGTTTTTGTTTTAGTCAGGCACCTCTCCAATTACTGGTGCACACACTCTGCTTCCCCCTGCTGGAAACACCCTAGGCAAATTCCTCAGTTTACTGAAACTCTAGTATTAGCTTTCCTTACATTGTCAGAAAAGATGTACAAACCCTCCATCCCCTCAAACAAGAACACAAAAAAGACTGCATTGAGTATTTGCCAATTTTCCTTATGACTTGAAAATACAATTTACCGACTTCCGGGAGAACATGGCGGACAGATAACAGCAACTGCCGGAGGCTCTCTGAAAAACTAGGCTCAGAAGCCAGGTATGGTGCGGACTAAAGAGACATAAGCTGGTGGATTTATGCTCTGCTGACTCAGGAACGAACTCGGCTGAGAGAAACCAACTTGGAATGCAGTCCTGGTGCTAAAACAGGAACAGAAAAGCCTTGCTCCGAGGCTGGACCCCGCGCCATTGGAAGCCGCGATTTGGGTTTCCCGCCGCGCGGTGGCTGGCTGCCTCTACATCGGCTCAGCAAGGAGAGAGACGCGCGGAAACTCTGGGAGCGGGAGTCTGCGAACAGAGTCGAAAACAGGACGGGCAGGGAGGCATGTTCTGACTTGTGGCGAGGTGAGTGAGGGAGACTGACACTCCGCCACAGTTTGAGCCACAGTTTGACTCCAGCGGACTTCCTGGGCCCCAGCAGTCCTGCGGGAGCAGGGCGCGGTGGCGACTCCCGCCACACATTCCCCTCTTGGGCGGGATTGGTGAAAAGTGCCTGGCCTGCGTGACGCTGCTGGCGGATCCCGTAGGCTGTCCCAACCCAGATCCCAGAGCCTGACGGTGGCCGGGAGGGGAGACGCGTAGGCTGCCTGGTCCGTAACTCCCTGGTGCGCAGCGGTGAGCGGGAACACCTAACTGGCGCAATTCGATCAGGCTGTGGCTGACTGGGAGAGAAGCTGGGCCTCTTATATAAGCTTGCATATATAAGGAACAGAGAAGAAGAGGCAGCATGGGAAGAGGCAGCAACAAGAAAGGCTCCTCGGCCCCCAATTCTGAGAATCAGGCAATAGCAGACACCGCACCAATACACATAAGGCGCCATATAGAGAGCCTCATAGACCAATTCAGGAATGAAGTTATCAACGACCTGAAGCTAGAAGTAGGCAGAATAGTTAGAGAAATGCTAAGTACCACCCAAGAAAAAACAGGTGGTGGAATGGAAGAAAAGAAAAAAAGGGGAGAATTGTTTGATGGAGAAAACAGAGAAAGCATAGAATACGTGAAGCAGGTTCAAAGGGACTACCAAGATACTAAGAAGTCTATCGAAGACTGGCATAACAGCTTGAAAGAAACTAAGGACAGACTATCTGAACTGGAGGGCAGACTTGTAATATGGGAGAATGAAATGAAAAACTTCTTAAAAATAACAAAGAAACAAACAGCAATAATACAAAAACAAGAAGATGATAAGAGGATCCATAACTTAAGGATTAAGAACATAAAAGAAGAAGTAGGGACACAAACAAGTGAACTACAAAAGCTACTCACAGAAATAATCCAGGAGAATTTTCCTAATTTAGCAAAAGGTAAAGATACTCAGATGTATGAGGCATACAGGACCCCAGCCACCTACAACCCAAACAGAACTACACCCAGGCATATAATAATAAAAATTCCAGAAATTCAATACAAGAACAGAATATTAAAAGCTGTCAGAGACAAGAAACAGACCACTTACAAGGGAACACCCATCAGAATTACAGCAGATTTCTCTGCACAAACCATCAAATCACGAAGAGCGTGGGGGGAAATAATTCAAGCTTTGAAAGATAATAATCTCCAGCCAAGATTAAGATATCCTGCACAACTGTCCCTGGAAATTGATGGAAAAACAAGGTGCTTCCAGGATAAAGAGGAACTGGGGGAATTTGCAACCACCAATTCAACTCTACAGAGAGTATTGCAGGATATTCTAAAAAAAGAAAAATACAAAGAATCCAGAAATAGTGGAGGCCACAACGAATGGAGCAGAGAACAAAGTGAAGAAGACAAACTGACAGCTACTGACAGAATAAGAGCTCAACAGAAATGAGACAGAGAAGATTGGATGATCGGAACAGCTATTTTGGAGAAAATGACATCTTAATAGGTAATACTGATTTAGTATCATCTTGTTTTGAAGTCTCATCTAGCTTTTGTCCTTCTGTCTCCAATGGTCTAAATAGGTTGTATCTTACTGGATTTTATTATGTACGATAGTATAAGCAAAAACCTTTTAAAGTCAAGGAGATTATACAGAAACCATTGTTCATTTTCTGTTAGTCGATTCGAAATACTCTGTAATACTGTCATTCTCTTAAATGGTTCTACATTGTTTTGATATACTTAATGCCACAGTATACGAAGTTGTACTCAAGGATTTCAAGGAAAGAGACAATATGGTAACTACTTTTAGGTCAGGATTATCTGGTGGTGAAACACTATTCTGCTTAAATGGTTATGTTTTGATCTGTGCTGTTTCGTTGTTATGCCTTCTTTTATCTCAATCTCCACTCCATTATTTACTTTTTTATTTTTATCCTTTTAATTAAAGGAAAAAAAATAGCAGGATATATTATAGTAACCCACTTTGACTTTCCATTACCTCGATTTAAAGCCCTGTATTACTCTCACCATCTGGTTTTTAACTGATGTTCCCCTATTCTGTTTTGCTGGATAGTATCAGGTTCGAAAGTTTAGGCATCAGCTGTGAAGATAATGAGATTCATTATAACGCCCATTCTCGTTGACTTTTATCTACTTTTGAAGACCTACAATGTCTCCAATGTTTTGGTTTTGTCGCTTTTATTCTTTACTGTTTTGTTCAATTGTATTATAACTAACGATACAGGCAATTCTATTAGAGATAGTGGGAGGCATTATGGTAACCATTGTTGATCACCTTGTATTATGTTTTCACATTATCTATTATGTCCACCCTTTTGACTTGACCGATTCTGTTCTGTTATGTCACATTTGGTTTTACTCTCTTCCAAAAAAGTAATAAGAACCGTGGAAGCAATGAAACCCAAAAAAAAAAAAAAAAAAAAAAAGAAAATACAATTTACCTTTGTCTTCCCAACTGATTTCCAAGCCCCTTACAAGTGAGAGGCAAATCTTACCCTCGTTCTCAAAGACAATGCAGGGCACAAAGATAAATATGGAAGACAAGTCAACACCTATTTGCTTTAGTTACCCTCTCAAACTAAGAGCTTAATGAAGGAAAATCAGAATTTGATTCTCAAGTTTCAGTCTGTGCTAGCTCCCAACTTTTATGTGAGCTCATTCACTTCTTGGTCTTCAACTATGATGTTATGATATCCACAGGTCCAAATCAGTTATTAATCCCTAGTCTGGGCAACTAGTGTTGATCTACCTATAATTCTGGAGTCAGAAGAAAACCATCAGTGCGAAGAGGCAAGATACAACAGACAACAATGTTAACCCAATCTCCATGGAGGCAGCAGAAAAGAATGATAGTATATCCCTAGTTACACCAGAATCTCCACTAGCCATACTTCCAATGTATTTTTCAAGTGCGCACTTCAGTTCTGGGAATTACAAGGATGACCTAATCGCCAGTGCCTTCCCGAGTTCACTTGGACCTGAAATTGTTTCAAAATAGCAGCAAATGTTGACTCTAGTCATTTTAATCGTCACTTATGTTTTAGTCAAAATCTTTATCTAAATGCTAAAAGGATCTAAAGATGAAGGATTTCTTCTAGCCTCAGGTTACTGAATTTGTACACATTTAAAATAATAATTAAGAAAGGGTATTCCCATTTATTCAAAATGTGTTGATTGTCCACTACTGAACAAAACAGGTAATATACCATGTGGGCTGAGGATTAGCTCAGCAGTGTAAGCGCCTTCCTGGCACGCACAAGGCCCTGAGTTCTATACCTGTACCAAAAAAAAAAAAATTAGATAATAACAGCGTGTAAATTCTGCAGCTCAGCAAACTTTGGTCCAAATGCCTGTTGCTCATGCATTTACTAAATAAAGTGACTTTTTAAGAAAGTCACTTAATGTCATCAAATCTCATTCTTTTTTGCCTGTAAAACTGAGATAATTAATATCTGCTTCCCAGGATCTGCTGTAAGGAATGAGATGCTATAAATAACACACTTTCAGTAGCAAGTAAGTGACACAGAGTACAGCGCCCAGCAATGGCAGATTTTTACCGTGTCCTGCATCAACTTCAGTTCTGCAGGGGGTCACAGTGAGAGGGAGGGGAACAAATGCATGAAGTTTCCATTCCACTTAGGAAGACAGACATACATAACGATTTTTAAATTGTTTACAGTTTTACTATTAACACAAAGTCAGAGAATATAACACAAATCCAATTCTTAAGATTACCTTTATATTTAGCATCAGGAAATGTTTTGTTATCCTTGGTGTCGTAGGAAAATGAGATTCTGTCAATTGAGTAATTAGGCGTCTCCTTGGTAAAATTCACATTCCAAGAAAAACCAGATCGAAATTGCACAGCTACTTTAGGACCAGTGTGGTCATCCCCACAGTTACTTCCATTATATGTCACATTGTCAAGGGGTGAAATGTTTACAGTATTCTAAAAGAAAAAGAAGTTCAGAGGTGAGAAACAAATGGGCAGTGAACCCCAACACTGGGGAGACTCACTGGGTGAGCCATGTCAACCTACATCACCCATTCCCCACAGCCAGGTTTTCCTGGGCCACGTGTACTTTGTAATCAAGCATCATATTCTTCTGCCATTCACATACTTTTTTTTGGAGACAAGGTCTTGCTCTGTAGTTCAGGCTGGCTTTGAATTCACTTTGTAACCCAGGCTGGCCTGAAATTCACAGTGATCCTCCTGCCTCAGCCTCTGAGTGCTGGGGTCAAAGGCGTGTGCCATCACACCCAGCTACACACATACTTTTTGTAAGTCAAAAAAGAAAACAAAAATTGGTCTGAAGTACCATTCTTTAGGTGATAGAAGGCTAAAGAAAGAAATATTCATCCCAGCACTAAACAGAATACAATACCTATAAAGAATATGTTTGTTAAGAACAGAGTTTAAATATTAAGACAGTTAACATGAAAACTTATTTTTACAAATGTATCCAAAGGATTAAAAAGTTAGAATTAAATTCCTACATAAAGTCAAAAGAAAAATAGTTACTTACATTAGTGTTGTTTGTAGTCTCATACTGTATTGTAAAATTCATCTGCCATTTTGCGTAAAGGCAAGTGGCTTTTTCCGAATTCGTCAAATTAAGTTCCAATGTAAAAGGCTGGGCAGCCCCTGGATTTATTTTAAAAAAAGATTTTAAAATTATACAAAAATGACATAAAATTTTTTTTAAAAAGTTATGCCCACTAATGAAGTTCAACCAGCTCTAAAATGAAAGCACTTTTAAATACACTATATATGGTATTCCAGCGATCGGGGTTTTTTGCAATTTTTAACGGAATCCTATTGATCAAGGGGCCAGTTTCCTTTCCCAAAAGAATGGTTGGTTCTTAGAACTGGAATGCTTACAGAATGGTACAGACTGGTACTACTGACCTCCTGCCTCCTGATAATCACTGCTACGTTTATCTGTGCTGTTCTAGTTTTTAGGTAGTTTGATTTTTAGAGGTTTTCAAAGTAAATTAGGTAAGGAAAAGCTTGGAAAGGATTTTCCTGGTCTTCTCAAACCAGCGGGTAAAACTCTCTATACAAAACTCACAGTGAAACAGATGTTCTATGCTCTCCCTGTTTCAAATCTTGTGCCAAGCAATGCAAGCTAGGAGCCCCAGATGTCCCTCCAAATGATTTCATTCTGATGTGATCACATGCAGGAGAGCTCTTTATGCAAATGTACCATGTAAAAGAAGCAGCACTGCTAGGAGCTGTTAGACTGGTGTAAGAAAAAGGTCATTCCAACCGGGCATGGCAGCGCACACCTGGAACCACTGCACTTGGGAAGCTGAAGGGGGAGGGTCACTGGGAGTTCAAGGCCAGTCTGAGCTACACAGTAAGACCCTGTGTTCAAAAAAAAGAGCCAGGCCCCATGGTGGCGTACTCCTATAATCCCAGCACTCAGAAGGCTGAGGAAGGTGGATCCTTGCAAGTTCAAGGCCAGCCTGGGCTACAAAGTGAGCCCAAGGCCAGCCTGGATGCCACAGTCTCAAAACGACCAAAAAGAATAAAAGAAAACAAAACAGAACAAAACAAAAGAAAAAATAGAAAAGAAAAAGACTTTTCCTTAAAATGCAAAGTCCATCACTTTGTT
This sequence comes from Cavia porcellus, assembly GCF_034190915.1. Classification (NCBI taxonomy): domain Eukaryota; kingdom Metazoa; phylum Chordata; class Mammalia; order Rodentia; family Caviidae; genus Cavia; species Cavia porcellus. Next base: position 82,028,992 of record NW_026947486.1, read on the forward strand.
TCCATCTAGAATCTGTCTAGGTTGACAAAGCCCTGAATTCAATTCCTTAAAAAAAAAAACTGTCATCTAAACTCTGACTAGAAAGACTGAGGAATCTTTTGATATGGACTCAAAATTATTCAACTTGCTCCAGTCAGTTAACTTGATTGTAATGTTCTACACTTGAACACAGGAACATTACCTATTAAACTGAAAAGTCCAAGGCCTCAAAACACTAACAGAGTGGGAAATATTCCAGCAAACACACTGCAGCATAAACAATGAGCAACCATCTAAGGATTTTCTTCACTCTTCGCCTGAGGTGGAAGCTATTTCCTGTTAAGATAGCTGCATAGCTTTTAATGATATCTGAGCAAGCCAGTGTCATGTACAGGTAGGTACTCACAGCAGAACAAAGCCCTAAGAGGAATATTCAGTAGGCTTGCCTCAGCAATTCAAGCGGTACAAAAAAGCTGCCCGTCATGCTCCACAGCCCCAGTGCCTTAAAGCCAGAACAGTACATGAGAGCTTGTGATTACTGATGGTGACTAAATGTATTTTCTAAGGCTCAAAAAGACCTTGTGAGACTTAAGTAGGTTTTATTGCCATTGTTTTCTAAGTACAATATGAAATGGACCTGTCATGCAAATCCAAAGCTGCCTTGCAATGATGCAGAGAACTCCAACTCACAATTTTTTAATCAACCAGAGTTTTGCTTTTTCATATGCTGTCTCCCTCAGTGTGGTTTAAAGCCCCTGGCTTCTGAGGTGTCCTTGCATGCTTGGGATATATCGATGATAAGGAATGGTCTTTGTGAGACAATACATGCATGGATTTGATTTGCTAGTATTTTATTGAGAATTTTTGCACCTATGTATATTAGAGGTACTAGCCTATAGTTTTTTGTGTGTTCTTTGTTTTTAGTACTGAGGATTGGGCCCACACACTGTGTGTGCTACGAAAGCATTGTGCCACTGAACCATAATCCTAAGCAACCCTTCTAAAATTTTTATTTTGAGCCAGGTGTGGTGATACACACCTGTGGTCTCAGCACTTCAGAGGCCAGGAGAGGAGGATCAAGAGTTTGAGGCCAAACTAAACTAAATAGTGAGATCCTGTCTCAAAAAAAAACCAACCAATCAACCAAATAAATATATTAATAAATAAATAAATAAATAAACTTTATTTAGAGACAAAATCTCACATAAGTTGCCCAGGTTGGCTTCAAACTTTCAGACTTGCGTCAGATTCTGGAGTAGCTGGGATTACAGGCATGTACCACCATCCTCTAAAACAATTAAGTTTAAATAAAAATAAGTAAATCCTTTTAGCTTCAGCATAGTCTCCTTGTGTTTAAAACTACTTTTTTTGGTACCCAGGATCAAACTCACGACCTTGAGCTTTCCAGGCAGATGCTTACTGTGGCTGAGCTAAATACTTGGCCCTAAAACTATTTTTTGAATTTAAAACTATTAATAAATAACCAAGAAAAGCCTTTCATGTGTTAATTACTTACTTTCCAAAGATAATAGAGGAGCAGAAAGACAACTGTATAAAACAGTAAGAGCAAAGAGGTGTTTGCAGGTGGGAGATGTGAAGCTTTCTGAAGCAGAAGGCACAGGTTCTGGGTCATAGCTACTGCATGCAGTCAGATTCCAGGTCATCTCTCTACTTGGCCTGTCAGGAGCTCACTCTTGCCCCTTCATAACCTTTTTACCTCCACTCCTAGTCTCCGAGTCCCACTGCACAGGGGTCACTTTCAGTTGAATACCTATGACCTCAAATGCAACAGTTTCAAAACTAAAATCCACTCTTCCACTTCCTCTCTAGATGAAAGGCAGGGCCAGGAACTCTGGCTCAGATGATTTGGAAAGAGCTTCGACCTCGTGGTCTTCAACAAGTCCTACTGATTTTTTTCCTTCAAACTCTCTTACATCCTTTTTTCACATTTCATTTCTACTCCCAATCTACCACACCACTTCTAAATTACTACAGGTACCTCTCCATGCCCCCTAAAAGTGCTGCCAGATTAGCAGTCCTTAAGTACTACTTCCTCTTAGTTCTCTTCTTCTAAACCTTTTACTGGATCCCAAATTCCCATATTCAATTCCTCCCCCTGACTTTTAAAGTAACCCTTCATCTTGTCCTATCCTAGTCCTTCTCAGTCTCTCAAACCATTTTCCCAGAACACACCCTTTGATCTGGCTATGCCTGATTCCACTGGACCTGAATGCCACATTCTCTTCAACTTCTACCTCTACCTGTCCATTGCTCCTAACATTGAAATGCACATCCTATTGATTTTTTAAATATTCACCTCAAAGGTATCCCTTTCTGAAAAGGAAAAAATGGGAACAAAGTTTTTGTAAATAAGGAGGGGAAGAGGAGTTGAAGGGAGGAGAAAAGAATGGAAGAAGAAATCTAGATATATCCTGTACAGGTAAATTTCCTGTGATGATTCTGATCATTATGGATACCTAAAATGCACCAATAAACTTAAGTAATTAAAAAAAATGTCCCTTTTTATGGCTGCCTAAAGTATAAAACACCAACCTGTCAACTAGGTTTCCATGTCTGGCTGATATCACTGCCCACTGCAAAAGCTGGTCATCTGCCTTCCCATTCGCCTTCCAGCAAGGAAGAGAGCTTGTGCTATGTGCTATCTAACAAAGGTATCCACCCCAGACTTCAATTTGTTTGACACAGGGCCTCACTATGTTGTGCAGGCTGGTCCTGAACTTGTGGGTTTAAGTAATCCTCCAACTCATCCTCCCAAGTAGCTGGGACTACAGCATGTGCTACCCTGCCGGCTCACCCCAGCTTTAATAGAGGGCTCAAACAGAGTGAGAAATTGAAGGGGCAAGGAGAAAGCTGCAGTAGGATCAGGTGCCCAGACAGCAGACTGGCAGTGGCCAGTGGGGAAAGCTGCCGTTTCCTGCTTGCCGGTGATACTGTGGTTCAGTGGCATGGCTTGAGGTAGTAAGTCCGGCTTTGAGATACACCGCCAGAGGCCCAGCTGTTCCCAGTCATCTAATACACACGTGTATAAAGTAAACATGTTACTGATTATACAGAAAAGTGCACAGCATATCACATAAGGGAAAAGTGTACGCAACATTAAGTACACAGATCAAAGAACTGTCATAAACAGACCCACCCATCTGTTGTCAAGAAACTGTGCACTGAAAGAAGCTCTCAGTATCTGATGGAGATTGGTTCTAGGACACACATGGATACCAAAAATCTATAAATGGTCCAGTCTCTCATATCAAATTGTGTAGAACTGGCAGACAACCTACACCTTCCCATATACTTTAAATCATCCCCAGATGACTATAATACCTAATGAAATATAAATGCTATATAAGCAGGTGCACTGTTTGGGACATAATGACAAGAAATAAGTATTTAGTATAAATGCAGTATTTTCTCCTAATATTTCTGATCCACATTAGATTGAATCTGTGAGTGTGAAATTTGTAGACAAGAAGTGGTAACTATTCTGTCTCTATTTTTATTTTTTTGGTCTTTTTGAGAAAGAGTCTTGCCATGCAGTGCAGGCCGGCCTTGAGCTCACTTTGTAGCCCAGGCTGGTCTCAAACTTGCAATGATCTTCCTGCCTCAGCCTCCCGAGTGCTAAGATTACAGGCGTGCACCACCATGCCTGCTGATCGTTCTCTCAAAGTCCCTCTATTTCCCTTTCCACTCATTATTTTCCCCCCAAAGGTAACCAGCGCCTTTTTAGACAGAGTTTCACTATATAATTTAGACTGGCCTTGAACTCACTTTGTAGCTCAAACTGACCTCGAACTCGCAGTGATCCTCCTGCCTCAGCCTCCTGAGTGCTGGGATTACAGGCTGGAATTACAGGTGCGCACTACCACATCTCACCTTTGTTTATATTTTGTTTTACCACCATCCTGACTTCTAACAGCATAGATTCAATGTAATCATGGAATCATTCTCTACGTAATCTTTTCTGTCTGGCTTCTTTCACTCAATATTATATTTTGTGAGATCCACCCATGTTGTGTGTAATTTCAGTGTATTTATCCTTACTGCTGTATAGCTTTTGATTACTAGGTAAACACTAAGCTACATGTATGCTATTGCTGATGGACATTTGATAAGTTTCCAGCTTGACTCTATACTAAATGTAGCTGTAAACATTCTTGCATGGACTGGGAAATGTGGTTTGTGCACTGGTGTATGTTTGTTAGATATATCTATATCTGTGTCTATATATCTAGCAATCAAACTGGGAGATTTCAAAGGGTATGAAATATTTCACAATAACCTTTTGAGTACATTTCTTTCCACTTAAATTAATGAGATTTTATTCCCCTTGCTTACAATCAAGAACCAAAAACATTTTTCAGTAACCATTTTTTCAAAGCTTTTCTTGATATAGAAGCACCTGAAGCATACTGATAACTCAAATTCCAACATTTCAGTATATTTTACACCATCCTGAATTACTCAAAGTTCCTTTTTTTACAAAAAGGACTTTATTTATAAAAAACCAAAGGTGTGCAGCCAGGCGTGGTGGCTCACACCTGTAATCCCAGCACTCGGGAGGCTGAGGCAGGAGGATCATTGCGAATTCAAGACCAGCCTGGGCTACAAAGTGAGTTCAAGGCCAGCCTGAACTGCATAGAGACCCTGTCTCAAAAAGACAAAAAAAAAAGCCAAAGGTGCCCTTAGGACAACAGGACAGGCAGGCCGGCTTCTTAAGAGTTAGGAGCATTTGGGCATATGTGCTTAATTGGCGGGGGGCAATCCTCCAAGTTTCTGTGTTACTCTAGACTGCCTCTGGGACAGATGGCACTAGCTCAAAGATGGGGTAAGCTTCAGGGGCCTCAGCTTCCTGCAGTTCTGGACAGGCTTCTTGGTCAGCATTGTATTCAAAATTGTTTTATGCCAGTAAATCCCGTTTCTCACAGTCAAAAGCTCCAAAACAGCAGTTTTCAACTGTCTTATCACGAAGAACTAGTGTGCTATGGAAAACTACAATTTACAGCAAGTAATTCTTTACCAATAAAAAATAGCAAAGTCTAAATGAATGAAATACATGGATAGACTCGAGATCTTCTTTTGATAATGTTTCTGTCACTCACTTGGTCACTCATTTGAATTCCAATATCTCCCCTTATCTGATGATCCTATCCCCAGAGTGTCTTTTATATGAATGTCATCTGTCAGGAGTGTCATGGTAGAGAAGACCAGGTCTATTACTTTTCCTCTATCTCCTATCATTCCTAGTAGTTTTGAATATATATTAGTCTTCTGATAAATACTGATTGATTACATCAAAGTGAAAATGCCCTGCATAAGGATCTGAATAGTTTAATTACAGGAAAGCTAGTCCTTCAGTGCTTCCAAATCATGCATCTGTCAGTCTTCTGGCTACACTCTCAAACCTCTTGTCAGTTTTCTCAATAAATTTTGACATGAATTTCAAGTTAGGAACAACACTTAAGTAAAAAGTCTTTAGCATAAGATTTCCATTGTTACTGCTTTGCTTGATGTTAGAATAGCCAAACTGTATTTTGCTTAAAAGCTTTTATGATATTAAAAAGCCATAGCTGAATCATAACTTAGAGTATATTATTATGGAGCTGAGAATGTATTCTCTAAAGAAAAGAAAATGTCACGCCCCCAAATTGATATTCTTGAATTCAAATATCCTCTCAATTCTGTTTCCAAAAAGGTCATTTATAGATTCTTTTAAACTCAGAGCTTATTTGTCCAAGCAAAAAGTGAGTAGATTTTTATAAGTCTGACTCAAAGTCTAATTGAAAAAATATACTCATCTAGAAACAAAACTGGAAGTAAACAAAGAGAGTAAAACTAGTGACAAAACAAAGTCAATAAAAAAACAATGACCTAAGGAAACAATATAAAGAGGTGATTCCCAGCACCCATCCCTGGATTTAAAGAGCCAGAATTCAAATCAGGCAGCCTCACTTACTAGCTGTGAGACCTTGGGCAGGTATCTTTGCTGAGAACCGTAGTGTATGTATCTCTAATAGGTTCTGTGAAAGCATATTAGCCCTTCAGAGCTAAGAGAACTTTGCCAAGCAAGTTAGAGATTCTAGTTTACATGTCTTCTTTCCAGTAAACACAGTACCTAAAAGGATTCCTCCTTACTTGTAGGCATATGTTTACTTTCACCTTATTGAATTATAGACATTTGTCTTCAACTTTATAGAACTGGCACTGGGTGTGGTGGTGCACACCTGTAATCCCAGCACTCTGGAGGCTGAGGCAGGAGGATCATTGTGGGTTCCAGGTCAGCCTGAAATGTAGAGTGAAACCTTGTCTCAGCTGGGCATGGTGGCTCATGCCTGTAATCCCAGCACTCGGGAGGCTGAAGCAGGATCCTTGTGAGTTTGAGACCAGCCGATGCTATAAAGTGAGCTCAAGGGCAGCCTGAACTGCATAGAGAAACCCTGTCTCAAAAAGACAAAAAAAAAAAAAAAGAAACCTTGTCTCAAAAAAAAAAAAAAAAAAAAACAGACAACAGAATGATGGTAGCGAAAAACCCTTTTAAAAAAAAAAACAGGACAGGGCCAGGGACTTAGCTCAGTGGTATAAGCGCCTGCCTGGCAAGTACAAGGTTGTGAATTTGATCCCTGGTACAAAAAAAAAGGCGGGGGGCTGGGGATTTAGCTCAGCGGCATAAGCACCTGCCTTGCAAGCAGGCGGTCATGAGTTCAATCCCTGGTACCAATTAAAAAAAAAAAAAACAGGACAGCCAAGCATGATGGCACACACCTATAACCCCAGCACTTGGAAAGTCCAGGCAGGAGGACTGGCACAAGTGTGAAGTCAGCCTGGGCTACATGGTGAGTTTAAGCCCAGCCTGAATTACAGATTAAGAGTCGTCTCAAAAAACAAAAACAAAAAAAAAAAAAAAAAAAAAAAAACAGGACATAGAGGCAAACAGTACCTATTCACACTTCCTTTTCCATTCCATGATGGTTTCCCCACAGGTTTAAGTCAGACTAACTGTTCTTCAACTACCAATTCCCAGTATAGGTTTACTTGCTATATTCAGTTGCTTATACAACTGCTTTTTGACAAGAGTCTTAAAACAAAATTAATACTATGATTTGAAGCTACAAATGCTGGGTATGTGAAAACAAGTATCAAAAATTAATAAATATGGTTGCAAGCTACAAAATGTATTAATTTTTTCAGGTCAGAGAGTAAGGAAATGAGCTTCAATTCCCTGCAACTAATGCAAAGTGCTTATTGCTGAGCCGTGTTTGGCAGACCTCCAGAATTCTGTAATGCACTGTAGGATACCAACAAGTACTGATAAAATACACTTTTGGATCTGAGAGTATTGTTGATGACTTTAATATGAAATTATAATCAGAAAGCTTTTGTCACTACACAAGGAAAATCAGCCTTCCCACACCAAAGGTCACAGCTCCGGTGGTATGAAACAAAACTAGGTTACAACGTCTACCCAAGGATATAGGGGAAGAAAATTGTCCCATGGGGGACAATACTGCACATTTTGCAATATTTATACTGCAAATACTGCAATATTTATAATCCTATCAGATGTGATAACCAACAACTAATAAACTAATGACAAGCCCATTCCTTCAAATATCTCCATTATAGTTAGAATAAATTTGACAGAACTACGTTAAATTCTCTTTTTCAGATGACCTCCAAAATGAGAGAAATATTGGTTCTTTGTGAAAACCCAACTCTCCTCACCCAGGACTTCCCAATTCTTCCCATTTAGTTGTGTGTGGGCTGAATTTGCAGGAGCAAAGGGAGGAGACTACTGTCATTATATGAGATTATGCTTCAGAAAGAATGGAAACAAAGCTTATTTATGTAAATGGGGAGGGGAGAGGGATGGAAGGAAAAGGAAAGGGAATGAGAAAAAAATGAAGTTGTACCATGTACAGGTTCAAACTCTCTATGACTGTGATCATTATGTGTATCTAAAATGTATCAATAAAATTTGATAAAAAAAGAGATTATACTTCAGTAATTTGGTCGGTAATCACCAGCACTTTTCTCATTGATCTTGTAGTTCTACACTTGGTTGTAGCAATTGAGGTTCTCAATCCACAAATATAAAGACCTTATGAAACATCTCTTAAGAAAGGTTCACAGAAGAGAAAGGAGACCAAGCTGTTCTAGTTTGCCATCATCTCTCCAGTAGCCACCAATGAATACTGTAGACATAGTTTTTACTGAGTGTTACCACATACCAGGCCCGGTGCTAGTCAGGCCACAGCAAATAGGACAGTCTCTGCTCTCCTGTACTAAAAAGTAGACATAATAGGAGCCAGGAGAAAAAAAAACAGAAAACAGGCTAGTGTAATAACCTAAGAGTTTAGAAAAGACAACATTTATTCTTGTTCCCCAAACAGTCATGTAATTGCCTTCCTTCCAACAGCCAGGCTCTGGCCAAATATCCCTCAACAACAGAAGGTCCTCTGATCCATAATATTATGACAGGTCATCCCATCACCTGTCACCCACCTCTCTCAGCTGTTCATTCTCCTTCCTTGTCATCTGATTTCTTCAGTGTTCATTACTATCTGAAACTCTATTACTTACTTGTTGGGCTATCTCCTGCCATTAAAATGTAAGTTTCCACCACTGAGGGTGGTGCTATATGCCTTAAACCTAGAAGTTAGGCTGAGGCAGGAGGACCACTGATCCAGGAGTCTGAGTTCAAGGACCTCCTGGTATACAGCCTGAACTACATAGTGAGACCTTGTCTCAACCCATGCCCCCCAAAAATGTTAAGTTCCATGAAAGTAGAACCTCATCTGTCTTGTCCACTGCTCTGTCTCTTTCATGGAGTATAGTGGCTGGGACACAGTAGGCATTTAATAACATTTGTGGGAAGGAGACACTCTCCCACCAGTGAAGTACACATGAAGATATATATATATATATATATAATTTTTTTTTTAAAGGCAGAGGCCCACTATGTAGTTCAGGTTGGCCCTGAATTTGAGGTGATCCTCTTGCCTCAGCCTCTGGAGTGCTGGGATTACAGGCTGGAATTTTACAAGTGTGCGCCACCACACAGAGCATACCAAGGATATTTATAGGCAATTCTTCTCACACAGAAGAGCTTTAATACTTCAAAATATTTTAAAATCACCTCACTCAATAACAACAAAAAAACCAGAAATCAAGCTAGTTATAGGAATCAATAACCGCAGAATTCTGAAATCTATGAAGTTACAAAGGAAGCATTAAATAAGCAATGATGCTAGGAAAGGATTTTCATCCACTGCCTATAAATTATATAGTTTTTTTCTAGAATGTTCTCCAATTGGTTATAATTCATTTAAATAAAGGTCAGCACTATTTAATTTCTGTGAAAAAGATGAATACATGCACACTAAGAATTCTTTTCTATCCTTAACCCTGCAACAGCTGTATTTTTCCCAGGATGCCTCATGCATGCCACTTAAGTACTCCACTGAGCTACATCCCCAGCCCCAAAGCAGCTATTTTGAAAAGGCTACTGTTGAAGCCAAAATACAACAATAAAATTACAAAGTGGAGTCACAAAGTAAAACTTGCACAATCTGTTCACGTATGCTAATGAGACTGTAAAGTCAGAATAAAAACCCTCCTTCCTTCACTGGTACCCTCTGCAGGATCCATGCATAATAGCACCAGGGACACAGCAATTACCTGACAAGTATTACTGCGCTTGCAATTGAAAAATAACATGCCTGTAATCCCAGTATTGGGAGGACGAGGCAGGAGGATCACTGTGAGTTCTAAATCAGCCTGGGCTATATCAGTCATTTCAAAGCCAGCATGAACTACAAAGTGAAACTCTGCCTTCAAAGAAAACATGCAAAGCCCATTGAACAATTTTTAGGCAGAAAAAGGTACACTGGAGACCTTTGGGCTCCATACTGAACCAAAACAGCTATGAGAAAAAAAAAAAACAGCTGCATAAAATGGTAGTCTCTTTTGCATCCTGGAATTTTTTAAAACTGGATCTAGCAACATTATTAACATTCATGCCTCTAAATCCTGTTCTGAACTTGGAATCAATCTTGGAAATCTTCCAAGAGGAGGAATCTAGTCAGTCCTGATCAATAAATGGCAAGCTAGCAGATGAGCAGACAGCCTCTTTCATGTGCTTCTTTTTGCCTATTTATTTTGTGCAGTGAGCAAGCACTGCTTTTGTAAAAACAACAACAAGAAGCCTTCATTAAAAACAAAAAAAAATTAATGACATGAACACAACTAAGTAGGACGACTATTATTTTCTCCCCTTCTCTAACCAGTAACAGTGCTGTGTTTGTGCACATTCAATAGTCAGGGAACAACTGGTTAACAGACACCTTGCTCACATGTGTTCTGGTCACAGATAGGTACTTTCTACAGTAAACAAGCCTCTCTCAGGGTCAGCTGGCCCTCAGAAAGTGCTTCACAGCACAACCAATCCTTGGAACCAAAACCAAGTATTCAGGAAGAACCTCGTGGCCACATTTCAGAAGCCCACAGAACACTTTCCCGCCCTGCTCAGCCAGCTGGACTAGATCAAGGATGTGCACAGGTTTTCATGTCAGGACGCTTTGATTCACCTATCTGTGAAGGATGCCAAAGAGCATTAGTTTATGAGAATTATATCTAGTTACTGTGATCAAAATGAAGACAACACAAGAGCGCCAGAGGCATCAGGGTGGTGATGTCATCACACATTCTGTGGCTTCTGCATGCTGGCAAAATGGTGAGTGCAAAGGATAAATACCTTTTAGGATTGTTCTGAAAAGTTCTGACCTCACAGGTACCCAGAAAATGTCATAGAGAACTAGGAGACTGGATAATCAAGACCTCATTCAACACTTCAGTTGTGAAGCAGGGTTTCTCAAGCTTGACAGTGCTGACGGTTTTAAGTGTCTCATTAAGAGGGGCTGTCCTGTACTTGCAGGAAGTTGAGCAGTCTCACTGGCTTCTGTGTACTAGATGCCAAAAGCACTCTCCCTCCCCCATGCTGCCACAACCAAAAATCTCCTCAGATACTTCCAAATATCCCCTGATTGAGAACCAGAGTGTTGACTATTCTACTGGAATGTGAATTATAAAATTATAAAATGTTTACCTCCCACTGCCTTCTCAGAACCTCTCAGTATGTCTATTTTCCCTCTACTCCCACCTAGATCTGTTCCTTCTGTGCTTTTAAGTCAGGAACAGCAGAGTCAGTGGCTAGTAAGTACAGGATGAATCAGGTCAGGAAGAGACATTCTGATCAAAGTTCTCCTTTAGCTGTTACCCACTCACTATCTACTAGGGCAAAGCAAAGCTGACATCACTCAGCTGTTCTTCTGACCAACCCAATTCTTTGAAGTGATGTTCTCCCTCCAACAACACAGGTAACAGCTAATGTATGATGGGGAAGAAGAAAGCAAGAGATTTAACTATGAAGGCAGGGAAATGCCATACAAAACTCAGATACACAACCACCGAAACCACCCATCTGGAAAACTCCCAACTGAAGCACCTGGGTGCTTTTTTTTGGTCAGAATCTGGCTTAAACAGCAAACCTGATACAAAATCTACATCCTCAATATTTCCAAGGCAGATACTCCCCGCCAAAATTTTCCCTCATGAAAACTGCCCTGATCAATCTAGGTTCCTTCACCCTCAAAACTGTGCTGCAAACTCAAATCCAGCATCATTCCTCATTGCTTTAATCACCCTTTCTCCACAGCCTCAAACTGCTTTGCACAAACCAAACCCCTGTAAGACTGGAGTGTAGTGGCATATTGCCTATAATCCCAGAATTCGCCTGTAATCCCAGCACTCAGGAGGCTGAGGCAAGAGGATCACCGCGAGTTCGAGGGCAGCCTGAGGTACATAGTGAGTTCAGATCAGAGTGAACTACACAGTCAAACCCTGTCTTTAAAAAAAAAAAAAAAAAAAGCATCACTGTCGCAGCGCCTCAGACTCTACTGTCCTAGCCGCCGCCACCACTCTTCCTTCCAGCGATTTCACGCAGGTAGTCTTCTCTTCCAAGTTTTGCATCATTGGGTAGTTTCCCCACCACCTTCAAAACTCTTTTCTGACCCTTGGAAACCAACATTCCCCTAATAGTCTCTGCAGCCCCCGAGTCGGCACATACCGCCCAGCAGTAATCGCCCGTCTAAGCGCGCCCCAAGTCATTCCCAGCGCGATGCACCTCTCCCTCCCGGGCGCGCAGACTGGCCTCCTCTTCAACCCCTCGCCGACCACTGCGACCCGACCCTACCTGAAGTGACGCGACCCGACCGACCCACCCACCCGGCCCGACCGGACCCGACTGGACCCGACTGGACCCGAACGGACCCGACCGGATCCGACTCGACCTACTGGAACGACCCGACCGACCCGACCCACCCGACCCGACCCAAAGACCCAACCCGACCCGACACGAACGACCTGACCCAACCGGACCCGACTCGACCCACAGGACCCGACCTGACCCGACCCGACCCGACCCGACCCGAACAACCCGACCCGAACGACCCGAACGACCCGACCCGACCCGACCCGACCCTGGGAACTCCCGCGGGCCCTTCCTCCCGTCGCTTCTTGCTCAGGCCTTCTCTAGGTCACTGCTTGCCTCCCTGGGGCACAGACACCGCCCAGTCAGCCGCCGAGCCTTCCGGCCCCAGGCCGGGACTAGCCTTTCGGAACCGGTGCCCCGGGCCCAGGGGGAGAGTCTACCCGGAGGGCCCGACAACTCACCCAGGGCGAGGCAGACGAGAAAAAGCTTGACGCGCAGAACAGGGGCAAGGCGGAAGCACACCATGATCCCTCAGGGTGGGGAGACGGCGGCGACGGCGACACCAGCGACAAGGCTCGCGGGACCGGAGGCTGGAACTCGAGTGACCACCGACCACGGCGCGGCGAAAGCCTGGACTCTCTGCTCCGGCCTGAGTCACAAGACCAGGGGCTGAGCTCTCCTTCGCTCTCAGCCAATCTGCGCGTCGGACGGCTGTGAGAGGGGCGGTGATGTTGGTCCGGTGGGCGGGGCGACCACGCCCTGGCTTTTTGGTTCACAATCGTTATTATGCTCCTAAGACATATGCGCGGAAGGCATTTTCTGAGGCCAAGGAGGAAGGATAAAATTTTGAAGGCTGTAGATACATTATTTCTGTCCTGGATGCTTAAGAATGAAGAGGATAATTTTCTACATGTAAAAATAGGCATCTCAACGTAATACATATAAAATAACACATGATTATTCTCCAAACGTCACAGCCGCCTAGGCAGTTCAGGATTAGATGTGCCAGGAGCTATAGAGTCACTGACCACTCCTAGTTCACGAAGTTGCAACACCCTATTTCTTAGATGGGGAAATTGAACTCAGAAAGAGGAAGTGTCTTTTTAAACACAGAAAGAAAAGAATGGGAGAAATAAAGAATAGAAGGATAAAGAGAAGAAAGATGAACCACTCAAAGCCACTGTTGGCTGGGCATAGGGACTCACAGCTGTAATTCCACCATTCAGGAGACAGAGGCAAGAGAATCACCATGACTTTGAGGCCAGCCTGCGCTACAGATCAAGATCCTGTCTCAAAAAGATGAAAGACAAGAAAAGAGACTGTTAACATCACACACACACACACACACACACACACACAAATATATTTCCTACACGTATACACAAATATTCTGTAATGCATTTGTACTAAACATAGTATTTGGTATACTTATCAAGTGAACACACAAAACCTAAGTTAACAGATGAAAGCATTTAAAAGCCATATAAACCTCTAGCTAGAATAAAATACTGATTCTCAAATATTAGTTTCCAAAAGAATTACCTCAAGATTTGTTTGTTTGCATATTCCTGTACATAAATCCCCCAAAGTTTTAGAAATACAAGGTCTGTGGCAATCCTACAAGTCTGTTCTTGTTGGTTGGTTGGTTTGAATTTTAAAACAGGACTTCACTCAGTACCCCAGGCCAGACTCGAACTTGAAGTCCTCCTGCTTTGCCTCCCAGAGTACCTGGGATTACAGCTGTCTATGGCAACATTCTGCTAAGAATTTTATTAAAACAAACATTTCAAGTGAGTCAGATGCTTTGGTCCTTGGACCACATTAGAAACACTACAATACAGGTTCAAAATCATCCAGTCCAGGAGATCTTAATCTAGGGTCTATAAATTAGCCCTAACAGGAGTTTGTAGGGTGGAGACATTCGGTGAATCCTTGGAAATTACATACAGCATTTTTTATTTTGTTTTGTTTTTGAGACAGGGTCTTGCTAAACAGTTCAAAATGGCCTTGAACTTGTGGCAATCTTCCTGCCTCAGCCTCCCAAATGCTGGGAATACAGGCCTGCACCACCACACCCAGCTACAGGAAACATTTATGTATGTATATTTTTCTGGGGAAGTTTATAGGTTTAACCATTTCTTACATGGGACCTGTAACCCTGCCCTAGCCCTAATTCCAACCTATTCTTTGCTCTAATGTTACTAACTCCTGAAAGTGAGGACACTTACCACTGAATGTTGTCCATCACAGGTGAGAATAAGCCATGAGCAAGTGATTTGCCCAACACAGGACTGACATAAGCTGTGGTATTTATTAGTCATTGCCTCTAGTAAAATGTCATGACTGCCCCACCATTAATAGCAAGCACTTGGCCAGTGTTGCGTCCTGGGTACAGTGGTCTTCAGGGAACACATAACCCACTTGATTCCTCAGAAATTGCTCCACTGATCCCTGCTGATGGACTTCAGCTCTTCTCCCGCCACTGGAAGTTGCATGAATTTAATGTTCAGTAAAACCCTAAATTCCAGGAGAAGAGAGAATGGTGGGAAGAACATAGAACTGGCAGTCAGAGGAACTGGGTGTAGGGGCTCTCTTCTTGGCAGTGTGACTTTAGGGAAGTGGCTTTATCCCTTTGACTGTTGTATCCTTATCTATAAAATGAAACTGTGGGACTAGAGCTGTGTTTCACCTCCCTGACTGGACTTGTAGAGATGCCTTTTGGTTCCATCGCTTAAGGTTCTGATTCAGCTGGTCTGGAGTCAGGCCTAGATGTGGTATGTTCCTCAAAACACCCCCAAGCCAGTATTAATAGGTCAGAAATGGTCACTTAGGTGACCGGGGTTTTATAATCCTATGACTCCAGATAGGTAAATATTCATTTATTAAAAATATAAAGAGGCTAGAGGTTTAGCTCAGCGGCATAAGCGCCTGCCTTGGAAGCAGGCAGTTGTGAGTTCAATCCCCAGTACCGATAAAAAGGAAAAAGACAAAAAATATATATATAAAGAAGTAATGTGTCCCAATTGACAAATACCTGCCCTGTATCTCTTGCAAACGTCATACTTTTAAAAAGAAACACAGTAAGCCAGGCATGGTAGTACATGTGTGTAATCACAGCACTTGGGAGGCAGAGGCAGGAGAATTGCCTCAAGTTCAAGGCCAGCCTGGGCTAGATGCTGAGTTCAAAGCCTGAACTACACAACAAGACCCTGTCTCAAACAAACAAAGACACCAAAAAGAAACAGAGCAAAATGAGTGTGGCCTTAAAAACTAAATCTTCACCATTGAAAGTTTTTCCTCAGACAAAAACATACTAGGTCTCTCTGCTTGCAGACCACCATGTGATAAGCAGCTCTCCTCTTCTTGAAAGAAAGCAATCTGAAGAGGCTAGTTACTGAATCATTTCACCTAAAGAACATTCTGGAAAGTGCAGCTATGGAGCCAGTAAAAAGATAAAAGATTGCCATGGGTTGGAGGAGAGGGAAAAATAAGTGGAACATTGGAAAGTTTTAGGGCAGTGAAATTATTCTTTGTAACACTGCAGAGGTAGATACACGATATCATACATTTGTCAAACTTCAGAATGTTCAAGGCAGTGACCTCTGATGTAAACCATGATCTTCAGTTAGTAATGATGTGTCGGTGTTGTTCATTGATTAAACACATGTGCACCACTGGTTTAGCTCAGTGGCATAAACACCTGCTTGGCAAGTGTGAGATCATGGTTCAATTCTTGTATAAAAAAATCAAAACAATTAAAATGTCTAAAAATGGAAAAATGAACATAAAAACCCTATATACTAGGATGGAAGTTAAATAATCTGCTCGAGATCACATCGCTCACAAGTAGTGGATCCACCTTACTTTTTTCCTTTGAGCTACTCTGCAGAGCTGTTATCTAACGTTCCCTGCTACAGGTCCAATGCTTCACTATGCCGTAAATGTGGACCTACAAATCAAGGTATGCATGGCTAAAAGACCCTTTAAAGAATTGCCACTGAATCTGTTTTCTTTTCTAACAATTTTTACACTTTGGCTAAATTTATGGAGTCATAATCAAAGGATTTTACTGTAGCCCTATTCACAATAGCCAAGAAATAGAAACAATCTAAGTGTTTATTAACTGGTGAATAAAGACAATGTAATCCACATACAGAATGAAATACTATTCAGCCATAAAAGGATGAAGTCTTGTTATCTATGATAACATGTCACTGGAGATGATTATGTTAAATGCAATGACCCAAACATAGAGAAACAAGTACCACACAGCCTCTCATATGTGACATCTACATTGTTGATTTCGTGGAAGTGGAGAGTGGGGTGGGGCACCAGTGTGCTGGGGAATAGACAGAAAGGGGGCATGGAAAGCTCTTTGTCAATGGTAATGAGTCTCACTTAGGACTAAGAAGTTCTGATGCGCAATGAAACAGTGGGGTAACTACAGAAAGTGGTAGTGGAGTGTGTGTTTTAATAGGCTAAAAGAGGAGCGGAACATTGTGGCGCACACTTATAGTCCCGGTACTTGGGAGGTTGAGGATGATAGTCACAAATTTGAGACCAGCCTGGGCTACACAGTGAGCTCAAGGCCAGCCTGAACTGCATAGTGGGATCTTATGTCAAAAAGCCAAAATAGAAAAAAAAAGGAAAAACAATAAAAAGTAAATTTTAAAAAGTAGTCAAGTACTTTCATCATGAGAAAATGATAAATGTTTGTGGAGACAGATATGTTCAACCTGATTTAAACATTATGCATTATGCAGTGTAGTATACATATATATCAGAATGTCACATACTATCTGATAATTATATAAACATTGCTTTTATGTATCATTTGAAAACTAAATTTAATTTAATTTTTTAAAATGCTGGTTCTCTGATTGGGACAGGCACTTTCTTGATACTAAAGAATGTTTTGGACAGTAGATATTTTGTCAGAATAAATAGGCTGAAAACAACCTTATATCATTGTTTGAGCTTCTAAACTCACGATTTTTAATGATAGTTGGGTGTGATGGTGCCTATAATTCCAGCACTTGGGAGGCTGAGGCAGGAGGATCAGAATTTGGGTTACAAAGTGAGCTCTAGACCAGCCTGGAATAAATAGCAAGCCCCCATCTCAGAAAATGGAAAAAACAAACCAATGAACAATTATTTAATGCTTTACCCCCAAAATACTCAGAACTAGCCCTTTCTGCACTCAGTTTCCATTACCCTGCCCAGGCTGGAGGTACTGTCCTCAGGCTTTCCAAGGCAGAGGGAGACCCCCTCAAGGGGCAGGGCCAATGCTCCAGCAACTCCCAGAGGCTCCCTCCCATCTAAACTTCAAGTCTGCCGGCTTGATTGTGATGCTGCTGTATCCAGAGCATTTTCCTGCACCTGACCTCACACTTCCACGGGGCACAAAACTCCCCAGGACCCCATCCCCACACCATCATAGGTAGATTATGACTCTTCTGAGCATCTTTGTGAGCACTTGACTTTTTGGCCCATTACTGCAAACATATCCTGTAACACCAACACACTGAATGGCCTAAGAAATAATGACCCTGCTCCTCTCAACGACAGAGTCGGCACATGGCTGGTAGAAATGGCACCTCACAAATCAGGGTAGAAGTTCCCAAAAAAACTGAAACTAGAGGCTCTATTTGACCCAGCTTGGTATCCCCTTCTCGGTATCCTCCCAAAAGAATTAAAAGCATGGTACCACAGTGTTGTATGATATACAAACATCATGTTCACAGCAGCATAATAGCTAAATCTTGGAAACATCCCAAATGCCCATCAACCAATGAGTAGATAAAGAAATGTGTTCTTTTATTTTATAAAAGATAAACTGGAGATATTTCTAAGTAAATGGATGCACCTTAAGACCATACTTTTTGTCTGTTTTTGTGTTTTGTTTGTTTTTGGGGTATTTTTGAGATAGGGTCTTGCTATATTGTTTGATCTAAATTTGAACTCACTATGTAGCCCAGGCTGGCCTTGAACTAGTCCCCTGCCTCAGCCTCCCAAGTGCTGGGATTACAAGTATGAGCCACCATGCCCAACCAGACCATGCTCGTAAGTGAAATATATCAGACATACATATGTAAACATAGTATTGTCTCTCTGGTGTGGGAAACCAAAAACATAAGTAAGGACCAAAATGCGAAATGGGGAAAAAATGTTCAAATGAAAAGGGGAATTAGGGAGTGGGGAGAGGGAAAGGAATGAAGGAAAAAGAAAAACTGAGAAAAGAAGGAAAAATGGAAAGAAAGTTTTTGCAAATAAGGAGGGGAAGAGGGATTGAAGGGAGGGGAGGGGAATGGCGAAAAGAAGAAACAAGGTGTATCACGCGTAGGTACAAATTCCCTACGATGAATGTGATCATTATGTACATCTAAATTGCACCAATAAACTTAATAAAAGAAGAAGAAGAAGGAGAACAAATGATGTCTTGCAAGCAGAGGGAAAAGGAAGAAGAAGGGGTCGTCAGCCTCAGGCCTCAGGTGACTGAAGGGGAGGATGTACTGGGTGTCTGTCACATCTTTGCACACTTCAGTGACACTTGTGTTCGCATCACTGGAGTTGCTGACGAGGAAACCAGAAGATGCAGGCTGCCCATGATGAGTCCTCTGGTCCCCCGGTTCCCCGCTGCCGCTGCCGGTCAGCCCTGGAGCCTTGCTGGCTGGGGTGTGAAGATCAAAAGGATTGAGGTTGTCACCCTGCCCCCTGCAATGGCACCTACAGGAAGGAAGATCACCGTGACTGCTCAGTTATTTTCTGGTAATTGCCTTTAGGTTAAAAGAGAGAGAGAAGGAGAAAAAAAGAAAAAAAAAAGAGAAAAGAAAAAAGAATGACCCGTCAGATTTACTTAAATGCTAATAAAATGTAGGGGCCAGAAAAAGGAAACTAATTTAAAGATACAAGGGTTAAGAAAGAGAAATGGATAAGTGTTTATTAAATAAATGAACAAATGGCCCTGTGGCCCTAGAATTATCTTTTTTTTTTAAATTGTTGTTGTTGTTGTCGTTTGTTTTGTCTTTGAGACAAGGTCTCGCTATGTAATTGAGACTGACTTTGAACAACTCACTATGTAGCCCAGCTGGCCTCAGACTCTCAGCAATCCACATGCCTCAGCCTCCTGAGTGCTAGGATTACAAGTGTGCACCACTGAACTGGCCTCAGTTGATCTTTTAATGTTAGCATAGCTTTTTGTTGTTCTAACATATGTAGGATACATATGTATCCTACAGTGTTTTGTCTTTCAATTGGGTATTAGTGGCCATATCTGGTCTACTTTGTGATCTTCATTTTATTTTATTTTTTACTCATATTCTCTTTCCTTCTTTTTTCATTGCTTTATTCTTATGCTCCTTTTCATTTCTCTCTCTGGAGATTCCTCCTTGTGTGGGCAGTGCCTCCAAGCCTTGCCAGCAAAGTCACCACTCAACCCCACAGAGCTAGAGTCACCAGCACCTGAGGTGGTACTCCCTAAGCATCCACCACCTCAAAAAAAGATCCCACCCAATCTGCTGAGAGGAAATGGTGCTCAACTTTTTAAGTATGCATTGCCAAGCTCCTAGAGAGCTTATTAAAATGCAGACTATTTGAACCCACTCTGTGGTTTCACCAAATCTAGAGTAGGACACAAAAATCTGCATTTCAAAAAAAACCTCTGCATTTCTAGTAACTTCCAAGGTAGTTTTGATAATGCCAAACAGGAAGGAGAACACACTGAGTACTCATTTCTGAAACTCCTATCAGGGGTCCCCCAGCCTCTGGGGAATGAAACCAGGAGTTGAGGAAGAAGGAACTATTATTACCTTCTACAGCATTTAAATGTGAAGAACAAATGGATTGGTTTTCTAAAGATCTTTATATTAATTAATGCAAATCACCTAAAAATCAATTTTTTTCAAAAGTATATGGACTGGGTATATAGCTCAATGACAGAGCACTTACCTAGCATGGGCAAATCCCCTGAATTTCACTCCCAGTACCACAAAATACAATAAAAAGTAAAAAAGAATAAAATTAAACAGAAACACCCAGCACAGCATAGTGATACATGCTTGTAATCTCAGCAGTCAGGAGGCTGAGGCAGGCGGATCCTTTGAGTTCAAAG
The DNA here is from genome assembly GCF_034190915.1 of Cavia porcellus. Taxonomy (NCBI): domain Eukaryota; kingdom Metazoa; phylum Chordata; class Mammalia; order Rodentia; family Caviidae; genus Cavia; species Cavia porcellus. The sequence goes on from NW_026947486.1 coordinate 82,049,364, forward strand.
CCAGCCTAGGCTACAACAAAGTGAGTTCAAGGCTAGCCTGAACAGCATAGAAAAACCCTGTCTCAAAAAATACATAAATGGAAACTCCTTCCCATTCCTTGTATCCCAGTCTGGCTCTCTAAAACAACAATTGTCAGCATCCACCTCTCCTTTTTTTTTTTTTTTTTTGTCTTTTTGAGACAGGGTCTTGCTATGCAGTTCAGCAGTTTCGGCTGTCCTTGAACTCACTTTGTAGCCCACGTTGGCTTTGAACTCACAAAGATCCTCCTGCCTCAACCTCCAGAGTGCTGGTATTACAGCCCTTTTTATATACTTTTTAGGAAAAATTTTTGCGCACACCAGCACATCTATTTATACTTTTAAATATTAAACAGCTAGGTGTGGTGGCACACACCTGTAATCCCAGCACTCAGGAGGCTGAGGCAGGAGCAATCACCACGAGTTCAAAGCCAGCCTGGGCTACATAGGGAGTTTAAAGCCAGCCTAGAATATATAGCATGATCCTGCCTCAAAACAAAACTAGACAAATATGAACATGTTTTTCATATTGTTTAGTGACTTGTTTCTCCAACTTAGTAACATTATCTTTTTTTTGTTCAGGTTTTTGTTTTGTTTTGTTTTGTTTTGTTTTTTGAGACATGATTTTGGTACATAGTTCAGTCTGGACTTGAGCTACCTATGTAGCCCAGGTTGGCCTCAAATTAATGGCAATCTTTCTGCCTCAGCATCCTGAGTGCTGAACTTACAGGTGTGCGCCACTGTGCCCAGATCTTGTTTATATTTATTGATTTGGTTTTTATTTATTGCTTTGAGATAGAGTTTTGCTATGTGGCCTAGGCTGGCCTGGAACTCCTTGGTTCAAGTGCTCCTCCTGCCTCAGCCCCCGAGTGCTGGTGTTACAGGCAGGTGAATTAGTTAGAAATATTACAGGCAATCAGACAGGGCTGAGCCCTCAAAAAGCCAGTGCAGAAATTCAGATACCTTGTGACCTCTAAGGAGAGGAGCATCTCCTGCTATGGGCCAGATCTCAAGACAAGAGACAAAGTAAATACACCCACATGCTAAGGATTGATAGTCCAAATAGTTCCCTATCACCCTGAGGAAATCAGGAGTTAGCATCCCACCCCCTAAGAGAACAGGCCCTGCTTTTAACCATGCCGGCTTACTACGTGACTTGCTCCCTTATTTGTTACTGATTTAATCAATTTTACTTGAGTAATTACTCTTATTGGTTGAGGACAATTCTGTCCCACTTTATGCCCACCTTGCAAGTTTCCATTTTTCCATACTTTGGACACATCTAACCTCATGATTTTCCTCTATAAAAGTCCCTGAAAAGACAGAGTCCAGGGCTGGGGCCTTTAGCTCAGCGGCAAATGCGAGACTGTGAGTTCGATACCCGGCACCAAAAAGCAAAAAAAGACACAGTCCCTGAAACACAGTCCCTGAGGGTATAGGCAACTACTTTGAAGGCAATAAGATTCACCAAGATGCCCATGCTGGTTTGACTATTGTCTCCTTTGGAAGTCCTGTAATGTTTACAATGCTTAAGTTTTATTGGTCTTGTTCTCTACTGTTTTGTTCAACTTTATAATATCTAATGAGATAGACAATTCTTTTTAAGGAAACAAGAGACATTGTTGATAAACTTGTACTCTGTTTTACATCATGTGTTATGTCTATCCTTGGTTTTGACTGACAGCTTTGTTTTATCATGCTTGATTTTATTCTCCTACAAAAAAAGTAATGAGATCTAAGGGAGCAATAAAACCCAAAATGTGTAAATTTTGTTGTAATAAAGAGAGGGGGGAAAAAAGTGCCCTGAAGGATACAACAGCAAGGGTGTAGGTGTGTTAAATAGATGACCATATTAATATTTTGGATTGGATTACTGAACACAACTGTTTGCAGTCTCACTGTTTGAATGTTCACTTTGTGTGCTTTGATCCTGTGACTTGAAACACCGTTTCTAAGATGATAGCAAGTAATCTATTAACTAGCGATAGCTTACTTTTGTTTTTTTGTAGTTCTGAATTACTTGTACCCTTACACTGTTTTGTTTTGTTCTGCTTCTTTTCTCTTTTTCCTTTTAAATAAAATTTAAAAAAACACTTCTTTTCTATTCTCCCCCCCCCATTCTTTTTTATTGTTATTTTATCCCCATTCCCTCCCTTCCTTTCCTCCTCCCCCCTCCCATATTCCTCTTCTCATTTGAACATTTTCCTCCTACTTCCCTGTATCGGTCCTCCATTTTTGGTCTTTATTTACACTTTGGGTTTCTCACGCAAGAGAAACAGTATTAATATATAAACACGTGTGTCTGATTTATTTCACTCAAAAGGATTGACCTGAATTTTGGGGCCCCATTCAGCATCAGATTATGGTACTGGGCTGGGGATTTAGCTCAGTGGCATACACACCTGCCTGCCAAGCTCAAGATAATGAGTTTGATTCCCGGTACCAAAAAAAAAGAATATGGTACCAACTGAGAACACTCGCTCCACCCGCTCTGCGCATCCGATTGCCGTCTTTCCAGACCGGTTAAGCCCCTCTGGTTGGCCTGTGACTTATTCCCACCCAGCGTATTGTACACTTTCTATAAATGTGATATGTGGCAAATGAAGGACGTCCACACAGCACTGCTAAGCTTGAAGAAGAAGATGACAATCACCTGCCACCCCGCTTGTGTCACCCACGTCACTGCCCCCGCCTCATCCTCTGTCATTGACTTGCCTCTAGTAGCTGTGAGCTTCTTTAGGGCAAAAAAATTTGACCAGGTTTTTTTCATCAGTATCATTAGATGTTTGCTCAATAAACAAAATAAAAGGATAGTTCTGGTTTTAGAAGGCAGCATTCCCTCCGCGCTGCGCTGGGCTCCTTTCTTCCCCATCTGTGTCACATCAGGGAAAGTGGCAGGAGGCAAGCTTTTCCCAGTAGACTCTCCAGCTCATGCTGACAGCCTTCGGACTTCCCCCTGGGCCTCTTTCTCCTTGTCCTTCTCTGTGTCTTTCTGAGCTTTGCATTGTTCCCTTGTCTGTGTCTCTTTGTGTCTCTCTGTCTCTGTCTCTCTGTCTCTCCGTCTCTCTCTCGCTCATGCCAGCCTTACTCATCCCTCCACTGTGATTTACACTTTCTCTTTCAGCTCAGTAGATTATGAAAAAGAACAGTCCCAAAACATGATAATCTGCCAACCTGTGAAACGGTGCATAGCCTAAGAAATAATGACCTACTGTTCTTTTCCTTTGTAGTAGGGGTTGGGAAGTGAGAGGTCCGATTCAGAAACCCTAACCTCTTACTTCATAACCCTGCTGCTGGTGACAATAGCCTGACTCTGCAAGTGGAACTGAAAAGACTGCAGCCAGCTCTTTGGCAGCCACTTGTTGCAGACACTCGATGTGAAATGATAAGCCATTTTAGAATCAGAAGAGCCTTTGTCTGTCTCAGCTCCATCATTTTGCTCACGGAGGTCAAGTTACGTGCCCAAATAGGCAACAGAGCTGGGAATAGAACTCTTGCCTCTGTGTTCCTTGTCTAGTGCTCTGTCCCCGGTTGGCTTAAGTCCTGTGCTCTAAAAGGCCCCCTTCATTAAAGTTTCATGGCAGCGAGGAAGGCCCAGAAAACACTACAGGCCCTGTTCATTGCTGGTGCAGAATTCATTAGATGGAGACCTTAGCACTCATGAATTGAAATGTGGAAGTCTCCTAGCAGCTTCACTCTTCCACATGTTACTTATTTCCTTTTCTGCTGACTGTTCACTTAAGTATTTGGTGGCTTCATAATCCTTCAGGAAGACAGTACTTCAATCCAACCTCTTTATTAAAGGTTTAATGGAGTAATAAACACGAGTCATCAAAACACCACGTTGTACACCTCAAATGTATAGGACTTTTGTGTTTCAATTACACTTCAAAAAAGCTGGGGAAAAAAAAAAGAATCACTTTGTTCTTTTGAAATATACACCAATAAATTACATCATATTTTTAATTATATATATATATACAGGCATACTGGATGGTGCATGCCTGTAACCCCAGCACACAGGAGGCTGAGACAGGAGGATCTCCATGAGTTTGAGGTCAGACTCGGCTACATAGTGAGTTTAAGGCCAGCCTGGTCTACATACTGAGACATTGCCTCCAAAAAAACCACCAACAGAAGAGGAAAGAGGGGAAGGAAAAGGAGGAGGAGGAACAGAGGGAGAAACTGCCTATTGCCTCTCACACACACTACGGCTCACTTGATTCCATCCCTCTCCAAACCATATTTTTGAAATCTTTCTCCCCAAACACAGTGGTTTCTGAGACCCATAGGGGCAGATCCCACTTCTCTGTCACATCTGGCATGGTGCTCCCAACTAACAGTCATTCATTTTCCTTGGCAAACGGATCAGGACCACTGGTTTCCTTTTAAAATTATTGTTTTAAATTTTCAATGAACACACAGTAGCTGTAAATATTTGGGGGTACAGTGCAACATTTCAGTATGTGTACACCATGTGTACCTGTCAAATCAGGGTAATTACCATTTCTGCTTCTTTATCATTTCTTTGTGTTTGAAGCCTTCAAATTCCTCCCTCGTGGTCCTTCACAGAATATACAATAGGTCATTTCAAGTTATAATCACTCCGTCCTCCTGTTAGAACACTAGAATGTATTCCTCTTGTGTTGTGGTAGCCATTATCCAGCCTGTATCTCCCACCCTTTCTGGACTCTGCTCATCACGATTCACTGTCTTCTTTGAGATCAACAGTTTTTGCTTCCACTATGCTGAGTGAGATCATGTGGCACTTGTTTTCTGGACCTGGTGTATTTTTCTTCACATAACATCCTTCAGGTTCATCCATCCTGCTCAAATGACAGGATTTCATCATTTCATGGATGAACAGTATTCCATTACATGTGTACCATGTTTTCTTTATTCATGAGTCCACTGACGGGACATTATGAATTGTGTCATAATAAACGGGAACGCAAGTGTCCCTGTAGTGTGCTGACTTTATTCCTTCATGTGTAGATCAAGAAGTAACATAAGGGGTCATCACTAATCCACATTCTCACCAACAATACGGAAGGGTTCCCTTCTCATGGGAGCTGGTTTCTTTTTTTCTTTTTCTGTTGTTTGTTCGTTTTGTTTTGTGGAGGAGGAGTTGGTTTCTGACCCCAGTGTTACTGCTACTTACTTGGCAGGCTATTTGGGCCACTTGATGTCTTTGGAGTCTTTCCTCCACTGTCTACAGGCATGAAGTGCATCAGTATTTCCCAAAATGTCTTCCACAGAGTCCTTAGGCTCAGGCGCAGTATGTCACAGGGTGAGGAACAGCTGGGGTGGGCAGGGTGGCCTGTTTTTCCCTCCTCCGTAACCACAGTGGTTACAGTTTTCTGTTTCATATCATAGGGTGTGTGTGTGTGTGTGTGTGTGTGTGTGTGTGTGTGTGAAATTTTGTTTAAACAGAGGACACTGGAAAAAAAAGAAGGAGGAGGAGGAGAAGCCAGGCACTCAGGTTTTGTTCATGAAGCAGCAGCAGCAGCAGCAGCAGCAGTAGAGGAAGCAGAACGATACAGAAGAGGAGGAAACAGGTGTAGCAGCACATGCCTGTAATGCAACCACTTAGAAAGCTGAGGCAGGAGGACTGCTGTGAATTCAAGGTCAACCTGAACTACATAGTGAGTAGTTTCGAAAGAAAGAAAGAAAGAAAGAAAGAAAGAAAGAAAGAAAGAAAGAAAGAAAAGAGAAAGAATAAACAAACTGATGAAAGAAAAAACAAAAAATTACAAGAGCTGAGTATGGTGGCGCATGCCTGTAATTCCAGTACCAGGGAAGCTGAGACAGGAGGATCACCACAAGTGCAAGGCCAGCCTGAGCTACATAGTGAGACTTTGTCTTAAAAAAAAAAAAATTAAACCACTACTGGTTGCAGAATTCTGTTACTTGCATTTGAAGTCTTCTGAACTAACACAGTAACCTTTACCCAGGAGGCTGCTCATTTGTTCCACTAGCAATTCGAAACCTGAGATATTTTCAACATGCAGCTCAAAGGTCTTTGGCTGAGGCCTTTCCCTGACCACTGCACACTTCACCCATGTCCTGTCTGCATAACTTCAGAACTTGCATTTCCCCGGCTTGCTGTGCTTTCACAGTTCATCACCGTGTGCTTTTGCACAGCTTTTCACTCTGATTTCTACCAGGTTCTCCAACTAGACCAAGCTCCTCGGGTCCCACACCTCCTCCTGTTTTCCTCATCTCCGGCGCTGCCAGCAGTGCCCAGTGCAGTGCCTGGCACAGCGTCTTCCCTCAGCCGTCCACGTCCCAAGAGCGCCAGGCAAGTGCTACGGGAACTTTAAGTGCTGAACAAAAGGCACCTCGTTCCTCCCCCTCACACTCCAGGACAGGTAACTCAAAGTCCAAAGTGACAGGTGATATTTTATGAACTAAAACGGTTGTATGAGATTTAAGTATTAAGGATTATTGAACACGCAAAATCTACACTGCAGAACACATAAATCAATATTTCTCAGCAACCGCTGCGCATTAGACCCACCAGGGGATGTTTCTAAGCAATGGATGCCAGAGCCCAGCCCCAGGGAGGCTTAGTTAAAGTAAGGTGTGACTCAGTGGCCGGTTTGCAGAGGCCTCGGGCGACCTGCCGTACTCCATGTGGCAGCGCTGGGGCAGAAGCTCTTCAACCCTGGCATGCACCAAAACCATCATGGTTACACAAAACGATTTCTGAGCCCCACTGCCAGAGAATTTCCAGGCCTTGGTGGGGACCCAGGAATCTACATTTTTAGAAAAATAACCCAATGATAAAGGTCTACGTAGTCCATGAAGGACACTTGGTGAAAATCTGTTTTTTTGTTCTTTTTCTGGTACTAAGAATCAAACTCACGACCTCAGTGGTTGCCAGGCAGGTACTTATGCCGCTGCTAAACCCCCAGCCCCAAGCAAACCTGTTCTAAGTGAACTTATATCTAGAAAATTTTGCAGTCTAATTTTTTTGCTTAATTAAACATATACTGTTAACTGAAAATGAATCTGTAATTATCATAATCAAATATAGGAAAATAATTATGGTTCTCTGCTCTGAAGAAAGAGAAAAATCAAGTTTTTTTAAAAACTTAAATTGAGGGGTCAAACTGAAGAATAATAGCAATTTTCAATCTGCTAGAAATAAAAATAAGGGTGGAAAAGAAAAAAGAAAATTTCATTGTGCATGACAGGAACATTTTTCTGAAAAGTAAGAGCATAAACTTTGCACGTTACCCAAATTTAGGAGGGTCAGTCAGTGTGAAAATTTGTTATAGGGTGATTTCTTTAGAAATGACTCACCAATTAAAAGTATTCCCCGTTCTTGCCTTGGAGACCTGGATGACACAAGCCAATAACAGTGCCAAAGAACTATTGGGAAAGTGTAGGGTGAATAGATATGGGAGAAGCCGGGCATGGTGGCTCACGCCTGTAATCCCAGCACTCGGGAGGCTGAGGCAGGAGGATCGTTGCAAGTTCAAGACCACCCTGGGCTACAAAGTGAGCCCAAGGCCAGCCTGAACTGCATAGCAAGACCCTGTCTCAAAAAGACTAAAAAAAAGTTTTAACAAGATTTCATAACCACCAGGCATGGTGGGTCACACCTGTAATACCAGCACTTGAGAGGCTGAGGCAGGAGGATCTTCTCGAGTTTGAGACCAGCCTGGGCTACAAAGTGAGCTCAAGGCCAGGCTGAACTACATAGCGAGACCCTGTCTCAAAAAGACAAAAAAAAAAAAAAATAGATATGAGAGAAATCAGCTCTGCACAGCCAATTTGGGCCAAAGAGAAAAAGAGGACAAAAGCAAAAATAAAAGCACACGCCACATTCAGACATGGCTTGGCACAGAGTAGACCTGTGCAGGGTAGTGGCTATCGGTGACAGCTGGTAGTTTTTGCACCATGCACAGCTCGTTGGAGCTGGGGAGAAGTTCTCCAGGTAGGGTCCTGGTATTGTTCTGTGATCTTGTGATTGACAGGTCTGTTCATTTCCTAGCCAGCTTTTCTTTTTTCTTTTCTTTTCTTTTTTCTTTTCCTTTCTTTGTTTCTGTTTTTTTCTTTCTTCCTTCCTTCCTTTTTCTTCCTTTCTTTTTCTTTCTTTCTTTCTTTCTTTCTTTCCTTCCTTCTCTCTCTTTCTCTCTCTTCTCTCTTTCTTTCTTTCTTTCTTTCTTTCTTTTTTTCTTTCTTTCTTTTTTTCTTTCTTTCTTTCTTTCTTTCTTTCTTTCTTTCTTTCTTTCTTTCTTTCTTTCTTTCTTTCTTTCTTTCTTTCTCTTTGAGACAGGGTCTCACTATGCAGCCCAGGCTGTCCTTAAACTCTCAGTGATTCTCCTACCTCTGCTTCCTGAGTGCTGGGATTACAAGTGTGTACACCTTGCGCTGCTTCTAAGCAGCTTTGCCATGCCCTATCTCTTACAACAGATTCAGATTTAAATGCATCAACGTTTCAAACTATTTGGACCCGAGTTGAATAGTGGGTTCAAATCTGTGAGATTAAACTAAAGAGAGATAACATCTCAGTTTAGTTTGGTTGATTAATTCTATTTTACAGTAGAAAGGAGAAGAGGTTATACACAGCAAAGACTCAAGTGAAAATATATGCAGAGTTTTGTTGGTGACAAACTGAACATGAGTCAACAATGTGGTTCTTTAAAAAAAAAAGGTGCAAAGTGTCAGCTAAGGCCACTTGGTTGGAAAGTTTGAGTCAAAGACAATGACACCGAGAGGACTCTGCCATCCAGTGATGTATGTCATCGTGGGTTCCACAGTTCCAGGAGGATTTAGTGATCCTCCGGAAGGAGGCCAGACCAGGAGGCCCTGGTAAATATTCGCATGGGGCCGTACTTGGGATCTTATAGGGTAGCCATCTACAAATACCCCAGAGTGAACAGAGGTAAGAGGACAGGAGATGTTTTACAGTGCCGCAGAGAGAAAAGTAGAAAGAGTGCTTTGAAATCTCAAGGAGCCAGAGTTCAGTCAGAAAGGGAGAGTTTATAGTGAGACCTTAAAAATGTAGTAACTTGTAATGACTTGTTCCAAATCACTAAAAGTGTTCTGAGAGAAGCCAAAAGAGTACTGTTCAGAAAATGTGAGAGAAGTTTCAGCATCAGAAGAAAAAATACAGAGCCTAGAGCGACAGTACACGTCTATAATCCTAGCCCCTGAGAAGCTGAGGCAGGAGGATTGCAGTAAATTTGAGGCCAGCCTGGGCTACATAAGCGAGTTTAAGAAAGCCTGTATTTTCTTAAACTCTGCGACATTCTGTCTTTTAAAAAAAGAGAAGGGGAAGGGGAAGAAGAGGAAAAAGTTAAGTCGAATGATCTATAAGCACTCTACCAACACAGGGGGGCTTTCTCAAATTCCTTGTGCCTTTGTATCTGTCAGAGGAAGGAGTTTGTAGTGAATGCAAATACAAATGACATTCAGCAGTGTTATAAATGGAAAGTACATTGGGTGCCATCAAAATTTCTTTGATGAATATTTCAGAAATCTTTGCACCTTGTTTGTTTTTGTTACTTTGAGACAGAATCTCACTATGTAGCCCAGCTTGACCTTGAACTCATGGTCATCCTCCAGCCCTGGCCTCCGATGGAGTGCTGGGATTAAAAGGCATGGGTCACCATCCCTGCCCGGCCTTTTGTTAATCACAAAATAACTAGAGAAGGTGGGGGTGTAGCTCTTTGGGGGACCACTTGCCTAGCATGATGGAGGCTGTGGGTTCCATCCACAGCACTGCAAAACAAAGGAAAACCAGAAGAGTCCAGTGAAGACAGTCTCCCTAGCCCTTTCCAGGACTTACTTGGCTGAGCAGGCAGAATGACACTTCCTCAAAGGTGTCTTATCCTAATCTCTAGAGAACACAGAAATTGAGGTCTCTGGTAGAAATAAAGCTGTTACCATCTGGCTTTGAAATGCGGAAATCATACCAGATGCTTGGGTGAGCCCAGCGGAATCGCAAGGTCCTCATACAAAGGAAGTGACAGTCAGCCCAAGAAAGAGATGTGGCAATGAAGCTCAAGGTGAGAAGAGTTCAACAGAAGACTCTACTCACCATCACTTCCTTGGCCGTGAGCCCAGGAAAGTGGGCAGCCCACAAGAGAAAAAGCAGAGAAACCCCCGTTCTCGCTCCTCCAGCCTAGGAGCCATGTGGTCCTGTAGATGATTTTAGGACACTGGGCCTCCAATGTGGTAAGATAATAAAGTTCTGTTGTTTCCAGCCACTAAGTTTCTCAAGACTTGATAAAGCAGTCATAGAAAATGCAACATGAATTGCTAGCAAGATTGAACCTGAATGAAAAGAAATGGGTATGCATTTTGCCCTTGAAATTGGCATTTAGAACATATCTACAGGAAAGACAGTTTTTGGTTTATATTTTTTGGTTTGTTTTCTTTTCCACTTAACAAAAACCCCACAATAGAGGCATGCGCCACTTTTCGATAGTCTTAATACTTATGGTCTCACATCCTTTAGAAGCCCAAAAGGCTGGGCAGTGCTTTCAGGGACATTTGCAGCCCTGGCTACATTTTCCTTTCTTTTCTTTTTTTTTCCCCCTGGTACCAGGAATCAAACTCACGACCGCCTGCTTGCAAAGCAGGTGCTTATGCCGCTGAGCTAAACCCCCAGCCCCTGGCTACATTTTCAAGCCCTCTCCACCTTTCCTTCCCTTTCACTACTCAGGGTTTACAGAGGCAACCTAGAACTGTCCTTGACTTCTTTCCAACTTCACACAGCTCTTGAGGGCCTCCTACCTTCCCTGCAGACTGGCCAGGGCACGCTTGCTCACATCTTGCTTGGGAACCCTGGATCCAGCCCCCAAGGCATTGAAGGGCTCAGCTTGGCAGCTCTGCCTCTGTCCGCTGTACCTGCCCTGTGCTTCCCAGCTACACTCCCAGTTCCCAGGCCTTAATCCTGGCTGTGTCATCCACTGCCTGCTGGGTCAGTCTTCTTGGGATATCATGGCTAACTCACTTCCTCCAAGTCTTGACTTAACTGTCACTTTCTGAACGACTACTCTGCTTGACCCTGAAGCTTCCCCTCCTCTCCTCCACATGCAGATGCATTTTCAAATTTTCTTTTCTTGCTCTTTTTTTTTCATAGCATTTACCTCCTTCTAACATAAACTATCACCTATTGAGTTTCATGCTGAGCATCTATCTTCCTTGATTAAAAAAGTAGTAACTCGTAGCCCAGGTTTGGCTTCAACCTTGCAGCAATCTTTCTGCCTCAGCTTCCTGACTGCTAGGATTGCAGTCAGACTTTTACTTAAACAAATTCCAACGCCAATAAATGAGAACTCAAACTTATAAAAATAGGTTGTTTCTGGGAGTGGTTATTTGCATTTCAAACGATGATTCATTTCATTAAGTTTTACTACAGGGTTGCTTTAAACAATTTGCTTAATTAAAAAACAGAAAAATTGAGCCTGTCTCAAAATGGAGGTGCTGGGATAAATGATCCACATTCAGTTCATACAATGGTCATTAAAATTTATGTTCTTGGGGCTTGGGACATAGAGTTCAGTGGTAGAAAGCTTGCCTAGCCCTAAGTTCCATACCCAGCCCTGCAAAAAACAAAACAAAACAAAAAAGAGTCATGTTTTTAATGATATTAGAAAATCCAAGCACTGGAATAAGGGAAAAGACTGGAAACAAAATTGTCCAATTAAAATTTTTAAATAGATAAATCTATGAAATACTGGAAGACATCAAATTATTAGCAGGTTGTTGCCAACTATATATTTTGCTTGTTTGTTTGTTACTAGAAATCAAACATAGGGCCTTGCACTTACCAGGCAGGCACTTTTGTCTCTGAGCTGTATCCCCAGCCCTTCAACTGTTGATAATTTCCTTTCTGCTTTTAGAATTGCCTGTACATGTTCTATAAAAGGTGTGTATTATGTTTATTATAAAGATTAACTTTACAAAGCAAAAATCAAGGTTTGATTTCTAAAAATTTGATTTGCACAAAGCTCTTAAAAATTGTCATTATTGGAGTGCATTTGTGGGGAAGGCAGAGAAGCTTCCAGGAAAATTATTTGTCAACTGTTTATGTAATTCTTTCATGTGTATAACAATGAGTATATAAGGTTACACATTCTGGTGAGTAGAGCTAACAATATATTATATACTTGAAAACTCTTGAGAGTAGACTTGTGTTCCTACCACCAAAAGCAAACAAACCCACACACAAAAAGACATGGGAGGTAATGCATATGTTAATTACCTCGAGCTAATCATTTCAAATGTGCATATATAAAAACATCATGCACCCCATAAATATAAGCATTGGTATTTATCAGTGAATATATAGATTTTATTTACCAATGAAAAGAAATGAAAGAGCTACCAAGGGAAGGGGTATATATATAGTAGAAAACTGAGGTAAAAGAGAAAAACAGATGGCCCTTTTAAGAAAAATGTGTGGCAGTTGCTTCTGTGGAATTAGCTAAGTGATTATTCAAAATCCTTATTATTTTGCAGGCTTAAAGTAAAGTGGGCTACAATGAATTGGCTACATTGAACTTTTTGAAGTCCAGTCTTGATTTTTGTTTTTGAAAGTGACGGGTTATTTGTTCTCTTTATGGAATGAGAGAGTTCCGTTTCAATGTTCAAAACGGGTGGGGAGGACCGGGCCAAGAAAAAAGGCAGGCGGCGACGACAAACCAACAAATTCAAGCAGGCTGTTTGGAGAAACGCTGAGTCAAGAGTCGGACAATCACGTGGAGACTTTCCTGAAAAAACGAAAGTTACGCGGCGGCGTCGCCTCCCCAGGGCTTTCCGCCCGCGCGAGGTGTGGTCGCGGGGCTCAGGGGCACCAGGCTCGGTTTCTGCCCTGCACGGAAGCCCGAGGAGGGTGGCAGAGAGGGGCAGGGGCTGGGGCTGGCGGGACCCGGCCCTCCGCGTCCCCTGCGCTCGGCCCCGCCGCGGGGTGACTGCGGCGCGACCGCCGTGGGGTGAGCGAGCGGCTCCGGGGTGGCCGCGGGCCGGGCAGGAGCCCGGGGGGCGGACTCGCGCTCACCCTGCCCTGCTGCTAACTCGCAGCTTTGGCCCTCCATCCTCGCCAGCTCCATCCGACCTTTTTAGGAAAAGAGCAGTCAAGCGCCACCCTTTATACCTATACCGACTCCGCTGGCAGGAAGTGCTTTGAAGTCTGGGCGAGCCTGTCTGCTCGGTGGCTGCTGCTGCAAGCGCAGGCCTGCGCCTCGCCGTGTTGGCCGCTGAGGTCCGCAAGTCGCAGTGTCTCCGGACCGCTCCGTCTCATAGACAGACACACGGCTGTAGCCCGCATGTGCGTGTGCCCCAGGGGACACAAATTATTCACCTGAAATATCTTTTTTTGTTTTGTTTTGTTTTGGTGTCAGTTATGCCTCAGTAAACTGATTTGAAAGCACATTCCTAGGATTAAATAATGTTAAGTAACATACACTGATACATTCCTTTTCACTGAGTACCGGAAAAAAAATCACACTTCTATGCATTTAATTATTATTTTTGTAATTTGTTATTTATGTTAGGCTTGACTTTCCGTGAATATCGGTACCGGGGATCGAACTCACAACTGCCTGCTTGCAAGGCAGGTGCTTATGCCACTGAGCTAAATCCCCAGCCCTCTAGTTACACTATTTGACATGCAAAGTTTTTCCTGATGCCATTCAATTAATGTTTTATTTACTATTGCTGTGATGCCTAACAAAACACAAAGTCATTATGAGGTAGGACAGAAAAAAGGCAAAGGAGAAACAGAAAATCATAATTTAAAAGTCATGCTTTTCAGAAGCTGGCAACTTCAGGAAGAAAAGTTACTCAAAGTTATCTCTCACTGTGCTCTGACTTGGTCATGCTTCTTTTCCTCTGGACCCATCACACCCACCCACACCCCTTTTTATGTCCTTATGCCTCAGTAAACGATTTTAAAGCACGTTCCCCAGATTAAATACATTTTGAGACAGGATCTCCCTGTGCAGCCCTGGCTGACCTCAAACCCATGAGAATACAAATAATGGCTCATTTCAGAGGTGAAAAGACAGCATGTTTTATAGCAGAAAGGTAAGGACCTACTCTATTTTGTTTCTACCCTTTACCATATCAACTAAATTAATTTATGGGCTTAAAGTATCTTTAAGGGATTTTGGCTAGGCATGGTACTGCACGCATATAATTCCAGCACACAGGAGCCTGAAGCAGGAGTACCAAATGTTCAAAGCAAGTCTGGGCTGCATGGTATGACTGACTCAAAAAACAAAACCAAAAATAAATAAAATAGAACTGTAGCTGGGGGTGGAGGCACACACCTGTAATCCCAGCACTTAGGAGGTTGAGGCAGGAGGATTGCTGCAAGTTTGAGGCCAGCCTGGGCTACAAGAGTTTGAGGCCAGCCTGAATTGCATAGGGAAACCTTGTCTCAAAAAAAAACAACAAAAAAGTATTTTAGCTAGACTGTTGGTGGCCGCCTATAAATCCAGCACTTGGGAGGCTGAAGCAGGAAGATCACTGTGAGTTTGAGGCCAACCTGGGCTGGTGAGTTCAAGGCCAGCCTGAATTACATAGAAGTTCTTCACTGGGAAAAAAATAACTTTAAGAAGGACTGGGGATATAGGTAAGGTGTAGAATGTCCCTGAGTTCAATCCCCACCGTCCCAAAACAACAACAGCAACAACAACAAAACCAAAAAACATTTCCAGGAAAATGATCATTGTAAAATGTGATCTTAAGTGAAATTCATTCATCGTGGTTCTAGAAGGTAGGACGGTGAGAAGCTGGCATTTTCAGAATCTGAAAGCCTCCCAGGCCTCCAGGACTTTGATGGTTAAATGAGATAATAATGACTATGAAGGATCAAAATAGTACCTGGTACCCAGTACCCTGTAACCAGGGGTACTTGTTTTTATTGTGTTATAGTCACTGGTGTTGGGACCATCTGCTCATATCACTATAAGCAGAGAGTTAATGAAATGAGGCTCCCAGCGGACTCCCTGAGACGTAAGGCCCAGCTAGTATTAGTTCCCTCCCCGCTTCCCTGGCCCTTCCTTTGAATGGTTCAGCTCAAACTCAGCTTGACGCTTCCATAAAGCGTCCCCTGCTTCACGTCCCCGACTCGACACACACAGTCAAGATGTGTTCACTGGTACTTCAAACCTTTTACTTTCTAAATCTCCCTTTAGATTGATTTGTTAAATAGGGAAACTCAGAGGCTGGGGATTAAGCTCAGTGGCATAAGCACCTGCCTTGCAAGCGCTCAGTCATGAGTTTCATCCCCGGTACCAAAAAAAGTAAAATAGAGTAAAATAAATAAATAAGGAAACATATGTGTTTTTATATCACATATTTTTATTAAGTATTTGGTAATTGTATTTTGATGTGATTTCTTTTGTAATCATATTATTTTATACATTTAAAACCCTATTCTATTTCAGGGTCTATAGGCTTCATTAAGCTCTCTAAAAAGTACCCCTGTTATTGTGTAGTTTTTCTCTTTCTCTCTTTCTTTTCTCCTTCTCCTTCTTCCTCTTTCTTTTCTTTTCTTTTTGAGACAGGGTCTCACCACACAGTTCAGGCTGGCCTTGAACTCACTTTGTAACCCAGGCTGGCCTCCAACTCACAGTGATCCTCCTGCCTCAGCCTCTAGCCTGCTTCTAAAAGTAGCTCACCGATTAAATGTTACCAGGTTCTAAGTTTTGCTTGCCTTTCCTTCTGGAGTTAGATTCCAGGTTCTTCTTGTCCAGAACAAAGAGTTGAACAAAACAAGCAAAAACAACAACAACAAAACAAAACAAACAAAAAAGCAGTGGCCAAGTTTACTTGAAAAAGTAACTGAAGGAGATTTAACTCAGTGGCACAGCACAAGCCTGGCAAGTGTGGGATCCTGAGTTCTATTCCCAGAACCTCCCTCCCCCTAAAAAAGAAAAAGTAAGTGAAGAGTGAGGAAGAGACTGGCTTTGCAAAGCACATTTGGGCCAAGTAAAAGAAGAAAACACAATAAAAGGACACCCTGAAGAAAGCAGGGCTACCACGAGGAAAGCCACAATGGCATACTTTTCCTGGCACCTGTGTCCTCTTATACTGTCCAAATCTTGAGGAAAGCCTAGAGAACATCTACATCCGGGTCCTGAGAGGCAGTGCTGAGATCCTACACCACAGGCTGAGGCCTGGTCTAGGCCATCCTATTGAGAACCTACGCAAACTCTTGCAAGAAGTCCAGCTGCATGGCCTTGAGAACTGTTCTGTGTGTGCTTGTGTCCAGGATCCAATAATTATCAGGTCAAACCTACTTCCCCAGCCAGTTTTGCCACACTCTCATCTCCTACCTCATCCCTGTGGTAGAAGAGTGGATCTAGCTAGAGGTCACCTAACATTACTTCATTTACGTCCCACCCCACCCCTCATTCAACTGAGCTACCCCCCAATTTCTCAGTTATTTCCTGCATAAAACAGAATAGAAGGAAGAAAACCAAAAAATTCTGCTTCAAGACCTTTGAACAAGATCATGTGTTATTTCATGCATTCATTCAACATTTATCGAGCATCTATTATGGGCCTTGTACGGTGAGATAAATACAATAGTTATTACTTCTCTAGTCAAGGAGTTTATAGTTAGTAAGGGAGATTAATGAGAAGCAAGCAGACAAAATAATTTCAAATTTTATTTTTATAAGTGAAACAAGGCATAGAGAATACTAGCTCACACATCTCAAGTGAAATGCACAATATGTGCCAACCATTGCACTGTTTTACACTGAATGACACAAGTCTACAAGGTCCCTGTGGCTTTAATATACTCATTTTCTTTATATATATTCTTGCAGAGTTTTGTTTGTTTTTGGGACAGGCTCTTGTTATGTAGCCTGGAATACATGGCAATCTGCTGCCTCATCCTCCTGAGATTTCTTTTTCTTTTCTTTTTTTTTTTTTTTTTTTTTTTTTTTTTTTTGTCTTTCTGAGACAGGGTCTTGCTATATAAGTTCAGACTGGCCTTGGGCTCACTTTGTAGCCCAGGCTGGTCTTGAATTTGCAACAGTCCTCCTGCCTCAGCCTCCTGAGTGCTGGGATTACGGGAGGGCACCACCATGCAGGGCTTGTTTCTCATTTTAAAGACAGGATTTTACTAGGTAGGTCAGACTGGCCTCAAACTTGCAGTAACCCTTCCTGCCTGGGTCTCCCGAGTGCTGGGAATACAGTCTTCCTGGTTCAGCCTCGAGTGCTCAGGATTCACCGTTAAATTGAAGTTTGTAAATGATTACAGGCCCTTTTATTTTGTAAAATTTTAAAGATAACAAAACAATGGTGGCACAAACCTGTAATCCCAGTACTCCTGAGGCTGAGGCAGAAGCACCATGAGTTCAGGGCCAGCCTGGGATATAAAGAGCCTGAGGCCAACTTAAACCACATAGCATGACCTTGTCTCAAAAAACCAAAAAAATTAAATTAAAAAAACATACTGAAACAATGCATCTTTCCAAAAACATCAGTGATGCATTAAAATTCAGGGCTAAGAAACTGATGAAATTATAAGAATAGGTATCAAAAGTAATTTGCTCCACTTCTGCTATTTTTAAATGCTCAGATCATCAATATTAATAACATAATTTGTTTTAATGTACACAGATGTTATTTTCAGTTTTAAACTAAGATTTTACTTTTAATAATAGGTTTTTGCAATATAATATATATTATTGCAATATATAATAAATCAATCTTTAGTCCAAAATAAATATTTCTAAAATGATATAATTAGTTTTTAAAGCGCTCTTTACTCAAAAATGTCTTAACCTGGAAAAAAATTTACATGGTCACAGTAACCATAGCATATGGAATATATCAGCTTTAGTAGCAGAAAATCTGGACTTCAATCCCAGTTCTGCCATTTAGCAGCCTTGGGACTTTAAGCAAAACTACTCCATCATTCTCACACTGTTTCCTCATCTTTCTTTCTTTTGTTTCTTTCGACTGGGACTTGAACTCAGGACCCCACTCTTGCCAGGCAGGCACTGTGCCACTGAGCTATATCCCCAGTTAACTTCTATTCATTCATTCATTCATTTATATATTTTGGTACTGGGACTCAAATGCAAGACGTTGCACTTGCCAGGCAGGTGCTTATGCCATTGAGCTATATCCCTGGCCCTTCTTGTCTTTAAAATGAATTTAATAATTGAATTCCCGAGTTTTGTTTTGCTTTTGTTTGTTTGACAGAGGGCCTCACTATGTTATTCATACTGGTTTTAAATTTGCCACAGTCTTTTTGCCTCAGCCTCCTAAGTGGTGAGAGCATTGTGTGTACTTGTGTTCTAGTTGGTTTGTTTTGAGGATAAAATGAGATAACATGTATAAAGGACTTAACACAGTGCTTTGTCATCTAGAACATCATAAACAGGTATTTTTCTTTTTCATTGTGGTATTGCTATGAAAAGGCAATGCTCATGACTATTGTCAGGTTTCCCTTATTATTAGTGACTTCAGTCTGAACAGTAGTGGATTGGTTACCTGACTTTGTTTATCTGTTTGCTTGCTTTGGGGGGTTTTGTTTTGGTTTTTTGTTTCTCTTTTCAGTGCTGGGGATTGAACTCAGGGCCACCTACCTGCTAGGCAACTTCTCTGCCACTGAACTACATCCCCCACCCTTTATAAATAATTCTTTTTTTGTTGTTGTTGCCAGGGATTGAACTCACAACCTTGCAGTTGCCAGATAGGTGCTTATGCCACTGAGCTAAATCCCTAGCTCCTTTTCTTTCAGTTTTTTTTTTTTCTTTTAAATTTTGAGACAGGATCTTGCTAAGTTTCCCAGGCTGGTCTCGAATTTGTGATTGTCCTGCCTCAGTCTTCCGAGCAGTTGGAATTACAGACCTGTGCCACCACCTGGTTCTGACCTTGTCTCTATCTAGTAAAGGGATCAAATGATCCTGAGGAAATGCAAAAATAAATTGTGGCACAGACCAACATTTTCAGGAATACTTGCCTTAAAATACTGCAGGAATATTGCAGAATACTGCAAGGTGTTGTACTAGCAGAAGATTCTGCTGCCGGTTAATGTTGAGAAGTTAGAACCGTACCTTGTACATTCATAATTCACATCACTGCTGCAAAATCTCTATGTCCTACAACAAATACTTCTATTTTGTTTCCTCATCATTTTCCAATTTATTTGATAATGTAGCCTATCTTTCTCACCTCCTCCTTCTTTATCTTCCCCTTTCTCCCTTTCTCTCTTGTATGTGTGTATTTGTATGTATGTGACACCTCAACACTAATGGACTGTTCTACACAACATGTTTTGTGAAATGTAGCTCTAGGCTGTTTTCATTTTGGAAATGGGAGACTCCACAGGAAAAAGAACTCTCCGAAGGCCACACAGTAATAGTGAATATGTAGGCCAAGATTCCAGGGTCCCCAGTCCTTGTGCCTTTTCTTTTTTACTATTTTTTTCCTTTCTTTTCTTTTCTTTTTTTTTTTTTTTTTTTGGTTTTGTTTTCTTTTTTCAGATGAGGTTTCCCTATGCAGTTCAGGCTGGCCTTGAATTGACTTTGTTACCCAGACTCTCCTCGAACTCACAGTGATCCTCCTGCCTCAGCTTCCCAAGTTCTGGGATTACAGGCATGTGCCACCACACCCGGTTTATGCTTATTCTTTTAGCGAAGTCTCTATGTAAGTAATAACCTTTACGTACAGCTACATTAACATGGGGTTTACATGAATAAGCACCTATAGAAACCTTTAAAAGTTCAGGGACAAGAATGTTTTATAATAGCTAGAAATTTTGTATTGCAAAACCTACAGATTTTACATCCTCAACACTCTGGATTTCTGCCCACAAGCCTTAGGCAAGGACCTCAGATGACAGAAAAGAAACATGAGCTCTTGAGTTGACACAAAATGACCACAAGAAGGCGCTCGTTCCTAAATGGTATCAGTTATTGATTCCCTGGAGCTGGAAGACCCAATCAGTAAGCTACAAAAGCTACTGGAGAAGAGATAAAACGCTGGGTCTGGAGGTGTCATAATGTTCAAGATAATAAAGCCATGGATGACAGATGAGAAAACAATGGAAGCCAAATAAGATTATATAAATACAACTTCTATTTCGTAATCAACAAAACTAAGATTAAAAGAAAAGATTTAATGTGAAAAGTTTCTAATGGGAATAAAAGGTCAACTTGAAATGTATATGGGTTACATAGTGTGTAGTAGTTCATTATATATTATAATTATATGCACATATATATAACCTGCACAGATCTATGAAATTACCAAGACTCCAAAAACTAAAATGTCATATTCATATTTGATAGAAATGATAAGTACTGGTATTTATTCAGCACATACTATGCATTAGATATCTTATGCCCACTATTTAACACTTAAGTCTATGAGGTAGGTATTATTAGAAAGGAGTCATCATTTTGCCTGTTAGGAAGCTGGGTCTTTTTTTTTTTTTTTTTTTTTTTTTTTCCTTTTTGAGACAGGGTCTCCCTATGAAGTTCACGTTGGCCTAGAACTCACTTTGTATCTCAGGTTGGTCTCAAAAACAGCAGTTCTAATGCCTCAGCCTCCTAAGTGGTACTGGGATTACAGGCATGCATCACTATGCCCGGTACTCACTAAGTGGCACAGGCTGGTCTTGAACTTACAATTCTCCTGTCTCAGACTCCCCAGTAGCTGGGAGTACAAGTGAGTATACCATGCCTGGATTCTCCAGCTCTCTTCATCACTCAGGCCCCTGAACATTCTATACTTTCCACTTAGGCCTTTCTTCTCTCTCTCTCTTTTTTTTTTTTATACAAGATCTCTCCGCTTTCCTCAGAATGGCCTTAAACTCACTATGTAGCCTAGGCTGGCCTCAAACTTATAGCAATCCTCCTGCCTCAGACTCTAAAGGGCTGAAATTACAGGAGCACACCACCATACCTACCTTCTCTTTTGCCTTTTCCTGTCTCAATCCTACTCTTCTTATGACAGCTTAGACATCACTCCCTCCAGGAAGTTTTCTCATCTCTCCAAATTTGAATTTAAGTGACCTTCCTTCATGTAACTGTCACTCCCTATTATCTCAACACATTGCCCATTTACTGAGTTTTGTGTCTTCTGCTAGCCTAGGAGTTTAGGCAGAACAGATACTGCTCCTTGCCACATTTTCAGCTCTAGTACAACGCCTGCACACCAAAATTTCCCTATACGTAGAGGAACTCCTCTGCTTTACAGAAGGGATCTCTCCCTCTCCCTTTTCTGTTCCTCTCCTCTATCAACTCTCCCTCCACGTCAGAACTACAAAGTGAGATCTTTTCTTTAAAAAAAAAGTCATCTGGGAACCTTCTGTGAGGCCTATGGGGACTAGGAGTCCACACCCAGCAACCCACTCACAGCTGAAAACCATGTCTGAGGCCCATGGGAATTGGGAATCTGTACCCTGAAACCCACAGTCATTCAGGAACCCTTAGTGTGGACTGCAGGGACTGGAAAGCTGCACCCAGTGACCCATCAATACCCAGGAACCATAGGTGAGGCTAACAGGTTCTAGGCTGCTGCACCCAGCAACCAGCCTACACCCCGGAACCATTCTGAGGCCCATAGGGACTATGAGTCTGTGGCCAGAGACCCATACCCACCAGCAACACTCAATGAGGCCTTCTGATGGATGGTGGCCCTTCTGATGGATGGGCCACCAGTGCAGGAAGCAACTAGGACTTGTTATCTGGCTGATTTGGAGGAACACAGGAAAATGTCAAAACAAAACAACAAAATGTAATCTCAAACTTCCAGTCCATCCAGATCATGTCAAGGAGGCACTGACAAGGTTGAATTTGGAAATCACACACCTGAAATTAAAATAAATCAGATCAAAAATTATCTCTCAGGTATAAACAGAAATGATAAATATAATGAAAGAATTGGTGAGTATATCCAAAGAAGACATAGATAAAAAAATAAAGGAGCATAGGAAAGTGATGGAAACCTTGAATGAACAACACAAGAAACAATTAGAATACATGAAACAGATTCAAGGTGATATCCAGGGAATAAAAAATTCCATTGAAGGCTGACAAAACTGCATGAAAGAAATTAAAGACAGACTCTCAGACCTTGAAAACAGGATTGCAACTAGTGATCATAAAAGAAAAGACCTCTTAAAAATAACAAGGAATTAGGAAATAACAATTCAACAGTTTCAAGATGATGCAAAGAGAAACAATATAAGGTTGATAGGCATCAATGAAAAAGGAGACAACATAAATGACACAAAAAGACTATTTGCAGAAGTAATAACAGAAAATTTCCCAAACATGGGAAAAGAACCTGATATTCAGATAAGCAAGGTATATAAAAATTCCAATTAGCCATTACCAAAATAAAACTACATCTTGACATAATAATCAAGATCCCAGAAATTCAGCATAAGAACAGAATATTAAAAGCCAGTAGAGGAAAAAAAAAACAGATCACCTATAAAGGAAGCCCCATCAGAATCATGACAGACTTCTCAACACAAGCCATCAATTCAAGAAGAGCATGAAGTATTTCAAGTCCTGAAAGAAAACAACTTCCAACTCAGATTGATGTACCCTGCAAAACTATCTTGCAAAATCAATGGAGAAATAAGATACTTCCAAAACAAAGAACAACTGAAGAACTTCCTGACCACTCAACCAACATTACAATGAGTACTGAAAGATAGCATAGTCAGAGATAAAAATGACTACAGGCCCAAGAACAACGGAAAGAAACCAACAAGCGGACAAGCAATTAAACAGAGAGGAAGAGTAGGGAAAAAACAGCAGAAATATAACATGACAAAGATAAGCCAGGTATCGGATATAAACTGTATCAGTTATAATCATTAATGTAAATGGCCTCGATTCACCAATCAAGAGAAACAGACTGGCAGAGTGGACCAAGAAGCAAAATCTAATAATATGCTGTATACAAGAGACGCATTTATCTCAAAATGAAAATCATAGACTGAAAGTCAAAAGATAGGAAACAATACTCCATGCAACAGGAACCCAGAAAAAAGCAAGCATAGCTGTACTATTTGCAGACAATGTGAACTTCAAACCAAGAATGATCAAAAGAGATAAGGAAAGTCACTATACATTTGTTAGGGCAAAATATCAAGAGGAAGAGATAATAGCCATAAACAGATATACAGCAAATATAGGAGCACCCAACTATTAAGACAAATATTAATAGACATGAAAAATCAAATAAGCAACAATACAATTATACCAAGACCATTAACACCCCAATATATAATTTTTTTGGTACCAAGGATCAAACTCAAGACCTCGTGTTTGCCAGGCAGGTGCTTATGTTGCTGAGCTAAATCTATGGCCCTAACACTCCAATGTACAAAGAAACAGATCAACTAGACAAAAAACCAGCAAAGCAATAACAGAATTGAATCAAACTTGCATACAAATGGACCTAGTAGATGTGTACAGAGTGTTCCACCCAACAACATCAGAATACACTTTCTTCTTAGCTGCACATGTGATGCTCTCCAAAACAGACCATATTCTAGCCTATAGAACGTGCCTAAGCAAATGCAAAGGAATTAAAATTATCCCATGCATATTATCTCACTGTAGTACAATGAAATTACAAATTAAAAACAAAAGAAACTGCAAAAACTCCATAGACACATAGCACCCTATTGAATGACCAGTGAGTCATAGAGTAAATTAAAGAAAATATTAAACAATACATACAAGCAAACAGAAATGCAAATACAACTTACCAGAACCTCTGACACACAATGAAAAACAGTCCTCAGAGGAAAATTTATAGCAGTGAATTCTCACATCAAGAAAACAGAATGTAGGCATGGTGGCTCACGCCTGTAATCCCAGCACTCAGGAGGCTGAGGCAGGAGGATTGTTGCAAGTTCAAGACCAACCTGGGCTACAAAGTGAGTTCAAGGCCAGACTGAACTGCATAGCGAGACTCTGTCTCAAAAAGACAAAAAAAAACATGCAAAACAGAATGAGGGCTGGGGATTTAGCTCAGCGGCCTAAGTGCCTGCCTGGCAAGCACGAGGTTGTGAGTTCAATCCCTGCTACCAAAAAAAGAGAGAAAGAAAACAGAATGAGCACAAATAAACAACCTAATGCTGCATCTCAAACTTCTAGAAAAACAAGAACAAGTCAAGTCCAAAGCTCAAAGAAAGGAGGAAATTATAAAGGTCAGAGCAAAAAGTCATGCAATTGAGACTAAGAAAATAATACAAAGGATTAAATAGAAAATTGGTTCTTTGAAAGAATAAATAAAATTATTAAATCCTTAGCCAATCTTATCAAAAAAGGAAAGAAAAAGCTCAAATTTATGCAATAAGAAATGAAAAGGGTAAAATCACTACAGATCCTGTGGAAATACAGAAGATAATCAACACCAACTTTGAAAAACTTTACTCTCATAGGATCAAAAACAGAAGAAATAGGTTCCTAGAATCATACGGTCTATCAAAGCTGGATCAAGAAGATATAAAACTTCTGAATAGCCCAATAGCAGTTACTGAAATAGAAGACAAAATTTGCCAACAACAGCAAAAAAAAAAAAAAAAAAAAAAAAAAAAAGCCCAGGTCCTAATGGATTCACAGGTGAATTCTATAAGAAATCCAAAGATAATTTACTAACAATACTCCTCAAACTCTTTAATGAAATGTAAAGAGAAGCAATTATCCCTAATTCATTCTGGGAAGCAAATATTACCCTAATACCAAAACCAGAGAAAGACTCAACCAAAAAAGAGAACTACAGCTCAGTCTCCCCAGTGAACACAGATACAAAAATCCTCAATAAAATACAAGTACAGAATGCAGCAAATCATCAAGCAAATTATGCACCACAACCAAGTGGGATTCATTGCAGGAATACAGGGATGGCTCAACATATGTGAATCAATAAATGTAATATACCACATCAAGAGAGCAAAAGACAGAAATCAAATGATCATCTCCACAGGTGCACAAAAGCTTTTGATAAAATCCAACACTCATTCATAGTAAAAACAATAAAGAAAATCAGAATAGATGGTCATAATCTCAGTCTGATAAAAGCCATCTATGACAAATCAACAAATCATACTAAATGGTCAAAAACTGAAAACTTTCATTTTAAAATCAGGAAAAAGAACAAAGTTGTCCACTATCACCACTCCTATTCAGTATATTTTCTGGAAACATTAGCTAGAACAATTAGACAAGAGAGAGAAATAAAAGTAATAAGGATAGGAAAGAAGAAGTTAAATTATAATTATTCTCAGATGACATGATAATCTACATAGAAGACCCCCCAAAACTCCACCAACTGACTTCTAGACTTAATAAGTAAATTCAGTAGTATAGCTGGGCACAAAGTTATTACTCAAAAGTCAATAGCATTTCTGCACAAAACAACAAACTCACTAGAGAAAACATTAGGGAAACCACATCTTTCACAATAACATCCAAAAAAGTGAAACACGTAGGAATCAATCTAACAAAGGAAATAAAAAAATTATACATTGAAAATTACAATACTCAGAAAAAATAAATTAAAGAGGAATTCAGAAAATGGAAAGACATCCCTTGCTCATGGATAGAAAGAACCAACATTGTGAAAATGGCCATACTCCTAAAACTGTTATACAGATTTAATGCAACTCCAATCAAAATTCCATTAGCATATCTCACAAATTTAGAGAAATTATTCTTAAAATTCATATGGAACCAGAAAAGACCTAGAGTAGCAAAGGCAACCCTGGGCAAAAAAGGCAAGGCAGGAGGCATCATAATTCCAGACTTGAAATTATACTACAAAGCTGCTGTAATAAAATCAGCATGGTACTGACAAAAAAAGATCTGAGGATCAATAGAACAGAAGAAAACATACAGACGTAACTACAAGCACACTCAGCTATCTTATGTTTGATAAAGAATCCAAACACATTTGCTGGAAGAAAGACAGCCTCTTTATTAAGTGGTGTTGGGAAAAATGGCTTTCTACATGCCAAAGACTTAAACTAGACTGATTCCTATCACCGTGTATTAAACTAATGTCAAAATGGATCAAAGATCTAAATATTAAGACAGAAACACTAAAACTATTGGAAGACAAAGTAGATAAAGTTTTGAGGACGTAGGGGTAGGCAAAGAGTTCATAAACAACAATCAAACTGCATGGGAAGTACTTCACAGAATCAAAAACTGAGATTTCATCTCATTAAAAAGCTTTTGCACACTGAAAGAAATCATCAACAGAGTGAAAAGAAAATCCATGGATTGGGAAAGTTTTTTGCCAACTGTCTCTCAGACAAAGGACTTCTATCTAGAACACAAACAGAACCGAAAAAAAAATCAAGCCCCCAAATTTAAAGACCCAATCTAAAAATGGGCAGATAAATATACAATTCTCAGATGAAGAAATGCAAATGGCAAATAACCATATGAAAAAAATATTTGACATCATTGGTCCTTTGAGAAATGCAAAATAAAGCAACACTGAGATGTCATCGCACTCCAGAAAGATTGGCTAACATCAAGAAATTTATAACAAATGTTAGTGTGGCTGTGGAAAAAAATTTCTCCATTGTCAGTGGGAGTGCAGACTGATACAGCCACTATGGAAATCAGTGTGAAGATTCCTCAAAAAATTAGAATTAGAGGTTCTATTCTACCCAGCTATTCCCCTTCTGGCCATTTTCCCAGAAGAATTGAAAACATCATGCCACAGTGATATTTGTGCACCTATCTTTGTAGTCGCACAATTTTTAACAGCCAGATCTTGGAAACAACCCAAATACCCATCAACTGAAGAATGGATAAAAAGTGTGGTATTTTTATACAATGGAGTACTACTCCGCTATAAAGAATGATAAACTCGAGGCTTTTATAGGTAAATGGATGCAACTGAAAACCATACTCATAACTGAAATAAATCTGAGTTGCATGTGTAAACACCATATTGTTTCACTAATACAACAAAATGAAAGGGTAAATAAGATTCAAAAGTTACACTAGATACAGTAAAAGGGAAAGAAACTGCAAAAGGGAAATTATATTGTTTGATCAATCTTGCATGCCTGTATTTGATAACCTGAGCAACTATTTTGAAGATAACAATATGCAATATAACAATCATTGTTAAATTTCTATCATCTTGTTTTGAAGTCCCGTATTGCTATTGAGTTTTTGGTGTTGTTGTTGTCTTTTTTGCTTTTGTTGTTGTTCTTTGGTTGTTTGCTTCTTGATTTTTCTGGGTTTTTTTTTCCTTTTTAAAATAAAAAAAAAAGGAGAAAAAGATAATCATATTTGTGTGGAGCCATTTCTGAGTTTTCCAGTGATCCATATGTCTCTACTTCTGCTAATATCACTGTCCTTATTACACTATGATAGGGTTTAATATCTGATACATAATCACAGAATACACACTTTATTCTTTGTCATAATTCTTTTAGGTATTCTGGAGGCTTTTCTATATAAGTTTTTTAACAGCAGAAATATTTATTGAGAGAAAGAAAGCTTCTGTCTGAGAGAGAGAGACAGAAGGGGTCCCGAGTGAGTTGCCAGGGAATCTCCCATATAAATTTTAGAATAAACTTGTCTAGGGGCTGGGGATTTAGCTCAGTGGCATAAGTGCCTGCCTTGTAAGCAGGCAGTCGTGAGTTCAATCCCCGGGACCGATAAAAAGGGAAAAGACAAAAAAATTTTTTTTAAAAATAAATAAACTTGTCTATCACTATGGTAAGCCTTGCCAGGATTTTTTGTTTTGGTTTGGTTTTGATTTTTGGTTAAGAGCAGAAATATTTATTGAGAGAAAAAAAACTTCTGTGTGAGACACACACACACACATACACACAGAGAGAGAGAGACAGAGACAGAGAGACAGAGACAGAGAGACAGAGAGAGAGACTCCTGAGTGGGTTGCTCCTTGCCAGGATTATTAGAGATATTGCATTATACCTACACATTGGATTGGGAAGGACTGATGTCTTACTGTATTGAGCATCCTAATCTTGAGTATGTTATGGATTGGGAAGGACTGACGTCTTACTGTATTGAGCATCCTAATCTTGAGTATGTTATGTCTCTCCATTTACTTAAGTCTTCTTTAGGGTCTTTTGTCAGTATGTTGTCATTTTCCCTAAACAGATTCTGTTTATTTATATTAATTAATTCATTAATTTATTTGTGTTTTATCTTTTTGAGACAAGGTCTCACTATGCAGTTCAGGCTGGTCTTCAGCTCACTTTTTAGCACAGGTTGGTCTTGAACTCACAGCAATCCTTCTGTCTCAGCCTCCCGAGTGTTGGAATTATATGCATGTGCCACCATGCCCGGCTACCTGATTCTGTACATGTTCTGCTAAGTTTGTACCTAAAGATTTCACTTTCTTTGGAGCAATTATAAATGGTATTGTATTTTTACTTATGCTTTCCACATGTTCATTATTAACATATAGAAATGTGTTTGATTTTTATTTATTTTATTTTAAAGAGGATAAAACAAAATAAAACCAATCAAAACAAACCAGTGTAAGAGATAAAGGACTTCAAAACATTACAAAATCAACAATAGTTACCACCATTCTTTTTGATGTCTTCAAAATACCTGCAGACAACTTTAGATATGATAAAAATCAAACAGAATAGAATTTTCAATGGAATTTTTGATTTCCTGTATATCTCTTTGCATCTGCTTTATATATTGTTTTTTTCTTATATTGTTCATCCAGGGATTCTATCTTTTTGTTTAGTTCCTCCAATTTTTTAACTGTGTCTTCTTTAGATATGTTCAGAATCTCCTTCATTTCTTTTATCATCTCTTCTTTTACCTGAGAGATTATTTCTAGTTTGAATTCTTTTAAAGCTTCCCGGAGTTGCTTCTTTATTTCAGTTACTATTATTTCAGGTATTTCAGGCATATGGCATGTATTTTCTTCTATGTACATGGATCCCTGGCTTTCTTGGGATCGGCTGGATGTTTGAGATTGCATTTTGGTCTTTTGTTTTGTCATTTTTCTATATTTCCGTGTTTCAAGTGTTGTTCCAAAGCTTCTTCTGGACGTTTTGGAAATTTTGTCCTATGTCCTGGGCTCCTGGGACTCCTCTGGTAGTGTAGCTCCCTCCTTGGGCAGCAAGGCTCCTGGATTAAAAGAAGGTTGCCAGGCTCCTCTCAGGTAGACCCTAAAGCCTCCTAAACTACACAGCTCCCCCCTCTGGCAGCAAAGCTCCCCTGAGGGAAAGAAGGCCACCTGGTGTGGTCCAGGCAATCCCAAAACCTGCTAAACCCAATCTAGTGTGGCTGCAAGCCCAGCAGGCCCCCCAACCCCCTAGAGCAAGGATCTCATACTCTCCTGGGAATTGGATGTTTTGTAACCATCCAGCTCCTTGGATGGCAAAGCTCCCCAGGCTGATAGAAAGTTCCCTCTATGGCCTAGGTAGGCCTCAATCCTCCTCAGTAGGGCTGCTCCCTCCTCCAGGCGGTGGCAGTAGTGCTGGTGCTCTCCAAGTCGAAAGAAGGTCTCAGGCAAGGTCAGAGGGAGTTCCTGAAGCTTGGCCCAGCTCCCTCCTTCAGGTGGGGCAGCTGCCATGCCCTCTGGGTGAGAGAGGGCAGTCAGCAAGGCTAGTGTAGGGTCCCACTACTCGGCCCAACTCACTCCTCCCGGCAGGCGGCTGCAGTGTACACTAATCAAACAGAATAGAATAAAAACAATAAACACAAAACAATGAATGCAATAAAGGATTTCAAAACATGCCAATAGTAAGTCCTAAATTGCTACCATAATATATCTTGCTATCTTTGAAATAGCGCTCCTGCCATCAGATTCAACATAATCAAGCAAACCAAGAGATAATAAAACTCACCCCAACAAAACAATGGAAACAATATAGGACCTCATAACAAACAAGACCCTATGCAATTAACAATGGTTACAGCCCTCAGGAGATCCCTCCTAGATGCCACACTGCATATTGCTATCTTCTGAACTTATGATCAGACCTCTGGCCCTAGGCCTGCAATGTGTAGTGAAACACCAAAGCACCATCCAATTGCAGTTCACCTCGATAGCTACTGTCACAGCCTGTGTTTCTCCTGATAAGCCAGTTGCTTATGGAGCGGTGGTAGGGTGGGATTGGTATTTCCTGTATTGCCAGCCCAAGCACCAGATGGGGCTGGGGTCTGGCTTTCCAGTCTTGCATTGGCCCGGGATTGGTGCTGGTTCCCAGACTGGGCTTGTTTGCTGGTGTGGCCTCCTCCTTTCTCCCCCAGTCCGTGAATGGTACTGACTCATGAGAAGAGGCTTGGGTCTGGCTGTCCCTGGTCTGCCAGCAGCCCACACATTGCCATGTGTTTGATATTTGCATGTTGAATTTGATTTGCCAATATTTTGTTGAGGAGTTTTTGTGCCTAAATTCATGACAGATATTATTCCAGGACTTTCTTCTTACATCTTTTTCCCCTTTCTTTCTATTTTACATAGGGGTGTAGAGTACTGCTTTTTGTTTATATACCAGTTTAATGGTGGTTTTTTGTTTGTTCTTTTTTTTTATTTTGTTTTTTGACACAAAGTGTAGCTATGTAATTCAAGCCAGCCTCGAACTCAATTTGTAGCCCAGGCTGGCCTCAAATTTGCTCAAAGTGATCCTCATGCTGCAGCCTCCCAAATACTAGAATACAGGTATATTAAACTGGCTATATCAGTTCAATAATGGCCTTATATGCCGGGTGTGGGGGCTCACATTTGTAATCCCAGCACTCGGGAGGCTGAGGCAGGAGGATTGTTGCGAGTTTGCGACCAACCTAGGCTACAAAGTGAGCTCAAGGCCAGTCTGAACTGCATAGCGAGACCCCGTCTCAAAAAAGAGAAAAAAAATTAATGGCCTTATAAAATGAATTGAAAAGTGTTCCCATAGCTCTTATTTTCTAGAAGAGACTGTATAAAATTATAAACTCTCCTTTAAATGTTTGACAAAGTTCTCAGTGAAACCATGTGGGCATGAAGATTTATTTTGGGGGAGATTTAGAATTATGAGTTCAATTTATTTAATGGTTATAAGACTATTTAGATTATTTCATCTTGGTTCAGTTTTGATACTTTGAGATTTGTGGTTTGTAATTTATATTTTGAGGAATTGCTTCATTTCTTCCATGTTGAATTAATTAGTGCAAAGTTGTTCATAATATTCCCTTATCTTTTAAATAGTTGTCGAATAGATAATGATATTCCTTATTTCATTCATAATATTGGCCATTAGTGTTTCCTTTCTTTTTGTTTTTGTCAGTCTTGATCAAGGTTTATGGAATTAATTTTTTTTTGAGACAGGGCCTCGCTATGTGGCTCAGATTGGCCTTGAACTCACTGTAATCCTTCTAACCTCAGCCTCTTGTGTGCTAGGATTACAAATGTATACCCCCACATGGGGAAAATCTATGTGTGTGTGTGTGTGTGTGTGTGTGTGTGTGTGTGTGTGTTTGAGACAGTGTTTCATTATGCAGTTCAGGATGGTCTTGAACTCACTTTGTAGCCCAGGCTGGTCTCAGTCTTGCTGTGATCCTCCTGCCCTGGCCTCCAGAGTGCTGAGATTACAGGTATGCACCACCACACCTGGCCTATTGATTGAACTGGTTTTGTCTTATTGTTTTCCAGGTTTCAATTTTATCGATTCCAGCGACTTCTGATTTTTTCTTTCTTTTCTTTTTTTATTTCTGATTTTCTTTGCTTGTTTTGGGTTCATTGTACTTTTCTAACTTTTAAGCAGGTATTAAGATTATTAATTTAAGGTATTTCCTCTTTTCTACTGTATTTGCGTAATAAAAATCTCTCTCAACACTGCTTTAGCTTTCTCTGATGAACATTGATATTTAACTTCATTTTTACTCAATTCTATGTTTTTGAAATTCATTTAAAATTTTTACTTTAACTCATGGATAATGTAGGAGTCAGTTAGTTGATTTTCCAGTACTTAGAGATTTTCCTGTTGTCTTTCTGTTATTTTTAGTTTGATTCAACTGTGATCAGAAAAATTCTATTTTTTGTTTATTAAGTTTATTGGTAAATTTTAAATATATATAATGATCATCATAAGGACTTTGCATCTGTACATGACTCATCTCAATTCCCTTATTTTCTCCATTCCTTTACCCTCCTGTGCTCCCCTCCTTATTCATAAAAGCTTTGTTTCTGTTTTTTTTTCTTTTTTCTTATTTCTTTTCTTCTCCCTTCTTTCCCTTCTCCTTTCCCCTTTCTTTGTTCCTCTTCCCAACTGAGCATTTTCTTCCTATTTCATAATATCTAGTATACATTCTGGTTCTTATTTAAACTTTCAGTTTCTCACACAAGAGAAACAATGTAAATATTTACAAGTGTGTTTGATTTATTTAACTTAAGAGTATGGCTTTACTGATTTTTGAAATAAATAAGGCACACGTGTAATCATTTTACTGTCTCAGTGTCAGAAATTGAAAGAAACAACATATGTGTATGTATATGTATATAAAAATACTTACGATAGTTATACTACTGATTTCTCTGAATTCACTGAAGAGAAAGATTTGTGCAGTATTGTTTGGACAACTGTATGAAGGTGTCTTGTGCTCTGGGTGAATGATTTGGGGATGACAATGTGCAATGTATGTACCATTGTTGCCCGATTGACATGTTTTAAAATTTTGTTTCAGTTTTTTTGTCTTTCTTATTTTTTTCTCCTTGAAATAAAATGGATTTGAAAAAATATAGTATTTTCAAAGAAAAAAAGAATATGCTGTCAAGGTGCACCTATTTACATATAAAACGATCAAGTCTATTCTCCTTTATGGCTAAATAGTATTCCATTATATTAAAAAAAAAAACACATCTTCTCTATCCATTCATTGGTTGATGGGCATTGGGTTGTTTCCAAGACTTAGCTACTAAAAACTGTGCTGCTATAAACATGGGTGTGCATATATCGCTGTACTATTATGCTTTTAGTTCTATTTGGAAGATACCAAGAGGGGAACAGCTGGGTCAAATAGAGCCTCTAGTTTTAGGTTTTTAAGGAATCTCCACACTGATTTCCACAGTGGTTGCACCAGTCTGCATTCCCACCAACAGCATAGAAGTTTTCCTTTTCCCCCACAGCCCTGCCAGCATTTGCTATTGGTTGATTTCTTTTTTTAAATTTAATTATTTTCTTGGTTGATTTCTTGAAAAATAGCCATTGTTTCTGCGAGAGTGAGATGGAATTTCAGTGTTTTAAATTGCATCTTTCAAATAACCTGTAGGAGACCACCTGGGCAGCTCTCCTTGAATGTAGAACAATTGATTCAGCATTAATTAATCCCATGTACTGATATGTACAGAGCTGACTATGCTACTTCTTTCTACCTTCAGTTGACTCTAAGCAATGCAAATAAGGCTAGGTTAGGTACTGTTATGTAATCCTTGAAGCCAGCTGACAGTTTCCTCTTTCCTTACACTATATTCCCTATAAAAAGTTGAGTACAGTGGAATGGCAGAGACATTTAGCTCCAAGAATGACTCCTGGGTTCTAACCACAAGATAAGAGGCTATGACTCCCCAGGGCACAAAAGTTTGCATATCAGAAACTAAAGCAACAGCCTCCTAAATCATTCAAATGCTGCCCCAGTTGAGTTATGCAGATTGGTCTTTCTGCATACCTTACTCCGTGCATACTTCAGAGGTGTTTGCTCTCCACTTGGCCAGCTCAGCTCACATTGCTCATGTAATTCTTGCCAATCTCACAGTCACTCATCCTTGAACCACTCCCCTCTTCATGAGAAAATAAATTTTGGGTGAGGCTAGGGTCAAGAACTTTGTTCTGTGAATCCTCACCTGGACTAGACTCAGGACCTGTTGGCTGCCCATAACTATGAGTATGTCTCAGTGTCTTTATTCTTACTATGGGTTGCACTGTAAGTGGTAGATTGAAATTGACTCACCAGGATTCCAATAATGTTTCAATGGGATTACAATTATAAATTTCCCAGACTTCGAGGAGGATGGGAAAAGGGATTACAATATTTGGTTTAAGATATACAACATTTGGATTCCAATAATGACTAGTGTTGAGTTTTTGGGGTTTTTTGTTTGTTTGTTGTTGTTTTTGTTTTTGTCCATTTGAGACAGGGTCTCGCTATGCAGTTCAGGCTGGCCTTGAACTCACTTTATAGCCCACATTGGCCTTGAACTCACAGCCATCCTCCTGCCTCACCTTTCTTAGTGCTAGGATTAGATGTTAAACATTTTTTATTTGTCATTTTTACTTCTTCACCTGAGAAGTGTCTATTCATTACAAATGCCTATTTTTGGATTGGGTCTTTAAATTTGGGGAGGCTGTTCTTTTTGAGTAATTAATATATTCCAGATAGTAGATTTTTGTCTGAGAAACAGCTGCCCAAAATTTTTTCCCACTCTGTGGGTTGTCTCTTCACTCTCTTGGTGGTTTGTTTTGCTGTGTAAAAACTTTTTAGTAGTATGAGATCACAATTGTTGATTCTTTGTGATAGCTTCTGTGCAATCAGTGCTTTATTCATAATCTTTGCCTATACTTATGTCATCAAGAGTTCTATCTATTCTACCTTCTAACACATTTAGTGTTTCTGGGGGTTTTTTAGTGTTTCTGTTTTAACATTTGGATCTTTGATCCATTTTGATTTTAGTTTTGTGAATGTTGAGAGACATGGGTCTAATTTTAGTCTTTGGCATGTGGAAAACCAGTTTTCCTAGCACCATTTATTAATCAGGCTTTCTTCCTGTGAGAGCATTGGCCCCTTTGTTGAAGATAGGGTGGCTGAATGTGTTTGGAGTTTTTTTCTGTATCACCTAATGTGTTCCATGGATTCCCAGGTCTGGTTTTGTTTTTCTTTGTTTTCTTTTTTGCCAGTACCATGCTGATTTTATCACAGTAGCTTTTTAATATGAATTCAAATCAGGGATTGTGATGCCTCTTGCTTGCCTTTGTTGCCTAAAATTGTTTTTTTGCTATTGTAGGTCTCTTCTGGTTCCAAATGAATTTTAGGATTGTTTTCTCTGTGAGGGATGCTATTGGTATTTTGATTGGAACTGCATTAAATTTGTATAATAATTTTGGGAATATGATCACTTTCACTATGTTGGGTATTTCTACCCAAGAACAAGGGATATTTTTCTATTTTCTGATATCTTCTGCAACCTCCTTTTTCAAAATACTCTAGTTTTCAATGTAAAGATCTTTTACTTCCATTAGATTGATTCCTAAGTATGTCATTTTTTAAATGTTGTTATGAAAGTGTGGTTTCCCTAATTTAGCTCTCACTGAGTTTGTGTATAGCAATGCTAACTGATTTTTGAATGTTGATTTTGTATCTAGTTATGCAACTGAACTGGGTTATTAAATCTAGAAGTCTTTTTGTGGAGTTTTTGGGATCTTCCATGTAGAGTATCATGTGATATACGAATATTGATAATTTAACTTCTTCCTTTTATATCTTTATTCCTTTTATTTCTTTATCTTGCTTAATTGCTCTGGCTAATGTTCCAGAATTATATTGCATAGGACTAATGATACTAGATATCTTTGTCTTGTTTCTGATTTTAGAGAAAAGTTTTCAGTTTTTGTCCATTTAGTATGATGTTAGCTGTTAGTTTGTCATAGATGGCTTTTATGAGGTTGAGATAAAGCTCACCTGTTGTAGTCAGGGGTTGCAAGGAGAACAATTACATATAGGACACAGAATTTATAGTATTATTTATAATAGTCACCCAAGGAGTCAAATACAAAGAAAGTGCAAGAAATCTGTCCACAACACTAAAGACGTAGAAAATCCAGCCAAGATTGGGCTGGGGATTTAGCTCAGTGGCATAAGCACTTGCTTGGCAGGCAACAAGGTCTTGAATTTGAACCCTAGCTCCAAAAAAAAAATGGGACTAGGGATTTAGCTCAGTGGCATAAGCACCTGCCTGACAAGTACAGGGTCATGAGTTCAATCCCCAGTACCTCCCCTTAAAATGAAAATCCAGCCTGTATCCCATGGCAATAACCTGCATGAGCTCAGCTGAAAACCTAGAGCCCACAATGACTCATGCAAGTCTACTTTAGGAATCTGTGCTGGGAAGGCCCAAACGTCAGCAGTGGAAACCTAGAAAGTCTATGCCAGGACTTCCAGGAGAACATGGCGGACAGATAACAGCAGCTACGGAGGCTCTCTGAAAGACTCGGCTCAGAATTCAGGAATGGTGCGGAGTAAGGAGTCATAAGCAGGTGGAGATATGCTCTGCTGACCCAGGAACAAACTGGGCTGAGAGAAACCAACTTGGAATGCAGTCCTGGTGCTAGAACAGAAACAGAGGGGCCTCAGTGTGGAGGCTGGAGCCCGCACCATTGGAAGCCACGATTTGGGTTTCCCACCGCACGGCGGCTGCGTCTACATCGGTTCGGCAAGGAGAGAGACGCGCAGAAGCTCTGAAGGACGGGCGGGGAGCCGTGCACTGCCTTGTGGTGAGGTGAGTGAGAGAAACTGACACTCTACCACAGTTTGACTCCAGCGGAAGACATTCTGGGACTGGGCAGACTTGCAGGAGCAGGGCGCTGTGACGACTTGAGCCAAGTATCCCCCTCTCAAGCGGGATTGGTGATAAGTGCCTAGCCTACGTGACACTGCTGGCAGAGACCCAATAGGCTAGCACAACCCAGATCCCAGAGCCTGAGGGTGGCCTGGAGGGGCAGGCCCCACGTAGGCTGCCTGGTCTGGAACTTCCTGGTGTGCTGTGGTAGGCGGGAACACCTAGCCGGCACAATTTGATCAGGCTGTGGCTGACAGGGAGGGAAGCTGGGCCTCCTATATAAGCTTGCATATATAAGGAACAAAGAATATGGGAAGAGGCAGCAACAAGAAAGGCTCCTCGGCCCCTAATCATAAGGAACAGGTAATAGCAGACACTGCACCAATAGACACAAAGCGCCATCTAGAGAGCCTCATAGATCAGTTCAGGAATGAAGTTATTAATGACCTGAAGCTAGAAGTAAGCAGAATAGTTAGAGAAATGCTAAGTACCACCCAAGAAAAAACGGATGGTGGAATGGAAGAACAGAAAAAGAGGGGAGAATTGTTTGATGGAGAAAAATAGAGAAAGCATAGAATACGTGAAGCAGGTTCAAAGGGACTACCAGGAAACTAAAAACTATCGAAAACTGGCATAACAGCTTGAAAGAAACTAAGGACAGACTATCTGAACTGGAGGGCAGATTTGTAATATGGGAGAATGAAATGAAAAACTTCTTAAAAATAACAAACAAACAGCAATAATACAAAGACAAGAAGATGATAAGAGGATCCATAACTTAAGAATTAAGAACATAAAAGAAGTAGGGACACAAACAAATGAACTACAAAAGCTATTCATAGAAATAATCCAGGAGAACTTTCCTAATTTAGCAAAAGGTAAAGATACTCAGATGTATGAGGCATACAGGACCCCAGCCACCTACAACCCAAACAGAACTACACCCAGGCATATAATAATAAAAATTCCAGAAATTCAATACAAGAACAGAATATTAAAAGCTGTCAGAGACAAGAAACAGACCACTTACAAGGGAACACCCATCAGAACTACAGCAGATTTCTCTGCACAAACCATCAAATCACAAAGAACGTGGGGGGAAATAATTCAAGCTTTGAAAGATAATAATCTCCAGCCAAGATTGAGATATCCTGCACAACTGTCCCTGGAAATTGATGGAAAAACAAGGTGCTTCCAGGATAAAGAGGAACTGGGGGAATTTGCAACCACCAATTCAACTCTACAGAGAGTATTGCAGGATATTCTAAAAAAAAGAAAAATACAAAGAATCCAGAAATAGTGGCGGGGAGGCCACAATGAATGGAGCAGAGAACAAAATGAAGAAGACAAACTGACAACTAATGACAGAAAAAGAGCTCAACAGAAATGAGGCAGAGATTGGATGACAGGAACAGTTATTCTGGAGAAAATGATGTCTTAATAGGTAGTACTGATTTAGTATCATCTTGTTTTGAAGTCTCATCAAGCTTTTGTTCTTCTGTCTCCATTGGTCTAAACAGGTTGTATCTTATTGGATTTTATTATGTACGATAGAATAAGCAAAAACTTTTAAAGACAAGGAGATTATACAGAAACCATTGTTCGTTTTCTGTTGGTTGATTCTAAATACCCTGTAATGCTGTCATTCTCTTGAATGGTTTTACATTGTTTTGATAAATTTGGGGCTACAGTATACGAAGTTGTACTCAGGGATTTCAAGGAAAGAGACAATATGGTAACTACTTTTATGTCAGGATTATCTTGTGGTGAAACACTATTCTGCTTAATTGGTTATGTTTTGATCTGCGCTGTTTTGCTGTTATGCCCTCTTTTATCTTGATCTCCACTCCATTATTTACTTTTTTATTTTTATTCTTTTAATTAAGGGAAAAATAAATAAAAATAGCAGGATATATTATAGTAACCCACTTTGACTTTCCATTATCTTGATTTAAAGCCCTGTATTACTCTCACCATCTTGTTTTTGACTGATGTCCCCCTATTCTGTTTTGCTTGATAGTACCAGGTTCGAAAGTTTAGGCAACAGCTGTGAAGATAGTGAGATTCATTATGACGCCCATTCTCGATGACTTTTATCTACTTTTGAAGACCTACAATATCTCCAATATTTTGGTTTTGTCGGTTTTGTTCTTTACTGTTTTGTTCAATTTTATTACAACTGATGACATAGGCAATTCTATTAAAGATAGCGGGAGGCATTATGGTACCCATTATTGATCACCTTGTATTATACTTTTACATTATCTATTATGTCCACCCTTTTGATTTGATTGACTCTGTTCTGCTATGTCACATTTGGTTCTACTCCCTTCCAAAAAAGTAATAAGAACTGTGGGAGCAACAAAACCCAAAATGTATAATTGTCATTGTACAAAAGAGAGGAAAAGAAAGTGCTCTAAATGATATAACTGCATGTATATTTAAGTGTATAAGATAGAAAATGATATCACTGAGTTTTATTGGATCATTGAACAGAACTGTTTGCAGTATCATTGCTGGAATGTCCACTTTACAAGCTTTAATTTTGTGACTTGAACAGTTATTTCTAAGATGACAATATGTAATCCATTAACTAGTGATTTCCTACTGTTTATTTTTTTCTGTAAATCTGTATAACTTGTACCCTTTCTCTGCTTTTTTTTTCTCCTTAAAATTAAAAAAAAAAAAGAAAGTCTATGCCAGTGGGGTGAAAGATCTGTGCCAGTAAGTTGAGGGTTCTGCAGTGGAGCCAAGAAGCAATGCTCAAAATAAGGACCAGAGAAAAGTACCACAGCCATCCTCAGTGACAATGAGGTCCGGAGCTCCTCTGATGATGAGCAAAGCCGAGTTCATATCAGGAAGCCAGAATGACAAACTCCTGGAGATTGAACTGCACACATTTTCCCCTCTGGAGCCAGGAAGCAATGCTCAAAGTAAGGACCAGAGCTCCCCCAAAGTGAACCACAGCCACTGATAAACAACTATGCTGTTTTATCACAGTAGCTTTTTAATATGACTTCAAATCGGTAATTATGATGTGCTCTGCTTGCCTTTGTTGCCTAGAATTAATTTTGCTATTGTAGGTCTCTTCTGGTTCCAAATGACAAGGTCCTGAGCTCCTCTGATGATAACAGCCAAGTTCAAATTAGGGAAGAAAGTCAAGTTCCTTCAGAGAACCAACAGCTCCAAAACAACAACACTTAGAACCCACAATGCTACTCTTCCTTCCCCAGGTCTCCTTTTTTTGTTTGCAACAGCCCTCAGGTGGGCCATCCATGTTCAGCACCATGCTGATTCAGTTCAGCTAGTGTTTAAGATGACTATCAGTTACCAATTTACTACACCATTTATTCCAATTTTTTGTAGGGTTTTTATCATGAATGGGTGTTGGACTTTGTCAAATGCCTTTTCTGCATCTGTTGAGATAACTATGTGTTTTTTGTCCCTGGCTCTGTTGATATGTTGCATTACTTTTATTGATCTGTGTATACTGAACAATCCCTGCTTGCCTGGGATAAATCCTACTTGTTCATGGAGTATAATCTATGATTTTCTGCATTGTTTTCCAGTATCTTGGTCAGGATTTTTGCATCTATGTTCATCAGGGAGATTGACCTATAGATCTCTTTTTTTGGTTGAATTCTTTGGTTTTGGTATCAGAGCAATGCTTTCTTCCATGAATGACTTAGGGAGTATTGCTTCCTTTTCAGTTTTATTGAAGAGTTTGATGAGTAGTAGCATTAGATCTTCTCTAAATTTCCTTAGAATTCAGCAGTGAATCCATCAGGGCCTAGAGTTTTATTGGTAAGTTTTTAATTACATTTACAATTTCAGGGGCTGGGAATAAAGCTCAGTAGCACAGTGCCTGCCTGGCAAGCATGAGGTACTGAGTTTGAAAAACCCAAATGATATATTTGCAATTTCATTGACTCATATTGGGTTACTCAGAATTTTATATCCTCTTGATTCAGCTTTGGTAATTCATATGTATCTAGGAACCTGTCCATTTCTTAGGTGTTTTTCATCTTATTAGGATAAAGTTTTATTTTATACTGGAGATCAAACTCATGATCTTACTAGAATAAAATTTCTAGAAGTAGATATTTATGGATTTCTGCAGTGATTTTACCCTTTTAATTCCTAATCGCATGAATCTGAGTCTTTTTTCCATTTTTTAAAATAAGGTTGATAAGGGTTTATCAATTTAATCAATTTTTTGTCTTTTTTGAGACAGTTTCACTATGCAGTTAAGGCTGCCCTTGAACTCACTTTATAGCCCAGGCTGGCCTCCAACTCAAAGCAATCCTTTTGCCTCAGCCTCCTGAGTACTGGGATTACAGGCATGCACTACCAGGCCCAGTTTATCAATTTAATCTTTCAAAAAGCCTACTTTTTAATTCATTGATTATTTACTTATTGTCTTTTTGAGATAGGGTTTCATTACAAAGTTCAGGCTGGCCTTGAAATCTCAGCTATCCTCCTGTGTCAATCTCCCAGGTGCTGGGATTACAACTGTGCATCACCATGCTTTGCCACATTCTGTTATTTCAGTTCTTTTCAAATGTGATAGAATTTGTGTTATGGCATAGAACATGGTCTATCTTGGGAAGCATCCCATGGAAACTTGAAAAAGATTAGTATTTTACTGTTGAGTAAAATGCCCAATATATGTCAATTGGATCCTGTCATGGTTTATGTTGGCCTCATGCATTTGCATTGGGCATTTGTGATTGGTTCATTGTTTAGCACTTGTGAGTGCTACACTGGCCTAGGGGTGGAGCCAGGATGTAATGAAATGGCAGAAAGAATGTGTTTCTCCCTCTCTTTTGCCAGTTTCCTCCTTGCTGTTTGCAGCCGCCATGAACTGCGGCCCAGCCATGCTACCCAGTCTTGGAGCCAACTGAGTACGGACTGAAACCTCCAAAAACTAAGAAATAAACCTTTCCTTTCCCAACTTTGGGCTTCAGATATTTTGTCTCAGCAACGAGTAAAACATAACTAAGACAGATCCTGTTGGTTGTTTGTATTCTGACATCTATATTTTTTGCCAATGTTCTATTTGTTGCTGAGAATGTGTTGTTGAAATCCTCAATTACTGTGATTTTCCATTTCTCCTTTTGGCTCTGTAAGTTTTTGTTTCACGTATTATGCACATTTTTTTTTTTGGTACAGGGATTGAACTCACAACCTTATGCTTGCTAGGGAGGTGCTTACGCCGCTGAGCTAAATACCCAGTCCTGTTTCATGCATTATGAAGCTCTGTTGTTTAGTGGGTACACACTTTTTTTTTGGTACTGGTGATTGAACTCATGACCTCATGCTTGCTAGGTAGATGCTTATGCCACTGAGCTAAATCCCAGGCCCAATGTGTACACACTTAAGACCATACAGTATGCCTTCCTAGTGAACCGGTCCTCTTAGCATTATGCAATGTCCTTCTTTGGCTAATAGTTTGCTATACTTTGAAGTCTACTTTAATCTGATATTAATAAAGCACCTCCTACCTTTTGAAAATTACTTTTTGCATGGTACATCTTTCCCATCCCTGTAATTTCAACTTGTTTACATTGTTTAAATGTGAAGTTTATACACAGAATGTAGTCGAGTCTTGGTTAAATCCCCTTATCATTCTTAGCCTATGGATTGGGATTATTTACAGGGCTCATTTTTAAGGAAATCGTTTATATGTTAAGACTTAAGTCTATCATTTCATTTATCTTTGCTTCCATTGTTTCTTGTTCCTATTTCCTTCCTGCCACTGGTTTCAAGAAAATTTATTAGAATCACATTTTGATTTATTTATAGTCTTTCTGTTTTTTTTTTTTTTTTTCTTTTTGAGAGAGTCTCATTATGCAGTTCAGGCTGGCCTTGAGCTCACTTTTTAGCCCAGGCTCGTCAGGAACTCACAACGATCCTCCCAGCTCAGCCTCCCTGAGTGCTGGGATTACAGGCATGAGCCACCATGCCCGGCTCTGTTTTTCTTTTTCCCCCACTTCCTTGGGCAGCCTTCATGGTGTCCCCAGGCCTCAGCCTTCTACACTGAACTGCCTTTCCCAGGGAGATTGCAGGGAGTGACTTCCGCCTTCCTTGCCCTCCCAGTTGCAGGGTGAAGCAGCCGCCTTCCTAACTGGTGGCCCCAAAGGGGCGACATCCAGGTCCAAATGCCTGAAGTCTAGGAATGTGACCCTTATTTGGAAAAGAGTCCTCTGTGTGAGATAGGTGAGACTTTTTTATTTTTCCTATGCCAGCTGAAAGGGGGTTTGGCTTTGCTCCTCCTCACCCCTTCAATGGATTGGAACACCTCGCTTTGATGTCCTCCCTGGCTGCCAAGCCATCATGGTCCAATCCAATCCTGGTGCAGCTAGACAAGGCAGTGTGGCACTCCACTCCTTGGGAGCACCAGGTAAGGCTAAGGGAGGGAGGGAGGGAGGGACAGGGCCATTTGCTGCCGCACCCAACACTCACAGACGCTCTCAGTTCCACTTTCCCAACCCAGGCCCACAGCTGTTGTCCAGGCAGTGCTCCTGGCCATCAGATGAATCTGGGGGCTCCTCCAGTGTGGGGACCCTGCTGAGAGAAGACTCATTTTGGTGTCCTGTCATTCCGTTGCTGATTCATGTCTCAGGTGGCGAGGGCTCCAAAAGTCCTGTAAATTTACTCAAGATTTTCACCCTTCGTCATGTGGATAGAGCTGCTATCATAAAGAACTCCAAAGACCAGAGCTCCAAAGACCCAGCAGAATCCACCCACGAAGTCCAGCACACTGGACAGTGACAGCTGGTTGCAGCAGTGACCAACAGCTGTCTGCATCAGCTGTCAGCACCCAGCATGACCTGGTGTCATCTGGTGACATCCAGATGGCCAGCAAAGCTGCACTTTGCCGATGTATAACTTGGTGATGGCTGCCAAAGTGAGCTCACCCCGGGTTTACAGTGCACTTTAAATCCAGTGACAGCTGTCATTTAGTCACCTTTGGTTTCTATAATCAAACACCTGAGGTAGGAAAAGTGGGCATGGTGCTGGCATCATTCAGCTCTGGTGAGGAATTCATGGCTGAGGGCATCGTGGTGGTGCTATCCATCAGTTGCTCCAATCAGGTAGAAATCGTGAACAGGCAAAGCGCAGCTCTACTGGCAGTCTTGATATCTCCAGGTGGCAAAGGACATTGCTAGATGGCATTGGTTGACAGTTTTGAGTCTCAAGTAGATTTAGAGGACTTAGGGAGCCCATACTACCCAGGAAATAAATCATAAACAGGTTTACAGGCCCCCCAAACAATATTTTACCCAGACCCCAGCACAGTGGCTCAGTACACAGGAGGGAGTTTTCCTAACTAAACCTCTATAGTGTCTTTGAGTGGTTTTGTATAGTTTTCTCAGTTCTTGTCGTGGATACTAAAATATTTCTCCTATGTGTATTAGGTATGTATATTGTAAAAAACACCACAGTCCATGGTATTGACATTTGCCACTGAGTGAAGTGTGAGACATTTACCTCCCACTTTTATTTAAGTTGCAATATTGGAGATTGAACCCAGAGCCTTCATATTAAGCTACATTGCCAGCCCTTTTAAATTTTAAGAGTTCCACTAAGTTGGTAGGTTGCCCAGCCTGAGCTAAAATTTGTAATCTTTTAATTATCCTGCTTCAACTTCCTAGATTGCTAAGATTATAGGTATGCAACACCACATCTGGCTTACCATCCTACTTTTAAATATCATTGTCTGAAATATAAGGTAGTTTTACAATTTTCAATTTCAAACATAACATGATTTTGAAAACTCGTAAGAATCATTTACTGTAAGTACCCTATTTCTTTCTATTTCCCTATTTCTTAATTTCTGGTACTTCACAATTCATTCTTGTATAATTTCTCCTCTATTTTAGTGATTTTTCTTTAGCCATTATTTAAGTGTAGTCCTGATAAGGAAATACTCACCCATTCATCTATGCATTGAGACAGAGTCTTGCCATGTAAGGGTGGTCTTGAACTTACTACATAGGGCTGGGGCTATAGCTCAGTGGCACAAGTACCTGCCTAGCAAGTGCAAGGTCATGAGTTCAATCCCCAGTCCAGAGAGAGAGACAGAGAGAGAGACAGAGAGAGAGACAGAGAGAGAGAGAGAGACAGAGAGAGAGACAGAGAGAGAGACAGAGAGAGAGACAGAGAGAGAGACAGAGAGAGAGACAGAGAGAGAGACAGAGAGAGAGACAGAGAGAGAGACAGAGAGAGAGACAGAGAGAGAGACAGAGAGACAGAGAGAGAGACAGAGAGAGAGACAGAGAGACAGAGAGAGAGACAGAGAGACAGACAGAGACAGAGAGAGACAGAGAGAGAACTGAGACTTGAACCCAGGGTCTTATATTTGC
Organism: Cavia porcellus; assembly: GCF_034190915.1. NCBI lineage: Eukaryota > Metazoa > Chordata > Mammalia > Rodentia > Caviidae > Cavia > Cavia porcellus. The sequence goes on from NW_026947486.1 coordinate 82,094,264, forward strand.
TAGGACATCACTCTGAGAAAATGCCTTTACCCTCCAGAAATCATTTTACAGTAACATAATGATTTGTTGTAACAAAATGGCACCCAAGCTGGGCATGGTGGCACACATCTGTGATTCCAGCACTCAGGAGGTTATGCTACTGAGCTAAATCGCCAGCCCCTCAGTGCTCTCTTGACTGATCACACAGGTGCAGACAGAACAGCATGGAAGATCCCAGGAAAATGAGAAAGACTGCTTACCCTCCCAAGTTTTAGAAGGTAGCAGGCACAGGTGAGGAGCTCCCAGGGGCAACTAAACCCAATGGAGAGGGAGCCTCTAGTACAGACACACAGACAGATGTTTTTATTGGGGGTCAGGGTGCAGTACAGATCAGGAAGCACAGGAGAATTTCACTGACACATTTGAAGGTTACCAGGTCACAGGGAAGAGAGAAAGGGGAACTTGTGGCAAGGAACAGTCATCCTACTGATGCTGTTTCTCAGCGCAGCACACACTTCATTCTGGACTTTATGGCTGTTAGCCTATGCCGTTACAAACTACCACAGACCAGGGGACTTATCCAACAGACATTCATTGTTCGTTGTTCTGCAGGCTGAGTTCTGTGCCAACCCAATTTTCATCATGGCTTGTAGATGACCATCCTCTTGTGTGGAGAGGGAGAGCTAGAGTGAGGCCACAAAGGATCAGGGTGGGGAGGAGGGAAGGGAGAAAGAACCTGGGATTCTCTTGCCTCAGCCTTTCAAGTACTTGGGATTATAGGTGTATGCAACATGCAGCTCACACTACATCTTGGTGAGTGAAATAAATCCTCCTACCTATCTCTCTCTCTCTCTCTCTCTCTCTGGGGACAATTACATGATTAGTAAAGGCACAGTTATAGAATGACAAACTTAAAGACATGTGATAGCCAGCTAAATAGTAGCCTCTGCCTAGACTCTTGCTGCCGGTCACATAGCTAGCCTGCTAACTTCAGTCAGCTTTGACTGTGGGTCCAAATACTTTTCTTCTGATGATGCTTTGGTCCAATTTGACTATTCTCAGCTTACGTTTCCCTTAATTAAGAAAATACATAGCTTCTAATTGACTTCAAGGACTTTGGTTGGGGCGTAATAACCCAGTCAGGGATACTTATCAACTGTTTGCTCTGCCTGAACCTCCCCCCTCCTTCCCTTGTCTCCAGGATGGTCCTATGTTATGATTCCTTTTAAGCAAATGTATTTCAAGTTAGTTTTCCTGGCAATATATGACTTAATTCAATCCATGTAACCAGTCATACAATGCCTTGTATTTCCCGCTTCCAAACTGTATTTTAAAGTGAGCCCGAACCTGCTTCAGTGCTAATGATTTGGAACTGAGATTCCCACCAGCCTGCTAGCATAATAAAACAATTGCCTTCTAGATTCCTCAGTGCAAAATCTTCCATCCTTTTTGATGCTGGTTTTCCTGCAACATCATGACTTTGAATTTGTGATGAACCACTTGCCTCAGTCTTCTAAAGGATGAGATTATAGGCATGCACCACCATTATGACGTATCCTGACATGGATTTTTGGGGAGTTACTCTACGTGGGATCCACTCAGCTTTTCGTTATCTGTAATTTTGTGTCTCTGGTGAAATTAAGAACATTTGCAGGCACTATTTCTTTTATTTGTGGGTCTGGAGGTTGAGCCCAGGGCCTCCACACTGAGTCCTCCACACTGAGGCCTCCACATAGTCTCAGCCATTTCTTTCTTCATTAAGAGACAAGGTTTTTAAGTTGCTAAATTTCCATCTGGGCCTGAACTCAAAGATCTGTCCCAGCCTTGTAGTGTGCTGGGATTATAGGCATTCACCATAATACCTAATTACAAATTATGTCTCCAAATATGCTTTCAGTCACTTTCTCTTTTCTGGATCCTTTATGAGATGAAAGGTTATATTTCTAGATTGTTTCACTGCTCCCTAAGACTGTTCACTTTTTAAAATTTTATTTTCTTTCCGGGCATGATGACACATACCTGTAACCCCAGCATTCAGAAGGCTGAGGCTGGGGAATCATTGCAAATTCAAGGTCAGCCTGGGCTATGTAGTGAGTTCAAGATCAGCCCAAACTACAAAGCAAGACCCTGTCTCAAAAAAAAGAAAGAATTTTCTTTGTAGGCTTGGTGACACGTGCCTGTAATCCCAACTACTCAAGAGGCTGAAGCTGTATGATTTCAAATTCAATGTCAGTCTAGCTAAAGTTAGTAAGACTTTCAAAAATTTAAAAGGCTTGAGATGTAGCTCATTGGTAGAATACTTGCCTAACAGAGGTAAAGCCATGGGTTGAATCCTCAGTACCAAAAAGCTCTTTCTTTTTAGTGTTCTGGTTGAATGAATTCTGTTGATCAATTGTCCTAAAGTTTACTGATCTTATGCTGTTACCTCCTATTTAGCCCATCCACCGAGTTTTAAATTTCTGACTGCATTTTTTAGCTCTAACATTTGGTTATTTTTCTTAAAAACTATAGCCTTATGAAAAAAAATTTTGAGACAAGGTGTTAAGTTTCCCACACCAGCCTCAAATCTGGAATTCTCTTGCCTCAGCCTCTTAAATAGCTGTGATTACAGGTGCTTGCCATGACACCCAGCTCATATAGTAAATCTGGTGAGTGAAGCAAATGTGTGTGCCCTTAAAGAATGTATTCATATTTTTAAACCACTAAAAAGTAATTTTAAATACTTTTAATTCTTAAGAAATTTTTAATAATGGTGTACTTCATGTATTTTCCTGTACATTTTTGCATACCATTCTCACTAATGTTGATAATTCTGTACCAACTCATGCATTTAAACTGCTATGAATGGATCACAATTCATTCTGTTGAATACAGTTCATTTCAGTTTCTTTTACTAATTATCCATAAACACATGGATTTCTCTTCAGAGTGCTATGGCTTGGATGTGGTTTGTTCCCCCTCTGCCCCCCACTCAAGGGTCAGGTGCTGGAAGCGTGGTCACTGATGGAACGCTACTGATGGTATTGGGAACTTTAAGAGATGGGCTCTAGCATGAGGTGACTAGGTCATGTGGGTAGCATCCTGGAAGGAGCCATGCTCATCTCGTAGGAGTGGGTGAGGTCTTAAGTGACTGACTGGGTTAGTTCTCACAAATGTGGGATTTAAGGTCACTCCATACATTTGACCCCCTCTGCATGCAACTAGCACCATTTCTTTGCCATACTGTAACGCTGCCAGAGTTCTTGCCAGGATGCCAGCCCGTTTTTCACTTTCCAGCCACCAGAATCATGAACCAAATAAACTGACGTGCATACATTCCCTAGTGTCAAATCTTGCTATAGCAAGATACCAAAAAAGACTAATTACAAGTTTCTCTAGGATACAGACCTAAGATTAGCACTCAGTCATGAAATGAGGGGATTTTTGAATTACTAAATACCACTATTCCATCTCAAAGTAGTTGTGCCAATTTGTATTCCTACCATGGATGAGTTACCACTGTTCCACATCAATATCCTCATTTACTGTTGTGCAACTTCCCATTTTTTCCTAATTGGATGCATGCGAAATAGTACCTTACTCTATATTCTTCTGGTTAAAAGGAGATTGATTTTGTATGTTTAATGGCTGTTTGGATTTCTTCTGCGAGTACCCTATTCATATTCTCGCTAAATCCATGGTCCTTTTTCTTATTTTTTGAGATAGTTGCTCAGGCTAGTCTCAAACTTTGAATTTGTCTCAGCCATCCAAGTAGCATTCATCACCACACCTGCTTATTTGATTTTTTTTTCTTTTTCTTTTTTAAAGACAGTGTCTCCTTGTGTTCATTCCTGCCTTAGCCTCCCAAGTGCTGGGATTATGGGCATGTGCCATCACACTTGGCCTCTTCACGCAGTTTTGAGCTACCTAGATTCATCCTGATTTATGAAACTTACATTTTCTGTTTAATCCTGTGTTGATTATATGCACTAGGAATATCTTCTCCTAATCTGTAGATTGACTGATTTTTTAATAAGGGCCTTTTGATTATGTTGGAATTATCTCTGTCATTTTTGCGCATTCTAGTACCAACTTTTCTTCTTACGCTTCTTTTCCCCCTTGTTTCCCTGGCTATTCCACTGTGTTTTATATATCTTATTTCTACTCTTTTAGGGTCATCCATAAAATTTTAATTTACCTATAGCAACTGATTTTTTGGTGTACAGCTCTCAGTTTTGGCATGCAGAATTTTGTGACCACTACAATGAAAATGCAGAGCAGTTGCATCAACGCACTACAATTTCCTCTTACTCTGGTACAGTTGACTTCTCCCCATCCCAATGCAGATATTCTACCATATGTAGCCTTTTGAGTCTAGCTGTTTTCACTTAGCATAATGGAGATTTACTTACTTACTTGAAAGTGTCAGAAGTTCCTTCATATTGTGTAGTAGTAGTAGTAGTACACCACTGCCCAGATGTACCAGTGTTTATTCATTCACCATTTATACATTTGGGTTATATTTTTGGCAACTATAAATAAAACTACTATAAACATTTATCATATAGGCTTTTGTGTGAAAGTAAGTTTTCATTCCTATTAGTTAAATAACTTGGAATGTGATTTCTGGGCACCTTTCAAACTTTTTTTAAGGCACAATCTCGCTATGTAATCCAGGCTGGCCTCAACTCATGGTGATTCTCCTGCTTCAGCCTTTCCAGTGCTAGAATTATAGGCCTGACCCACCTTGCTCAGCTACCCTTCAATTTTAATATGCATACTTTAAATGAGTCCAAAGTTAATGTTTATTCTCATTCTAAACAAAACAGATGCCTTAATAAATTCTGACTCCACATTCTCCCCTTCCATGCTTCCCATCAGCCTAACATTGTGGTGCCATTTACTTTCACCTCCCCCAACAACATTAGGCATTTTTATTTTTGGCCAATGCTTATTTAGACCTAGGAACTTGTTTCACCTGGCATCCCACTCTTTTTCTCTAAAATACACATTTAATGATCTGTTTTGAAATACTTTAGAAATGAAATGAACAGAATATTCTGAGTGTAACATTAGGATTCAATAACCCTGAAATCCCCGTTCTTGGATAGAACTTAAAAGATCTGGTTTATGTGGGAACCATATAGTGGTCTGGAACAATCAACTTTTGTACTTCCCTTCATTTGTGAAGGAGGTAACTCTGTTTATGAATTCTTCGTACAAGTAGACCTGCCGTATGATCCAGCTATACCACTTCTAGGTATACCCAGAAAAAGTCTTATCACTATACCATAGTGATACCTGCAAATTCACGTTTACTGTGTAGTTTAGGCTGGCCTTGAATTCACTATGTGGCCTAGACTGGCCTCAAATTCATGACGATCTTCCTGCCTTAGCCTCCCCAGTGCTGGGATTACAGGTGTGTGCCACCATATCTGCTTATTAAGTTTCTGTAGTTTATTTTTCCTGGTTTTTTTTTTTCTTTTTGAGACAGGGTCTTGCTATGCAGTTCAGGCTGGCCTTGAGCTCACTTTGTAGCCCAGGATGGTCTCAAACTCACAGCAATCCTCCTGCCTCAGCCTCCTGAGTGCTGGGATTACAGGTGTGAGCCACCATGCCCGGCTTCCTGGTTGTTTTGCTAAACCTGTTTTTCTCCTGTTTAATCTGTCTTTTGTTAAAGAGGTCCATCTAACTAAAAACTATGAAGTGTTGAGAGAAAATTGTTTTTCCTCCACTAGCATTTCTGAGAATGTGATATCTGGGGCACTCCATTCTGGAGCTAAAGAAAACTGGTGCAAGCTGGAAAAGATTTGTACTGAAGACAGCGTTCTTAAGGTCTCTTACGTATGGTGCTTGGTCAAGAGAAGTAGGCAAAAAAAAAAAAAAAAAACAAAAAAAAAACTCTTGTCTTTGTGCAGCCAGCCAACCAAAAGGCTGGGTGGGTCCCAAAGAACATGGTCAGACAGAAATGTGGGCTAAAACACTCTTTGCCGCCAGACAGTGCCTAGCCAAACACTGAGTTCCTAAATCTCTCTTACCTTTGGCTATTTTTGGGAGTGGCTCAGAATCTTCAGAGGGCTTTTATCTTTGTAGCCTCTTCACTGACTGGATACCTCTTGCACTGTCAGTTAAACCATGAGGGCTATTTTTTGTTGAGTTGCTTGATTTATTTATCTATTTAAAGGCAGGGTTGTTCTATGTAGCCCATGCTGGCCCTAACTTCATGATTCTTCTGCTTCAGCCTCCCAATTCTGATATTAGAGGTCTGTGCCACCATACTCAGCTACCTTTGTTTTAAAAGAAAAAACAAAAGACATTCACTACTGCTAAGAATGTTTTGTTCTTTTTGATCTACATTCCTCCCAGAGGAACTTTTCAATCAAAAGAAACTTCTTGAACCACTACAGACTATGCTTTACCAACCCAGTCTGCTTCCTTGTTAGTACAATTTTGTTAACAGTTGTCCCCTTAATAACTGGGCAGAAATTTAGTTCACAACCAGTTATTAGTGACCTCTGATAACTGGCAGGGATGCCCCGAAGTTCCTAGGACATGACTTTCATTCCTTCTCCTGCCCTTCCAATGGCATACATTTGCCACCTAATGTTCTCTAGAGCGTCAGGGCTACCTTTTTACCAGCACATCTCAAGGAAATGACTTTTCATTGGAAGGGGAAGTAAGAACTGTTAAGTCTTTCCTACAAATGCTCGTAAAAAGCTTTAGCCATGTGATCTTCCATCTGCCAGAAACAATTTAGATCAAGCTATTCTTTTACAAATGAGTGTTCTGTATTACTGTACTTAACACATGGCTGAAGTTTTTAAAGAAAATGGATGTTTGCATTTTTATGTATGTTATATACATGTAGTATTTTTCTAACTCCTGGTGTTACTGCAAAAAGTAAATTGTAAATGAGCTCTACTTAACTTGCTTAAAGAAAAATACATAAATTAAGTACTATTTCAGAAAATATAGGAACTCGCCAATACTTTCTAATTTTTTTTTTTTAACTTTTTACCGGTACCGGGAATTGAACCCACAACCGCTTGCTTGCAAGGCAGGTGCTTATGTCGCTGAGCTAAATCTCCAGCCCCAAATACTTTCTAATTAAAATGACATATCTTTGATAAAATAAGAATACTGTTGATTTAGAAAAAAGTAAAAAATGGTAATGTTCTCAGAGTTACCAGTATCAAATACAACACAGATATACAACTTTTATCTACCCTGAGCTTATTAGTCACATAAGCTTATGTCTAGATATTTTAAGATTAAAAAATTATAAATTCAACCTAAGGACAAAGGTACAAGTAGAAATGCATTACCTGTAATTCATGTGTGTTAAGTATAGTAGTAAAACAAAGCAAACCCATCAAAAGCAGTAAATGAAGGTACTGAAGGACAAAAAGGGCATAAATGTAGAAAATAAACAGCAAAATGGCAGAAGGCCCTTTTTCATCACTTAATTATTTTAAATATAGAAAAATTAAATTCACTATTGTTAAAAGACAAGAGACTGGCATAATGGATTTTAAAATACAACTAATAACTGGCTACAAGAGACTCACTTAGATCTTACACATAAGTACATTGAAAGAGAAAGGACAGAAAAGAAAGACATACAGTAACTAAAAGAAAACTAGGGTGGATCTACTAATATCATGTAAAACAGAGACTTTTAAGTAAAAACCTACAGTATTATAGGAGTTAAAGATTAACAATCAAGAAGATATGACTCTACTGGGCTGCTAAGTGAAAAAAAAAAGAAGATATGACAATCAGAATGCTCTACCCAAACAGCAAAATATGTATTTTTTCAAGTCTACAAGGAACACTCTCTACTCAGACTATATGCTAGAACAGTGGTATTGAACAGTGGTGTGGCACACATGCCACAGCTGTTTGTTATAACTGAACACTCTAAAAGGTTCCCCATTATTGCACTCCACACCAAATGTTATGGCTTGTATCTAGATGTCCTCAAGCCTCATGCACTCATAGGTGGGGCTTTTTGGAGCTGGGCATGTGATGCTGGGATTAAGTGTATGTGGTACTGAATGAGTCCACTGAATGGTTTAGCATAGTTGTGGATATGGATAATAGGAAGGCCACCCTGGCTGTGGGTGGCACCATCTAAAAGGGTTATAGTGGTTATAGTCTGCATGGAATGAAAGGGTAAGGCAGGTTCACTGCTTGCTGTTTTCTGCCTTCTATGCCATCAACCGTTTCTCCTCTTCCACACCTCTCTGGCTTGGAGGCATCTGACTACGGATCAAAACTTCTACAAACTGTGGGGTGAAATAAATCTTTCCTCCTTTAACTGGTTGGTGCTGAGTATTTTGTCTCCACAATGAGAAAAGTAACGAAGATACAGTACAAGTCTCAAATTTAAAAAGACTGAAATCATATACAATACATTCTTTGATGACTATGGGGTGAAATTAGAAATAAGTAAAAGAAAAATGAAAAAAAACCCACAAAATTTGGAAATTAACAAACAACCAACTGACCAAAAAATTACAATGGAAATTTTAAAAATATTTTGAGATAAATAAAAACAAAAAGGTAGAAAAACTAATAGGATACAGTAAAAAAAGTGTTCAGACAAAAATGTATAGCAGTGAATGCCTATACAAGAAATGATTGTAAATAAATCACTTAGGGGTCTAGGGGTTTAGCTCAATGGTATAATCGTCTGTCTGGCAAGCTTGAGGTCATGAGTTCAATCCCCGGTACCCACCCCCCCAAAAAAGAATAGATAAATCAGTTAGGGGTTGAAGGGAGGGTAGCTGAATGGGGAAAAACATTTTATCATGAGCAGGTACAAATTCTCTTTAATTAATGTGATCATTCTGTGTGTCTAAAATGTACCAACAAAAGCTAATTTAAAATAGACAAAAATGACTTAACTTTATGCCTTAAGAACAAAACCAAACAAAAAGAGCAAGTAGAGAGATAAAGGGTAAGGATTAGAGATAAGTGATAGACAACAGAGAAACAGGAAAAAAAAACCAAGTCAAAAATTCATTTTTGAGAAAATACCAAAATGACAAATTTTTAGCTGGACAAAGGAAAAGGACATATTACTAAAATCAGAATTGAAAGTAAAATCTAATAAGGTGGCACATGTCTGTAATTGCAGTTACTTGGGTGACTGAGGTAAAAGCATCTTAAATGCTAGTCCAGTGTAGGTTACTTAGTGAGACTCTGTCTTAAATATAAATTGGAAAGGGTTGGGGATATAGTTCAGCGGCACAGCCCCCTGAGTTAGATGCCTGGAACCACAAAAAAGATACAAAAATGGGACGCTACTGGACTTACAGAAATAACAATGATTATAAAAGATAGCTACGGACAACTATGAGAATTAGCTAATGAAAATGAAAAATGACAATTTCCTAGAACTGCGTATATTATTGAAATATTAAAACAAATCTGAATAGACCTATAAAAGTCTAGAATCAGATGCCTTCACTGGTGAATTATATAAACATTTAAAGAATGAATACTAATTTGATACTAATACATAAATACTAATGAATACTAATTCTTTTCAAAGTCTTCCCAAAAACTAAAGAGGAAAAAACAGTCAGTCATCTTATAAAGCTAGAATTAGCCTGATAGCAAAGCTGGAAAAAGACTCTAAAAAGAATACTACAGACCAGTACTTTTATGAATACAGATGTGAAACACTTCAATAACTACTAGCAATCTATGGTGCAGGCCTGTAATCCCAGTACTTGGGAAGTTGAGGCAGGAGGATCGCTATGATTTCAAAGGCCAGCCTGGTCTATACAGAGAGTTCAAGGGTAGCCTGGGATACATAACAAGATTTTGTATCCAAACCAAACCAAGCTAAATCCAACATATTAAAAATACTATATACCATGACCCTGTGATTTATGCTAAGGAAAAGAAACTGCCTTAACACTATAAAGGGCATTTATAAAAAATGCACATCTAACGTATTCAATGGTGAAAGAATGAAAGCTTTCCCCTCTGATCAGGAATAAAACAAGTATGCCCCATACTACCTACCTTCTCTTCCAAACTGTATTAGAAACTTCAGTAAGAGACATCAGGCTAGAAAAAGAAATTAAAAGCACCCAAGTTGGAAAACTGTAGACTATCTGTTTTTAAATAGCAAAGATACTTAAACAGAAACACCTAATCCACGAAAATGTATTCAAGTTAGTAAATCCATCAAGAACACAGTCTATTAAGATCAACATGCAAAAATCTGTTGTACAGGGTTGCATATACTGATAATCAACAAATGTAACTTTAAAATAAAAACCAATTTCATTCAAAATGTATCAAAGAGTAAAATATTAGGAATATACTTAACAAAAGTTATATGGGATATCCAATGAAAAAACACAAAATGTATCAAAGAGTAAAATATTTAGAATATACTTAACGAAGGTTATATGGGATATCCAATGAAAAACACAAAAAATATTGGAATTTTAAAAAGATCTATGCCAATGCGGTGGCACACACACCTGTAATATCAGCACTCAGGGGTTGAGGCAGGAGGATCACCATGAGTTCTAGATCAGTCTGGGCTGTACAGTGAGATCAAGGCCAGTTTGAATCACACAATGAGACCTTGTCTCAAAAAAAATCTAAAAATTGGTATCTTATGTTCATGGGTTTGGAGATTTTAATATTAAGGTCACAATATTTCCCAAAGTGATCTATAGATTTAACACAGAGTTATCTATATATTCAGATACTTAATGACCTTTTTACAGAAATGGAAAAACTAGCTGGGTATGGTGGTGCATGCCCATAATCCTGGCATTCCAGAGGCTGAAGCAGGAGGATCCCTTGTGAGTTTGAGGGCAGCCTGGGGTACACAGTGACTTCAAGGCCAGTGTGAACTATGTAAGAAAGACTCTGCCTAAAAACAGACAAAGAAGGAAAAAGAAATGGAAAAGCTGGTTACAAAATTCATAAGGAATTATACAAGACCCGAAGAGTTAAAGCAATTTTGAAAAAGCAAAATTGAATGACACACACGTGACGATTTTTAAATTTCTTTAGAAGGTACAGCAATAAGAATGGTGTAGCATTAGCATACTGTCATATATATGGATGGAAACAAAATTCAAAGTCCAGACACACCCACACAGCTCTGGTGACAGGACCAGGCAATGGAAAAAAGAAGAGTTTCCTTGACAAATGGTGTTGGGACAATGATATATACATGCCAAAGAAAGCTGGACCTTTACACCTCATGCCATCTATGAAAATTACCTCATATGAGATGAATACCTAAATGTAAGAAATAAAACTATAGAATTCTTTTAAAAAAGGTAAAGGCAGCTGGGGATTTAGCTCAGCAGCATAAGCATCTGCTGGGGAAGTGTGAGGTCGTCAGTTCGATCCCTGGTATAAAAAAAAAATAGGTAAGTCTAAAATTCTAATGAGGGCTGGGGATTTAGCTCAGCAGCATAAGCGCCTGCGCTTGCAAGTGCATGGTTGTGTGTTCAATCCCTGGGACCAATTTAAAAAAAAGTTCTAATGAACACAAATCTCACAATGCTATCATAACTATGACCACAACAGTGCAAGACACAAAATAAACTGGATTTTATTAAAATTAAAAATTTTATGCAAAGGACACTATCAAGTGACTGAAAATAATAGTTTGAGAAAACAGCAGATCAATCTATATGAATGAATTCTTGCATCTCAGTCACAAAAAGACAAACCTATTTATAAAACAGCCAAAGGATATGAAAACTTTTCTCCAAAGAAAGTGTACAAATGGCCTTTAAAAGCACATGATGAGATGCTCAAGGCATTATGAGTCATTAAGAAAATGAAATTCAAAACCACAATAAACTACCACTTTACCCTACTAGAATGGCTATCATAAAAACAAAACTAGAAAACATCAATGTTGATAAGGAGATGGAAAAATTTTAACACTTGGTACATTGCTGGTAGAAATGTAAAATGATGCGGCTGCTGTGGAAAAATTGGCAGTTCCTTGATAAGTTAACATAGAATTATCATGTAACCCTGCTAGTTTCCTCCTGAGTATATTCCCAGATGACTTTAAGATGGACTCCAACAAATATTGGCACACAATTCTTCACAGCAGTATTACACAAATCAGCTCAAAGATAGAAACAACTCAAGTATCTAAAAACTCACTGGATAAACAAAATATTAGTCAATCATAGAAAGGAAGTCAGGTATGGTTGTACATGCCTGTAATCCCCACACTGGAAAGATGAGGCAGGAGAATTCCAAGTTCAGCCTGAGTCTAGCCTGGCAACTTATTGATACCCTGTATTAAAACAAAGTATTAAAAAAGAGTTGGAGATGTAGCTCAGTGTAAAAGCCTGCAGTTTAATCCCTCGTATCGCAAAAAAAAAAAAAAAAAAAAAAAAAAATGGAAGTAAGTACTGATACATGTTATGACATGGATAAGCCTTGAAAATGTGCTCAAATGAAAGAAATAAGATACAAAGGGTCACACGATGATTCCATTAATATGAAATATCCAGACTAGGCACATCTAGAGAGATAAACATCAGTGGATTCTAGGGCTGAAGAAAGGGGGAAATGAAAAGTGACTGCTTAATGGATACTGGGTTTCCTTTTGGATTGTTTTTAAGTACATAGTGATGATGGCTATACGATATTTTGAATGTCTGAATTACACACTTTTAATGGTTAGAATGGTAATTTTGTTTAATTACAATAAAAAATTAAAGCTTAATATTTTTATTGCAAGAATTAAAGGATAAATAAGTATTGGTTGTTTTGTAGCTTACAAAATTTTTATGCTCTAATATGTCTAATACAGTGCATTCCTAAGTCCATATCTAAAGTAAAAAGGTTCAACAAACAGAAAAAACTTTTTTTTTGAGACAGGGTCTCACTACATAGTTTAGGCTGGCCTTGAACTTATGGTGATAATCACCTCCTGCCTCAGCCTCCCGAGTGATGGGAGGTTCTTACTGTGCTAAACATGACCTCTTAAGAATTTAAATATGAAAATGCATTATGTTTCCATTCAAAAGAAACATTATTTCTTCTAACAGCAAAAAGGGAAAAAGAAAAACAGAACAAAGTCCTGGATTTGAACCTGTTCACTATTCAAATGTAAAGCATGTTTTCTTTTGTAGGCAACTGAAAATATTCATTAATAAAGCATTAGCAAAGGACACCATATTATAAAGCATAATTAGGTAAACTCCCATTGGTGCTATTTTTTTTTCATTTTTTTATCAGTACCAGGGATCGAACTCACGACCACCTGCTTGCAAGGCAGGTGCTTATGCCGCTGAGCTAAATCCCCAGCCCCGGTGCTATTATTTTTAATGAACAACTTATTTTAGCAAGTTTTACATAAATAAGAGAAAAAATATGCTCATAACACCCTGCATCAATAATGTTGCCATTTGCAACATTAAAACGTAAGTCATTAAAAACTGCAAATTAAAAAGATTAATGGACAGTAAGAATAAAAGGTCAGGGGCTGGGGATTTACCTCAGCGTCATAAGCGCCTGCCTTGCAAGCAGGCAGTCGTGAGTTCGATCCCTGATACCAATAAAAAACGAAAAAGAAAAAGAATAAAAGGTCAAATCTCTCAAAACTTTAGACACAGATGCTTAAATGGAATAATCTAATTTCCTTAACTGTACATGCACATACATGGTATGAATTTCAAGAGTATGACATGACATATTGTTAAGACCATTAAGCTGCCTCAAGAAGTTCAAAAAACATTGAGAAATATCTTCCTGTGACTGTATTTGGCCCAATATACAAACTATTAACAGAAAAGGTTTATCTCAAGTGCCATAACTACAGCATAATTTTTTATTCTCCTCTCAACTTAGATCTACACCGGTTACATGTTTACTGTGTAAAACTAGATAATTCTAGCACTTGAATGAAACAAAGTTTTTACCTGAACTAAAAGTTTAAGTTTTTGAAAATGACATTTAGGAATAATTACCTACCTTGATGATTCTTAGAAATTTTACTCATGTCATCATACCCCCCACACACACTCCTAAAGCACCGTTTCAAAACTGTTACAAGAACAGGAAAGAAAAAAATTTAAAAGTAAAACTGACATGTGAGTGCATTTAAGGAAGTTATTAGGAAGATTTGAATTCCTGTTGTTTCATAACTTTCCTACAATATTCAAATTTTAAAAATCTTCCAGAAACTTTTTTAAATAAAAATTTTATTGAAGAAAAATAGAACCACCACATACACAGGAAAAAAAACAAAAATTCAACTGATACAGAACTGAAAGTCATAATTATCCAATGTAGTTTGTACTACTCTTCAATTTCTTAAATGGCTCCCCTTATTTAATAATCTTGCTAATTTTCAGCTGAAACATCAAGTTTTCAAAGAACTAAAAACCTTAAGGGAAAGGACCTGCTTTGAAGATGAGGAAGGTGACATCAAGAGTTTTTTTTTCCTACCAACTTATTCTAAAAATTACTTAAGAGTAACTATTCAGTCTGGTTAAATAGTCTTTTGCGTATCTCAGAGACCATCAAGGAAGAGTTAGAACACTGATATAGATGGTCCAGTACTGAGAGAGGGCAAGCTGCTTTTCCTTACCAGATGAGCTCCCGTAAGGAAACCAAGGAAAAGCTGAAAAATTATAGGCAATGAATGCCCAAAAAGAATTAGAAAGGAGTTTTAAATACTTTATATATAGTTAGGCATTAGTGTGCAAGTTGATGCAATTAGAGAGAAATAGGTGACCAGAAGGAGGGAGAAAGGGAAAGGGAGTCATCCATAGACCTTTGAGAAATTAAGAAAACAATCAATAGAGGACAGGAGTCCCACATCTCCTCAGTCAAAGATAAGGACCAAGGCATATTTCTTAATGGCTCCAAAGAGGTAAGGACATATGAGGTTACGAGAAGCATTAAAGAAGTTGTAATTTTTAAAAAACAAACCAAAAATTTCTGCATCTCATACAGGATCAAATCTTTCAAGGAAAAAAAAGGAGGCAAAAGAAAAACCTACTTTTGGAGAAGCCTTCTGCTCACATTACTGATTTGAAGAATAATACTTGTGAAATTTTCTATGTATGAACAATCTTAGCACATTCCCCTGAAAAGTAGATGCCCAGTGGAACTCCTAACCTCAAGCAATTTTGAAAGAAAGTCAAAACTTGAAATCCCCCAAAATGGAGTATATGGAGAAAATAAGGGAAGATCTTTATATCTAAGGTTTTAGAGAATTACAAGAATGATAGTAAAGGCTCATTTACTAATGAAGATTTGGGATGCTTCCAAAAGAAAACCTTGGTAGAGAAAACTGGAATGGTAATAATCTACTATTGGTCCAAATTAAAGCCAGAACTGTCCAAACAACACTTAAAATCTAAAACATGTTGAAAATTAGTTGATGAATTTTTCTCCTGGGATAATTTTAAAAACATGTTGATTTTGGTCTTGCAAATCACATTATATTAATTTTTAATAAGAAGAGTTGGATTTTCTCTTACCATATACAATGCTCTAGTACAAATGGACAGCAATTTTCCTGTATTAGCTATTTTTAGAATTATGTGTTAATCTGCACAATAAATTTGGGGCTAAACCATATGCACACTTCCCATATTCACAAATGGAAAATTTAGGGCATAAATACACAAGATATTATAGAGCAACGGTTACCCTAATTAAAACTTGTTTGCAAATATTTTGTTTAAAAAAAAATCATCCTTTTCAGTGTAAGGGAACACTGCCTAGTAAAATATCAATAGTTATGATAACTCTTTTTTTCTTCCAAAGGGAAATCACAAAACAGGTGAACCATCAAGTCCAGGGTGGTTTTTCTATTTGATAAATACATCCAGAACTCTGTACAGTAAATAAAGTTTGCATGCAGTTTTAAGTATCTTCAAATGACACTTTAAGCAAATAAAATTTTCTGCTTCATAAGTAATGATGTATAAGAACCCCACCCCTTTAATAGTTATAGGGACTCCTCCCTAGTTCCAAAGTGGAATCATGAAGACCGGTACTTTCTTAAAGAGTTTCTGCACATCATACTAAGTAACATGCAAAGAGTTCGACAATATTCTTCTTAAGGGTAAGTATTACTCTTTAAAATGGGCATGTTAACCACTGAGAAAAAGTCCACTCAACTATTCCCATTATACTGCTTCATTTGGTCATTGGTAGTAAAAAAAAAAGTCGTCAAATAATATAGAATCAACAGGTTAGTTTATCCACTGGCTACTGCATATGATACCAAATGTTCCCAGGCCAACATTCTATGCAATGTAATTGTACTGGTTTGGATTTTCTTTATCTCTTTCCATGTAGTCCCGGTCAATTAATGATTCTATTCTCTTCTTAAGATCAGCAGGCTGTAAGAGAAGGCAAATTTTCAATACAAAGGTCATAATCATTGCAGTCTATTTACCATCATCCCCTTAAAAGAACAATTTTGGATTACAGGTTAACTGTATTTAATTTCCTTGACTTAAAAAATTATTTATTTAAATCCTTTTAATTTCTTTAGTGAAAAGTATGATGAAAACAAATCAGGTGAAGAAATATTTTTATACTACATACCACATATTATTATACCATTACACTCTTGCCATATCGGTACACTTTCTATTACTTTGCTATTTTAAACAGATCTCCCCATAACTAGTTACCCTCTGCACAACTGAACACGAGACTAAACTTACCATAACCCCACATGAGAAACACATTATAGTTTAGGGAAATAATGCTATTTACACTTTTTTTTGGTACCAGGGATCAAATTCATGACCTCACGCTTGCCACGCAGGCGCTTATGCCACTGAGCTAAACTCCAGTCCACTACTTACACTTTTATCAAAATAGTTTAAGCAGTACTTTTTCTCTCAGGAGAGACCTAATTCTCCAAGTTCTCAGTTTAAAAATTATTTTTTCTGAGACAGGGTCTCACTATGTAGTTTGAGCTGGCCTTGTACTCACTTTGTAGCCCAGACTGGTCCCAAACTCACAAATGTCCTCTTGCCTCAGCCTCCCGAGTGCTGGGATTTAAGGGTGTGCACCACCATTCCTGGCTTCAAATTCTCAATTTTATAAATTAATTTTAAAGCTATATAGAAGACACTATTGTGTCTCTTTGTGGTCGCTCATCCCATGTTGCACAGTGTATTTTTATTTTTTACTTCCTTTTCCTACTGTTATTTGGCCCAAGTTTGCACTGTAGAGCCTGCTTTTCCCTTACCCTTCTGTTTTTTTTAATACATGTGAAACTGCCACCGTTAAAAGAAAAGCTGTATAAAGGAAATTACTATTTAAAAGAATACAACATAAAGCTGAGTATGGTGATGCAATCCTATAAGCCCAATCTTCTGTGAGGCTGAAGCAGAATAGCAAATCTGAGTCCAGTCTGGGCAATTTAGTGAGACACTGTCCCCAAAAAACAAAAACAACTTAGTAAAGGGCTGGGGAGGTAGTCTCTTGTGAAGGTTCTGGGATTGATCCCCAGTAGTAAAAAAAGACAAGAGAGCACTACATCAAAAGGGTTCCATAGCCAGGGGGTGGGGTGGGGGGAGCGGGATGATGCTGCACACCCATAATCTCAGCACTCAGGAGAGGCTGAGGCAAGACTGCTGAGTTCAAGGCCAGTCTGAACTATACAGCAACACTGTCTCAAAAACCCAAAAACCAAACCAAAACAAAAATAAAAACAGCTCAATAAATGAAGTATCACATCTATGTATGATTTAAATGTTATCTATTTTAAGTGATTTGGATTTCTGAGTCTTGTTTAAAAATCAAGAAAGCGTATAGCTTGTCATGATGACTGCACTTAGCTCACAGATGACGAAACTCCTCTATATGTCTTATGCATCTAGCCTATAACAATGTTATAAATAGTCATCCCTTGGCGTATGCAGGTGATTAGTACCAAATCCCCAGATACCAAATCCACCAATGCTTCAGTCTCATATAAAATGGTAGTGTGCTTACATATAACCTAGGCACATTCCCCCAGATATTTTAAAATCTCTATATTATCTGTAATACGCAATTAAATGCAAATAGTTGTTATATTGTGTTGCTTTACATACTGGCTAGGGAATAATGACAGGAAAATATGTGTGTGTGTTCAATGTAGATGCAATTTTTTTAGATGGGGATCATATTGTGTTGTCCAGGCTGGCCTCAAATTCCTGGGCTCAAGCAATCCTACTTCAGTTTCCTAAAAAGGTGGTTACAGATGCCCATCACTGTACCTGCTCAACACAGCTGTTTTTCAATACATGATGCAGAACTCACAGATATGGGGGCTAATGGCATATACTCTTGCTTTGAACATATGTTTTGTACATATGTAAAATGACTACTAGATCAAGAGGGGAAAAGCCAGACAGAGGATCACACCTACATCTATAGTATGAGCTACTCATGAGGCCGAGATGGGAGGATCACTTGAGCCCAGAGGTCAATGCTAGTCTGGGCAACACACAGTAAGTAACACCTTGTCTTGAAAATAAAACAGAAAGAAGGGGGAAGAGGAGAAAATATGGGACAGCAAAAATTTTATTCAGTAATCCCAAGGTTTGAAAATCAAATTATTTTCTTTTCTTAATTACCTCCTAGCATCAGGGATGTCTCTGGTTGGAGGTGAAAGGAGTGTGAGGATGAGCCTGAGAACAAGTGTGGTAATAAAAAGGCAGTAATAATAGCTCTAAGTGGTTACTACATGCCAAGTCCAATGCTAAGTTTTTTCTTACATTCACGATCTCAATTAAGCCTCACAATAATCTAATGAGGTAAACACAAATGTTATTTCTATATTACACAAGAAGAAACAAGTTCAACAAGGTTAAATATTTACCAAAGTTCAAAGCTCCTATGAACCCTAATAACCAGGAGTCTGGAGTCCATCAAGAGCTTATCAACACAAGGATTTAGAAATAGTCTAAAGCTGCTCCAATACAATATTACATTATCTAACCATCTTTATCACTGGAAATTCACACCAAACTATGTTCATTTAATGACCAGTTTTGATTTAACAAAACTATCATTAGATTTTTAAAAAGGTATCAGCTGGGTGCAGTAGTGCATGCCTGTAATCCCAACACTTGGGATCACATGCATCACAAGACCCTGTCTCAAAAAACTAAAGAGAGGAAAAAAAGAGACAAGACACTGAAGCAAGGTTAGATTTGATTAGCACATGCTGTATGCATGTGTGAAAGTATCACCCTGAGCTCCATTAATATATATAATATTATTTGAAAACTTAAAATGACATTTAAAAAAATACTTAAAGACAGAATGTTGCTTTGTAGCTCAAACTGGCCTTGAACTCAAGGCCTTAGCCCAAAAGCTGGGATTGCACCACAACTGGCTAACTGACACTTAATGATGACTAGTTCTGTGTACTTTTTTGTAGTTGTTTTTGTTTGTGGTGCTGGGGATCAAACGGAGGGATCTCACACATGCTGGAAAAGAACTCTACCACTAAGCTATAGTCTTAAAATCTGTACAGTTTATTAACTAATCAAACAGAAGATTTAACTCAACCTAAAAAAAAGAACCAAATCTGTCACATTTTTGTTTGGTACCAGAAATCGAACTCAGGACCTTGTGCTTGCCAGGCAGACACTTGTGCCAACTGAGCTATATCCCTGACCCCTAAATCTGGCAAATGCCAACATATTTCAAGGAGAAAAGTTCAAAAGAAATGTAGACTAACTGGAAAATTTCAAAGACTCGTTTAGTCATTAAAACTTTCTGGTATTAAGGGCTTTATAAATTGCTTTTCCCTTTTTTCACAGTTGCCCACATATGCCAACAAAGTTTTTGTTCCTTTTTTTCAATCATGTGCATGAGTAAATTAAAATTGTCTCTCCAAATGGTCTTGAGGCCTTAATCTACATTTTAAAAATTAATACCTGAAAATATGCCGTACCATTTATAACAAGGGCAATATATAAAATACCAAAGTACCTACCTTTACTGGAAATTTTAACTGGTTATATACTTCTGAAACAAGGAGATTGTGGCTAAGTGTTTTTCTCATCTTCATAATTCGAACAATTGCAGCATCAATTTGATATTGTCTATCTTGAAATACTCTTTCTGTAGTGCTTGCTTGTTCTTCAACCTAAACACAAATATTTTAAAGTTAATTCACTGTATTTGAAGTGAAACCTGTATTAGCCACATACATAAACTATATGTATTGTAGGGACATGATTTTTTTCTACTGATTAAGCTACTTGAACTTGTTATGGGCCAGTCTTTAAAAATTCATTTTTATTTGGTAATGTATAAATCCAAAATGCATGGTTATATTCCTTCAAGAGTAACTGAAATTTAGGTGTTTAGGAGGCAGTTTATCTGTCTTGATGCTTAAATAAACATATTAATCTTTAGTAACCAAACCAAAAAAGCTTGTATGTTTTCGAACAGTTTCTTTCTGGTATAGCATAAACAGGGGTAAAATAGTCTTTTAAAAGGAGTATGTTCTTGTTCTTGATGTTAGTGAAAAAGTTAGAAACTTGTTTGATGATACTCTTTTCCCACATTAACACTTTTTCTAAAGTATTGTATTAAACTTTGTTGGAACCAAAATTGATCTGTTTTGGGATACTGTAGTTGGTTTCCTTAATGAAAGTGTCCTGCAAATTCAAATGACCAAAACAAAATATTTAACTTCACTGCTAATGAAACAAACACTAACTCACTAAGATTCTGTCACCAAGCCAAGCTGGCAAAGATTTCAAAAAGAAAACATCATGTATTGTGCATGCAGAGAAATAGTAAGAGATGCACTCATCATGGCTGGACAGAGGTAAAACTGATCCAGCCTTTCTGGAACACAATAAGGCATTATTTACTAAGACTCTTAAAATGTTCACTGGTAACCTTTGAACCCAAAAATCTGCTTCATGAATTTATCATAAGGGAAAAATCAGACAGATTAAGATTCAGGTACAAAGATGATCTTCAGTGTTAGTTACAAAATTAAAAAAGCATGAATTTAATTGCCCAACAATGAAGTGACTGAATAAATTACAATAGCTATGTAAAAATATACTGCACACAGCTGCTTATTATTTTTGAAGATTAGTAACATAAAATTTTTAAGATTAAATGTTAAATGAGAATATACATAAAACTGTTGAATATCAATCTGATCATGTGGCACTCAGCAAAAAGAAATCCATAATTAAACACTGAAATGTATCTGGATGTAGACCCAGAAACTGTTAATGGTACTGGTACTATTAACAGTATAAAATCTTTATAGATGTGTACTATGAACTCATATAATTCTAATGCATTAGGACTAGAGGAAAACAAAATATTTACTGTTTCTTTCATCTGGATTTGATTGATCTTTATCCTGAAAAGTTTGTGTTTGAAATCATCATTACAAATGAATTTGTCACCATCTTCAATATCTTTGCCCTTCGGATTTTTGGCCAGAACTCTAGCTTTGCCACAGGCTAATGACTGCAATGTCCTCCTTAACTCTCCATCCTCTGAAAACAAAGAGGGATTCAATTATGTGTTAGTAGCTCATCAGTATGACCAACTACACATTACAAATTCAATCTAAATCTAGCTTCCATTGACACCCCTCTACTAAAATTCTTGTTTGCCTATTTTAACTAGAAGTTAACTAAAGACTTCTTTGTTCTATACTGTAGAATGGCATTTCTCAGTTATCTTCTAAAAGCCATCAATTACCATTCCATGACATATCACTTCTCTCCAGCCCCACATTTAAAGGATGTATCCACTTGGCTGGTCTACTATCAACTCCGGTATGTCTAAGTTTCCCATAAAACTGTGCTCTTTTTCAAGATAGTAGTGATACTAAGCTGGTAAGAAACCCTCAAAAAAATTTTTTTTTGAGACAGGGTCTTGCTATGTGTTCAGACTA
The DNA here is from genome assembly GCF_034190915.1 of Cavia porcellus. Classification (NCBI taxonomy): domain Eukaryota; kingdom Metazoa; phylum Chordata; class Mammalia; order Rodentia; family Caviidae; genus Cavia; species Cavia porcellus. Next base: position 82,116,147 of record NW_026947486.1, read on the forward strand.
GCATTGAATACAGTATGTAGCCCAGACTGGCCTTGAACTTATAGCAATCCTCCCACCCCAGCCTCCCAAGTGCTGGGATTACAAACTTACAAGCATGCACCATCACACTCAAACATCTTTTAACCCTCCTTTCCTTCATTCTTCAAATGTCTAGTAGTTGCTTCCTTAGAGATACATCATCTCCATTTTCACTTGTCTCATTCTAGTTTAAGTAACTTAGCCCTTTATGTTTGAAGAAATCAATTCATCCTGTAAGTTGTCCTACTGATTTCAGATAAACTGTCCAAATATGTTCCTTTCATTCTTTCACCCATTTAGGACCTCATAATGTAGGTTTCATTTGCTAGACTCGTCAGGGCCTATCCATCTTACTTAGCAAATTTTGTAGCTCATTATTCTATGCTATAGTTAAAATCTTTATGATTCCTGCCTACACTATACCAGCTCCTAAATCCAAGGCCCTTTTAACATTATTTCCTTTATGTGCCTTCTCCATGACCAAAACTGGCCTAGTTCAGGTGCTAGTTTTTACATCAAGTTTTTCCAACTGCCAGTGGGCAATGATCTCTTGGTTTGCTAAACTCTTAACATACTTCTTGTCAGTACCAGACTGGTACTTTCTGGTTTTGAATTACTTCAAATGTCATTTCCCCACTTTTCATGGTTAAATTAAAGGCACAGTAGAGTTGGGCATGGTGGCACATGCCTCTAACGCAGCTGTCTGGGAGACTGAGGCAAGAGTATCACAAGTTCCAGCCCAGCTAGAGCAACTTGGCGACTCAGTGAAACCTTTCCTCAAAATAGAGAGAGAGAGCCAGGCATGGTGGCATATACTTATAATCACAGTTCTCAGGAGGCTGAGATAGGAGGATCGCCAAAATTTTGAGGCCAGACTGGACTATAAAGTGAGTTTAAGGCAGCCTTCTGATCTACACAGCAAGACTATTCAAAAAAACAAAAATAAAAACAAAAAAAGGCTGGGGATAAATTGCAGTGTAAAGGACTTGGATTTGGGGGCTGAGGGTTTAGCTCAGCGGCTTAAGCACCTGCCTTGCAAGTGCGTGGTCGTGAGTTCGATCCCAGTTATCGATAAAAAAAGAAAAAGACCCCCCCCCAAAAAAAAAAGACTTGGGTTCAACCCCCATTGTACTCTCCCTCAAAAAAGAAAGAATTATTCCTTTGTATGCCCCTGAGCACTTAGCATAGTGGTATACATATAATAATGCTTGAGATTTGAATGATTCAATACAAACCTATTCCTGTAGCTTGCTTGATCTCTTCTAAACTGAACTCCTCTCCCTCATTAAACATTAGCAGCACCAGTGTTTGAAAAAGAGAGACCTGGAGTTCTTTTTTACCCTGTTGGAAAAACAGCTGTGGTTAGCCATCCTTTTTTAAACACATAAAAAATTAATCAAGTAACTAATCTCTTATAGGCAAAGTATTTTTTCAATCAGTAGGTTTAGAAACACAGATTAACATTATCCAGAAAAAAATTACTTGAAGTGGTAATACAGTATGTTTGGTGTAGAGTTTAGGAGTGATTCTACTAAAAATAAGAGGCAGGATTAATCAGCCATTTCAAATCTTTTTTAAGCCTTATAATTAAAACAGAACAACAAAGTATTGTTAAGTTAATAATTTAGCCCTATGGGTCATTACAGATATTCATCACAAGTAGCAAAAAACCTACTCTTTCAAATGCATTTTTGACTTGTTTGATTCAGATTAGTCATGAAAAGCTGCAGGAGGCTTTGAAAGCAGGTATGAGCACTGTTCCCCTTAACTCTAACTCTATTCTTTATTTCCCAGCAACAAGAAGATTTCTGTCAAGTGGCAGTGTGAATTCTGCACCCACAGGTGGAGAAAAGGGGTTATTTTTTTTTAATTTTAAAGAATGGTCAGTCAGGGCTTTAGTGCAGGGGATTTAGTGCAGTAGCATAAGCCTAGCAATTCCAAGATTGAGAGTTCGATCCCCAGTACCAAAAAACAAAACAAAAAAACAATGGCCAATCAATTGTGGAAAAAACCATGATCATAAAATAAACACAAAACTGGGACAAGCTATCACTACTGTCATGCTTAACAGGTTGAACCTTTATGTGAAGTTACAATCTCAAAATTAAAGATTATAAGTAAGTTTTAAGAGTATCCATTTCCTAAATTGGACACACATATGTAAATAGTACATTTTTTCCTCTGGTGTAAGAAACAGAAAATGTAAATGAAGACCAAAATGTAAATAGGTATTATGAAATAGGAAGAAAATGTTCAAATGAGGAGGAGAACAAGGGAGAGGGAAGGGACAAAGAAAACAAGGGAAAAGTAAGAAACAATGTGGAAAGGAGGAAAACATGAAATAAAGCTTTTGTAATTGGGAGAAGAGGAGTAGAGGAAAGGAGAGGGAAATGAGGGGAAACAACATATCATGTACAGGGTACAAATTTTCTATGATGAATGTGATCATTACATATTATCTAAAATGCACCAATAAAATCTGATTTAAAAAAAAGCTAAAGCAAATGGAAAGGGAAAAAAAGATACTGACTTTCTAGCCAGGTGTGGCTGCACACACCTATAATCTCAGCACGAGGCAGGAGGATAGCTGAATTTGAGCCACCTGGGGTACAAAAAGATTTCAAGCCCAGCCTGAACTATATAGCAAGACTGTCTCAACCAACCAAAAAACCAACCAGAATATCCACTTACCTCTTTAAATTCTGCTTTTAGCACACAGTGTCCTAGGGTTGACTGCCACTGAAGTTTCCTGCCACTATGTTTGCCTAGATAAAATGTCTTGAAAATTTCCTGAAGTTTTACCATCTAAAGTAAATAAAATAAGGTTTATTTAAACTCTGTATCCAATACCACATTCACTTTTTATACTTACCACATGTACAGTAATTTCTGTAAGTTTTAAAGACTATATTCAGTAGGTTTACCAATCACTTTGAGAAAAGGTGATGATCTCTCAAATGCCAAAGTTAAAAGTATGTCAGTCTTTATACTCTTTGATCTCTCTGCACTATTTAATCATCTCCTTTATGAAATAGTCACCGTCAGTGATTTTTATGCCTCCATACTATTCTTGTTATATTACACTGCTGTTGCTTCTAACACAGCTTTCTTTTGCAGGTTCCTCTTCCTATCCCCTGCCAAATGTGCCCCTGTTTCTAAAGTTTTGTCTTTGACCTCTTTTCTTCTTTCCTATATACTCTTATAGAGGAAAACCAAGTCCTAGGTCTCCCATGACCATCTCCACAGAGCACTCTCGGTATCTTCCCTTCCCTAGCTTTAGCCCCTTTTCTATGCTTCAGCCCTGAATGAGACATTTTCCTAAGAGTTAGTATGGATTTAATTGAGCAGCCATCACTTAGCAATTCTGCTTCCAGATAAAATATGTGTGAAAAGAATTTCTGATCACTAGGGATCTGGGAAAATTAGCAATATTTTTGTCTTTTTCATTTTTATCGGTACCAGGGATCAAACTCACGACCGCCTGCTTGCAAGGCAGGTGCTTATGCTGCTGAGCTAAATCCCCAGCCCCAGAAAATTAGCATTTCATCTTGAAACCTGGCATCATTAGCTATGTGCTAAACTGGAATTGGAAATTATAGTATAAAATATTGGAAACCTGGCATTTGTTGTTGGTGTGTATATTTACATGAGCTTTTAAAAGGCATGTTTTTAAATGATAAAAAAAGTATTATCTATATGTCTATTACTAAGGTTCCAAACAGTAAATCTTACCTCTGATGGCAAATGAACTTCCATAGGCACATATGTTGGCCAATAACCCATTGTCAGGATATTCACAGTTAATTCAATATTCCCAGGTACATTCTGATTCTGCATATACTACAATAAGATTAATACATACACTGAGCTCTTTAAATCAGAGTACACACATTTTTTGTCATAATAATGACTCATTCAACAAATTATTCATTATGAAAATACATGCAGGCAGATAATCTTGAAATTATAAGCAACTATTAAGAGGACTTTAAAGCTGGGCATGATGGCACATGCCTGTAATCCCAGCACTCAAGAGGCTGGAGCAGGTGAATCAAAGCAAGTTCAAGGCCTGCCAGGGCTACAGGATGAGTTCAAGACCAGCCTGAACTACACAGTGAGAATATGTGTCAAAAACCAAAAAAAAAAAAAACACAAAGACAGACAGAAAGAGGACTTTAAATGAAGCCTATACAAAATGCACTAGCAAAGTACAAAGATTAATATTTTGATATAATGGCATATCAATTTCTCACATCTAACTGGGCTGTTAAAGGATCTTTCCTCTGGTCTTTACCCAATACCACATACAATCCACACCTTCAGAAACTCCTATGTGGCTTGAAATACCTTGCAGTAACCCCTATTTTTCACTTTACCAGCCAGCCCAAATATCCAGTTTTTTACCTGCCACAGTGCCTGTTTACAAGGGGTGGTACTTAGCATGGAAGGAAGAAGAGGAGGAAAGGCCAACAGACAAATCTTATTTTGTAGCTACTATACAATCTGTGATCCTACAGACTCTGACCAGGTTCTTACGAGTATTTCACCTTCCATTTCCTACCTTAATGATATACTGATAAGGAAATCATTCCTAAACCACCAAGAGGAAAATCTAATTTTCTGTTAATATTACCTATATTATCTTTTTAAGACGGGGCTTCACTACATTTCCCAGGTTGGTGTCAAAGTACTGGGCTTAAAGAGATCTTCCCACTTCAGCCTGCTGAGTTGCTGGGACTACAAGTATCCACCAAAGCACCCAGCTATGTTCTTAATTTCAAGAAAAACAAGTTTTTACCTATGTCTTCAAAACTATAGATGTATCTTTTCATTCCTAATGTCCCCAAAAGCTTCACACAAACACGACTGCCTTACCTCCATCCTCATTTTGAGCTCTGGACATGCAAATCACCGAGTGATCAGTAAGTGGGGAAAACCCTGATCCTACTGTCTAACTAGTTCTGGTGCTGACTTCAGTTCAGTACATTTTATTTCTATTTCTGTGTTATTCTGGGTATTTATTAAGACTAATCCTAAATAGGTCGAATATACTTACACTTCATTAATGATCTTTGTCTTCTATTCTGAATATAATTTAAGTTGCTATAAAGTATTTACAACAAATAAATGATATATCCTCTTCCATACAAACTGCTATAAGGAGATAACTAAATATATTTAAGTTTGAAGAATTAAGTAAGAGTTTAACTCACTTTTACCTGTTTGAACTGAATCATGATGTCTTTAGAAAGTTCCATGTCTTTAAACATTCCTTCAAGTTTGCTGGTGAAAGCAGCTCCACATTCTATTAAAGATTTTTATACATTTATAATATTTTAAGGTGATTAAAAACAAAGAATTTAAAATGGGAAACATGAAACGCAAAACTTACTTTAGCACGACATATGATCTACAGCTATTCATACAAATGCATGCCCCACTAATTCATCACATTTACATAAAATGACTCATAAAAGAGGCAGTCAATTAAAGAAGTAAAAGTTAAACTAACATTTTCCCTCAGAAATCAGAGAAAGGAAAAGAGAATGACAAACATACCATGTTTTAGTTTGGACAGCATTGATTTTTCAGCATCTACCGATGCACTCTTCCCAACTAACAGGCGCTTGGCTAAATCTTTCTTATAGAAGGCCTCAAAAACATCCTTACCTATGTTAAATAAAAAACACAAAACTCATAATATTTCCATTAAAGTTCTGACAAAACAGCTTTTAGAGGGCTTAATCAATCAGCTTATTACAAGTTGTTTTATTTTATACATTTTATGCACATTTGTTTAAATCCAAGAACATTGTGTCTATTTCTGTACTAGACACTTCAAAAGCTCTTTTCTGTAAAGAATTAACAGTGCATTAACTTTTCTTCAGAAAAGCTTTAGTCAACTGGTAGCTTTAGAGCCAAAATTCAAGAGATTAAAAAACAAGCAGCAGAAGTTCAGGCTCTTAATAGTGGAAAAGTCAAAGTACGAGGCAAGGGAATAACATTCCTTAAGTACCCTCAAATGAATTAAATGCAAGGAATAAAATACGATTTTAAACCCTTAATTCCCAAATAGTTTCCCTAGATTACATAACCTTTTAGTGTCTCTGTGAGTACTTTGTCTTAAAAGAAAACTGCTTTTTATTTATTTTTTGTTTTAAGACAGGTTCTTGCTATGTAGTTCAGGCTGGCCTTAAACTCACCACATAGCGCAGGCTGGCCCTAAACTTGTGGCAATCCTTCTGCCTCAGCCTCCCAAGTGCTGGATTACAGGCATGCACCACCACACCCAACATAAAAGAAGATACTAAAAAAGTAATAAATATTTACCATAGATAAATCTAAATATGATCATAATTTTATCCAACATTTTTTCAAGTTCTTCATCTGTAGCTTCTTTGTTTCCAGCGCGAAGTTTTGAATCCACATACTTAGCTAAAATGGGAGGAAAGTCTGTTGTTTAATGCATGGGTATCTTAAGGTACTGGGTACTACATATACCCAAACAGAAGTGACACATACTAAGTTTTTCAGTGCTTCAGATAGATATAGATATAGAAATAGACATAGCTACAGATATATATAATATGAAACAGACATATACATTCTTTTAAGTTTCCAAAGTCAAGGAGAATCAAGTTCATGCCACAGAACTAATAAACACCAGAGCCAAAACTCAAGCAGAAGTCTTATAACTTCACACTTAATACAATTTCCACTATCAAGATGTTTATTAGAACAAATGTAGTGGCACATAGCTCCGTGTGGGGGTAATCAAAGCTGTTGAAAGGGAATCTTCCAGAGCTTCCATTTTATACTGATGACAACCATTCTTAAACAATACTTTTCCAATAAACCAGATACTACAGAGTACAAGGCAAACTTTGTAAAACTTTTAAATAAAAATAGATTTTAACAAAATATAATCCTTTTGGAAGAGGACCAAAAGGTTTTTGAGGGCTCCTTTCCTCTGACATTAATGGGTACTTAAGAGGGGAAAACCTGAGACACTCTGCACTATACACTGTATCTATACATTACATATGCCAGTTATTTGGTTTATTTTCATCCTGGACTTTTTCCTTTCTCACCGGCAACACTAATTTCATCCTCTGCTTTATTGTAGCCCTAACTGTAAGCCTATACAAAACTCTGCCTCATTTCTAAGTCACTACAGGCTTGAAAACCAAATAAATTTACTATGGGGAAAAGTAAGTTAGACCCAAAATTTGTCTAAAAAGAAAACATCATGTTTAGCAGTTAGGTTCTGAGATGCTCTTTAGCGTAAAGGACATTTTTTCCTCAATACTGGAGTCTGAACTAGGGCCTTCACATTGAGCTCCCTAGGCATTTTTGTTGCTGTTGTTTTTGAGATGCAGTCTCACTAAGTTATTAGACTGCCCAGGCTGAGTTAAAATTGGATCCCTCCCGCCTCAATCAGCCTCCCTAAATGCTAGGATTTCAGGTGTCCACCACCTTGCCTAGCTTGAAGGACTTTCTTAAATCTCTTATCTTTCTTAAATCTTTATCCTTACAGACACTTTTCGGATTGTTTTTACTAACTAAGCAGCCCCAAATAAATGAGGTGCTGGTATAGCACCTTGTCAAAATTTCAGACTGAGTTTCTGAATAAAAGAACATTAAAGAATGAGCAAAAAGACTGGAAACATACCTATAAGTTCAGCAGGTTTATTTGGTCTTTTGTTAATGAATGTTTCAAATGCTTCTTTCATAGCATTAATAAATTTTTCATTCTTCAAAAAGCAGATATCAATTATATGGTCAACTTTATCTTTAAAATCCAGCAACTCTTGAACCATAGTTTTATCCTTTTCAGGATTAATAACAATAGTGCTTCCAAAGGCCTAAAAACAAAAATTGCCACAGGACTTTTAACTACAATGAAAATAATAACAAAATCACATTCTAACTTGGCACTTAATTTAAAGATCCTAAAATATTAAGACTTTTTGAACTGAGGAAATGAAAACATAAAGTGTTATTAAAACAAGTCAAAATGATACCATTCATCTATAATCACAAAAATAGTAAGGAAATGACCAGTACCTACACAATATCCTAAGAGAGTATTATCAGAACCCTCTAGGATCCCATTCATTCATTCATTCATTCGTAGTACTGGGGATTGAACCCAGGGCCTTCACGTTGATTTATAACCCCAACCTTCTTTAAATTTTGAGACAGGGTCTCACTGAATTGCTTAGACTGGGCTTGAACTTGCAATCCATCTGCCTCAGTCTCCCAGAGTGCTGGGATTACAGGTGTGTACCACCATACCTGGCTTTTCCTTGTTTTTAAGAGAACTCAGGTTTGATTTTCTTTTTTAAAAAAAAGGCTCCAGTGTAAAATTGAAGGAAGGAAAGAAAATTGTGAATTCAAAGAAAAGTCATCTTTCCAAATTCACAGCTTTATGTTTTAGAACTAGAAATCAAGTAAGTCACCAATCAGGTTTTACTGCCGATATGATACAAACTGTCACTCACTCTCAAGATTAATTCTCAAAATTCTTTTACATGTAAAAAAACCCTTAAATTTTCCTTAATAAAAATGTGGATCTAACAACAAATGATTGCTGGTACTCAGTCTGGTTATACAAATCATAACCCATGAGAGATGCCACAGGCAAACTGTTAATACCTTTATGTATTCAATCCATTGCTGCAAGAGAACCTGAACTCCACCTCGAACTCTGCTGAAGAGCTGATACAGGAGGGATAAATCTTGAATTCGGTTCTCATCAAGGAGGTTATTTAAACCTGAATTTTGAAACATTTTGGCATTAAGATATAGCAAACAAAAAAGGCTAGTTATTTTAATAAAATTTCAGTTAAAATTATTGTGATACTGGCTTGAACTATGTATAAGTAGCCTGTATGAGCTGTAATGTACAGATTTCCTTTGAAATAAACCCATATATAACTACGCTTCTGGGTGAAAACTAAATATAGCTAACTTAGTTGATGATATAAAAAGCTGACTGTATAAGCCAGTGGTGATGAACCTATGCTACACATGCCAGCATGGGCTGTTGGTATCACTGAAAGTTCTAAAAGGTTCGCCATCACTGGTATAAGCACTTGTGTCATTTATATGGTCGAATCAGATTACAAGCCAATTCATAAAAATTGGTCTACACAAGTATATATTTCAAATACCTCATATATACAATATCTATATTATGTCTAACATTTGTATATATAGCTATACTGCAGAGTACTGATTGTGGTCTGTGATACATCAGATAAAGAAGTTATCTATGCTGCTTATAAGAACCCCATGGTTGGTAATAAATCAAAAGCATGCAAGAATAGGTCAAATTTAAATGAGGATCTATTGCACTGTATCTGCTTTTCAGAATGAAATAATATAATTGTATTGTAGTCTAAGTATACTCATTTTAAACCAAGTGTGGTGGCAACCCATAGTCCCAGCATTCTGGGAGGCTGAATCAGGAAGACTGAAAGTTCAAGCCCACCCTGGGGGAGTGAGATCCTACCTCAAAATAAAATATAAAATAAAAAATGGCTGGAGATATAGCTCAGTACAAAGGCCCTGGTTTTTACTTCCAGGACTACAAAAAAATTCACTGTTTCTTTTTTCTTTGGGGGGTGAATCCTGGGCCTTGTTCGTGCTAGATAAACACTGTAACACTGAGTTATATTCCTAACCACCTCCCACAATTTCTTTACTTGAATCAGTGATTCCTCTTCTCAGTTCCTATATCTTTCAGTTACAGAAACTGGCACCTCCATAAAGTTTACCACAATAAACACCAAGAGTTGTGTCTATCCTTAGTAATGCAGCCACATGCTTATCAAGATTTTAAAATGAAATATTTAAAAAAAACTTTACTAGTTTGCCATTACCTAAAGTCATCTTATTTATAAATTGCCAATTACCTTTTTGAAGAATCGCTGTTAGATGTTCACCTAGAAGTTGTTTTTCTACGGTAGCAATTAATGATTTCCTATAAGGAAAAAGTTTAGAATTACTGAATTTGACATTCTAAAAATGTTAATGCCTCTCCTCAGGATAATAATCAAACAGCTCATTTTATGTTAGTTTTAATATTTTTACCCTATGTAAAAATTTAATATTGCTCAAAGTTACTCGTTTTATTCCCAGAAGAAAAATAGTATGCATTTCAGAATTTGATTTACATCATGAAGTGAATGTCTCCATGGTCTTGCTGTGGCTAGCTTTTTCCAAGATTTTCTGCTTGTATTAGGATGGCAAAGAAGCTATTTATGCTTCTTATAGGGATAGCATGGTTGTTAATATTTAGAAAAGTACATAAAGTTTTTCCCATGACCACCCATTGAATTTTAACCAGCCTAAACATTAAGATCACATCTGCCTCTAATACTATTTTAAAATTATGTCCTGAACACACAATCCATAATCAAATCCTTGAATATATCTTACTAGCTAGGGAAAACAGTAACTTGAAGTATGCTTTATGAAAACAATCATTAAAGTCTAAACTAATGCTTGAAAATAGTTACTAACATGCCTCAAATGCTGTAAGTGATTTAACAACATTTTAAGACTATTAGGCTGAACATGTAATACTTACTGGGTAGTCTGATCTAAATAAGTAATAAGTCTGTCTGCTTCTTCTTCTAGACGTTTGTTAACATGATGAAGATATTCAGGAACCTACAAAGATAGTATTTTATATTATTGTTTTCCTCCCCATAAATCATTCAGAAAATGTCAAGTCCAAAAGATCCTGGGAGCAGCCCTGTCAAATGTGACAGGGTTGAATCATATGTAAAATTACAGGTAGAGTTTATGATCCAGAATTCTGGCCTTTAAGAAGAAAGAAAAGGAGCACCTAAGTGAGAAAAGAGCATCATAAGCTTGGGAAGATAAATGCAAAGGGAAGTTTATGTTCTACAAAGTAAGGTTTATTGTAAGAGACAGTAGATTAATCATGAATTTTAAATACCTCTCTTTCTTGCATTAACTTTTGGCCTTCAGCTGCATAGAGCCGGTTAGTTTCTTCCAAAAATCGTTGTTCAAAAGAATCTTGATAAATCTGGGAGAAAAGAGGAAAATAAAGTTCATTTATTTATTATTTTTAGCTCATTTATGTAATAAATACTTACCAAACATCCTCTATGTGAACAGCATCATGAATACGATTTTTAAACATGAAACAAGGGACTGCAATCACCTCTATAGTAGTACTTACTTGCAAATCAGAAAGCATGCTTAAAAGGCTTCGAAGTAAACTTCTATCAATTGCTTCACCATTCCTTTCCCTCTCAATCAAGAGAAGAATGCCATCAATTGTCTTATTCTGGACTTTCTGATCACTTATAATATGAGCCCTAAATAACTCCAGTCCCATGTCCCTAAAATATAAAACATATAATCCAAATTAACTGACAATACCACTTCTGCAGACCCTTAAATTTTTACCTCAAGTTAGAGTTCCAATTGTAAAAGGATAAAACCCACACATTTTAAAATACACATTATTAAAGCATACCAGAAACTCACTCTGCCTTTAATGAGAATTGAGACTGAATGCTTGTCTTCCTCCATAACTAAGTTCTTGTTTTGTTTTGGTATTTGGTATTAGGGATCAAACTTGCAACTTTGCGCTTACGAGGCAGGCGCTTATCCCTGGCCTCTAAGTTCTACTGTATTATTTCCTATTCCTTCCTTGATAAAATCAAGAAATAAAATTAGTTCTAGTGCATTAAACAATTTTCACTGTACTGGTATTAAAAGCTTATTTGGTCTTACATTAACTGGCTCCAGTACTCCAAAACCAGTGAACTCTGATCATTGCTATAGATACATGATAGACACACAGTGGAATGAGTTGTTCACTATACTGTCCTATTTTTGTATATGCACAAATTTTTTCCATAATATTGTTAAAAGAAAATAAGGAAACTTTTTTTGGAGATAGATCTCAATGTATAGAGTTCAGGTTGGCCTTAAATTTACTATGTAGCCCAGGCTGGCCTCAAACTCATGGCCATCCTTTTGCCTCAGCCTCTCGAGTGCTGGGGTAAGAAATGTAGACTACAATGCCCAGCAAAAATGAATAAACTCTCTATCAGCAAAATGATTTATTTAGAGATACTCTAGAGGAAAATTTTAATCCTCTTGCCTAACAAAAAACCTTCTTAATATGCTCAGGGCATATAAGCTATCTTTAATATCACCACAGGCAAAATATAACTGAGTCGGTAAGCTTTCTGTAAAAGGTTAGAAGCCAAATGTAAATTTTCAGAATATTCACAGAACTACTTGCTCTTTCAGTAGCTTAAGTAACACTACGATTTGTAATATAACTTTGTAATATTCAAAATTATTTTTCTCACATGCTTACCAAATGGACGGTAGCATTGAATTCTGAAGAACGTAAGTTCTATCCAGAAACAAAAAAATGCTTCTGATCATGATCTGTCAATGAAAACAAGAAAGCAAATGATTTTTATTCTTTTATACTTTTACACTTATTTTTGATAAAATAACGAAACTGAAGGGTTTTTAATACTAGACCAACATGTAGATAGGATGCAACATGTAGATAAACACATATACCTGAGAATATACCCATACTATTTTCATTAAGCTATTTTACTGTCTTAATCTTGTGGGTTCTAGAAAAGAGACACTTAAAAAATGGCCATCTGACTTCTTTTGATACTTGAAAAATAACTAAAAATAAAAACAAGGAATCAAAGGAAGTCTCATGTAATTCTACCCTAGCAACAGTACTTGGGAATGAAGCTACCTTAAAACTGTACCTGTAGCACAGGAGTGAGGGACTTCCTCCAGCCACTGCAGGAGGTAAAGCATTTTAACACTTTAATTTGCAAAATATAAAGAATAAACTAAATGTGTAATACCAGCACTTGGGAGGTTGAGGCAGAAGAATTGCTATGACTTCAAGGCCAGCCTGAGCTACTCAGCAAGACCTTACCTCAAAAAGACAAAACAAAAAGAATAAACTAGGTCGGGCATGGTGACACACGCCTGTAATTCCAGCACCTGTGAGGCTTAGGCAGGGGATCCCCAAGGAGTTCAAGGCCAGCCTATAATTGCATAGTGAGACCCTGCCTCAAAAAACAAACAAAAGTAGAGAATAAACTAATACTAGGCTAGGGAGAAGGAAAAAGGTTGTGATCTGAATAAACTAAAATATCATCAGGTAAGGGCTGGGGATTTAGCTCAGCAGCATAAGTGCCTGCCTGGCAAGTGCAGGTCCTGAGTCAATCCTCAGTACCAAAAGTAAGTAAGTAAATATCATCAGGTAATCATACAGTGAATGGAGAGCATGAAGACTTACTGGAGATGTAGATCAGAAATAAAGTACTTACCCAGCATGAATGAGGTTCTGGGTTCAATTCCCAACACCCCCCAAAGACTGAGAGACAAAATACAACTTTTTAATGTAATAAATAATATTCTGGCTAGGTGTGACAAAAATAAAAAAATGACTCTAAGATGCAAGTCATTTTGAAGTATTGGCTTACCTTTAGTTTGCAGTTTTAAAATTTAAAAACTTAATTAGTTTCCAGTTCAGAAAAAGAACAGTTATAAAGGCAGTCTCTCTATCGAAAAGCTTTTAAAAATAACATTCCTGCCAGAAGTAGTTATACACACCAGGAAACCCAAACTATTCACAAGGCTGAGGCAGGAAGATCACAAGTTGGAAGCCTTCCTGGGAAATTTTCAGATCTCATCTCAAAATAAATTTTAAAAAAGGGCTGCGGGTGGAGAGTGTAGCTAAGTGCTCCCTGGATTCAAACCTCAGTACCAAAAAAACAACCAAACCAAACCAAACCAAAAAAACAAACATTCCTGTACTTGAAAAGAATTTTTTTTAAAAGATTGCTTGGTTGAAATGTGATACTTTTGCCACCTTACCATTTGCCTACAATGGTTTTGCCAGCATCTATCAATCTTCTTTAGAAAAAGAACACTATCCAATGAATCCATGAGGAAAATGTTAAAGATATTTTAAAATGGTTAATATAAGTAATATATGCAATGTAAGAGAACATTTATCTTATATATGGAATATACTATGTAAGAAATGAAACTCAACAGTAAGGACTGAACAAAATATGATTTCTTAATCTGCAGAAAGTTTAGACCCCACTAAAAACACCTTTAAAAACAAGTCAAAAAAATCTTTTTGAAAAGTCTTAAATATAATCGAGCATCATACTTTCAATTTATGATTTTCCTCAGATTACCTTCCCTCAAATGGATATGTTAGGACAAAAGAGTAAACACATAAAGAAAATTTATTCATATGAATACAACATGTAGATTTGGATTCTAAAGCTAAAAAGTCAGAAATTTACCTCTTTAGAAACACAAAGGATAAAAATAACACACCCACAAAATGCGTGCATTCACTTTAAGCTGAGTAATGGAAGAAGGGAGAAAACAAAAATGTAAGGCTTTTTTAAAAAAGGATATTCTCTGAATTGATGAATCTGTGCTTTAATGTGATCTTCACAAATCTGTCTCAGTTGTTTGTATAAGTTTGCAGAAATCTTGTAAGAACAGAGATTTTCTACAGCCTGAAAGATTAAACACATACTTTCTTAGGAAGACGATGGGCAGAGCTGCTTCTTAATTATTTACATAAATTCTCATTATTTTGTTATTTTTTACCACATTAAAATGTGCTATTCATTTAGGACACAAGGTAAAATGGCAAAGTATGTATGTAAGTGGTAAAATTTTTCATGACCAATGTACTACATAAAAAACAAGTTAATATTTTTATTTTTGCTGTACAGGTTAAGGAGGGAAGGAAATCAAGTTTCAATCTGGGAGGATAACTAATTTATAGCAACCGCTATATATAAAAGCTGTGTTATTCTTTAAAATGTTAATTATTTTCACAAGCAGAACTCTATTTCAAGTTTAAAAATAATTTCACCAATTGATTATGTATCAATCTATCAGGTACTTCTATACAAAATGAATTAAAATTTATTTATACTTCCTTGGGTATACTTTTTTCTAAGTGGAAATTATTGCCAGCAGTATTAAAATGAGCATGGTATAATTAAATACCAAGAAAATTTCTCCAATCCTTCAGTTAATAGAAGTTTTAAAATGTGCACCATTTGAATAAACATTAATTACAAAAGAAATTACTGCATTTTTACAATGAAGTGATAGTTGAATTGGTTTCCTATTATACTCAAGTCAATAAGCTTCAGATCTCAGTGAGTTTCTCACCTTCACACCAAAATATTTCAAATTTGAAACAAATGTGGCAACTCTCTGGTAAACTCTGATATAATCTACAATTCCAACCCGGAATAACTGAAGTACAATACCAACATTCCTTTCTCACCACAACAGAAGACAAAAATCCTATTAAAATGAACTCCAGAGGGAGCCTCAAACTTTGTTGAAGTGGAATTTATAAATATGTATACAGTGGATGTCACACTCTTAAGTGTGCAGGTCCAGTAAATAAATTAGCAGACGAAATGAAAGCTTAAAGGAGCCTACTTATACTACTGGAGGGAAGTCTTACCAGAAAACAATAAATCAATTATATTCAGCAGCTCTGGAGCACTAAGAAAGCCGAGTCTCCTCTGGCAGCACTCCACTCCACGCGACCTGGGGTTAGGCCACGAATACCTCAGGGTATCGTAGTATTTATTTTATGTGCCTCTGTTCACACTGGTCTATTTCAGACTTTCTTCTTTCTTCCTTCAGTGTTTCATTATATTTCAGTGTTCCTTTTGAATGTCTGGCCCATTTTCTCAGTATTTTTCATTCTCCTACCTAAATTCTGTCATATTATTTAGTGTACACTGCATCTTCTTTGCTTTTCCCACTTCTAGAACTTCTCTAAAATCCTGTTTATCCCATTTCCTTCTGTTGTGTTCTTTCTCCCATAAACCAGTTAGGGACATAGCTATTTATCTTCTCACAGGAAATACATGTACACCCACTTTTTCCAATAAGTTCTTAGTTGCCTCAGCTGCCAGTGAATCTCACAGGACTTGCATCACTCATACTACCTTGATTTATCATTAAGCCAAAACTATTTATCTTTTTTTTTTTTTGTCTTTTTCCTTTTCATCGGTACCAGGGATCGAACTCACGACTGTCTGCTTCCAAGGCAGGTGCTTATGCCGCTGAGCTAAATCCCCAGCCCCATTATCTTTTAATGTGTATGTCCTGACTTCTTGACTCTCTTTAATGTCAGAAAACACTCCCATGTAATCAGTAAGTTCTTTAGTACTTTTTTGGTTTTCTAAAGCACATAAATTAAATATTCTTAAACTAATGTGTGACCATGTGTGGCGGCACACTCCTAAAATCTCAGCACTTGGGAGACTGAGGCAGAAAGATCATCATGAGCTCAAAGTCAGTCTGGTCTACACACTGTGACTTCACAGGCAGCTCGAAGTACATAACAAGACCGTGTCTCAAAAAACAAAGCAAATCACAAACAAAAGTATCTATAACTGTTGTTCGTCTACCAGAATGAGAAAACTAGCCAGAAAACATGTAATTACAACAGTATGCTAGGTGCAGAACTAGGGATAAGCAAAGAGATGAGGCCCTTAACCTAGCCTTTAAAGGACTGCAAGTCAAGAAAAATTTTCTGGGTAGAAATAAAGAGGCAGTTACAAAGACCTACAGAAAAATGAACAAAAAACTACAAAGAACAGTGAGACGAAGCTAGGCCTTCACCTACATTTAAATGGGAAATGGTTTAAGAAGTAAAAGGTAGACTGGGGTGTAGCTCGGTGGTACAGTGCTTGCCTAGCATGCATGAGGCCCTGAGTTCCATTCTCAGTACTCCAAAAAAATAGTTTGAGGCAAGAAAGGCACAAACATCTAAGGTGAATTTTAAGGGTCAAATATTAATGGAAACACTCTACTCTCTTAATTTAGCCTCAACTACTATATAACACAAACCAAATCTTCCTTCCTTCCTCAACGACCTGCCATCAATTAGTTCACATGTATAGCACTGTTAAGGGTTATCTCTTAATAGGCCTAAGTAAAAGGTGAAGGATAGGATCAAATGGTTCATGATCTTTTCTCACCTAAAAAAACACAAATATGTAGACTTGTTCTTACATTTATAAAACATTTCTGGAAAGATACTAAAAAAACTAATAATGTTGCTCAAGCAGTGACTAGCCAGATGGTAGAAAGATGGGGAAGAAGGGAGACTTGCACTACATGCTTGTAACGGTCTTAGATGCTCCCTCCACCCCATCAAGCCTCATGTGCTCATAGGTGGGGATTTTGGCAGTGACTGGATCATGAGTATGCGATACTAGATTAGTCCACTAATTGATTTAGCATAGTTCTGAGTGTGGGCAATAGATTTATTAAAGAGGGAAGGCCAATCCTTAGAAGCACCAACAATAAACTTGTAGCCTGAATGGAATAAAAAGGGAAAGAAGGAAGACTCGCTGCCTCCTGCCTGCCACAACACCCTGCCTTGGAGCCAGCCAACTACAGACTGAAACCTCTACAATCTGTGAGCTAAAATAAACCTTACTCCATAACTTGTGGGTTTTAGGTCTTTTGTCCCAGCAATGACAAAGTAACTCAGACAATGCTATAGTGCTTCTTGGGCTTTCAACCAGCTAAAATATACTAAATACTCTTTCTATCTTCTGCATCACACCTCTTAGCTGAGTGCGCATCCAAGGCCTGGTCTTGACTCATGTCTGATTACAACCTTCTACAACTCTGTGATCCAAGTACTTAGCTTTCCTTAATTTTGAACAAGGTTGTTCAGAGCAATCATGTATGCCAAGAAGACTTTTCTGTTCTTCCAAAACTTTATAAAACTTTTTGACCCTATGGTGCAGTAAAAAAAAAATTGTATCATAATCCACTGCACATAAACTTTTGTATTGAAACAAAATCTTTGCAAAATGATACATCATTATTACGTGTGACACACTCTGTGATCTTCTATTACATTTCTTTTTCAAAATGCTGACTAAAGGGCTGAGGGTATAATTCAGTGATAAGAACACATGCCTACTATGCCAAGGGTCTGAGTTCAATTCCCAGCACTTTTATATTAATATGCACATACATGCAAAATACAAACTAATAATTTCATGAAACTACTAGAATATGAGGACCTTACAAACAAATCAAGGTGTCTGGAGCTCTCCACACAGTAAGCTACTTAAAGAGTTTGAGATAAGCTCTATTTTATTGTATATCTTTGAAATGTGCTTCTAGAGATACATTAGTTATTTTATATTTCACTAAACACTTTGAAATCTCTGGAGTTTGGTCTAATATATTTATTGCTAAAATAACCTCATGTCTCTCAAGTACCTATTTGTATTAAACAGATTCTAGATAGTTTTACAAGTTCTTTAAATAAAACTTCTTTTTACTTAACTCCCAACCATTAGTGGCAAATATAAGGTCTCAAAATCCTCTGAAAGTAGCCAAATATAAAACATTCTAGCAAGCTTTACCTTTATTCCTTCAAATCCCAGCCCCTCTCCACCAAATTCCATATGCATTAAAAACTTGTTTAAAAACACACGTGCCCCAAAGAAAATAAAAATGTGAAGCAAATGAAATGCAATGGTTTACTTAACACACAACAAGACAGAATCTACATTCCTGCCATGGTGCTGAACTCTAATGCTCTGCTTAATGGGCTGGACTTTAATTTTCCAACTCGACATACAAAAAAGGAAAGCTCACCAAAAAGCTTTTCAAAAACTGTTAATACTAGTAAAATATAAGTTATAACGTTTTGCAAAAAAATCTATCATATAATGAAACAAACTACTATTCTTTTTTACATCTAATAAGCAGGACTTAAGTAATTTGAAAACCATCAAGGACTAACAATTTACAATTGCACATGTTTTCAAAACAGCAGTGATAGTACTCATTAACAATTCAGTATAGGAAGGCCTAGTGGTGTACACCTATAATCCCAACACTAGACAGGCTGATATAGGAAGATCCCTGTGAGTTTGAGGGCAGCCTGGGCTACAAATAGAGTTCAAGGCCAGTCTGACTGCAGGCAAGACTCTGTCTCAAAAGAAAAATTCAGTATAAAGATGCATAATACATAACAGACTGAGTTTAAAACATTAATAGGTTGTTGACAGCAGTTAAACAGACTTACAAAGAATCCAACACCTAGTGATCAACACTGTTAAGAATTTAATCTAACTTGCTCTCCTATAGCCACTGGCTGCTTAAAAAAAATCAGACTTTCCAACAGACACTGAGATGGACAATTTCCTTTTTTGCTCTGGTCATCTATTATAAATGAATATTATAAACGAATCATTCATAGAAAAGTTCATTATTTAAAATTTATTTCAGAAAAAACAACCAGAGTTCCCATTATTAATGATGGACAAAATTTTTTATCAGAATTGAAATACGGACTAGCAGTAAGGGTAAACCTATGGTAGGGGTGCCACAGTGGGTAGTTTATTATCATTGAAAGTACAAAAAGTTCTGCCATCACTGGACTAGACCATCTTCCAAGATAATAGCTAGACATTTATGCTAAGAATACATGTTCTTTTTTTTTTGGTGCCGAGGAAAACAAGACTTGGAGAAGTTACTCACCGAAAGTTTTATGATTAACAGCAAATCTGTAATCTAAGGCACATAACTCAACTTAGGTTAGTGCATTTAATCACTGGTCTATTTGCAGTCAATCAGCAGCAAACAACCTCATACTCCCAGGTACCTGGAAATCTGAGGGAGGAGGACATTTGAGCCCAGGAGGAGTTCTCAACCAGCCTGGGCAACATAGGGAGACCTTGACTCAACAAAACAGAACAGAACAGAACAAAACAAAGAAAAAGGCAAAAAAATGAAACCACCAAAGAAACTAAAGCCAAATTATTAACCACTGCCTCACTCCCCCAAGATTTCAAGGTTGTAAGAAACAATACTTTTAAATCTAGCTGGGCATGGTGCCAAACACATGTAATCCCAGCACTCAGGAGACTGAGGCAGGAAGATTGCTGTGAGTTCCAGGCCAGCCTGGACTACATAGTGAGATCCTGTCTCAAAGAAAGGAATTACTAATTTTAAAACTTGGTATAATTTTTTTTTTTTCTTTTTCGTTTTTATCGGTACCAGGGATCAAACTCACGACCGCACACTTGCAAGCAAGGCCCTTATGCCACTGAGCTAAATCCCCAGCCCCAGGTATAATTCTCTTTATTAAAAACACAAAACCGGGGCTGGGGATTTAGCTCAGCTGCATAAGTGCCTGCCTTGCAAGCAGGCAGTCGTGAGTTTGATCCCCAATACTGATAAAAAAGGAAAAAGACAAAAAAAAAAAAAAAAAAAAAACACAAAACCAGGTGTGGCAGCACACACCTAAAATCCCAGCACTCAGATCACTGAGGCCAGCCTAGGGTACTAAGTGTATTCAAAACCAGCCTTCACTTAGAGACCTTGTCTAAAAAAATTAAATGTAAAAGACAGTGTTTCTTTATTGTAAATGCACTCTGAAAAGCATGCTCTTTTCTAAAGACTAAAACTTAATAGGTGGTACATACAACCTACCCCAGAGACTTCCATATGTAAGCTTTAAGGTCAAAAAGCAAAAATGGATTTTCATTCAGAAAAATTATGAATGAAGACATGCCAACAAGTATTTACCTTATAGAAACAGTGCAGTAAGGTTTGGAGAGCTTTTGTGTAACTAAAATTTTTCTGTATCATTCAATTTTAGGAGAGCACTTCTTAATTATATTTCAATGAATCAAAAACAAGAACCTGCATTATGAAGTAACTCCACCTCTTTATCTTCCTCATTGAATCTGAACATCTCAACATAATCTGAGAGCAATCCAAAGCAGCATTTATATCTGAGTGTGGCCAGCCTGAACTACATAGGGAAACCCTGCCTCAAAAAAGCAAAACAGTCAGATGAGGTGGCACCTCCCTATAATCCCAGTAGTTAGGAGGCTGAGGCAAGAGGAGGATCAATGCGAGTTTGAAGCCAGCCTGGATTACAAAGTGAGTTCAAGGCCAGTTTGAATCACATAGTGAAACCCTTCCTCAAAAAAGATCTAAATAAATAAATACCAAAACAAATAAAAACAAATGCTTCTGGATATGTTATAACAGGAACAGATGGTACTATGAAAAATGCAAACAGTGAAAAGTTATTGTATTTATAACTAGGCTAAAGAAACGCGATTGATGTCTGGCAAGCACTAGGTCGTGTGTTTGATTCCCGTAACAAAAGAAGCAACTGTATACAAAAGTAAAAACAAAACATGTAATCCAGGGCTGCTGGGGGTTTAGCTCAATGGCATAAGCGTCCACCTGGCAAGTGTGAGGTCATGAGTTCAATTCCTGGTACCACAAAAAACAAAACAAAATGAAACAAACAAACAAAAACATATAAGCCATAAACTCTTGATTAAACTCTAGAAATCAATTCACCTGGGCATGGTAGTGCACACCTGTAATCCCAGCACTACAGAGGCTGAGGCAGGAGGATCAGTGTGAGTTTGATACCAGCCTGGGCTACAAAGTGAGCTCAAGGCAGCCTGAACTGCAATGGTGAGACCTTGTCTCATAAAGAACAAAAAAAAAAAGAAAGAAAAAAATCAATCAATTCATCAAGGAGAATATCTTCAAATCAAACTGTTAGGAAAAACATTCAAAGTACAGAGGGTTCATTAACAACTACAGTCAATATCTGTTATAAATACAGAATATATGAAGTGCCACGTTGCTGAAATCAAATAAATTGTATAACAGCACATCTAAACATCACATACGTACACACATGACAATTTCTTTTCCTGAAGTAAAGCAATTTCATTGCTTCAAATGCAACACTACAGTAGTATATAAAGTGTTGTGTTATTAGTGTAGTAATATGGAGGAAAAAACACACTAGGAATTGAGCACTTGCATTTGCCTCCCTGCAAACTCTGGGCAGGCAGGGTATTTGGCTTACCTGAGAACTCAGTCTCCTTATCAATAAAATATGGGTAATTACTACAAATCTACTCAGAGTTTCTGGAATTTTTAAATGAAGTAACAGAGATGAATTTGCTTTGCAGGTGCTCACACATACTACATGAGGATACTAGACCAAATGCTCTCTGAAGGCTTCTCCATCTCTAGATCCACAATTCTACTTTTATTATTGTGCAGCTCAGGATCTACATATGTACTATACCAAAGCAGCCAATAAGGCAGACTTATCTTTACATAACAGCTTAGTATTACTGCTACCAGTTGACAACTGCATAGCTCCACTACTATCTGTTGAGCACTGTTCTCAGTGTTTTTCAGGCATTGACATTTAATTTTCACTGCAACATTAACTGGTGAACTCAACTGATATATTCCAAGTGAAAAAGCTTGACCAATACTAGCATCATCTTACATTTATTTATTACAGAGCTTCATTAAGTTGTTTTTTTCACAAACATTTTACTTGATTCTTATAAGCAACCTTGAAAGGGAGATACAGCAGCTATTATTTCCCCTATTTTACAGCGGAAACAAACAGACTTTAATATCTTGCCTAAAATCACACAAACAGCAGTTGAAATTAGATCCCAAACCTAAACCAGAGTTCATTAATCACAAGACTATATCTGCAACTAAAATATGAAAACTAAAATTACTGATACACTGAACCAATACAAGGTAGTCATCAATTGCTATATTCACAAGTATTTTTAATACCAAACTGCTAATGTAGTAACAGAAAACTGCTTCAATTGGTTGTGTCAAAACACAGTAGGTCAAGCTCTTGTGGGAGCAAAAAGTCTGAATCAGTTGTGCCAAATGCTTGACATATTTAACTTAAACATTTCAAGTAAATGTCTTGAGGCCTTTCCTATAGGTAGGTAACACAACAAAGCAAGTATTGTCCCAAGAAAAAAATTGGTCACAATGGAATGACAGGTCACAATAAATCATCTTTAGAATCTATGCTACAGGATTTGATTAAAGATAAAACCTCGGGGCCGGGGATTTAGCTCAGTGGCATAAGCGCCTGCATTGTAAGCAGGCAGTCGTGAGTTCGATCCCTGGTACCGATAAAAACGAAAAAGACCAAAAAAAAAAAGATAAAACCTCTATTATACCAAGGTATATATAACTGAATCCTTATCAGAAGGATCCAATTTGTATCCATATTTATGTGAGAATGTGTGGTCTGATTATAGAAGTACACTAATCAATGAAGGCATAAGTAGAAGGAAACCAGAGTACACTTAAGGACCCATTTCACAAAGTAAAAACCATATGCATCCCATCACAATTTACGTACAGTAAATCAAATCTGGTTATCCACACTAATCCATACCTGGTAGAGCTCTTCTAAATTGTACTTAATTGAAGTACTATTCTGGATAGCTTCCACTGCTTCTTTCAGTTTCTGCCATGTTTCATCTGTGTAGTTTTCTGGTAATTTAGGCTTATCTACATGACATGCAAAAGAATGGTATTACAATAAGTAGGATATAGTAAACAAAGATCCATGAAACAGAACAGTAATATTTTCAGGATGATTGTGATATAACTATTATGTCTAAATATTAACGCGACTACTACATTTAAACTCAATATAAAATTTAGAACGTCAGAATACTATTCAAGTTATATTGACTCATCTATTAAAACTGAAGGTGGGTTTTTAAAATTTCTTATTGATTGCAATGCTTCAAAAAATAATTCAAGCATGACACATGTAACAAACCTGATTTTATCCTATCACACATGAAAGCAAAATTCACATGAATCTTGTACCAGAGATTTAAAATACTGAGCAGCTACTATGTGAAGGTATTTTATAAACTTCTTAGTCTTCTCATCAATGCCCTAGGGTGTAATTAGTCCTATTTTACAACTCAGGAAACTGAGGCTGAAACTCAGTAAGCTTGTCCAAGGTCACCTCACTAGTCAATGGCAAAACTGGCATTCTAATTCAGGTCTGCTTAACCCTCAAGTTTATGCAGCATTTACAGAAATGGAGAGAAATATCTTAACTCAGGTTTTAAACTGTTTCTAAGCAGAATGGAATTTTTAAAACTTAAAACATCCAAATGAGTTCAAAACCTAGGCCAACATTTTCAGAGTGAAAAGAAGCCTCTTAGTCTAGGCTTTAAACTTCTTTGGCTAGCAATGAGTGATTTTTATAAATGAAAGCATCCAAATGCCTTAAGAATGTGTTTTTACTCTAGGAAGAAGAGAAAAATAAAGTATCTGAAATCAATTTGCAAATCCAATTAGGATTATAGTCCATGTCTTAAAATTTCTGCCCATTAAATCAATATATCCATAAGTGAAATAATGAATACATTTGTCAATTACAATTCATGTCCACTTCAGAAAGCTCTACTATTACACCAGAAAAAAATACAACTCTCTTGAGAACCTGATGGGAGTGACATAAAGAGTTAAAAACAAGACAAATACAATATGATAACTTGTGCTTGAGACAAAGCTGAACATATTCCTTATTTCTGCACTAAAGTTGAAGTATAGAGAATGTAATTTTTTCAAACTAATTGTTACTTTAGCTCATTCATTTATTTCACTAATAAACATTTTATCATCTATCACTGGCCAGTTAAGGGTGAAAAAGTCATAAAAATAGAAAAACATTCAACAGATAATAATTTTGCTCATATACTTTTTAAAGTGACTTTATTTGCGTCCATAATACTGTAACTCAGACATGTAACACATAACTCACACAACTCAAACACACCATAAGAAAATTTTCCTAAAAGCTGTAGAAAATATTATAAAACCCATGTTGGTAATGAAAAATGCAGTAACTAGTAGACTAGTGGTATGACTGTACACAGTTATTTTCATTTCCAAATTCAACTCTGGGAAGAAATGCAGAGATCCTATTTTCCTCCAAGTTTTTCATGACTATAGTACTCAACATTATAAAAACTATTTATAAATTTTATTTGAACTTAAGATCATTGCTACTTGCATTTCTAGAGACTGGAGAATGTGGCCTAGTGAGGCAGAAAAATAAAAATCTCAGTAGTGCCAAGGTTCACCATGAACCTGAAATAAATAACACTCTTTGGAATACACATTTTCTCACCTGTAAAACACAGATCATACCGTAGACTGTCAACATTGTAAGGAATAACAGACAGGTAAAACGGGTAAAGACTTAAAAAAACTGCACAGAAACACTCGTGTATGCTTCAACACAAGGATACTCAACACTCCTGGAAAATGAACCTCCACAAAAAAAGAAGAACTTCACTGATTAATGCATAGAACATTAGACCACCTCTATACTGCTTAACATATTAAACATAACAGAGCGCGTGACCGCTCAAGTGTCAAATCCTTAGAAGTTGATTATGAATTACAACCTTGGTTACCTTTAAAGTTCTTGATCACTAACTTCTTAGCTGAGCCAGGCTTGCTGTTAGCAAAGCTAGAGGCGGTAGTAGATTTGGCTAGGCCGTTTGCGTGATGTACCGAAGCAACAGAAGAGATTAATATACTCTTATTTTTAAGTTGCTGCTGCTGCTGAGATGTTGCAGCAGTTGGTGATGAGGCGGAGGAAGAGGAGGAGGATTCCTCAGCCATCTTCGCATCAAACCCTACAAACTCCAGGGTGTCTTCAAAACGCAGCTTCTTCTGTATCGGTACGTGGCTGGCAGCAGCCACGGGAACCCCCAGGCAGAAGGACGAGGTTGAAGGGGAAGCCGAATCCCTGGGTTGTAAAGGAGGAGTGGAAGAGGAGGAAGAGGTGGAATCAAAGTCTTCTCTCTCGTTACTACTGTTACTGCCGCTACTGCTGCTGCTGTTTAACTTTCTCTTCTTGGCAGAGGTGGGCGGAGTGGTGCTGGTATTACCATCAGTGGCAGATCTGACCTCCTGAGCAGCAGCAGCAGCTGAGGGATTGGGGGAAGAAAAACCTGTTGGAAACATGAAAATAGCGGGGTCAACAGGCAGAGGAGCATCAAAACCCTACGTTCATATGCCTGCGTGCGTGTAGGAGAGAAAGTGGCAATGCTAGAGGGGGGAGGGAAGAAAGAAGAGAGGAGAAACACAGAGGACAAGAAGCAAAGTGAAGGGGGAATAGGAGGGTTTGGGAAGGCGGATAGGCTGACACCAGGAGTGAGCAGAACGAAGGGGGGAGAGCGAATGAGGAGGCAGACAGGTAAACGGCCCTGCCGTCTCCTCTCCCCTGCTTTTCAATCTCTCCCCCCTTTCTACAGGAGCGACTCAGAGTCTACGAGGCTGCAGCTCCTCCTCCTTTTCTCCCTCTCTATGGGGGGGTGCTATAGTTGGGAGAAGGGGGAGGGGGAGAGAACCAGGTCTTGTTATTGTCAATAGCACAAGAGGCTAAAGATGGCGCCACTTCCGGTCACGCGGCACCGAGGGAGGGGCGGTGCCTCTCTCCGCGAGTCGGGGGGTGGAGAGGACTGCAGCTGCCTGAGGGGCGGTGGGAAAGAGACAGCTGAAGCGCCCGGGACGCTCACGTTAGACAGCTCCCGGTCTTGCTCCGTCTTCCCTTCCCTTTCGGGACCCCAGTCCCCAGACCCAGTGGTAGTTCCCACCCCTTCTTTCACAGTCCCCGCGCGGCTCCGCGCCGCAGTGCCCTTACCGGAAGTGACTGGGCAGATACTTTTCATAGTGCCCAGATCCCGAAGCCCCCTGGTCCGCAAGACTTGAGTGGGAGTGGGGGTGGGGGTAGGGGTAGGATGGGGTGGGGGTAGGGAAGAAGGGGTAGAGAAGTGGAAACGGGAGGGGCGGACCTTTGAGACACCTTCGGAGCTCCCGATTGGAGCTTTCTGGATTTAAGGCGGGTGGGAGGCAGGGGGGGCAGGGGGGCAGGGGGGGCGGGAGAAGGAGCGCCAAGGAGCCTGAAGGGAAGGGAAGGAGGTGACGGCTAGGGGCGGGATGAGCCAGCTGAGAAAAGAGACAGGGAGGGAGAAAAGGAGGGACTAAAAAGTAAAGGAACGGGAGAATGGAAACTTTGAAAGAGATAAGGAGCGGTTGCAAGGCGGCGGGAGTAAACCGAAATAGAGAAACACAATCATGCCATTATGCCTGCTGGGGAATGTAACGAAGTTAAAATGCAAAAGATGAAGAAAAACGGCTGAGTAAGAAAAGTTTTTGATTCAGTGGAGCAATAAATTGTTACTCTGTTATGTCAGTGACTACAGACCCAACACTAAATAGGGCCTGAATTTAGGGACTGTTCTCAGTATTAACAGCTGGACATCCTTTTACTTCCTACCCAGGAAGGAGTACCGAAGATGGCTAGCTAGAGTCAAAGGTTTGCTCTAAGGCCAAGAAGCAGCGCCCTCAGCACCTGTCCCAAGACCACCCTCCCTCTACTCCCACCCACTAGCCATTTACTCAATAATTGTAAACCAAACAATGCTAAGACCCACTTCCTTCTTTTACAAAATTTCACCCTACATACTGTCCCAAAGGAAACATTTTAGGAAAACTTGGGAAAAGTCAATTGTTTTCTACCTTTGTGTTCTAAGTGCCCAAGTTTTGCATTTGCCTGCTACTAAGAAAAAAAAAAACACTAGAGATTTGGCTAAATTAGCAACAATAAACCTTATAAACTCCCCGCTGGGAGTTTTTACTTAATCCTAGGTATTCTCATTGCAAGAGAAAGAAAATTAAATGCTGCCAACCTGTTGATCCACCTAACTGCATAAATATTCAACAAACGTAAAAAACAGAAATGTTTTCTGCAAAACGGAAAGGGCCATGAAAGGAAACGGGCAATTGAAAAAGATTTAAGATGTGTGATGTCTGCGTACCAACTCCCTAGAGGAATGTGATCACTATGTACTGCAAATAGTATTAATACATTTTTTTAAAAACCATATACCCAAACACGATATGCCAGAAATTATGTCAGGTCCCTGCCTTTAGAAGCCAGTGAGGGAATACCGTGTGAAAACTAACTTCTGTAACATCTAACACATGTACAAAGTGCTGTGGAAAGAGGCAAAACAAGATCCTTCTCCCCAAGGTGGTTCAGGCCTATAAACCCAGCCAGGACTCAGGACGCTGAGGCAGTGGGATTGCCTTGAGTTAGAGGCCAGTTTGAGTTACATAGTGAGTTCAAGGCGGTATGAACTACAAAGTGAGATCTTGTCTCAAAAAAATGTAAAATTTTTAAAAATAAGAAAAATTCCAGAGACCAGCCTTGGTGACACACTCCTATAATCCTAACGCTCTGAAGGCTGAGGCAGGAGAATCGCAAATTAAGAGCCTACTCTGGGAAATTTAACAAGTCCCTTTCTCAATTTTTAAAAAAGTATGAAAAGGGTTGGGGATGTAGCACAGTAGAAGGCACTGCATCAACTCTGTATCACTAAACAGATTTTTTAAAAGACAAAAGAAACCCAGTATGGTAGCACACCCCTGTAATCACAGCACTCTAGGAGACTGGGGGAGGAAGAGCCCAAGGTCCAGTTTAGTTTGGCCAATTTATTTAGGGAGACCCTGTCTCAAAAAAAAAAAAAAAAAAAAAGAAAGAAACAGGACATAGTGGTACACCCCTGTAATCCCAGCACTCGAGAAGCTGAAGCAGGAGGATCCCTACAAATTCAAGGCCAGCGTGGGCTACAAAGTGAGCACAAGACCAGCCTGAACTACATAGTGAGACTTTGTCTCTAAAAGCAAATGAGTAAATAAATAAATAAATATTAAAAGGACTAAGAATGTAGCTTAGTGCCAAGGCCCTAGGCTAAATTCCCAGTACTAAAACAGTATGTAAAAATAAAAAAGATGATTTTGGGTTTTTTGGGTGGGAAACGTGTTGTGTAAGAGTAAAAACTTATCAAATGTTCACTGAATGAAAATAAAAAATACTCTCTCTATGAGCGAGGATTAACTGGCTAATTTTCAGGTTATGACCAAGGTTGTTTTAATTAATATAGTTACATTTGTTACATTCCTTAGAATGATGTGTGGAAGTGCTGCCTACTTTTCAACTTACAAATATTAGTGCAATTGAAAGGGAACAGACATAAAGATAAGAGAAAGCTGCTTTTGCCATACAAAGATAAACTTTTAGACTGAACTAAAGGATAGCTGATGCCTGTTAATATTCGACTATATTCTAGAAATAATAGCTCCCACTACCCCATGGGGATCTAAATTGTTCCTCTTCAGTCAGCTGGGTTACATCAGAGTTCTCTAAGTTCAGACCCTTTGGCTCCTGAGCTCACTTGGAATGACCTAGTACTCTAATTTACTATTTAAGTTCTCTGTGAAATATCCTTAAGTGAGTTTTGGAGAAAAATTTTTCCTTTTTCTTTTTATGCGATTAATAATTATCTTCCTTTTGACATTTTATAGCTTCATTTTATTTTGTGCAAGATCCTCACATTTTAGCACATCTTAATGCAAATAAGTATTTTTATTAGTATATGTTTGTGATACATAATATTTACATTCTGCTTAGGGAACTGATGCATAGACATACTGCATCACTTTATTTTTGCTCCCCATTCGGGTCCGTCTCCTCTCCTGCCTTCTTCAGGCCTCCTTCTTATCTCCACAGTCTACACTTCCCTGTTTTTTTGCTTGCTTTCTTACCCTCTCATTTTGCTCCTTACTTTATTTCTATACTGCATTTCATGTATTAGAGAAACCACACAATATTTAAAATTCTATGTCTGGCGAGTATGGTGGTGCCTACCTATAACCCCAGTACTTGAGAGGCAAGGCAGGAGGATCACCATGAGGTCAAGGCTAGGCTGGTACACAATGAGTTCACCATCGATCTGAACTACATAGCAAGACCCTGTCTCAAAAAAAAAAAAAAAAAAAAAAAACCTTTCTATGTCTGATTTACTTCACTCAGCATTATGGTCTCAAGATGCACTCATAGTGGAGCATGGTGACACATGTATGTAATGCCAGGTAGGATTAGGTAGGATGATTGCTGCCAGTTTGAGGTCAGTCAGTGATTAATGATTTCAAAACCAGCCTGGGCTATGTAGCAAGACCTTGACTCAAAGAAAAAATCCATTTCCTACCAGTGAGTCAATTTACATTTTTTATGGTTCATTACTACTCTCCACTGTGTATGTAATCATATTTTCTTTGTCTGTTGATGGACATTTGGATACTTCCATATGATAACTATTATGTTATCATATGGAATATGTGGCTACAAACATGAATATACATATATCACTACAATATGATGATTTTAACTCTTTTGAAAAGATACCCAGAAGTACTATAGCTGGATCAAGTGCAATTTCTATTTTTAGTTTTTATAGAATTCCCATACTAATTTTCATAGTCATTGTATTGATTTATATTCTCATCAACAATGTAGAAGGATTCCTTTCTTCCCATAACACCACCAGCATTTGTGATTTTTTTTGTCCTTTTCTTTTTTATCGGTACCAGAGATCGAACTCACGACTGCCTGCTTGCAAAGCAGGTGCTTATGCCGCTGAGCTGAAATCCCCAGCCCCGAGCATTTGTGATTTTTTTGAGTTCGTGATAATAGCCATTTTGCTGGGCATGGTATATTGCACACATGTAATCCCAGGACTTTGGAGGCTGAGGCAGGAAGATCACTGTGAGTTTTGAGGCCATGAACAAAAAAATGGGAGGGTTTACTGGAGTGAGATGGAATCCCATGTTGTTTTGATTTGCATTTCTCTAGTGGCCAAAGATGCTGAACTTTTTTATGTAGTTACTGGCCATATCTACTTACGGTAAGTATCTACTCATTTTAATTTTCCATTTTTGATTTGGTCATTTATTTGTGAGGATTCTAATATTTTGTCTTCTTTAGATATTCTAGATATTAGTCCTTTATATACTCTAGATATTAGTCCTCTTTCTGGGAATTTTTCCCATTCTTTAGGGTTGTCTCTTCATGCTATTCATTGTTTCCTTTACTGTGCAGAATCTTTCTAATTAAACATAATTCCATTTCTTGATTTTTGGTATTTTTATCTTATGCAAATGGGATTTTGCTCAAGAAGTCCTTGCCTATGCCTGTCTTCAAGAGTTTTACCTATTTTATCTTCTAGAAGATTCAGTTTTTCTGCTTTTGGATCTAGATCTTTGCTCCATTTTGATTTGATTTTAGTACAAGATGAGAGATATAGATCTAGAGTCATTCTTCTGCACATGGATAACCAGTTTTTCCTGAACAATGTTTAAAGAACATGTATTACTGTATTAGTCCTTTTGCTGAAAATCAGCTGGCTGAAGGTGCTCGGTGTTGTTTCTGCATCCTATATTCTATTTCATTGGTCAATGTGAGTGTTTTTGTGTCAATATCATGCTATATTTATCATTGTAGCTTTGTAGTATAATTTGAAATGATATTGCCTTTTAATTTGCTCCTGTTGCTCAGGATTTCTTTGGCTATTCTGGTTTTTTTCTGGTTCCATGGAAAATTTAGAATTTTTTTATAGTTCTATAAAAATGCTGTTGGTATTTTGATTGGAAATACCTTAAATCTACGTATCATTTTTGATAATATGGCCATTCTGACAATATTCATTCGGCCTATCCAAGAACAGGTGATATCTTCCCATATTTTTTTGAGGCAGAATACTGCTCTTTAAATTAAGCTGACCTTAACTCATTCTGTAGCCCAGGCTGGCCTCAAACTTGAAATTGTCCTCCTGCATGCTGGGATTATAGGTGTGAGCTACCATGCCAGCATCTTTCCATTTTCAAATGTCCTTTTCAATCTCTTTTTCAAAGTACTGTTATCTTTGTTATAGAGGCCTCACTTTTTTGGTTAAATTCTTAGGTATTTAATTTTTAAACTACTGTGAATGGGACTGTTTTCTTTCTTGTTGGCTTCATCTTTAGTGTACAAGAACACTATTATATTATTGAGTATTGATTTTTTATTTATCACTTTGGTGAATTTATTAGCTCCAAGAATCTTTTGATAAAGTTTTTTAGATTTCCTGTGTATAGGATCATGCCATTTACAAATAGGATAGCTTAACTTCTTCCTTTTCTGTTTGAATCCCTTTTATTTCTTTTGCTTGTC
The DNA here is from genome assembly GCF_034190915.1 of Cavia porcellus. Lineage (NCBI taxonomy): Eukaryota > Metazoa > Chordata > Mammalia > Rodentia > Caviidae > Cavia > Cavia porcellus. The sequence goes on from NW_026947486.1 coordinate 82,148,209, forward strand.
TGATTACTCTGGTTAAAGTTTCAAGCCCTGTATTTAACAGGAGTGGTGAAAGTGGACACCTTGCCTTGTTCTGTATTGTATTATATGGTATGGTATGGTTTTTTTTGAGACAAGGCCTCACTGTGTAGTCCAGGCTGAGCCTTGAACTCACTAGGTAGCCCAAGCCAGTCTCAAACTCATGGCAATCCTTCTGCCTCAGCCTCACAAGTGCTGAGATTACAGGTGTGCACCACCATGCCTGGCTTTGTTCCTTATTTTAGAGGGAATGCTTCAGTTTTTCCTCATTTAATATTATATTGACAGTAGTTTTTTCATAAATCACTTTCATCAATTTGTGGTAAGGTCCTTCTATGCCTATTTTCTTCAACATTTTTTAATCATGGATGCATATTGGATTTTGTTAAAGGTTATTTCTGCATCTACTGAGATGATAATGTGATTTTTTTATCTTCTGCACATGTGATGCATTATTATATTTATCAATTTACTTTTGTTTTTGTTGAGATTTTTGAGGGCCTCACTGTATAGTTTAAGTCAGCCTCAGACTTTCAGCAATCCTCCTCCTTCAGCTTCCTGAGTACTGAGACTGCAGGTATGAACCATCACACATGGCTGGTTGAGGGTTTTTTTTTTTTGTCTTTGTCCTTTTTTTTATCGGTACCGGGAATCGAACTCACGACCGCCTGCTTGCAATGCAGGTGCTTACGCCGCTGAGCTAAACCCCCAGCCCCTGGTTGAGGGTTTTTCCATCTATGTTCATTAAAGAAATTCACCTGTAATTTTCTTTTTTTGTTGTTGAATCTTTTCCAGTTTTGGTATGAGGATAATGCTAGCTCTAATGCTAGCTCTGGCAGTGTTCTTTCATTTTTAATTTCATGAAAGGGTTTAAATATATAATCTTAGTGACTTTTTTAACATCCACAGTTTGTGGCACAAAACTTAGATATTACTGTATGATGTGCGAGAACCAGAACTTTGTTTCTTCTTGTATGTGTGTATACAAGAAGAATCCTCACATCAATTTAAAAGAAGAAAAACCTCCCATGTTGTCTTGTGAAGAATCAACTAATTGGGAAAGGCATGGTGGCATGCCCTGTAATCCCAGCACTTAGGGAGACTGACGCAGGAAGATTACAATTGGCAACTTGGTGAGACTGTTCTCAAAAAGGAGAGGAGGGAGGGGCTGGAGATTTAGCTCAGCGGCATAAGCACCTGCCTTGCAAGCAGGCAGTCGTGAGTTCGATCCCCGGTACCGATAAAAAGAAAAAAGACAAAAAATAAATAAATAAATAAAAGGAGAGGAAGGGTTGGGGCAATAAGAATGTCCTACAGGAGAAGGACCTGAGTTCTATCCGTGTGTGTGTGTGTGTGTGTGTGTGTGTGTGTTGACTATCAACTACTCAGGGATAGCTAAAACATAATCATTTATTTTACATATCTAGACATTTGCCAAACAGTTAAACACATTCTCAATATTAAAATATATTTTTCAATACTGAACTCACTAAACCCACAATAATCAAGATGTGTAATGTAGAACATCATACAATTATTACCATCATCAGACTAGATGAGGCACTTAATACATATTCCATGTAGTCTTTTATCTTGTGAGTCCAACTCATACCTTAGAAGCATTAATTAAACTTTGCAGAGTTGCCAGATGAGGTATAGTTATTATTGGCTTGCTGTTAACCAAGCTATTTATAAAAGAAGGTATACACATAAACAGATACAAATGAGGACTGTTTTCCTAATGTTTATTACCCTATTCCTGTATGAATTTCCCTAAAAAGGCAGAATGTACCCTGCTTTCCCTTGTTTGATCACTGACATTCCACAGCATGCTTGGTTTTTTTTTTTTTTTTTTTTTTTTTTTTTTCTTTTTTTTTTTTAATTTTATTTAAGGAGAAAAGAAAAAAAAGCAGAGAAAGGGTACAAGTTATACAGATTTGCAGAAAAAAAAATGAACAGTAGGAAATTACTAGTTAATGGATTACATATTGTCATCTTAGAAATAATTGTTCAAGTCACAAAATTAAAGCTTGTAAAGTGGACATTCCATCAATGATACTGCAAACAGTTCTGTTCAATGATCCAATAAAACTCTGTGATATCATTTTCTATCTTATACACTTAAATATACATGCACTTATATAGTACAGAGCACTTTCTTTTCCTCTCTTTTGTACAATGACTATTACACATTTTGGGTTTCATTGCTCCCATGGTTCTTATTACTTTTTTGGAAGAGAGTAAAACCAAATGTGACATAACAGAACAGAATCGGTCAAGTCAAAAGGGTGGACATAATACATAATGTGAAAACATAATACAAGGTGATCAACAATGGTTACCATAATGCCTCCCGCTATCTCTAATAGAATTGCCTATATTGTTAGTTACAATACAATTGAACAAAACTGTAAAGAATAAAACCGACAAAACCAAAACATTGGAGACATTGTAGGTCTTCAAAAATAGATAAAAGTCAATGAGAATGGGCGTTATAATGAATCTCATTATCTTCACAGCTGATGCCTAAATTTTCGAACCTGATACTATCCAGCAAAACAGAATGGGGGAACATCAGTTAAAAACCAGATGGTGAGAGTAATACAGGGCTTTAAATCGAGGTAATGGAAAGTCAAAGTGGGTTACTATAATATATCCTGCTATTTTTTTCCTTTATTTAAAAGGATAAAAATAAAAAAGTAAATAATGGAGTGGAGATTGAGATAAAAGAGGGCATAACAACGAAACAGCACAGATCAAAACATAACCATTTAAGCAGAATAGTGTTTCACCACCAGATAATCCTGACCTAAAAGTAGTTACCATATAGTCTCTTTCCTTGAAATCCTTGAGTACAACTTCGTATACTGTAGCATTAAGTATATCAAAACAATGTAAAACCATTCAAGAGAATGACAGCATTACAGAGTATTTAGAATCAACTAACAGAAAATGAACAATGGTTTCTGTATAATCTCCTTCTCTTTAAAAGGTTTTTGCTTATACTATCATACATAATAAAATCCAGTAAGATACAACCTATTTGGACCATTGGAGACAGAAGGACAAAAGCTAGATGAGACTTCAAAACAAGATGATACTAAATCAGTATTACCTATTAAGATGTCATTTTCTCCAAAATAGCTGTTCCTATCATCCAATCTTCTCTGCTTCATTTCTGTTGAGCTCTTATTCTGTCAGTAGCTGTCAGTTTGTCTTCTTCACTTTGTTCTCTGCTCCATTCGTTGTGGCCTCCATTATTTCTGGATTCTTTGTATTTTTCTTTTTTTAGAATATCCTGCAATACTCTCTGTAGAGTTGAATTGGTGGTTGCAAATTCCCCCAGTTCCTCTTTATCCTGGAAGCACCTTGTTTTTCCATCAATTTCGAGGGACAGTTTTGCAGGATATCTCAATCTTGGCTGGAGATTATTATCTTTCAAAGCTTGAATTATTTCCCCCCAAGCTCTTCGTGATTTGATGGTTTGTGCAGAGAAATCTGCTGTAATTCTGATGGGTGCTCCCTTGTAAGTGGTCTGCTTCTTGTCTCTGACAGCTTTTAATATTCTGTTCTTGTATTGAATTTCTGGAATTTTTATTATTATATGCCTGGGTGTAGCTCTGTTTGGGTTGTAGGTAGCTGGGGTCCTGTATGCCTCATACATCTGAGTATCTTTACCTTTTGCTAAATTAGGAAAATTCTCCTGGATTATTTCTGTGAGTAGCTTTTGTAGTTCATTTGTTTGTGTCCCTACTTCTTCTTTTATGTTCTTAATCCTTAAGTTATGGCTCCTCTTATCATCTTCTTGTCTTTGTATTATTGCTGTTTGTTTCTTTGTTATTTTTAAGAAGTTTTTCATTTCATTCTCCCATATTACAATTCTGCCCTCCAGTTCAGATAGTCTGTCCTTAGTTTCTTTCAAGCTGTTATGCCAGTCTTCGATAGACTTCTTAGTTTCTTGGTAGTCCCTTTGAACCTGCTTCACGTATTCTATGCTTTCCCTGTTTTCTCCATCAAACACTTCTCCCCTCTTTTTCTGTTCTTCCATTCCACCATCTGTTTTTTCTTGGGTGGTGCTTAGTATTTCTCTAACTATTTTGCATACTTCTAGCTTCAGGTCGTTGATAACTTCATTCCTGAATTGGTCTATGAGGCTCTCTATATGGCGCCTTATGTGTAATGGTGCGGTGTCTGTTATTGCCTGTTTCTCAGAATTGGGGGCCGAGGAGCCTTTCTTGTTGCTGCCTCTTCCCATATTCTCTGTTCCTTATATATGCAAGCTTATATGAGAGGCCCAGCTTCTCTCTCTGTCAGCCACAGCCTGATCGAATTGCGCCGGTTAGGTGTTTCCACTCACTGCTGCACACCAGGCAGCCTACGCGGGTGCCCGCCCCTCCCGGCCTCCGTCAGGCTCTGGGATCTGGGTTGGGCCAGCCTACGGGGTCCGCCGGCAGCTTCACGCAGGCCAGGCACTTTTCACCAATCCCGCCCGACAGGGGAATGTGTGGCTGGAGTCGCCAGCGCACCCTGCTCCCACAGGACTGCCCGGGCCCAGAAAGTCCGCTGGAGTCAAACTGTGGTGGAGTGTCAGTTTCTCTCACTCACCTCGCCACAAGTCAGAACATGCCTCCTTGCCTGTCCTGTTTTCGACTACGTTCACAGACTCCCGTTCTCGTAGTTTCCGTGCGTCTCTCTCCTTGCCGAGCCGACATAGAGGCAGCCAGCCACCGCGCGGCGGGAAACCCAAATGGCGTGGGGTCCAGCCTCAGCAGCGAGGCTTTTCTGTTCCTGTTTTAGCACCAGGACTGCATTCCAAGTTGGTTTCTCTCAGCCGAGTTCGTTCCTGAGTCAGCAGAGCATAACTCCACCTGCTTATGTCTCTTTAGTCCGCACCATACCTGGCTTCTGAGCCTAGTTTTCAGAGAGCCTCCGGTAGTTGCTGTTATCTGTCCGCCATGTTCTCCCGGAAGTCAGCATGCTTGGTTTTATGTCTTCTCCAGATATCTCACAGAAGGGGCTGGCCAAAGTAAAGCCTCCCCGGAAGCCTTGCTTTCCACTGAGTGGGATTTTTTTTTTTTTTTGTCTTTTTGAGGCTGGGTCTCTCTATGCAGTTCAGACTGGCCTTGAGCTCACTTTGTAGCTTAGGCTGGTCTTGAACTCACAACAATCCTCCTGCCTTAGCCTCCCAAGTGCTGGGATTACAGGCGTGAGCTACCACGCATAGTTGTGAGTAGGATTTTCCTTAAAAACATTAAACAATAATTTATAATCCCAGCACTCTTGAGGCTGAGATGGGAAGGTCATCAGTTTGAATGCAGCCTGGGAAATTTAGCAAATATCTCAAAATGAAGCATAAAATAAAAGGGCTGGGGATATAGTTCAGTGCAAAGGCCCGGGGTTCAATCCCAAGTACCACCCCCAATATACAGGTGTGCACAGAAGCATGCACACACACATACACACACACACACACACATACATACATACACACACACACACACACACACACGCGCACACACACACACACACACACACACGCACACACGCACACACACACACAAAGGGAGAGACTGCTTGCTCAGGAGATCCACCCAGCATATTCCTGAAGCAAGCGCAGTATAAGATTGTGTCAAGAAAAAATAGGTGGGGTGAGGTAATACATAGCTGTAATCCCAGCAACTCTGGAACCTGAAGCATGTGAGGATCAGGAGGATCACAATTTTGAGGCCAGCCTCAGCAATTTGAAACCTTACCTCAAAATAAAAATATAAAAATGCCCAGGGAGTCAGAGGGCTTGCCTAGTACGTACTAGGGAAGGAACAGCTGGGTAAAAAGTAGTCTATTTTCTACATCCACTTTTTCATTTAGATTATTATATAGATTAATGGGTTTCATTTTGGCAGATTCATACATGTACATAACATACTTTGATCATTTTCACTGTCTCCCATAAGCCCCTTTATCAGTCTATATTTTGAAGAAACATTTCTGAAGCATGGAAATACAAAAAAGGCAAACCAAGCAAGCCATGCAGAGATTCTAAAGCTTTATCATAGTAAGGGTTACGTTATGCTATCAACAGCAGGGTGCTGCTATGGGATGAGGAAATGAAGCTCATGCAAAGAAGACCCAGTTGCCTGGTATAGTAGTGCACCCTGTAATCCCAGCATTCGGGGTTGCGGCAGGAGGATCTCTGCAAGTTCAAGGCCAGCCTGGACTACACAGTGAGTTCAAGGCCAGCCTGAACTGCAATAAAAAAAAGATTGCTATAACTTGCATGTAGATGTCCCCCCATAGCTTAGGTGGTCATAGGTTGAGCTTTTGCAGAGGTAGATGGATAGATCAAGAGTGTGTGACTGATTCATGGTGCAATGCTGGGATTTAGGATGTGTGATTACTAAATTGGCCTACTGATGGGTTTGTTGCCATCATAATTCCAGTAGTCTAGATAGAGTATAAAAGGGGCAGAAAGATGCTGATAACTCTCTTTGTATTTATTGCTACCTTCTGCCCACCATGAACTATTCTCCTCTGCAAATCCACCCTACCTTGGAGCCAGCCAATTACAGACTGAAACCTCTATAAACTGTGAGCTAAATAAACTTTTCCTCCCTTAACTTTGAGTGTGCGGTATTTTGTTTTAGCAATGAGAAAAGTAACTAAGACAATGATCCAATTATATGATTTGAATTAATCCTATCCTGAGTTTCCTTTATAAATGCAAGGAACTTAGTAACAGATGCTAAACCTTTAAGTGCTAAATAAAATATAAATAGGTAACACAAACCTCATATTAAACAAAACCTTTTATCTTCAGTGTAAAATGATTTTGATAACCTAACTTTGACATTGTACATCAACCATTTGAGCTTGGCCCAAGCTCAGAAATTTTTATCTGCCATTCCTGTGCACCATCTAGAAAGCCTACTGAGGAGCTAACAGTTAGGAGCAGGCCATTTCCCATGTAAGTCTGGAAGCAGAGATCCAGACAAGCCGCAGATTACTTATCCTTTTTTTATTTTGAAGACGGTAAAACAGAACAGAACAGAACAAAGCAGATCAGAGGAAAACAATGTAAGTGACACAGAATTTAAAAGCAAGACAACTCAGAGATCAACATAGGGTACCATAATGTCCATTGTTTTCTTCTAAATAGTTGTCCATATCTTCACACACAATGAATTCAAACAAGATAAAATAGTATAAAACTGATCAAACAAAACAGTGAAAGCATTACAGGCCTTCAAAACCAGACAATAGGGAAATCAACAATGGCTACCATAATCTCTCTTGTTCTCTTCAAAATAGCTATCCATATCTTCATATCTAATGAAATTAAATAATACAAAACAGACTAAAACCACTCTAAACAAAGAATAAAAGCATTACTAGATTTCACAGCATGGCCATAGGAAATCAGCAATGGCTACCATAATGTCTCTTTTTCTCACAGTAGCTGTTCATATCATCATGTATAATACAATCAATTCTCGTAAACTGTCTAGGAGAAGTTCTAGGCATGAATAAGCCTCTGTATGTACATCTATCCTTTCTGCATTAGAGGGAAAAACAAAACAAAACAAATTACTAGAAAAACAAGAAATAAAGATAAATAACAATAGCAAAGAGCCCAAAGCAATGACAATCTATGCTTTCAAAGCAAGGTGGTAGAAACATAACTAAGGTTGTTATTTTACATAGTAATCAGAAGAGTTTCTCAGATTACCAGACACAAACATGCAGAATTGATCCAATCTTGTGAATGTTAACTGTTTTGCTCCAGGAACTAATAAAATTAGTAGCATGACCATCTTAGCTATCTTAGGTGAGATTACTTATCCTTTTGGTACTGCCAAGCACTTGCATAATGCATTTGTTGGGCTTGTTTTTAACCTTCTGTTCACTTTATCAGTGACCCTCATGGGCATTTCATGTACCTTCCCCAACTCTACTTAATTTACTGAAGTTAACCCTGAGCGTAACTCAGGCAGCACGATTAAGTATTGACTACTCTGAACATTGCCCCAGAAAGCCTCATTTCAACCAGTCAATTTGTGTATTGAATAAACTTGATAAAATTTTTTTTATATTTTGTTATATTATCTTATAAAAATATTTAATTTTGGCCAACCTGTATTTAAATAATTGGACTGGTAAGTGGTTAATGCTGGGTCTATTCTCATAAGCAAAAGGCCAATTTAGGTTAACACCTCCTGCTCACAACTCTGACTACAGAATAGTATCACTTGTAGGTGGGAAGCTGAAGCAGGAGAAACATTGCAAGTTGAAGACCAGCTTGCGCTACAAAGCGAGTTCAGAACCAGCCTAAACTGCATAGTGAGACCCTGCCTCAAAAATATCCCCCACACAAAAGAGAATCACCTGTGGAATTCTTTTTAGGTACTAGGAATTGAACTTAGGACTTTGCGCTTGCCAAACAGGTGCTTATGCCACTGGGCTATACCCCCCAGCCCAATCTGTGGAATTCTTAAAAATGTTTGCGCTGGTCCAAATCTAGCCCAATTCAATCAGAAGCTGTCTGTGTAGGGCTTCAATTATCAGCATTTTTAAGAAGTTTGTCGGGTGATTTCACACTTCTAAGGCTGAGAGACCAAAACTGTAGGTAAAGCAAGTGTTCCTTGTGACTAGAATGGGGTTGACAAGCTCTCATTCTCCCTCCTCCCTTTAATGCCTAAAATTGAACTATTATCTCTCTACTCCCTCAGTAAAACACGGCCTCCTTTGTATGGAATCTCTTTTTCAAATACAATTTAGCCAAGGAGTCCCAGTTCTTAAGATTAGTGCTTGGGGAGGCGGGGGTGTAGGTTCCAGAAGTTCTGGAAAGTGAGGCTAACCAAAGTAGAAGGCACTGCAGAGAAGAGTGAGGAAGGTAAGGCTGCCAAAAGAGAAGGAAAGAATGTGTTAGCTCAGTGGCATAAGCACCTGCCTTGCAAGCGTGTGGTTGTGAGTTTGATTCCTGGTACCGATAAAAAGAAAAGAAAAAAGAGAAGGAAAGATTGCTGAGAATACATATTGCTGACCTGACATTGTTGGTTAGGGGCAACCCTGCTTCTAATGACTACATAGTCAGGGTCTAGTGAAGTCTGACACTTTATCTCATCTGAAAAAATCACATGAAAAGAAATTTAGCATTAAAGAAAATTTAGTTTTTCATAATAAGCAAAGCAAAAAGCAGACATTGGGAATATAGGTTTAGGGTAGTGGCTGCGAACCTGTGGCACACATGCCACAGCTGGTTATTTGTTATCACTGAAAGCTCTAAAAGGTTCCCCATGGCTGCTTTACAGCTATCTGGAAATGCCCAACTTTTAAATTATCACTCAGTGTTTGGAAAATTTTAATATGAAGGCATCTATCTTTTCCTGATTCTATTAAATGTTCTTTATTCCAACAGCATTATTTCTCTTGCCAATTCAGTTTAGTCATTCAACAAAAAAATGTATTTAGGGACTACTCTTGGCAAGCAATGGTTGTAGATGCTGTGAGGGAATACTGAAGTAATGCAAAATTCCTCTTGACTTTAGTGTCTTTGAAAGCACTTACACAATCTTAGTTTATCCTCATAACTGCACATGAGACAGGTCAGGCACAATCTCTGTTTTGCACATGAAGATGTAAAGGGTGTAGAATTGCACAGCAAAGGTCATCAAATTTCTTACCCAAGTCACAAAGCTCACAGACTTTAATTCAGTTATTCACTAATGTCCAATACATCACCTCTCATACCTTATAGCTTATTAGATATGCTTTAAAATAGTCTCAAGAAGTTGACAATTTAGAAAAGACTCACCAGGAGAAAAAAAGAGGGGACCAAAATAACCCCTTTATTGAGATGAGCCACATCACAGCACCCAAAAGGAGACCAAGCTTGCATGCAGGCCAACCCATCATCCAGAAGGTAGGACAAAGCAGCAGGTGAAGTGCACTTCAGCTATCAGCCCATGCCTTGACTGGACGCTCAGCCAAGGGCTAATCATCACAGGAGGCAGAAATGGGTTTCTTCTCCCCGCCAAATCCAGGTCACTGAGTATACAAAGACAACCCTTGTCCTCAAACAGCTCTCAACTGACCTAGTGGGTGAGGCTGACAATTACAGGACAAAGTAATAAAGGCCACTATGGGGAAAAGAATTAAGATGCGTTATGCGCATGTACTAACTTCCCATTTTGAATGTAATCATTATGTACTGCAAATTTATTAATAAAAACAAATTTTTAAAAAGGCTGCTATGGGAATACACAAGGAGGGACTCCTGGCCCTGCTAGGCTGAAGGAGTGGGGTGAATTAGGGAAAGGGGAGAGAGTTAATAACTTCCAGAGAAAGAACTTCAACTTAAAGCCCAAAGGGAAAGTAGAATTATCCAGGCAAAGGAATAAAAGGGAGCAGGGGACACAAAGGAGGAGGATAGGGGACACAGTGAAATTGTGAGAGAATACAACGTATTCAGGAAATTGTAAAGAGACTGGTTAGTAGGGGACAGCTTCAGTCCTAACCAGACTCTAGACAGCTAAGAAGGGAAATCAAGGCATCATCCTAATCTCAAATCAGGTATAGCAATTCCTTTGTCATTTAGCACCCAATCATTTTATTTTATTTTATGTTTTGGTACAGGGATTGAACCCAGGAGTTTTACACAGAGCAACATCTTCAGCCCTTTTTCATTTTGAGATTAGGTCTTACTAAGTTGTTTAGTTGCTCAGGCTGGCTTTGAACTTATGATCCTTTCTGCCTCAGTCTTCAGGAGGGCCAAGACTACAGGTACATGCCACGAAGCCCAGCTAGCACCAAATCTTCATTGTATACTGTACCTGCTGTTGGACCTATGGCTATAGATAAAACTGCTTGCCTTGAACCACAGTGGTTTAGGAAGTAAACTTACAGGTTGGGCCAGTCCTCAGCTGTACAAACTGGGAATTTGAAAGGCAGGAGGGCATGAAACATGTAAAATAAGACAAGAGTGTACCTGGTAACATGACCACAATACTGGACAGTATTACAGGAATTCAAATAAATTAATCCAATGTTTGTGAAACTATAGTTCACAGACAAAACTTAGCCATTTGCCTGTTTGTGTAAATAAAGTTTTAGGGGAATATTGCTATCATGATTTGTTTACATTTTTTTCTGTGGCTTCTTCTATGCTTAAAAAAAGAAAGAAGGTAAGTTCAGAGTTGTGATAGGCCATGTGATCATATGATAAAACATTTTGGTCATGTCCTTTACAGAAAAACATTGCTGATCCTTGCAATTGAATATACCAAATGCTAAAAATAGAAGATTTGGAAAATGTTTAACAGTTATAAGTAAAAAGGAGAAAGTGATTTAAAACATGCTAAAGAATTTTCTATTAGTGGTCTGCACCACCTCTAACACGGATGGCCAGAGGGTGGGCATGGTGGCACACAACTAAAATACCAGTACTTGGGAGGCTGAAGTAGGAGGATCACTGCAAGTTAGAGGCCAGCCTGGGCTATAAAGTGAGTTCAAGGCTAACCTGAACTACATAGCAAACCCATAACAAAAACAAAACGAGGATGGCAAAATAATATTCTTTGGTAGGAGAATGGCTAAATAAATTGTGGTACAGTTAACATACAAAAAAATATTATACAGAATTTTAAAAAATAATTACAGCACCAAGCATAAGTCTCAGAAACAATTTTCAATGAAAACAACAAATCATAGGATACATACCATTTGGTAACATTTTTATAAAGCACAAAAATAAGAATTTATAGGTACAAAATGTAATAAAAACTATTAAAATATAGAAAGGAAGTATTAAATACAAGATCCAGGATATGATGCCCATGGTGGCACATACTTATAATCCCAGGAGGACCATATGTTCCAGCCCAGCCTAGGCAATTTATTGACTTTACAAAACCTTGTTTCAAAATATTTTACAAAAGAGTTGAGGTGGGTGGGGGAGTTACCTGGGGTATATCTCAGTATGAAGGCCTTGGGAATCAATCCCAGTAATGACAAAAAAAGAGAGACAAGACAGACGGACAAACCTGGGGTAGGTTTGGAATAGGGAACTTCTTTGAGGGAAATGTGAAATGTGAGGGTAAATTTTAAGGAAAAAGAGACAGAGAATTTAGGTAGATTTGAAAGCATTGGTAATGTTCTAGTTCTTAAAACTAATGATGGGGGCTGGTCCGATGGCAGTGGGTTATCAGAACTTATTAACATTAGTGTCACTAAAGTTGGTATACCACCCCTCCCCCACTTCTAAATTTGACTGGCTTAAAAAAAAAAAAAACTAATGATGGGTTTGTGAATGTTTTTTTATTATTATTATTATTATTATTTTGTCTTTTCTTGAGATGGGGTCTCACTATGCAGTTCGGGCAGGCCTTGAGCTCACTTTGTAGCCCAGGCTAGTGTCGAACTCGCAATGATCCTCCTGCCTCAGCCTCCCGAGTGCTGGGATTATAGGCGTGAGTCACCACACACCACGCCTGGATGAATGTTTTATTATTATACTCCATAAATTTCATGCCACACATATTCTTTTGGGGGGTACAGGGGGATCAAACTCACAACCTCATGCATGCCAGGCAGGCACTTGTGCCACTGAGCTAAATTCCCGGCTATCACACACATTCTTTTATAGGAATTAAAATTTCATTTTAAATTTAATTTAATTTCCTCTATTTTGAGACATTTGACTTTTTCTATTATTTTACAACTACAAACATGCTACAGTAAACATCTATAACACCAACTGGGAGCCAGGGTGGTGGTGCACACCTGTAATCCCAACACTCGGGAGGCTGAGGCAGGAGGATTACTGCAAATTTGAGGCCATCCTGGGCTACAAAGTGAGTTCAAGCCCAGTCTGAACTACAGTAAAACACTATCTCAAGCTGGATGTTGTGGTACACTCCTGTAATCCCAGCAATTGGAGGGCTGAGGCAGGAGGATCATTGCAAGTTCGAGACCAGCTTGGGCTGCAAAGTGAGCTCAAAACCAACTTGAACTGCATGAGCAGACCCTGTCTCAAAAGACAAAGTACAAACAAACAAAAAACCTGTACCTCAAAAAGAAAGAAATATAACATAGATTGTTGCACATTTATAAAACTACCAATAAAAATACAGTATTCCTGAAGATATAATTAAGAAGTGTAATTTGGCCAAGCAGGAGGTATATGTAAAATTCTGATAAATTTCCACATTATCCTTTAGAAATGCTGTGCCATGGAGAAGGGAATGCAAAAATAATATGCATATACCAATAGCAAATACACATATGAAAAAATGTTCAACCTCACTGATCATTTGAGAAATGCAAATTAAGACAGCATTACGATTCCATCTCATTACAGAAAGAATGGCTATTATCATGAAATCAACCAGTAACAAACGCTGGCAAAGTTCTGAGGAGAAAGGATTCTCTCTGGCAGACATGGTGGTAATCTTCTTCATGTCTTCCCAAAACATTTAAAAGCATCATACCACAGTGATATATGTATACACATGTTTATATCAGTATTATTTGCAATAGCTCAATCTTGGAAACAGCCCAAGTGACCATCAACCAATGAATGGATAAAGAAAATGTGGTTTTTATATACAACAGATTACTACTCTACCATAAAGAATGATAAACTTGGGACATAAAATGGATAGACTTTGAGATCATACTTTTAAGTGAAATAAATGAAACACATATTTCAGTAGCGTATTGTTTCTCTTGTGTGAGAAACCAAAAGTGTAAATAAGGACCAAAGTAGATAAGAGATTTTGGGAAATGGGAAGAAAACAAAGAAAAAATGGAAACAAAGGTTTTGTAAATAACGGAAAAATAGGCTGAAGAGTGGGAAGGGAAACAGGGAAAAAAGAATCAAGATATATTGTGCACAGGTACAAATTTCCTACAATGAAAATCATAATTGTGTATACCAAACATGCACCAATAAAATTAATTTTAAAAGATAATACATGTACCAACTCTTCATGATGAAGGTAAGCATTATGGACTGCAAACATCAAATAACAAAATTAAATATTGGAAAAAAGATCAGAATTAAAAATAAAGAACACCACTGGGTGTGGTGGTGCACACCTGTAATCTCAACACTTGAGAGGCTGAGGCATGGAGATTTGCTGTGAGTTCGAAGCCAGCCTGAGCTAAAAAGTGCGTTCAAGGCCAGCCTGAACTATATAATGAGTGAGTGAAACCTTGTCTCAAAAAAAGATAAGAAAGAAAAAAAGAAAGGAAGAAAGGCAAACAAGTAAATTACACCCAATTAAGCACCAAAAAAAACGTGTAGCCACTAAATGCTATCTATGAAGATACTAGATAATAGAAGGAATATTTGAGATATAAATATATGTGAAAAGTTAAAATCTAACCTTATAATGGCCTTGACCATTGTCAAATAAAATTATGTCTGCATATGTACAGAAACTTTAAAAATATCATTCACACACTATGTTATTTTAAAAAGATATCCTTAATTATTTTTATAGTATAGATTACATAATTAAAATACAGAATAAAAATTAGGCTATTAAAAATACTGTGCCAATTCGTAACTCCATCTTCTGCATGAATGCTGATTGACACATCCCCTTAGCAACGAATTTGAAGTTTTTGCCAAAATGTTACTTGAATGCATTTTCACAGTGAAACAACAATCCAAATAAGTGCCCTCTTGATCAGTTATCCCCTAATTCCAATTCTCTTTGGAGGAACTTATTCTACTTGCTAGTTTTTATTGTTTAATTATATTTGATGTTCTTGGGAATAATATCTTAATAGTTTACTCAAATTTCTTAAACATATTAGTAATTATTTCTCTAATTATTAATACATGTTTGCAATATATAATGATTACGTTCATAATGGGGAGTTGGTACATGCACATAACACATCTCAATTCTTTTTACTCCCCTCTTTTTTCTTTTTACAACTATTTATAATTAACCATAAGTTTTACTAGTTAACTCACCATTTCCTTCTAAATTGGACCCATCCTCACTCTTTTCATCTGATCCAGTTGAGTGTGACATCTTTTAGGTCTATGTTAGAAAACAGAGAATTTACTTTTATCACAGCCTACCTTCTATATCTATAGAGTATTATGGACTCACTATTTTTTCAACCAATTATCTCCTATTTGTTTCATAACTTCAAAAAATTCTCATTGATCTGATCATACCCTTCCCTTTTATCCTTTGTTTTTTGTTTTTTAGGAAAAAAACATATTTGATCAGACCAACATTTTAAGTTGGAAGTCGGAAGCACTTTTTTAAAATTACAATGGCTTGTACCCCAACTAACTTGAATGCCAAAAACAAAAACCAAACCAAACCAAACTAAAACCACCACTCAGCACAGCCCCCAGTTATTTCTGTGGGGCACAGATGGCCTGAAGCAGGTCACAAAGCTATGGTTGCTAAGGCTACGCCCGTGATGGCCATTTTGATGGCCTGTTTTTATCTACAGGTAACTACGATTCTAACATACTTTTACCTAATTCTTCCTATCATAGCTAAGTAAAGATTATAACCTTTAAGAGCTTCAAGATGACCAAACAGTACAAGAAGAACAATTTAAATGTGTCTCAAAATGCCGTTTCCCTTAGAATCTTGTGGCCTAAAACCAGGCCCACTTGTTCGGAAAGGATACCATCCCATCTCACAACCTTACACTAGTGGTTTACCTCACTGTCACTAGAGGACCAACCAGCGTCGTGGGTTTGTCCGGCTGTCTCAAAATGTCAGCGCCCAAAGGCACCTTCAGCGGGGCTACCTAAAGATCTCACATCCTGGGTTCTACCTAAGTCCTGCCCATCGAATTTGGCCAATCAATGGTGTTCTAGAGGATTGACAGCGGATCTGACCAATCCCTGTAGGGAAGTGCCAAACACACTAACGGGGGCATGGTTGGCACCAAAAGCGTAAAATGAAAACTCTATAAACTAACAGCGATAGGTTTCCCGAAGTAGACCTATTCTGTCTTTAATAATGCGAGGTCAACCAACGTTGTTCTGTGTTAAGACTGGCACAATTCTTAAATGTACACCACTGAAAAGGGGTGGTCTCTTAGCAGTGAAGGTTCTAGATCTCTGCTTGGTCTCAACCGCACGGCCCCAATCAGAAAGGAGGAGGCAAAAGAGCAAACTGCCAAGGCAGGAGAAATCTAGGTTTCCCACGAAGCCATTTATTTTCTTTTCTTTTTTGTGGTATGGGTGATGAAACCCAAGGCTTTCACACCGAGTTATATCCCCAGGCCTTTATCTTTCATTTTGAAGGGTTTCACGAACTTCCTAAATTGCCCAGGGTGGGCCAGAAATTTTATCCTCCTGCCTCAACCCCCACCCAGAGTTCTGAGATTTAGAGACGTGTGTGTCACAATGCTGTTTCCCTGTTTTGCCATTTTTGGTACGGGTGAATTTTTTTTTGGCATCTAGCTAGAGAAGATCAGCCATCTAAAATTTTCAGTGTTGCTGGGTTGCTCTTTTCCTGCTCTATTGTCTAGAAACAAAGTTTTATTGGAACTTCGTCTATGCTATTGGTGTTTCACATATACCTTTTCCACTGTTGTAAATGGTATATATATACATATATATATATATCTGTTCCTTGTCTGTTATTGCTAGAATAAGAGAAAGCTCGTAATAGCTGGGCGTGGTAGTGCATACCTGTGATCCTAGCACTCAGGAGGCTGATGCAGGAGGATCTCGGTGAGTTAGAGGCCAGCCTGGGCTACTCGAGGCCAGTCTGGACTAAGTAAGTGAAGTCAAGTCCAGCCTGAACAGCATAGTGAGACACTGCCTCAAAAAGAAAAAGAAAAAAAGAAAAAAACTCATAAACTGGGTGTGGTGGTGCATATCTATATAATCCCAGCATTCGCAGGTTGAGCCAGTAAGATTGCCTAGAGTTTGAGGCCAGCCTGTGCTACATAGTGAACTCAAGGCCAATTTGAATTACAAAAAAAAAACACAAAAAAGAAAACTCATAATAAATGTTGGAAAATAAAACAAAAAAGAACTGTTTTATAGTAGCTCAAAAATAATACTTCAAGGCTGAGCATGGTAGTGCATGCCTATAATCCTAGTTCTTGGGAGGCTGAGGCAGGATGACCACTTCGATTTCAAGGCCAGTATGGGCTACAAAGTGAGTTCAAAACCAGCCTGAACTGCATAATAAGACCTTGTCTCACACACACACACACACAAAAAAAAAAAAAAAAAAAACTCATAATAAACTAGGCTTGGTGGCACATGCCTGTAATCCCAGCACTCCAGGAGGCTGAGGCAGGAGGACCCTTGCAAGTTCGAGACCAGCCTGGGCTTCAAAGTTGAGCTCAGTGAGACCATGTCTCAAAAAAGACAAAAAAAAAATTTTCACAGCAAGAGCCTGTCTCAAAAAAAAAAAAAAGAAAATACACAATAAATACTAGAAAATTAAACAAAAAGGGGCTATTTTATAGTAGATCAAAAATAATACTTGAAGGGCAGATGTGGTACCACATGCCTGTGACCCCAGCTCTCAGAAGGCTGAGGCAGGAGGACTACTATGAGTTTAACGCCAGCTTGAACTACATGCATAGTGAGACCTTGTCTCAGAACAAACAAACAGATCTTCAAAAAGAATGGAAATGAAAGAGGTTCTGTATATTTATCTTATATGCAGATTGTAAATGTTTTCTGAAAGTGACACAAATCCAATGTGAATATCCTAAGAGGAATATGGAATTTATTGGTTTATATAACTAGGAAGGACAAGACAGTTCTCAGACCCAACTAGACAAAGGGTTCTCTCCCCAACTCTCACCTCAGCTTCTCTCTGTATTAATTAATTCTCTAAACCCTTCTACACAGTGGAAATAAAAACATGGCTGCCATCTTCTCTGAAGTCACATCCTTAACAGTTTGAGATCCTTTCTTACCCCATTTTTTTCTTTTTCTTTTTGGCATTTTTTATTTTATTGCTACATTTTAGATAGATATAATGATAACATTCATCACACAGAAAATTAGTACTTGTACATGATATATCTTGCTTCTTTTTCCCATTCTCCACTTCTTCCTTCATCTTCTCTTTCTCTCCTTATTTATAAAATCTTTGATTCCATCTTTTCCTCCTGTTCTTTTTTTTCTTTTCCCTTCTCTCTCCCTCACCTTGGCCCTATTTTTCCTTTGAATATTTTCTTCCCATTTTCCAGTGTCTATTATACATTTGGTCTTTATCTACAGTTTCTGTTTCTAATACCAGAGACCTTCTTTACGTCTGAGTTGGAAAATTCCAAGAGAAGTCACATGAGTGTGGCCTGGGTCTTCCGCTTAGCCCCTTGAAGCTGAAAAGGGGTCCAGTAGGGGTGCATCCTAGGTTAGTTGCCAAGTCAGCAAGGGTTATGGGGAGGAGATTCCCTGTCCCACTAGGACTATACCCAAAGGACAGTGAAGTAAAAAACTTACTTCCAAAGGAAGATGAGTGCTGCTACAGGAAGCAGAAAGGAAGGAATGCTGGGCAAACCTAAACAGCAGATGTCCACTACATGGAATTTTAGTTTTAATGTTATAAAATTTGATTTCTCAGATTCTTAATGCATATAATCATACCACTGACAAATAAACATACTATCTATTCTTTTACTTCTTACAAATTTATACAATTTATTTCATTTTCTTGTCTTATTACATTTAAGAACCTTTAAAATAAACAATGGACATCTGTGCCTTATTTCTTAATTTCAGGGGAAGTGACTTGATTATATTTCTGTTGGCTTTTGGTACTCTTTACTACACTTCGAAAGTTTTTGTTTCCTTTTATTTTCCTTTTTTTTTTCTTTTTAAGACAGGATTCTCACTATGTAGCCCAGGCTGTCCTTGACTCTACAGTGATCCTCCTGCCTCAGCCTCCCAAGTGCTGGGATCACAGGTGTGCACCACCATGCCTGGCTATTTTCTATTCCTTCTGTACTTAGATTTTAAAGGAATAGGCCCTGAGTTTTTTTTAAATTCAGGGGAATTGAAACCAGATCCTCTCATATGCTAAGCAGCTATTGATTTTTATTCAATGCCCTTTGGCCACTGATTGACATAAAGAAAACTACATTAAGCCGGGCATGGTGGCTCAGGCCTGTAATCACAGCACTCGGGAGGCTGAGGCAGGAGGATCATGGCGAGTTCCAGACCAGCCTGGGCTACAAAGTGAGTTCAAGGCCAGCCTAAACTGCATAGAGAGACCCTGTCTCAAAAAGACAAAAAAAAAAAACTACATCAGAATTTTAAATTTTTTGTCTTTTTGAGACAGGGTCTCACTGTGCAGTTCAGGCTGGCCTCGAGCTCACTTTGTAGCCCAGGCTACTCTTGAACTCACCAGGATCCTCCTGCCTCAGCCTCCCAAGTGCTGGGATTACAGGTAAAATTTTATATCTTTTAACTGGAGGTAATTTATACTAATCCTGTGTATGAACCCCAGCATAAAAACAATTGAAAGGGAGGGAAGTACAGAAATCACCTGAAAACAATAAGGAAAAGGCAAAATTGGAACGAAAGACTTCACCTTCATGAAAGTAGGAGATAAATCTCACATGAAAGCACAACTTATAAAGATGGAAAGCAGATAGGTGAGTGAATGAGATTAGTTGGCACTAGCAGAAGCATACACGATGTGCCAAGGATTATTCTAAGCACTTATGTAAGCTACCTCAGCAGAAGTTTATTACTTGAAGAAGCTGAGCCGCAGATATTGGGGTGCTCATTATACAGCTGGTTCTGTTTGTGAAAATTCACTGAACTGTGCATTTATGATCTGTCCATACCTTTTTTATGACTGTGCATTTCGGTATGTTACTTATCAACTTAAAAGTTTAAAATATACTAAATACAAGTAAATGAAAATGAATCACGGTGGTTAATAGATGTGGAGGCATGTAAAGTAGTGGAGACGCTACATTGAAGATACAAGGGATTGATGAATGTCTGAAATTTCATTTTCCACATTCATTTCCTAGAGTATAAGCAGCCAGGTTTATATCCCAGGTAAGAGATTTAATCTCTTTTCCTCTAGATGACTGAACCGCCCCAGAAACAACAAATATCCTGCCGTAACTCACAAAACAACTAAGCCCACTTCTCCCCCAGGAACACAGAACTTTCAGTTCAATGGTTAGTGCTATTTACCATTAAATACAAACAAATCGCCAAGGACATCAGACAATTCAAGGAAAGCTCCAACATGAAAGCTAGAGACCAACCAAATAAACAGAAAAAGAGAACTTGGAGAAAATAGAGACCATGCAAGAAGCAGAAAAAATTTAAAAAAACAACCGTTATGCTTCTACTCCAATTACAACAGTCAGAGAAATAAGAATTTTACATTGATAACACATGAAACATAAAAGAGAAAAAGACCTGCATAAGGGCATGCCATTGTGAAATTTCAGAATATTAGCATTAAAGGTCAGACCTTAAAAGCTTCTCCAAGTAGGAAAAAGTAATAGGTTCCACACAAAGGAACAGCAACAGGTATAGGAATGATGTTTGACTTCTCCAAAGAAGTTATTTTTAAATTTTTTTTATTAGCACACGTTTGCAGTATAAAATTACTGTATTTATCCTGTGGAGTTGGTATATGTATATAACACATTTAAATTCTTTTTATCCACCTTCCCCTCCCCTCTCCCTCCTCCTCCATCCATCTCTTTCACAAAATGTTAATTCAGCTGAAGACAATGAGCCATGCCTTCAAAATTCATAGTGAATATAATTTGCAACACAGAATTCTATATTTAGCCAGCCTATTGAGTGTTTGGGTAGAATAAAAACAGGTTCATTCATGTAGTGCTCAAAATTTTTCCCTCCCATGCACACACTCTGAGAAAGTGACTAGAAGACATTTTCTACCAAAACTAGAGAGTAGGACCAGGCACAGTGGGAGTAAACCTGTAATCCCAGTATTTAGGAGGCTGAGGCAGGAGCATGGTAAGTTTGAGGCCAGCCTGGCTATGCTGCAAGTTTAAACCCAGCCTAGAGTATATAGCAAGACAGTATGTCTCACAAACAAGCAAACTAGAATAAATAAATGAATAAAACTAGATAAATAAATGAAACGAGAAGAAATAAAAAAAGATGAAGATATGTCATCCAGGAAGCAGAAAATATGATTTAGGAGATTGGAGTACAAGGCTCTGAAAATAAAAATGTAATGGATTGTTTATCTATTAATTTTACTGTATAAAATTATATTGAAAATATGTTGGGTAGTTTAAGAAGACTTAGCCATAGGTACAAACAGGACTGCCAAGTGCATCTGTATAGGTAGGCCACGCACTGCACAACTCACAGGGCATCATAAAAAACTAAGCAAATGAAGACACAATCAGTAAAGCTGGGTGTGCTGACACAGACACCTAATCTCAGGACGTGAGAGGCTGAGGCAAGAGGATTACCGTGAATTCAAAGCTGGCCTGGGCTCTAGAAGCAAGTTCAAGGCCAGCTTGCACTACACACTACAAAGCAAGACCCTATCTAAAAAAAAATAAAAAAGAGATTAAACTCAGAGGGCCCAGGGACATAACTTGGTGGCAAAGCAATTGCCTAAAATGTGTGAGGTCCTGAGTTCGATTCCTAGTACCAAAAAAATAAAAAGATTACACCCAGGAAAATGAAAAGTTGTTTAAGAAATGTAATCATAAATATTCCTTTTTTTAGGTATCACAGTATATTTCATTATCTTTACAATAGTTGTTCTTTTAATCATGTATATCAAAATAAAATGAAATACAGAACATTATAGAACTTATCAAAACAGAATATTGAATAGAACAGTACCATTAATCAGAATAAAGCAAAACAGTAATAGAAATATTTGCCTTCAAAGAGATGGTAGAAGGAAAACTCCCTTATTTGCTATGGTCAACCTCCCAGGAGATGCTCAGATTTCTGGTTCCCATTTGCTAACTGGGGGACAGGAAAAGGGGGGTAGGGGAAGTGGGATGTTTGACTCTAGGCTGTGAACCAGTAGGTTCACTATTGCTTAGCAGGGAGGCAGACTGGTTGCTTGATTTCCCAGCGTCCTAAGTTCCAACACGGCGTGGATCTCAGGAGACACTGCTGGTTCTCCCCCTGGAAGGGCTGCAGTCTGCCACACAGCGGCCACTTACCAGGGAGGGGAGGTGCTGGCTTGGTTTCCCAGTGTCCTAAGTTCCAACATGGCGTGAATCTCAGGAGCCGCTGGTGGTTCTCCCCCTGGAAGGGTGTAGCCACACCGCCACTGCTTACCAGGGAGGGGAGCTGCTTACTTGATTTCCCAGGGTCCTCATAAATGTTCTTTTTTCATCAGTTTATTATTTATACATAATTATAATGTAGACATAATTGTTCAATGTTTCTATAACTCTATTCAGAGGATGAAGAAGACAGAACCGGTGGAAAGAGAAGAAAGCCTAAAGAAATTATACTACATTCATGTAGTTGAAGACTATCCAGCTATTAAAAAGAAAGTGATGGCCAGGTGTGATGATGCACTCCTGTAAATCCCAGCACTGAGGCTGAGGCAGAAAGATCATTGAGTTTGAGGCCAGCATAGGCTACAAAATGAGTTCAAGGCCAGTCTAAACTACATAGTGAGACCCTCTCTCAAAAAAAAGTGATGAACTCTGTGTACCCATCTGAAAAATACATTAGTGGTAAATAAAACAAATTGTAGCCAAATATCTACTGACTAGTTCCATTTTTGTTTAAAAAATATAAATAGATGTCTTTGTCTTTTGGCAAATGATCCAGATTGTCCAACACAGTAAATTGTGGAGGAGAGAGTACGCGTTGAGGGCTAGGGATTCTAGCAAGGTGCATAGAGGCCTTTTCACTAGTTGCCGAGGACTATGCTTGGGGAGGCCTAGTGGTTGATAGTACCTGAGAGCTGTGGACATCTGCATGAATGACCTCTCTTCTTGGTGCTCAGGGTGCCTATTAAAAGCTGGTGAGAGCTGGGCATTGTGGCGCATGCCTGTAATCCCAACACTTGGAAGGCTGAGGCAGGAGGATCATTGCGAGTTCGAGACCAGCCTGGACTATAAAGTGAGCTCAAGGCCAGCGGGAACTGCATAGAGACCCTGCCTCAAAAAGACAAAAAAAAAAAAAAAAAAAAAAAGAAGCTGGTGAGAGCCAGGCATAGTGATGCATACCTGTAATTCCAGCACTGTGAGAGACTGAGGCAGAATGATTATAAACTGAAGTCTAGCAGGACAATTTAGCCACTTAGTGAAAGCCTGTCTCAAAATAAAAAATAAAAGGAGACTGTGTCAAGGTACTGGGTTCAATCCACAGTACCATCACAACCAACCAACCAACCAACCAATCAATCAATGAACAATTCCAGTGAAAAAAGGCCAATCTTTAAAGTTCCCTTGATGTTGGAAGGATGGTCCTAGGGTGCTCTGCTAGGGCTTAGGGAGGTCAGAAGCATCTCTCTTGGCCTAGTGGATGGTGGTCATACTTTAGCAAGTGTCTCAGAGGGTCACTCTGTCCTCTAGGTCCGGTGAGTGGAGATGTGAGAAGCCACTGAAAGTAGAGGCCTGCCCCTAGGTGAGGCTACAGTTCTCTATCATATGCTTCTGCAGGAAGTGTTTGTGGGGAAATGAAACCACTCTGATCTGGGGCCAAACCTGTCCCCTAAGGCAGAGACGCCAAACAAAGAAAGACAAACGCTTCGGAATGATTTCGCCCCAAGGGAATACTATTTATGGCACTATTTCTGCTCTGAGGGTCACATCCTTTTGTAATTTCTCCTTAGGGATCTTGTGCACTAACTGCACCTTGGCTTTCTACTGATACACAGATACTGGATTTCTAAGTAATATAGGGCATTTATCAAAAATCCGAGGGTATTAGATGACCCTGGAAAAAGGTCCTTTCCCAGCTCTCCCTCTCACCCCTCCCTCTTCCCCCTCCCCCCAGTGGGATAGGGTTGCGCTGAGGAGGAAACCAAGGGCCTCACATATGCTAAGCAAGTGTTCTACCACTGAGCTACACCCCCAACCTGCATCTCTTAAGTGGTGCCTAGCCTCTGTCCTCCCTGGAGGCAAATTGACAAAGAAAAGGAGTTTGGTCAGATTAGATAAAATGGCAGCTTGAAACACTTAAAACTTTATCTCCCTCCCCAAATCCCTTAAAACAGCAAAGAAGTTAAAACATTTAAAGTGATATTGTTAAAGCAAACTGTACCATTCAGAGAGTGTAAAGAATCCCGTGAGGATGAAAATTGGATGGAATCATACTGATAAAAGAGGAGATCAGTGCAAAACCTACAAGAGAAAATTACGAGAGCAAATCCAGAGAAAACTAAATATCAGAACAAATAAATGCAAAGAGCAGCCTGCTAGCTCACACCTGTAATCCATCTGAGGATTGTAATTCTCGCCATGAGTTTGAGGCCAGCCTGAACTACATAGCCAGAGCTTGTCACAGACAAACGAATAATACAAAGATCAAGGGACTCCTGCAGATAATTAAAGAATTGCACTGAGAGAAGAAAGGCCAGTTGGGTGCCTCTGTGACCACCTTGTCTCTCCTTGCCCCACTTTAATTCTAAAGCTAAAACAGTTTCACACTGAAGAAAGTGAAATATTTGCCTCGAAAAGTTTGCTAGTGTGAGTGTAGGAGCCTAAGAAAACCATAAAGCAAAACAAAACAAAAAAAAAAACCCTCTAGAACAGGCCTCTATAGAGCAGAAAATGTCAGGAAAAAAAAAGAGAGAGACACAATTTTAGTTCGCAAAATACTCTGAAGTCTTCTAGTGCTAGAGTTAATATTGTGGCATTTTTCTGGAAGGAAAATGTCTTCTCTACTCATCTACCTTAAAGCACAGTCTGACAAGTCAACACTTACAACCCACTTATACAGCTCTCCCTCCCTTGGGAGATAGGCCACTGCAGGGATGCAAGCCAACAGAGCTGCTAAGGACATTTAGGCAAGCTAGGTTTGCTCGTCAATTTGTCCCTTATTCATTAATACCTGAATCAATAAAGGATTTCCAGAAAAACATAGAGAAAATCTACAGCAATAAGACAAGGACCAAAACGAATAAACAGAACAATTGGGTTTTTATGGGGAAGAGGTGGTGGAGTGTGGGAGTGAAATCATACAAGGGAAAAACTGATTTTCAGATTATAATTTTCAGACATTTCAAAATACATTTCATACATATTCAGAATCTCCTTATTATGCAACTATGTATTACAGCAAAATAAAAAGTGAATCCCAAAAAAAGAGAGAACATGCACAATAGAAGAAATAATGGTGAGCAAAGGAACAATAAAACTTTGAGTTGTAAAAATCCTAGCAAAAAGCAGCACCATGTAGCCCTGGCTGGTTTCAACCTTGCAGCAACCCTCCTGCCTCAGCCTCCTGAATGATGAGATTACAGAGTTGTACTACCATGCCCAGCCCAAAAGGAGCCATATTTGAACCAGACAAAAATAGAATTCAGAGCCAAGAACATTAAAATTTAACTGGATATTGAATATTGATAAAAAGTATATGCCACCAAAAACATGTGACAGTATGACATGACTAAGAGACATAAAGTAAAGTCTGTTAGGAACACAAAGTGAATAAAAATTTACAAATAACCAATCATAAGGCTGGTCATAGTGGTGCGCACCTATAATCCCAGCATTTAGGAGGCTGAGGCAGGAAACTGCTGTAGGGTCAAGGCCAGATTGGGCTATATAGGGCTCGAGGCCAGCCTAAAGTACATGGTGAGACTCTGTCTCAAAAAACCAATCATAAAAAAAATAACCATAATGGGAATTCCTCTTTCCTGTTCTCTTTTCCTTCCTCCCTCTTTTATCCTTTTGTGCCTGCTATTCTTTCTCCTAACAAGTATTTATGTAGCACCTAATACTGGTATGTATCAGGCATTGTATTAGGTACTATGCTCACAATAGCTAGCAAAGCAACCTTTGTGCCCAACACGTGAAGCTTACAGGCTAGTCAAAAGATGGACAGTATTCCCTGTCCATTAAAACGCATATAAAATTAGGCCAGGCATGGTGTTGCACATTTGTATCCCCAGCTGCTAGGAAGGCTGAGACATGATAATGGCAAGTTTGAGGCCAACTTAAAACTTTCTCAAAATTTAAAAGTACCACAGGCTGGGAGGGGAGGGCTTGCCTCAGTGATAGAGCACCTAGATGTGTTAGGGCCCTGGTTTAAAAAACATAAAATTACAACTGCGATGAGTGCTCCCCCATGGATAAGGTACTTTGACCGCTGAAGTTACAAAAGGTTCCTAGATCAACCAAAACTTCCTCAGAAACTTGGTAACTGGGTGAAGAGGGAGAAATAGCATTCCAAGTAAGTAGAAGGGGCATGAGTAAAGTCCCGTGGCAGAAGGAAATCCAGGGTTTCTTCTTGTGTGTGTGCCAAGAATTGAACTCAGGACCTTGCACTTGCCAGGAAGGTGTTGTGCCACTGAGTCATATCCTGGCCCCAACCTGAGATTTCTGAAGGACCTAAGAGACAATAATAGCTGGTATGGTAGGAACACCTCTGTAATTACAGCATTTAGGAGGCTGAGGCAGGAGGATCCCTGTGAGTTTGATGTCAGCCTGAGCTACAAAGTGAAACCCTGTCTCAAAACAAGATGAGAGAGAGACAGAGAGACAAAGAGACAGAGGCTAGAACTCAGACAGCAAGGAAAGAAATTTACAAGGTCAAAGAAACAGATATTGACCAATGTATGTAGGTCTTCAGGTACTATAGTAATGATTGTGTTTTTATCCTAAGAATGATAGAAGTAAAGAGTTTGCAAGTAAAGAAGACCACAGTGACTGTAGAAAATACTGGAAAAAGGGCCGGGGATTTAGCTCAACAGCATAAGTGCCTGCCTGGCAAGTGCAAAGTCATGAGTTCAAGCCCCAGTACCAATAAAAAAAAAAAAGGAAATACTGGAGAGGCAAAATTCAAAGCAGAGGGATCAGTTAGAGGGCCATTGCAGTAAAAATTCTCTGCGATGAATGTGATCATTATGTTTATCTAAAATGTACCAATAACATCAGATTAAGGAGAAAAGATTATCACTATACTCCTCATGAGAAAAGAGGCTATCTTAGACAAAAGTGGTGGAAGGATTATATGTTGGGAAAAAGCAAATAAGCATGCTTAACATATTTAAAACTCAGATAAAAGCTGGAGATATAAATTTACAAGACATATGAACAAGCAATGATAGAAGCCCTAGGTAGAGATGAGATTTTTCTAAAGGGAGATTATGAATTCAAAAGAGCATATACAACTAAATTGAATGTTAACATTTAATAGCTGAATAAGGAGAGCAACAGTAACCAGAAAGGGAAGAATGAAGAAAGGTAGGAGAGTGAGGTATCAGACATGCCAAAGGGAGAGAATGTTTCAAAAAAGAGGAATAGCCACCAATAACATAGAGCTCCGAAAGGTCAAGTAAATAAAGACAAAAGTTGTGTCCTTTTTTGCCCTACTGGAGATCGAGCCCCAGTCCCATGCAAGTTCTCTCCTACTGAGATAACCCTTCAGCCCTTGAAGCTGGGGGTGCTTGCTCTCTCTCTCTCTTTCTCTGTAGTATTAGAGAAGTAAACCCAGGGAGGTGCTGAGCCAAAAGTCATTTTTATTTTATTTTTAGACAGGTTCTAGGTTGACCAGGCTGTCTTCAAACTTATAATCCTCCTGCCTCAGCCTCCGGACTAGCTGGACTTACAGGCATGCATCACTGCACCCAGCCCAAAGATAACTTAAAGGATCCACTTATCTGTTTCTGCATAACACACAATCCAAAAATCTACTGTCTTAAAATGATAATTTATTATCATTATTACTTATTCTTTGAGACAGGATCTTGCTATGTAGCACTGGCTGGCCTTAAACTCACAGAAATCCTCTTGCCTCAGCCTTATTATTATCTCATATTTATTCGGATCAGAAATACAAACTGTACATAGGGAAAGGCTCATTTCTGGTTCAGAATGTCTGGGTCCTTAGCTAGGGTGAGTTAAATGCTTAGGGGACCAGCATAGTGGTCATCTCTCCCTCCAGACAGCCTCTGCACCTGTCTTGCTTCCAGTGTTTCAAATGAATGTTGCAAAAATTCCTAATGGAAGTTACAAGGTTTCTTAGGATCTACTTTGTAAATTCCTCAATGTCATATTTGGTACATTCTTTTGGTGAGGCAAGTCCCTAAAACCAGCCCAGATTCAAGGGAAGTTAAGACTTCAGTGGGAGCAGAGAGGAGAAGGGAAGAAAAATCACTGTAAAGTCAAGACTCCCGAGAAAATGGAAAGGTACACAATGCAATGATAAGGAATCCAGGTGTAGAGATTAGTCTCAGAAGAATAGACCTTCCATTGCTGTAAGAATGAGAAAGCTTGAAAAGTTACAAGCAGGGAGGGCAATTGTATTTTACCTTCCATTTTATGTATAAAGTAGGATTCCATGTTGGAGGAATTTGGGAAAAGTAGAAATTTGAAATAGCACAGAATGACTTTAATTGCTCAGCAGGCTTTTTGACACATTTGGTTGCTAGTGGAAGCACTACGGAAATCAGATTTGTCTTTGTTTTAGTTTTTGAGAGAGGGTCTTGCTATGTAGTTCAGGTTGGCCTTGAACTCACTATATAGCCCAGACTAGTCTCAAATTGGCAGAGACCCTCCTGCCTCAACCTGCTGAGTGCTAGGATTATAGACATGGGCCACCATGCCTGGTATGATGGAAACTGCTGTAAAAACTAAAAGTAGAAGGTTGGGCATTTAGCTTAGCTTCATAAACTCTTGCCTGGCAAGTGCAAGGTTGTGAGTTTGATCTCCAGTACCACACACACACACACACACACACACACACACACACACTCTACTAAAATTCCATCTGACCCAGCTTTTTCCCTTCTAGGTATCTTCCTGAGAGTGGATGACATCATGTTACGGTGATACACACATACCCATGTTTATAGCATCTTAACTCACAATAATTAAATCTTAGAAGCAGATGGAGGGAGAAAAGCAGGAAGTGGGGGGATGAAAATAAAGAATTAAAATGTGAAGCCACCAGGTGTGGTGGTGCACTCAGGAGGCTGAGGGAGGCAGATCATTAAAGGTTCAAGACCAGCCTGGGCTAAAAAGTGAACCCAAGGCCAGCCTGAACCTAACAGTGAGACCCTGTCTCAAAAAAGACAAAAAAAAAAAACAAACCAGAATTAAGATGTGTTATGCACATATGCCCACTCCCTATAATGAAAGTAATCATTATATATGGCAACCATGTGCTAATAAAAATCTGAAAAATTTTTAGACTTTGAGACAGGGTATCCTTTAATTGCTAAATTGCCCAGGCTGGGCTGGAACTTGCTATCAGCCTCTCAGAGTGTTGGGATTACAGGCATGTGCCACAACATTCGGCTGGCTTTGCTTTGACATAGGGTCTTACTATGTAGCACAGGCTAGCCTCCTGTTTTTTCTTCTTCACCCTCCTCAGTGCTGAAATTAGAGTCATACACCACAATGC
The DNA here is from genome assembly GCF_034190915.1 of Cavia porcellus. Taxonomy (NCBI): domain Eukaryota; kingdom Metazoa; phylum Chordata; class Mammalia; order Rodentia; family Caviidae; genus Cavia; species Cavia porcellus. The sequence goes on from NW_026947486.1 coordinate 82,177,742, forward strand.
CTGACTAAAAAACATAATAGGCTTCCTAAGATATCATTTATATGCCAATTCATCCATCAGTACAAATCAATGATTTCAATATATTGTACTAACAAAGTTGTGCAAGCATTGCCACGCGTTTTTTTTTGTTTTGTTTTTTGTTTTTTGGTTTTTTGTTTTGTTTATTGTTTTTTAGACAGGGTCTCATTATGCAGTTCAGGCTGGCCTTGACCTTTCTATGTAGCCCAGGCTGGCCTCGAATTCATGGTGATCCTCTGGAGCGCTGGGATTACAGGCTTATACCACCACACCTCGATACATGTTCATTTTCAGAAAATTTTTATCACTCCCAAAAGAAACTCTATAGCCACTTGGTATCTTACCCAATCCCTTCTCCCTTCATACTCTGGCCTCCACTAATCTTATTGTCCCATGGATTTTCCAGTCCTGGATATTTCATACCCACAGAATCATTCAGTGGGTGGTCTTTTGTGACTCAATTCTTTCCCTAGCTTAATATTTTCAAGGTTCATTTATATTGTAATATTTGTCAGTACTTGTCTTAGTTTACATTTCTCAGGACTGAGTCACAATACCTGACACCCACAAATTAAAGCAAAGGTTTATTTTGGCTCACCTTTTAATTCGTAGTGCGTTCAGCTCCAAGGCAGGAGGGCCCGGCAGAGAGGCGCAGCGGAGCAGAGTTGCTCGCTTGGAGGCAACCCTGAAGCACACAGGTTGAAGGGAGGAGTCCGGAGGGAGATGATCCCTTCCAAATTATGAACCTCAGTGACCTACCTCTTTTGGTCAGACCCCACCTCCTAAAGAGCGCCTGCCTAAGGAGGGCGAAGCTTTAGAAGGACAACCAGATTAAAAAAAATGTAGCAGTACGCCAATTGTCTTCTGTGGGTTAATAGTATTCCATTGTATGGTATGGACAAAAAGGAGGCCATTGAAATAATCCAAAGAGATCATGAGAATTCAGGCCTGGTGGCGCACTGCTAATAAGCCCGGCATTTGGGAGACAGAAGATCGCCACGAGTTCGAGGCCAACCTGGGCTACACAGCGAGACCTTGTCTCAAAACAAAAACAAAACAAAACACAAAACCACAAAACAATAGTGATAGTTTGATTTCTGGGTGAAGATTGTGAGTAGTGCTTCAATTTTTTAATATCTATTTTCAAGAGTCAATTACATTTGCTGGCTATGATTTGAATTCCCCCAAGATTTTGGAACTGAATTGTTATCAACTGAAGACTAGGTAAACTAGGTTTAGGGATATGGAAGGCAGTATGAGAACAGACTAGAAATATGATTTTGGACATGTACTTTGAGATATCTTACAGATATTCAATCAAAGTCAAGTAGGCAGTTGGATATAACACTTTGGAGTGTAAAGATCTTGAGGTTAGAGATACAGATATGATTCAAAATTCAATTGTGGGCCAAAATGAAAACAAACAAAGGTGGGGTGTGTGGGAGATAGGAAACAATCAGTGAAGAATCAACCAGGGAGACAAAGGAAACCCAAAAGAGTACAATTAAAGGAAGGATTGGGCCAGAGATTTAGCCCAGGGGCATAGTCGCCTGCCTGGCAAGCCCCGAGTTCCAGGAGAGTTCAATCCCCAGTACCAAAGGGGGAAAAAAAAAGGAAGTGTTCGCAGGAAAGAGCCATCACCTGTGTAAAGTGTTGCAAATAGAGGAAGATTAGCACTGAGAACTGACCATTGAAGTTAACAATGTGGAATTTAAAAACTTTCAAAAGAGGAGTTTTGGTAGAGTCCTTGAGCGGGGAGTCACAAGTTCCAGACTAGTTTGTTCAATTTAGGGACTTAGCAAGAGCCTGTCTCAAAATAAAAAAGATAATTTTAAAAAGGTTGGGGCTCAGTGCAAAGACTTTGATTGTGATCCCTACTACCATAAAAAACCCAACCAACCAAACAGTAACAACAAAAACTCAAAACAAAAGAGGCATGTTTAGGAGGTGATTGAGTCATGAGGTTTGTTGTGTCATAACTTTATAAAAGAGCTTGGTGGAGAAACTTTTTCCCCTTTCACCCTTTTGTCTCTTCTGCCATTTGAGGGCATGTAATGCTGCGTAAATCAGTGCACAAAATACCTGGCATCCAAATCTTAAAGAAGTTTATTTTATTTTTTAAAACAGGATCTCTCCATATGGTTCAGGCTAGTCTTGATCTCGCTTATGTAGCCTAAAGTTGCATTAAAATAATAGTGACCTTCCTGCTTCAGCCTCCTGAGTGCTAGGATTACAGGCATGTACCACCACAGTTGGCCCGGGAGAGAAATTTACTTTTTTCATTATTAAAAATAAAGGACAGAGCTGGGTGTGGTGGCTCACGACTGTAATCCCAGCACTCGAGAGGCTGAGGCAGGGGGATCATTATGAGTTCAAGATCAGCCTGGGCTACAAACTGAGCTTAAGGCCAGCCTGGATTGCATAGCAAGACCCTGTCTCAAAAAGACAAAAAAAAAAAAAAAAAAAAAAAGGACAGAATGAAACCAAAAATGAATAGAAGGAAATAATAAAAATCAGAAACATAATCCCTCATCAAACCGGCAACATCATTTTTCATATAAAGAGAAGCTTATTTTGACTCATCAATCTATGGTCTGCTGGCTCCAAGGCAGAAACTGCATGGTAAAAAGCCTGGTGGAGAAAAACTATTCACAGGATGACAGCCAGGACACACACAGAGAGAAAGAAGGAAGGCGCTGGGGAGAAGAAAACACCTTACCAGATTACCTCATAGCCTCCCAGAGGGCTTTGCATCACACTTTGAGAATGACTGATCCATAAGACCAGCAGAGAAGACAGAATACGGGAATAGATGCTGGCATAAGTGGGTAGATGAAATGATGGAAGTCTTTGGATGATGTTGGTGCTTAGAAGAGGTAACCAGTCAGCTAGAGAAGAGTGAATGATCTAAGCAACATTGTCCAACACTTAGCCACCAATCACATGGGACTACTGAGCCTTTGAAATGTGGCTAATATGAGTAAAAGACCTGATTTCAAAATTTCACTCAATTATATAAAATATTTAAACATAAGTAACCATATATGCTAGTTGTTATGATGTTGAATAGTACGGATTATAGAACATTTCCTTCATTACAGAAAGTCATACTGGACAGCACTAATCTGGATTAATACAATATACTATGTATATACAATATACTACGATTGCCAGGAAGCATTAAGTGACTACTTAAACGTAGCATTCATGAACTTAAAATGAAGATGGTCAGCATGGTTCTATGCTTTTTTCTCACATTCAGTGCAGAGCAGACAGGTGCTATGGTTTATATATGACTTAGTCCATTTTCTGTTGTTATGACTGAATACCACAAACTGGGTATTTTATTTTATTTTATTTTATTTATTTTGGTGGAGGGGGCAGAACTGGGGATTGAACCCAGGGCCTCACACATGCTAAGCAAATACTCTACCACTGACCTATGTACTCCACCCCAGACTGAGTAATTTATAAAGTGGTTTATCTAGCTCATGCAAGTCCAGAAGCATCTGCTTGGCATCTGGTGAGACACTTCCTGCTGGGCAATAATGCGTCAGAGGGTGTCACATGGTGCGACACAGCAAGCTTGGTAACCCAGGTCTCTCTTCCTCCTCTCATAGTCACGGGAAGGCTCCACTCTCATAACCTCATCTAATTCTAATTTTGATTGAAAGGCCCCACATTCAAAGTCTACCATCATATATGACTGTGGGGAATTTCTAGTACATAAAATTTGGAGGACACATTTATTTATTTAAAAGTTTTTTGTGGTTGAAGGAGAACACATTTAAACCATAACAGGGTGTGCCCTCTAAAATTCATGTGTTGGAAACTTAATCTCCAAAGTCATATGTTGATGGTATGTGGAGGTGTGGCCTTCTGGGGAGGCTATTAGGATTAGATAAGGTCATCAGGGAGAAGCACCCCATGTGGCATTAGTAGCTTTATAGGAGGAGGCAGAGAGACCCAAATTAGCAAGCTTGTTCTGAGTCATCATGTGATGCCTCCTGCCATGTCATGACACGGCAGGGAGGCCCTCATCAGATGTCAGCAACAGGGAGCCAGCCTCAGAGTTGATACTGGAGTTCCCAGCTTTTCGAATTGCAAGCCAGATAAGCTCTTAGTCATTATAAGTTACCTGAGCTCAGGTTTTGTTACATTTACAGAAAATGGATGAAGACAGCAAGACGGGATTCATCAGAGGTCGGGGTTTTGCTAAGTGAGTATATGAAAGTGAAGGGAGGAAAGGGAATTGAGGCTGCATGGAATAGAGTGTTTATGATGACTGACCAGGGAAGGCAAGCAGACTTAAGGGGGAAGTGAGGAGGTGAGAGGGGGGCACAGGGAGCTGTTGGTAATGTCAGTGGATTGGATTTGAGTAGGAGACGGGGGATTGTTGAAGTCAACATACTTCAGGGAGTGAGCAATAAAGAAAAGAGGGGTGGGCCAGGGATTTAGCTCAGTGTCACAAGCACCTGCCTGGTAAGCATGAAGTTGTGAGTTCCATCCCTGGTACAAAAAAAAAGAAAAAGACCCCCGGTGCCACAAAAAAGAAATAAAGAAAAGTAAAGAGGTGCTTGTTTGAGTGGAAATACATAAACTGGGTATGGTGGTGTGCCCCTATCATCCTAGCTAGTAAGGAAGTAGAATCATTTAAATCTGGGAGTTTGAAGTCAAACTGGGAAACCTAGTGAGGTATTGACTCAAAAACAAAACAAAATAAAAACCAGAAACAACCCTGCAAACCCAACCCTACAAAACTAAACAACAATGACAGAATGGGACACATAAGATTATAACCGTTTTCAGATCCTGCTAAAATCAGTCTAGAGGATGACCATGGAAAGAGAGCAGCTGAGATAAGGTAAAGGGTAAGCAAGGTCACTAGCAGAATGGACTTTAAGAACTGAGAGTGACCAGGAATTTAGCTCAGTGGCACAGCCCCTGCCTGGCAAGAACAAGGTCCTGACTTCAACTTTCAGTATCGAAAAACAAAACAAAACAACCCAAAAAACAAACAAACAAAAAGAACTGAGAGAAAAGGAAATTGAGTGGATCGAGTATATGTGTGTGTGTGTGTGTGTGTGTGTGTGTGTGTATACTCAGTATTTATGGTAGAATTAATGTTGGGCGACAGTATCCTAGAGTTATACTTGAGCAAAGAAGGGGAGTAATGTACAAGTCAGTAGATGACAGCAACAGTGAGTGGGCCATGGGAGGAAAATATTTATTGGCACTCAAAGCAAGGGAGTTTGAGGGAGAAGAATGGTCAGAAGTGTTAATAAGGAACAAGGAGGACATGGACCTAATCCTGTGGGACAGTAACCAGCCATCATTTGAAGGGTATGGGGGAAACAGTGACTTCAGGGAAGATCCCAGTTTCTTTTAGAATAAGATGAAGGAAGCACACAGAAAGGAGGCTGAGAATATAGGAAGTTTGTCTAATGATGAAAATGAGTTCCAGAAGATATGGTGGGAAGACTTCAGTAGTTGAGGAAGCATGGAGATGGGTACAGGATGACTTCCTAACTGGATAATCTTGGGCCAAGTTACTTAGCCTCCTTTTCCTTCAGTTTCTTCATGCCTAAAAATGGAAAAATTACTTGGTATGCAGTTTATTAGCCACTCCAATGGAGTGAAAGAACTTTCAGCAGTGCTTGGCTGAGGGTAATAAATGTTAGGCATTATTATTATCTTTTTTGTTGGTTTGGTTTGGGTTTTTTTGGTACAGGGGATCAACCTCACAACCTTGCACTTGCCAGGCAGGTGCTTATGCCACTGAGCTAAATCCCTGATCCTAGATATTATTATTGTCATTATATTTCTGGGTCATTTGAATGCTCTATAATGTGGAAATATTTGTGCATTTCTTTTGAGAAAACTGAGAGGACAGAGCCGGATGTGGTGTTGCATGGTTGTAATCCCAGCACTCAGGAGGCTGAGGCAGGAGAATCATTGGAGTTTAAGACCAGCTTGGGCTACAAAGTGAGTTCAAGGCCAGGCTCAATTGCATAACAAGACTGTCTCAAAAAGACAAAGGGAGAGAGAGAGAGAGAGAGAGACAGAGAGACAGAGAGACAGAGAGACAGAGACAGAAAGAGAGACAGAGAGAGAGAGACAGAGAGACACAGAGAGAGAGTAATTTGATTAAAGTTAATGAAAAGACCCATCCATGGCTGGGATCAATGTTGCAGGTAACGGAATTATAGCTTGGAAGAGGGCTATCTTTTTAATAGTGGGAAAGAATGGCACAGATACAGTGCTAGTATGGTAGTTAGGAAGTAATGTCCAATCTGGAGACTTCTATCTTATCTTTAGAGTGTAAGTTATTTAGAGTTGTCTAGGAGCTGGAATTTTGAGAATGGAGAAGCTTAGACAGTATCACTGGGATGAATAAATGAGGGAGTTAAAATCGTGACAGGAATCCCCAAATGAATTTAAGGTCCACTTGAGGTCGGTAATCATGAATTCAGAGTGGTACTAGTCTGTTTAGCTGAGTGATTTTTTTCTTACAGTGCTTAGTAACTCTAAGGATGAGGGAAGAAAGACTGTCAATCACATGCTAGTCTTTGATGAATGAGTAGACAGTGGAGAGGTGAAATCAAGGTGTGGCCAAATGTGAAACTCAGAAGAAGAAGGATGGGGGTATACATGAGAGTGGAGGAAGAGTTGCCTGCAAGTTGCATTTTGGCTGGAAGAAGACACATAACTCACTCTTCACAGCACTGTGAGTGGTGGGTTGGTATAATCTATTTTCAATAGAAAGGGCTGTAAGGGATGCTGCAGCCTTGTGAGGAAATCAGGGCAAATTCCCCATGATGAATAATGTGATCATTATGTACTGCACACATGGGCTAATAAAAAACAGTGAGTGGCTATCCAAGGATGAATTTCAGGGTAGTCAGAGTTTATTAATCATCAAATGGTGTTCCAGGAGGCATAGCCGAGTCCCTAGAAGTAGAGGTACAAGTGGGAATGTCCAGGGAGAAGAAGCACAGAGTAATATGGGAATGTGGCTAGAGGAGGAGGAAGAAGGAAAAAAGAGGAGGGAGAGGGTAGCAGGGGAGGGGAAAAAGAAGAACAACAATATCTTAACTAATACAGTACTGTAAGAGTGGTTTGTATGGATTATCTTGTTTAGTCCTCATAACAACCCCATGAAGTAGAACCTTAATTTTACAGATGAGCAGACCTGAGGTTTAAGTAACTTACCCATGGTCAAATAGTCAAACTATGTGCTTCCATATGTGACAATAACAGAGGAAAGTACACATGTGAGTGAGCTATAGGGTGTGTGGCACATAGCAAGTTTAGATGGTTAGTGTTGAAAGTCCTGATAAATAAGGGGCTCCCTCCTCCCCAAATTTAGCACTGTTCGAGGACTGTAAGTGGGGGCTCAGTTTTGTTGACATTCCTTATACTGCTGCTAGGCACAGGAGGATCCAGGCAACTGGAAGAGCCAGTGCACTCTCTCACCTGTGCTCTGCAGAGTGATCCATGGTGGTAGTGGAGAACTGGTGTGATTCATAGGTTTGTTTTGTTCTAATAAGGGGATATAAAGCCTGGCTGTAGCTTCCTCTAAAGTGTAAGGCTGAGAGGCAGTTTGCAGGAAATGTGAGCCTACCGGAAAACTTCACAGGCTGTAGATCCTAGGAGATGTGAGGCCCAGCAGGGGTCTGGCAGTGGTCCAATTTTTTTTCTTGACATGAAAGCAGCTTCTCTGGTGTTCAAAGCTGTGGCCTAGCTCCTAAAAAAGGACACTCTAAATGTATTGGGTGCCATGCCTAGTGCTTAAGAAGTTTATGAAAAAGAAAAGAGCACCTTTCTGTAAACTTCCCTGGAAGGTATTTTAGAGCCTTGTATTAAAACGAGCCTATAAACCAGGCATGCTGGTGAATGCCTATAATCCCAGCAGTTGGGAGGCTGAGTCAGGAGGATTGTTCCAAATTCGAGACTGACTGGGACTACAAAGTGAGCTCAAGGCTAGCCTGAACTGCAGAGTGAGACCCTGTCTCTCAAACACAGAGAACAAACAAATAAAAGAACCAAATAAACAATGAACCCATAAATCAGGCATGGTGGTACACATCTGTAATCCCAGCACTCGGGAAGCTGAGGCAGGAGGATTGCTGTGAGTTTGAAGCCAGCCTGGGCTACAAAGTGAGTTCAAGGCCAGTCTGAACCACATAGTGAAACTCTGTCTAAAAAAAAAAAAAAAAAGAACCTATAAAAACACTTTCAGAATCCCAAGCTGACAAACAGAATTGTTAAACATTAAATGTTTATTATAGCCAGGTTATTTATTTCAGTTAAATGTTTGGTGGATGTGAGATTTCTGTGTCCTGTGCTACATGTGTATTCAAGACCATCATGAAATAGGCTGCCCAGAACATTATGCACAAATTATAGGACAGAGAGCATGTATGTCTAAAACAAGAGTCCTTTATAAATATTTATTACACAAATAAATGAAGTTCATTTTAAATTTTTGAGGAAGTTTATTTTCAGGTATTCGTTTTATGACATAAAGGTTTTTTTTCAGGTATTCATTTTATGACATAAAGGGTTTTTTTTTTAATAGTAATGATGTATTTGAAAGCAAATTCTTTCTTAGGAGCAAACCCTCAAACATAACCTTGGGTAAACAGAATTGATTTCGTAAGGATAGCATTTACAACTCAGTATCAGGTAGGCGTGCTGGCACAGGCCTATAATTCTAGCACTCTGGGAGACTGAGGCAGGAAGATCACCACAAGTTTGAGGCTAGCCTGGACTACAAAGTAAGTTCAAGGTTGGCCAGAACTGCATAGTGAAATCCTGTCCAAGATTTCTTATAATTTAGAGTATGTATAATTTTGTTTGAATTTTGGCGAATTCAACTCAGGGATTGGCACATACTAGGCAAACATCAGTGAGTTACAACCCTAGATATGTATGATTTTTATAGAATTAAAAGGCTTTGCTTTTAGCACTACACATTTTCAGCATACTTTTGAGTAAATCTAAAATTAGTAGGCTTGTCAAATTAAAATTTTAAGAAATTAGGAAGTCCATCCAGCTGGGTGTGGTGGTGTATGCCTGCAATCCCAGCATTTGGGAGGCTGAGGCAGGAGGATTGCTGTGAGTTCAAGGCTAATTTAGGCTATATAAGTGAGTCTAAGGCTAGCCTGAACCATATATAGTGATACCTTGTTTCAAAAAATGAAATGAAATAAAAGTCCATCCAGGTTTTATTAATTTCTGGGTCTATAATATTAATTTTTATTTACTAGTGAACTATATATTTATTATGCATCATATTACCATATACAAACAGTCCCAAAATTACGACAGTTCAACTTCAGAATTTTTTGACTTTATAGTATGAAAACAATGCACATTCAGTATAAATTATACTTTAAATTTTGATTTTTCCTCCAGGCTAGTGATATTTGGTATAGTGTTCCCTCACTAACCTGGGCTGTGGCAGCAGTGAGCTGTAGCTTCATCAGCCATAGGATCATGAGAGGAAACAACTGATACTCCACTATGCTCTCGGTTGCTAAGCTATGATGTTAGGTGTATTGAATGCACTTTCAATTTAATATTTGCAATTTATGGAGGGTTTATGGTTATAATCCCATTGCAGGCTGTGTAAGATTTAATGAAAATTATCTATTTTTGGTCAACTCAAAGTACTTAATAATAGCTATTTATTGCCATTATAATGTATGTGTTGTTAAATGGCCGGATCCCAGAGAGATGAAAGAGTTGCCAGGAAAGCAAGGATGTTTGGCAAGAAGCATAACAGCTTGGGGTCTATGCATCATTTTTTTGTGCTTTCAGTTTTGCATGTTCATAAATTCAGTCTTCTAAATGTCCCAGAGGTGACTGATGCTGGGCATGTGGATTCATGCTAAGGATGCTCACATGAGACCAATAATATAAATGAGGATGCTGATTTATTTATTTATTTGACAAGGTCTCACTGTGTAGTGCAGGATAGCCTTGAGTTCATTATGCAGCCCAGGCTGGTCTCGAACTCATGGTGATTCTCCTGCCTCATCTTCCAACTCCACCATATTCAATACCAGTGTATTAATTTATGAAGACAAACATTATTTTTTACACCAATTTGATGTGAAAATAGTAAATTCTTTCTCTGAGGTGAGATCTTTGTAGGAAGCAAAATTATAATCTGAAAATTACATGCCTCATGTGGTGACGCACATCTGTAAGTACAGCGCTCAGGAGGCTGAGGCAGGAGGATCACTGTGAATTCCAGGCAACCCTGGGTTACACAGTGAGTCCAAGATCAGCCTAAACTACAGTGAGATCATGTCTCAAAAAAAAAAAAAAAGATTATTGACACCATAGAATCAAAACAAGGTAAAATAGTTGGAACAATGTAAATGTATACTACCATTTGTTAAGATTGCTCTAATGCAGGGTGCAGTGGTGCAAGCCTGTAATCTCAGCACTTGGGAGGCTGAGGCAGGAAGACCGCTGAGTCTGAGGCCAGCCTGGCTACAAAGTGAATTCAAGGCCACTCCAAAACCATATAGGGAAGCCCTGCTACAAAAAAAAGAAACAAACAAACAGAAAAAAGATTGCTCTAATGGTCTCTATGCCCCTAATATAGAGTATCTGCTTTCTTTTTTTTTTTTTTTTTGTCTTTTTCCTTTTTACTGCCCGCTTGCAAGGCAGGCGCTTATGCTGCTGAGCTAAATCCCCAGCCCCTAGTATCTGCTTTCTGAAAAGATGTATTTTTTTTTACTACCCAATGCTTGTCACCTCTTTAGTGCCTGTTCAGGCTTTAAATTTTTTCTGTGCTTCCTTTGCTGATCAACATCCTCCCTCCTTTTTCCAGAGCTTTTCCACTGAGCTATCCTCAACTCTTTAAAAATTTTTTGAGACTGGTCTTGCTAAGTGGCTAAATTGTTCAGGCTGGGCTCAAAAGCTGTGCACCACTACTCCTGGCTTGATTGGCATATTAATTTTATACTAGCCCTCTTTTTAGTTTTTTTTAAAGGCAGGGTCTCACTATGTAGTTCAGACTGGCCTTGAACTTGAGGCAATCTTCCTGTCTCAGCTTCCTGAGTGCTGGGATTATTGCTCTGTCCCTCTTCTTAAAAATTAAATGAATATCTCAGGTCTGGTAGTACATGCCTGTAATCTCAGCACACCGGGACATTGAAGCAGCTGTATGCAAGTGTGAGTCCAGCTAGAAATTGTAGCGAGGCTCTGTCTCCAAAAAATAAAATAAAAATTAAAAATTTTTTTAAAGATCTGGGGATATATATTAGTGTGAAAAATTTACATAAGTAAAACGTGTTTCTTCAGCTGTTATCCTTTCAGAGTATGTTAGAAAGTTAGAGGACACTTTTAGCTTTCAAGGGAATTACTTCTGATTTATAGGTCAACTTATAAGTACCAGGGCAGGCAGAGGACTGCAACTAGTGATTTTTACTTATTAATTCTATGGGGGCACCAGTTAACAAAGAGGATACTCAATTAAATTTAGATAGCGACTATATATTTTTGGTGAAATATGCCTAAAATATTGATAAGGTATATTAACACTACAAATGTATTAAACAGTTTATGTGAAATTCAGTTTTAACTGGAGTCTTGTATTTTCACTTTTGCTAAAACTGAAAACCTTACCAGTACACTTTAACATGAAGCTATGAGGATTGCCTGGGTTCATGCTGGTCGGTAATCAGCAATCTATTCGGTTGCCTAGACAGGACACAAAAACATTCTCACCCCACAATTTAGATAAACAAGTAGCATCTAAGCATGGAATAATCTTGACCCTTTGAGGAATCCGTAACTGACGTAACTACCATACCCACTGCTACGATTGATTCCCCACTTCCTCCATTCTTCTCTTTCTGCAACTAGATAGAATTGCACTATCACTTCTTCCTTTTCAAGTCCCGCCTTTCAGGCGGCCCCCAATGGAGAGAAATCTGTCACCCCAAAGGAACCGGCAAAAACGCCTACGTGGAGTTTACAGGAGCGGAAGTAGTCAGATTTCACTCCGAGCCGTAAAGCGCGGCCGGTGTTCTCACCTTCCGGATTACGACAACAGCTCAGACTGTCAGTGCCGGCCTTCCTCGTGTAAGGGGGATCTGCCGGACCTTTGCTAATTCAATTTCTTTCCCATTCCGGGCCCTTCCCTATCGTCGCCCCCTTCACCTTGGATCATGTTCAAGAAGTAAGGACATTGCTGTGGACTCCACGGCTGCTCACAAAGGCGGTGGGGATGAGGGTGGGGAAGAGGGCGAGAGCAACGATCCTCTTTCTCTCTCCCCCGCCCCTGCCATCCTGACTCCCTAAGGTTTTCTATAGTACTGTGCTGTCACTTGCAACTTGCAACACTTCTTTAAGCTTTCCATCCGTAATCCTCGATCGGATTTTGGTCCCTCTACTTCCATTTTTCCGTCTCCTTACCTCTTTTCTTTTGCCCCCTCCCGCAATTCTTTTTTCACTCCTAGGGTTCTACCAATCACATCCTTGCTGTGTGATTTAGGGGCATATCCTCTTGAGCTGAGAGGAGAGCCCTGCACTCGCTGCCATATGTTTATTAGTTATGAACTGAATAAGGGAAGGCTTGACTTCCTGGGTCATGGGAGTGAAGGAGTCTGGGTGACAGGAAGCAAGCGGCCTGTCATGCCTATTGCCTAGTAGCCAGGTTAACCTTGTCTCGAAAATAACGCGATTACCCCGTAGGCTATTCATTGTAAGGAAGACAAAATTCTCTGGGATCCTACATAGTGGGTTTGCCTTCCAGATTTGGTAGACGCAAAAAGCAAAGGGGAAAGGAACATGGGCAAAGGAAGGTGGGTTTTGTGCATGAATTTTTGAACAAAAATATATAGGTATCTTAGAAATCTACATCATCATCATCACATTTTAAAACAGACTCGGCAGGTTAGATAGCCTAACGGGCCAGTTTTTTTGTTGTGCTTGGATTGGTCCTTTTGATGCATGAAGATTTTTTTTTTCAAAAACACATTATTGGTGGAAGTCTCTTTCTTTGAGTAAGATTCTTTGGGAAAGGCATTTTCTGGTTCATTACAGATAATAATGCAAACTGTTTCTCATCCCTCCTCCAGTTTTTTTTTTTTTTTTTTTTTTGTGTGTGTGTGTGTGGTTCTGGGATCGTATTTTAATATGGTATTAAAATGTTTGTTCTGTACCTACCAGAATAAAAGGGAATTGGTACTTTAAAAAACATTTATTTCATAATTATTTTATAAGCATCTAAGTACTTACTTGGGAACGGATGATTAACCAGAACATTATCCTTCAGGTACTCTGATACTTCTGTTTAGCAATGCCTTTTTTTTTCTTGCAAAATCACTTGGCAGATTTGATGAAAAAGAAAATGTGTCCAACTGCATCCAGTTGAAAACCTCAGTTATTAAGGGTATTAAGAATCAATTGATAGAGCAATTTCCAGGTATTGAACCATGGCTTAATCAAATCATGCCTAAGAAAGATCCTGTCAAAATAGTCCGATGGTAAGTCTTTGTTTTTTCTCTATGTAATGCTTCGAGTAGCTGAATAGTAAATGATTAGGTTGTGCTCATTTCAGATATGTAGAATTATTTTTGCATTAACTATTTATAGATTAATGATAAATATTTTTATACCCATGAAAAATGTAGCTGTAGATATTGATTATGATAGAGTTAAAAGAGTTTTTTTAATTTTTTCTGCTGAAGTTAATTGTTTTCATTTGAAGTTGTATTTATTTCAGTTCTATATGGAATTACTTAATAATGGAATTAAAGTGGTAAAAATGTGAAATAAAATTGGTTGTAGCAGGTCATGTTTTTCCTTTTTCTTTACTTGACTGATATGATTGGAAAACCAATGTAAACAATGTTTTTGGCGAGGATCTTTTCTGAAATTTGAAAAATTACTATCCTGGGCCAGGGATATAGTTCAATTACACAGCACCTGCCTGGCAAGCGTGAGATCATGAGTTCAATTCCTGGTACCAAAAAAAAAAAAAAAAAAAAAAAAAAAAAAAACCACCAGAATCTCAAAAAATTACTATCCTTGTGTATGCATGTTTCATGTTGTAAATTTTAAAGGATGTTTCATTTACATTTATTTTTGAAAGAAAATTTCTAACTTGGTACTTTTGTGAAATTTGTCTTACAGCCATGAACATATAGAAATCCTTACAGTAAATGGAGAATTACTATTTTTTAGACAAAGAGAAGGGCCTTTTTATCCAACTCTAAGGTTACTTCACAAATGTAAGTCTTGTTAGAAATGTGCATTTGAGAGTACAGAAAGACAAAAGGAGTTGAAAGTGACTTCTGACAACTAATTTGTTATTTATTAGTATTAGGTAGTAAATATTAGTCAATGCCCATTTTGTGGTAAGTTTAAAAATGCAAATCATCTCATAACCCAAGAAAAAAAATTCACTCAACAAATATTTATTGGACTTGCTATGTGTCAGGCACTGAGCTAGGTACAGAGATATAACTGTAAGGAAAGACAGATATGCTCCCTGTGCTTATGAAGCTACTAGTCTAGTTTGGAAAATAGACAAGAATTAGTTCATTATATGATATGTATTCATAAACTGTGATAGGGGCTGTGCACATTTTCATCATTTAAATCTGTATCTAGATATGCCCAGTGAAGATAATTCTATGAATAGGAAAGCATTGGCTTAATTCGAGAATCTCACTTATCACTAGTTGAGTGTCATGGTCAGATGTTATAAAAACAAATAATATTTATTTCATACCCACATTTGCAGGTTATTAGACTACATATATTAGAAAAGAAAATCCAAGGAAGCTATAATTCGAGTGCACAAGACATTTTCAAATGGGAAATAAAATTTTTGCTTTTCAGTCTGTATTCTAGCCAAAAGACAGAAGAGGAAAGGAGGTGTCTATTGGTGGTGGTGATGGTAGTGGTGACTGAATGAATTTGGCTTTATTTTGTCTTTTGAGACAGGGTCTCACTATGTAGTTCAGGCTGGCCTTGGGCTGGATTTGTAGCCCAGGCTGTTCTTGAATTTGCAAACAATTCTCCTGCCTCAGGCTCCCAAGTGCTGGGATTGCAGGAGTGCACCACCACGCCCAGCTATGAATTTGGCCTTTTGCTAAGAGGAAATAAATTGTGAATTATGGTCAGGAGCAGTAAACCTCTAAGGCAAGTCTTTGAAGAGGTGAAACATTTTAATATTTACCAAGGGAATAATTACATGCATTTGATTAAATATTGATTTTTATCAGGTTAAAATACTGAAAGAAATTGAATCGATACAATAGCAAAAAGGTTTTATAAAAGAAGTTTCTTAGGACTATTTAGGAAATTCAAATGTTATTTTGGCTATGAAATGTTATTGTAGCGATTTTGTTAAATTATTAGGCATGATGTTATTATTGTGGTTTTAGGAGAATGGTTTTATTGTTGGAAGAGATTTGCTTATTTATGGTGAAGCATTATGTCTGAACTTACTTTAAAATGCCAGATGAAAAAAGTGTATGTCTATAAATAGAGATTGAAATAAGAGAATTTTAAGTTTGGGGCCAGCCTTGGCTATAGTGAGATGCTGTCTGAACAAATAGGGGGAGGGAAGGAGGGAAGGACGGGGAGAAAGAGAGGTGCAAAGGGCTAATGAACAATTATTACATTTAGGTAGATATGTGGATATTTCCTGGATGTTGAATGAACTGTTCTTCCAGCTTTTCTATAAGTTGAGCATTGTCATGATAAATTTTGGGGAAAGAATCATTGTGTTTAATGATACTTTGTCAGGGATTGACCCTTTAGAACATTTTAGCTATTGTAATGCAAAAAGCAAGATAATGTGATTTAAAACATGAACTTGGTTTTAGGCAGACCTATATTCAATTCTTAGTGCATGTCATTTTTGGCCAATTACTTAACCTCTTTAAACTCTGCTTTTTTATCTTTAAAATATGAACACTATAGTTGTGTATCTCCTCAGGGTTGTGAAGATTAAATGATATAGTGCACGTAATGTACTTAACACAATGCCTGGACATAGGAGGTATTCAGTATATGGCAGCCTTGATAATGATGTAATAATTGTTCAGTCAGTGTTCACTGCTACTTAAAATCATCATAATTATGATCACAATCATCATCAAGAGGCAGATACTAATGCGGATGAAGACCCAGAAAAAAAATTATGCCTTATGAATAGTAGATGCATTCCTTTAGGTTCCTTTTCTTGGTAAATTGTTTAATTTGGAGCTCTTTGAAGAATTTGTGGTCTTTTGACTTACCTTTCTACTAGTAAGAGGACTAGTGGTAAGGCATTAAAAAAGTAAATATTTTACTTGTTATTATCATTGTAGAGATTCTTTGAAAAGCTTAAAAGGTTTTTTCCCTTAGTCATTGTTTGAAATCCTTCTTTAGTTGTTTGATTATAAATTATTAGTAGACACAAGCATGCATTTTAAAAAAGATTACAAAAGGAATATATGCACATTTTGAAAACAAATATATAGCTAATTAATAAGAATTAATTATTGTTAATGTATTGATGTACTTACATCCAAATATTTCCTGTGTGATGCGTGTAAACACCTTTTTTTCCCCCAGTGCTAGGGACTGAATCCAGGGCCTTCATACTGAGCTACATCCCCAGACATTTTTATTTTGAGACAGAGTTTGCTAAGTTGCTCAGGTGGGACTTGCACTTGTAGTCCTTTTGCCTCAGCCTCTCAAAGTGCTGGGACTAGAGGTATGCACTGCCATACCTAGCTTTTTATTTTGTGGGGAGAGAGGATGCTAGGGATAAAGCCAAGGGCCTTTTAGATGCTTCTGAACTCCACTTCTGAGCAACACTTCTGGCCCCTTTTCTCCTTTTTAAATTGGGCTCACTGTTTCAGAGTTTCTCCTTTTATTAATATCTTGCACTGGTAGGATACGATTGTTATAAATGATAAACCAGTCTTATACCTTATTAATGAAAGTCTGTAGTTTACATTAGGGTTCACTCTTGTATAGTTCTGTGGGTTTTGCCAAACACAAAATGTTTGTGTATCACTGTTAGGGTATCATTCAGCATAATTTTATTGATGTAAATGTGCTCTACCTAGTTACTGTTCTTCTCTTCCCCAACCTCTAGTAATCACTAATCTTTTATTTTTAATTTTAATTTTTTAAAAATCCATTTTATTCAAACATAAAAAGAAAGAAAAAAAGAAGAAAAAAATCTACAAATAGAACTTTAAAGCACATCAATCGGGATAACAATAGTTCACACATCGTACATTGTCAGTTTTCTTTTATTCTGCTTTGTTCACTAAACATTGTATCATGAACATTTCTCAGGGAATCATGCATTCTCCAGAAGCATGGTTTTGTTATAGACTTGCATAATACTTTTTGTGTACATACTTGTTTTATAAGTCTTCTAGCAGTATGTGAGGATGCCAGTGTTCCTAGATGTGCTAGCACTGGGAATTAATTTTCTTAAAATATTTACCAATTTTATTGGCAAAGTTAGTGTTTTAGGTTTATTTTGCATCTGTCAGAAAGTAATGTAATTGGATGAAAATATTTGTTCATGTCCTTTACTTTTTTGTTGCATCTTAAGTCTTGTTAATTTATGTAATTTTTTTTCTCTTGTAGATCCTTTTATCCTGCCACATCAGCAGGTTGATAAAGGAGCCATCAAATTTGTACTCAGTGGAGCAAATATCATGTGTCCTGGCTTAACTTCTCCAGGAGCCAAGCTTTATCCTGCTGCAGCAGATACCATTGTTGTATCCTTCCTCAGTTCTAACTGCTGAAAAAAATGTATTGATTATATTCTTGTCATTATTGGAAGATCCAGGAGCACCTTAGATGTACTCCATACCTTCCTGGTTACATTTGAAGAAACAGGAAGTAGCTTAAAATTTATTTATACTAAATTATGTTTTATCTTGATTGTTTCATAGGATTTAAATAAAACAAGTTACAAGATGGCCATGGTGGTGCATGCCTATAATCCCAGCCATTCTGGAGGTGGAGGAAAAAAGATGGCAAATTCAAGACCAGCCTGACCAATTTGATAAGACCTTGTCTTAAAATAAAATACAGAGGATTAAAGATGGAGCTCAGTGGTAGGGTACTTGCCTAACATGCACAAAACACTGAGTTCAATCCCTTATACTGAAAAAAAAGAAAAGAAAGAAATTATAGTTATTAAAGAGCCCAAACTGCATTGCAGACCAGTAAAAAGACCTTTTGTTATTGGACCTGGGACACCATGTGAAACACTTGATTACTAATAGAAAGGCTACAGGTGATATGGTTGGCTCAGTTTTTTTGGACATCAGTTTGCCATTTTAATTTGATTCACTCAGATACCATGGAGTAGAAACGCTCAAAAAGGAAAAGAATGTATGCAGCGGGTATAGTTTTTCTTTTCTCAAGCCACAGTTTTGTATCAGGAGTGAGAAATATTGGCAATATCCAACTTTTATTTTAAAAATTATTATTTTTTGGATACTGCTGGAGGTTAAACTCAGGGCCTTGCATATGCTAGGCAAATGCTCTATCACAGCTATATTGCTAGTCTGTTTTATGTTTTTATTTTGAGATAGGGTTTTGCTAAGTTGCCCAGGCTGATCTTGAAGTGATCCTTCTGCATTAGTCTCCTGAGTAGCTGGGATTACAGGTGTGTAGCACTGAACCTGATCTGAAAAGTTTTTTTTTTTTTTTTCCTGGCAGTAGGGATAGAACCCAGGGCATCATATACTAAGCATGCACTCTACAATTAAACTATATTCCTATACCTTAAAGTGGTTTTTTTAGGGTTTCTCTTTGTTGTCTGAAAGAGAAATCTCAGCATCCTGAATAGTATTTTTTGATTTGTTTTTGCCATTCTGGGGACCCAATCCAGAAGTACTCTATCACTAAGCTACACCTTAGGCCCCCTTTTTGTTTCTTCTTTTTTTAATCTCCCCTTTTTAAAAAATTTGAATAGGATCTTGATTAATTTTCTAGTCTGGCCTTGAATTTGGGATTTTCCTTTCTTAGTCTACCAAGTAACTGGGATTATAGGTGTGTACTACCTCATGTGGCCCTAAATCGTTTTTAAGGATCTGTTCAACTCATGTAGCTGGATAATTCTGCACTATTTCTATTTCTGCAGTACTAATTCAGATATATTATGGATTAAGTATGTTTTGTGCACTAGTCCACAGAGGAAGCCTTGCTCTCCAGTGGTCATTTGCCTCAGGTTGAGGAAAGGCGTGGGGAAATCACTATGGAGTAAGAGTACCCCTGGAGTGGGTTTAAGAGTATGTCTTATGCTCAAAAGCAGGCTATCCTCTGTTGTGGCAGTTATAGCTCAGGGGGAGAGTAAGTTGTGTGTTTACATTTTAGGAACAGCTTATGTTGATATTAATACAAGTCACATAATAGGTGTTCATATATTTCTGAAAAATGGATGGATAAATTGAAAGCCAGTAGAGAAAAGTATTCTGTGAGGACAGTCTACTTTTTTAGCTTTATGGTTTCTTTAAGTGCTGATTGATGTTTTGTTTTGGGCTTTCCCGTAAACAGAACTTTTCCTAGTACCTAGACTTTTTTTTTTAGTTGAGTTTTCCTATGTTGCCCAGCCAGTCTTTAACTCCTGTGCTCAAGCCGTGCTCTTGCCTCAGCCTTCTGAGTAGCTTGGATCATAGAAGGTATATGTTACCACACCTGGAAACTTCTAAAAAATAATGCATATTTTGATCTGGGCTTAGTGTTGCACACCTGAAATCACCACATTCAGAAGACAGAGTCAGTAGGATCATGAGTTCAGGCCCATCCTGGGCTACATAGTCACTTCAAAGACAACCTGGACTACATAGTGAAATCCTCAAAAAATGGATTTTTAATATTTTGAAATAATTTTATAGTTTTCAGGAAATTGCAAAAAATAGCATAGAGAGTTCTTGTGTACCCTTGATCCTTTAAAAATACATATTGCAGTGTTCAGCATCCCAGAAGCTCCAAAGGACAACCAAGTCTATTTGGGGTTGAAACTTACATAGGGCATTCAAAATAGAATGGGAATATAATTATGATTTTAATCTATCCTTTACATAAAGATACCAGTCAGTGATCAAAACAGAAAGAATTGATACTTATTTCACCTTTCAGTGTTTATGTTCAAGAAATTGTGTCTTTTTCTATGATGTATTCTGTTTTTTGTTGGTATGAGGTTGTAGTATTAACATTGAAACTTGAAACCAAAATGATTATTAGATTTCATTCATGTAACATTTATTGTGTAGAGTGTACCCACAGACTCTCTGAGCTCCTCACTCTCAAAAAGTCAAGGTCTAGGGATGACACAGATGGGTTCAAAGTGACCAACAGGTTACATGTTCATTAGAAACCCTCTTCCCAAGACATTTTGTGAGATACGTATTTTTCTTAGCTGTGTATTTTCAGGCAATCATGGCAGAAGGAAAACAGCATGCTCTATGTGTTGGAGTCATGAAGATGTCTGCAGAAGATATGTAAGTCTCACTTTAGGTCCTCTTAGCTTTTACGAGATGAGTAAACAAGCCAGGAAGCATCAGAATTATACTGAAATTTACTGTCAATTCATACCATATCTTATAACTATCTAAGCAAACAGCCTCATTTCTGATTTTTTCTGTTAGGAAGCCATTGAAACCTAGTTTGCCTTCAGGATTGCATTCTTTCTTAAGAACTCTGAAAAGAACTCATTGCCAGGACAGCTGTTTTGTATGTATGTATGTGATACTTTAGCAATTTTTATGTAGTGTTATTTAAATAGAGGGAGAAAACATTTTGCTGCTAGCTTTTAAAGAAGCACTAGTTTTTATTTTAGAACTACACAGAAAGTCTTACTTTCTGATCTAGTGTTATAAGACATGGGGAATATTAGAGAACTACTAAGTATATATTACCAAAATATCAGCAAAATATTTAAAACTTTGGAAACCATTCGACGACCAAAATGACCTCTACAATATTTTTTCAGAGATAATGCAATAGTTTGATATTTGGCTGATCTGGTAATGTCATTCCTCTGCATATGTAAACTCAGTAATTACTGTTAAAATCACTTTAAAACATGAACTAGCCAGGTATGGTGGCACGTACCTGTAATCTCAGCACTTGGGAGAATAGAAGGATCACTCTAAAGTTGGAGGCCAGCCTGGGCTACATAAGGCCAGCCTAAATTACATCATAGTGAGACCCTCCCATCTTAGACAAACCATGAACTAAAACAGCAATTACCTTAATATAGACAATAATAGAAGTGATAGCAATAAATTTTCTACAAGTGGCCCAATAATTATAAAATAAACATGTACTTTGAATTATGTTTACCATGTTTAAACCTATAAAAATACATTTATATGTTCTTTTCCCTTTTCACAGTGAGAAAGTCAACAAAGGAATTGGCATTGAAAATATCCATTATTTAAATGATGGGCTGTGGCACATGAAGACATATAAATGAGCCTCAAAAGGAATGCACTTGGGCTAAATATGGATATTGTGCTATATCTGTGTTTGTATTTGTGACAGCATGAAGATAATGCCTCTGTGGTTATGCTGAATAAATTCTACAGATGCTAGAATCCTGTTTTGAATATTATTATTATTATTTGGTACTAGGAATTGGACTTAGGATCCTGTGCTTGCCAGGCAGGCGCTTTGCCACTGAGCTATATCCCTGGCCCAAAAATTATTTTAATTTGACTTAAACTCAAGTTAAAATTGGGTAGCAAACTTGGACATTAAAAGGTATCTGGTAAGTAACTAAGCAGCAGCATAATGTCCTTTCTTAGGCTAATTAGATAAGCTAAGTTGGTATTAGACTTGTCCATTTATGGTGGAACCCCAGACAATTTGTCTAATTAATAAAGCTGGAAGCTAGCCTGAGAATTGTATCCCATTATCCTAGGGCACCCAACAGTGCCCTCTTTTGTACCTGTGGGATGTGAATTTGTGTGTGTGTGTGTGTGTTTAAACTTCATTATGGAAAGCTCCAAACATATCCAAAAGTGTAGGGAATAGTATACCAGACTTTTTTCTTTTTTTGGTACTGGGAATTGAACTCAGGACTTTGTACTTGCTAGGCAGGCACTGTGCCACTGAGCTGTATCCCTGGCCCTGAACTTTTCTTTGTAATCATCTAGCTTCAATTTATGGCTGTCTTTCATCTATACTTCAATTAACTGTTTCCCATTCCCCAGGTACTTTGAAGCAAATCCCAGACATTTTGTCATTTCATTGTAACTACCTTAATATATATCTTTTAAAAGGCAAGAGATCTTAAAAAAGAAAAACAAAAAAAACTGTATATGGCCACAATAGTGTGATCATACCTGGAAAGTTTAACCTGGTTTGCTTGAATTAGGCACTAGACAAGATCTGTGTATGATTCTGGTTGCTATTTGTCTTTTGAAATTTATAAATTCTCTGTTTATCCTTTAAATTAGATCTCATTTTTTGTTTGATTTTTGGTGCAGTGGATGGAACCCAAGACTTTGTACATGCCAGGACAGTGCTCTACTACTAAACTATATCTCCAGCTCTATTCTTTATTTCTTGGTGGGTGAGGTTTGAAACAGGATCTCACTATGTCATTCAGACTGATATTGAATTCACTATGTAGTCCAGGCTGGCCTCAAACTCAGGACATCCCTCCTGCCTCAGCCTCCTGGGTGCTGGAATTACATGCATATGCCACCACATCCAGCTCCAGCCCTATCCTTAAATTATTTAAAGGAATCTAGTTTTGTCTTGTAAAATTTCTGTATATATTCTGAATTTTGTTGCTGCTCACTGTGAAGTACTTTAGTTTTTAATGCCCCTATATACCCTGTAAACAGGCTTGATCAGATTAAGTTTCAAAGTTTTAAAATTTTTATTTATTTATTTATTTTTAGTTTCAAAGTATCTCCTGTTAAGCAAAATTATAGTAAAAGATGCCCAGAACTTCAGGATTTGGGTTTCCATCATATTCTCCAAAGAATGTTTCTCCTTTTGTGAAGGCCATGAACATACTTTACTAAGAAAGGTAATCTGGGGCTTGAGATTTAGCTCAGCGGCATAAGCGCCTGCCTTGCAAGTATGCGGTTGTGAGTTCGATCCCTGGTACCGATAAAAAAGGAAAAGAAAAAAAAAAAACCAAAAACCAAAAAACAAACCGAAACAAAAAAAAGTAATCTGGGGAAGTTAAAAGATAAATTGTGAACTTACTTAGTGATAAAGGCTTTTTTCCTAATAATCTTGCTATTATTTTAGTATCAGCCATCTTCATTTGATTGTTTACCAATACATGAACTGTGATTTTATTTTTCAGATGGATGCAGACATTTACAAGACTGTGGTGACCTGTATTACAGTTAGAAGTTGGTGAGAAAGGTGAGGGTGGATAGTAAAGAGAGATTGTTTGGCTGTCTGCATTCCAGCTGGGCCTCCCAAGATATAATGTAGGTGAATATAGATGTAGGGCCTGCCCCCAGATTAAGAAATGGCTTCTCATTGACAAACCACATAATACTTGAAGGTTACCTAGTTAGAACACAAGTTTGTTAATTTATAGCAATGAACCCAATCAATTAGTAAACAGAAATTTTCTTGGATAAAAGGAAAGGTAGATAACTGGAGTATAATATTTCATCTGGGCTGGCATAAGACTTGGAGTTTATCCTGGTTTATCATTAATTGGAATGCTTATCTGCCAAAGTCTTGTTTCTTATCCTATAGAGATGCCCTGATATTTTACTTTCTATTTCTTTTAAGTTCTATGTATAATCTTTTTCTTTGGTTTTGACAGTTATATTCTACAATTTATGATACTGCTTTATTACTCATGCTGGGTACATAAAAATGTAATAGTTTATCATCAATGCATTTGGAAATCATGTGTCAGGAGATAAACAGATATTCTTATTTTGTTCCAGCTTATTGGTTTCAGATTCCTATGTCTCCCCATTTGAGTTAGAAGACACCTCAGCTGAGTCTTATATCTCCTTATATTCTTTAAATGAATATGTGTCATGTCAAAAACAAGCTTTAGACATTTATTTTTGTGTTAGTAGGAGCTGAATTGAGTCTTTGCACTGAGTTACATCTCCAGCCCTGTTGTCACTGTTACTGTTTTATATTGAGATAGGTCTTGTTAAATTTATAAATTACTCAGGTCCCACTCAAATTTGTGCTCTTTCTGTCTCAGCCTCTGAGAGTGATTACATGTGTGTACTACAGTGCCTGCCTATTTATTCGTTATTTTTATTATTATTACCATTACTATGCAGTACTGGAGATTGAACCCAGGGTATTTACATGAGCTACATGTTTCCTGTGTTTTTAATCTTTGAGACAGGGTCTTGCTAAATTGCCCAGGCCGGGCTTAAGTTTATGATCCTGGCTGGAGATGTAGCTTAGGGGCACAGTGCCTGCCTGCCTGGAAAGCGTGAGGTTGTGAGTTCAATTCCTGGTATCAAAACAAAATAAAATTTATGATCCTCCTGCCTTAGCCTCTCAATGCTGGGATTACAGGTATGTTCCACCATGTCTGGCTTGTACCTTTATTTTTGATGGTAAGATAATGTTAAGTGACTAAGATTGCATATGAAGCGATGACTGAAAAGGCATATATAAACACAGATTACAGAAGTTAAAACTTTTCATTACCTGGTTTCTGAAATAAGTTATTCTTGTATCTAATCCCTCTTACAAAAATAGAGAACACTTTTTGAATATTCACTATCAGCATCTGTGCTTGTTTTTGTACTGGGCTGAAGTAAACTGACTATGTTGCCTTGGTGATGTGGACTAAATATGAATGTTTCTCACTTCCCCTGGGTCTATGGCCTCAGCTCATCAATTTTAATCAGGGGTTTCACTACATATGCAAGCCTTTTCAGTTTCTAAACATTAGGTCATGCGTGGAAGCCAATTCCAAAGCTTAAACTAGCAGATACATCAGCCCCTTCTCAGTACTAAGCTAGAAGGAAAATTTACACACATGCTTGAGAGAAGGCATACAGAGAAAATCTGTTTTTTTTTTCAGGGAGTGTGTTCATTAAATTTCAAAATTAATTTTGTGTTAAATCAACCTTCAGGCTAGCCATTCTTCTATACTGACTCACTTTTACTCAGCCAAGATCAGTTCAACTCGGTGAGCATTTACTATCTACTAGTGATGTGATATAAAGATGACTAATACGTAAGTACGCCTCTTAAGGAGCTTCTTGGCTAGTGAGTAAAGAAACGTTACATTTTAAAATATTTGGGTAATGGTGACAGCCAATATTAATTTATAAAGTCGCTAGGAATTTACAAGTGCTTTTCTAATTTCAAATCATACATGTGTCAAATATAAAAATATCCTTTAGATTCTATCCAGTA
Organism: Cavia porcellus; assembly: GCF_034190915.1. Taxonomy (NCBI): domain Eukaryota; kingdom Metazoa; phylum Chordata; class Mammalia; order Rodentia; family Caviidae; genus Cavia; species Cavia porcellus. Next base: position 82,203,143 of record NW_026947486.1, read on the forward strand.
TGAGGTTTAAAATATCCAGATTTCTTAGCGTTTCTTCAATATTCCATCTCAGATGGTTGTCCCATTTCCAGTGGCATAAGGGCTTGACCAGTCCTCATTCAGTGGACTGTTAATGTGGTTTGGGTTGTATTCTGTTGGCAGCTACATTTTTCTTTTTTTTTTCTCTTTTTACTTGTCCTTGGACCCCAGACAAAAGCAGTTGGATTTATCCCAGGAGTAGTCATGAACATTTCCAATTTGAGGGATTTGATATTCCCTAAACAGAAGGTTACATGGCATTTGCCAAATAATGATTATATTCATTAGATATCACAAACTTGGAAAAAGAAATAATGATTATATTCAGCCAAGTTTTCCCTCTATACAAATCAGCAACTACACATGCAGCATCTCTCAGTATAGTACTTCACAAGTCATAAGAATGGCATTTTACTAAATTTGCTGAGGCATTTCATTATATTTCACCTTTTGTTCATGAGAATATTAATGCATCAATGATCTATTAATAGAAGTAAGAAATGAATATATGCTCAAATGTAAATACTTTATATAGGTTTTTTAATTTTGAGACTGTATCTCTCAAGGTTCTTCAAGAAACACAAAATGATTCCAATTTCTTTTTTATTTAATTTTTTAATGATTCCAGTTTCTTTTCTTTTTTTTTTTATTGGTACCAGAGATCAAACTCACAACCGCCTGCTTGCAAGGCAGGTGCTTATGCCACTGAGCTAAATTCCCAGCCCATGATTCCAGTTTCTAAAGGAGTGTCCACTAAGATTTGTAATGGGGAGACTGGGGATTTAGCTCGGTGGCATAAGTACCTGCCTTGCAAGCAGGCAGTCGTGAGTTCGGTCTCTGGTACCGATAAAAAAAAAAAAAAAAAAAAGATTTGTAATGAAAGAACAACAGTGAAAATGTATATATTCTTTGTCAGTGCAACTATCATTTCTGAGGTTTGAAGCAATCAGAAATTTACTCAAATTAATAACGTATAAGATTTAGGCAATTAAAATATCTTGGATTTCCTGTAGAACACTTAGGTTTAACGTAATTTATCCTATTAAGGCAGTAAAAATTAAACTAAATATAACTGTATATATTCTGGAGACTGATGTATGTAAATGTATTATACTTTCTTTTTTTTGATTTTTTTTAAAATTTTATTTAAGGAGAAAAAAGCAGAGAAAGGGTACAAGTTATACAGATTTACTGTATACAGATTTACAGATTTTATTAAAAAAATAAACAGTAGGAAATCACTAGTTAATGGATTACATATTGTCATCTTAGTAATAATTGTTCAAGTCACAAAATTAAAGCTTGTAAAGTGGACATTCCAACAGTGAGACTGCAAACAGTTCTGTTCAATGATCCAACAAAACTCAGTGATATCATTATCTATCTTATACACTTATATATACATGCAGTTATATCCTTTAGAGCACTTCCTTTTCCTCTCTTTTGTACCATGACAATTACCCATTTTGGGTGTTGCTCCCACAGTTCTTATTACTTTTTTGGAAGGGAGTAGAACCAAATGTGACATAACAGAACAGAGTCAATCAAATCAAAAGGGTGGACACAATAGATAATGTAAAACATAATACAAAGTGATCAACAATGGTTACCATAATGCCTCCCGCTATCTCTAATAGAATTGCCTATATCATCAGTTATAATAAAATTGAACAAAACAGTAAAGAACAAAACCAAAACATTGGAGACATTATAGGTCTTCAAAAGTAGATAATAGTCAATGAGAATGGACGTTATAATGAATCTCACTATCTTCACAGCTGTTGCTTAAACTTTCGAACCTGATACTATCAAGCAAAACAGAATAGGGGGACATCAGTCAAAAACAAGATGGTGAGAGTAATACAGGGCTTTAAATCAAGATAATGGAAAGTCAAAGTAATGTATTATACTTTCTATGTGCTTTTTCCTTTGTATGTGTGCTGTTACACTTTGTATGATAGGCAAAATACCGAGTAGATAGCACCAACTATAATATCAGTTTAACATTTTATTAAAATACCTTATTCTTAATATCAACATACACTTAAGTAAGCACTACTGAAGTGCCACACCACCAGAAGATCAGAAGTGAATGAACAAAATGAGGACTAGTTTTTAAATCAATGTTGAAATTATAAGGCAAGTTACTTCAATGAGGCTAGCCCTTTAGAGAATGTAATTTATGCACAGAAAGAATTAAGCGAGACGATTCACTGGAATTTCTTCTAATAATATCATGTTTATTAAGAAAAGGTCATAGAGAGCAAAAATAAAAAGATGCTTTTTTTTTTCTGTACCAGGGATTAAACTTGCGACCTCTTACTTGCCAGGCAGGCACTTATGCTGCTGAGCTAAATCTCTGGCTAAAAAGTGCTGTTTAATATTTGCCTCAGTGCAAAAATTAAAGAATTCTGTTTTATCATTCCAATGGAACTTTGGGAAATCAAAGATGAATTAATGAAGTAATTGTGTGTGTGTGAGTGTGTGTATCTTTTTGAGACAGTCCAACTATGCAGTTCAGGTTGGCCGTGAGCTCACTTTGTAGCCCAGGCTGATCTCATACTCACAGCAATCCTCCTGCCTTGGCCTCCTGAGTGCCTGGATTACAGGCGTGCACCACCATACCTGGCTTAGTGAAGTAATTTGTATTTAACATTCTAATTGATACAGACAATGCCTATGCCTCACGATTAATATCAAATTTAATTAAGTGGATTGTTTTGACAATTAGTGTGTTTGAAATACAGCAAATACATAAATTATCACTTGTTTCAAATGACTAAAAAGAGCTGCATTAGAGGAAGGAAGGAAAAAAAATGTGTAACCTTGAGAAATAGTTGAAAATTGAGCTACAGGCATCAGTCTTATGTGGAAAACTAATTCAACAGGGTGTGATGTCCAAAATATGGACAACTTCTTAATATGAACTAAATTGGGTTACCTTTTAGGCAAAAACATTGTAAAGTTAAATGAACTAAATCACTAAAGCATTCTTAAATCTCAATGTAAAAGTAGAAAGCATAATTTTCATATCATAATTTTATTGCTCTTGTTTCATTTATCAACTTTAGAATACTTTAGCTTTATCCAATATGTGAATATAGAGGACTTCAAAGACATTCTCTTCACTTTCATTGCGAATGTCCTTAGAACTCTACAATAGGAAAAAACTTAGCTAGATTTGAAAGCTAACAAAGATTTTCCCTTATTTTAATTCTTTCCTTTTATTTTTGGTACTGTGGATCGAACTCGTGATCTTGTGCTTGTCAGGCAGGTGCTTATGCCGCAGAGCTAAATCCTCAGCCCTTTATTTTAATTTTTAATGATAAAACTTGTCAGTGATAAATGTTAGCTTTCTTAATCTCCTGTGGTAAGATAAATAATTCTGATATGCATAAGCATACAAAAGACTTGGTTTTTAGTAATAAATCACTGGTTCTAAATAAGTGCTTGTTTCAGAAAGTACATTTCTCCAAACATATGCTCTGAAAACAAATTCAATTCCCTTTTTGTCTAATGAGAAGCTAGACTGGGGAGTCTTATGAGGTGGGCAGCCCATTTTTATTCTTGGCAACTTCTGTTTTGAAAGGGGACACTTTCTTTGTCTCCAAAGTATGAGGTTGTCCTATGCTGACGCATGGTAAAGTGCTGAGGCTTGGAATCTTGCAAACCAGTAAGAAGATTTCATGATGAAACTGCATGTTGATTTGACACAGTCTATTAATAGTCATTGGATGAGGTTAAATTTGAGGCAGCCCTTTTCTGTTGTTTTGCAGTGCTGGGGATGGAACCCAGGGCCTTCCAAATGCTAGGCAAGTACTCTACCTTAAGCACACCCCTGAGGCAATTTTTTGGTTTGTCCAGACCAGGTTTCCGATGCCCTTGAGTTCAGTATGTGTTCACACTGCCCTCGTGAACTCACTGTACACCACATGGCTTCAGATTTGTGGTGATCCTCCAGCCTTAGCTTCTCAAGTGTTGGGATTATAGGTATGCACTACTATGCGTGGCTTACTCTGAGGCAGTTTTTAAAGCACCATGTACTTCTAGTTTTGCTTCCCTGTCTATAGGCCCTGGAGTTTCTGTTTCTGCATACTGATATTTTAACAAATGTTTAGTTTTTCATAATCTGAAACATTTTATGCAATTCAGGCTGATTACTATTTATATCAGTCCAAATGCTAAACCATTCAAAATTCATTTTTAAAGTCAAAATTACTCTTACACATCTGGACTGAACTGGTCAGAATGAAGAGAGTTCTTTTTGTCCTGTAGGCTCTGAACAGCTTTCTTAGGAGAGTTAACTTATCCATCATTAGGATAAACTATGCTTTGTATTATAATTCTTTTTATAATTTGCTTATGTAAACATTTTATATTTAAGAAAGTTTGACTTAAAATATATTTGAATATAAAGTAGAAAAACTTCATTTTAGTGTAATATCTGTCTCCTGAGTAGGTTTCAAACAGCACGTGACTGGAACACATTTTTCACTGGTGTTGCTTTATTCTTTTAAAAATAGGGGCAGAAATCTGTTGTATTTGACCCGATTAAAATTCTATATTTTATTTTATTTTTGTACTAAGGAATGGAACTCACGACCTCATAGTTGCCAGGCAAGTACTTATTCTGCTGAGCTAAATCCCTGGCCAAAATTCTGTATTTTATAAAATTCCTGGAAAGGAGTCCACAAAGTAGTTCTGCTTTCTTGCTCTTGAATGCAAAGGTCCGAGAGGTGGTATATGACCTCATTAGTGTCTGGGTGTTGTCAAGCATTATCCTTTTAAGGACCAAAAGCCTGGATGCATTTATTGGGATGCAGCAGTTTCACTTTTACAATGTGTTTTTGCCAATATTAGGAGAAATATCTTGATTAAAGTATGGGGAGATAGAAACTGTTATCAGTTTGGGCAGTTGGGTCCCCGTAATACCTAATATGTCAAGGGGAAAGATGATCTAAGCTAATGTTCTTAAAAGTAATTTATGAATTTCTTTGTAAGAATATTTATGAAAAAGCTGTTTCAGGAAAAACTGCTTATCATATGTTATATGCATAGGTGTTACTTAAACCTATTGAGTTACCTGGTAAATTCAAATGTTCAATACCAGCTGTTATATCAATATTTTAATATTTAATATAAAAGGCTGTTATATATTTAATTGCTTAGAGTGCTAGTTAAACTTGTTTGGCTGAGCAAGAGGGAAAGGGAAATAACATTTTCTGAGTGCTTACTACATGTAACAAGCCCTAGTTATGTATCTTGCTTAATCTTTATGGATTTTATGAGACAGACTGAAATTCTTATTTTACAAACAAGGAAACTAAGGCTTAGGTTATGTAACTCACCAGAAGACATATATGGTAGCTAACAAATGGCAGGATTAGAATTTAAACCTGTGTCCACCTAACCACAAAGACTATGTTCTGCAGAAAACTGCCTCACATATTTAATAAAATGTTAACCTTCGCCCACAGTTGAGCCACCGTACATGGATTATGGAAGAGATGTAAATTGGCAAGATGTAAATGTGGGCAGGATTTGAATGAGATGCCTGAGATGCTCACACAGTGTCTCACTTGTGCAGCTGAGGAAACTGTTTTTTTTTTTTTTAATTTCCCTCTTTAACAGCAGGGTACACTGGAAGAATTTTTAGAAGCTGACTCAGTTCTGAGATCTGAACTTTTCCAATTATGAGTCCTCTTCAAGCCAGGTGATTTGTGACCATTTAGAAGCCTTTGCTGGATCTTTAGAAAAAGAAACAAGGGAAGGCTAGTTAAGATGTGGGGCAGTGAAGGGGGAAAGTAGTGAATATGTGGGTTGGGAGCATATTGAGACAATCTCCTTATGCAGTTCAGGATGGCCTTGAACTCACTATGTAGCTGTTGTAGTCAGGAGTTGTGCAGAGAACAATTAGAATGAGGACATGGAGTTTATAATATTATTTTATAATGGTCACCAGGAGTTAACACAAGTAAATGCAGGAAATCTATCCACAACACCAAAGACATAGAATATTTAGTCAAGGGCCTAAATTCCACAGCAATGTCCCACATGAGTCCATATGAAAACCCAGAGCTCATGACAATGCCTTCCACGAGTCCAACTGGAGGTCCAGAGCCCACAAGAAGGACTCACGCCAGTCTCTTTTACGGATCCGTGCCTGGAAGGCCCAAAGGTCAGTGGTGGAAGCCAGAAAGTCTATGCCAGTGAGGTGAAGGAGCTGTGCTGGTGGGATTTATGCTGGAGCTGCGAAGTCACACTCACAACAAAGACCAGGGCTGTCCTGAAAGGCACCACAGCCATCCTCAGCGACAGAGGCCCCAAGCTCCTCCGATGATAGCCACAGCCGAGTACATGCCAGGAAGCCAGTGTGACGAGCTCATCCTGGAGACCAAGTGGCACTTTTCTTCCCCTCTGGAGCCAGGAAGCAATGCTCGATGTGAAGACCAAAGCTCCAAGAGAATCTAACTGCTTAAACAGCAACTCATAGGAGAACCCACAATGCCTCAATGCAATGCAATAACGCATGAACGCCTTAACTCTTTCTCCTTCTCCATGTATTTATGCTGGCAACTTTCCTCAGGTGGAGCATCTTTGCTTAGTGCCATGCTGATGTAATCCAGGTGGCGTTAAATTGACCACCAGTTCTTAATCCATAACAGTAGCCCAGCCTGACTTTGAACTTGCCGCAATCCTCCTGTCTCAGCCTCCTGAGTATTTGGAACACAGCTGTGTGCCACCATGCCCAGCTAACATTAGTAAATACTGAAATTAATAACAGTACTTTTAGCTGTTACAATTTAAGGGGAAAAGGTGAGAGATTTTGCTCCAAATACAATGATTTATTTTGAGAAGAAAGATCCAGTGATTGAACTCATGCAAAATGGTATACTAAAAGTCAGATTTCTGTTTCCAGTGCATTCAAGAAAACCAGAAAAATAAACACAATTTTTCCAAAATCCTTTTCTCTTATTCATCTTTAACCTTGAAGATCTTCACATTTATGCAGTTTGTTAGTCCAGTGATGCACAATATGGGAACCATTACCTAGTACATTACGGGGCTGCTGAGCACTGGAAATGTGACTAGTTTGAGTGAGATATGCTGTAACTGTAATACATCTTGGAATAAAAAGATAATAAAACTGCGAATTTCTGTTGACTGCCTATCAAAATAATATTTTAGATAAATTGAGTTAAATAAAATTTAACTCAAATTTATTTTTCCATTCTTTAAATGTTCTATAGCATTTTATCTTTGATGGAGTTGGGGTTGTTGAGTGTGATTGATTTTTTTTTTTATCAGTACCAGGGATCGAACTCACAACTGCCTGCTTTCAAGGCAGGCGCTTATGCCACTGAGCTAAATCCCCAGCCCCATGATTATGTTTAAGTTAAAGTATAGAGAACTTTTGGGGGAGGCTTGAGAAGTATTTTTGGATTCTTTGTATGCCAAAAGAAAGGTAACTTCTGTAAATATGTGCTCTTCACATAACTATTCAGGCATGTATTTAACGTACTCAAGTTAGTCTGTACAAAAGAAGCAATGTTCTCAACAAAGGGGAAATTAGTGATATGTCATCATTAAATCTGCTTTTTAGCAACCTTAATGTAGATGTGCCCTGCTTTAAGAAAACCCAATAGATGAGTTTAAATGCATAATAGAAAAATCTGGGCATTATATGGGGATCGAACTCAAGACCGCCTGCTTGCAAGGCAGGTGCTTATGCCACTGAGCTAAATCCCCAGCCCCCTGTAAATCAGTTTTAATACATAAGAAATGTTTTACTACATCAAAACAAAAAAGCCAAGCGATTGAATACATTATTTTGCTCTAGATCTAATGCTGGCATGCACCACCATGCCCAGCCTAATGTTTTTTTTTTTTTTTTTTTTTAACTTTTTCCTTTTTATCGGTACCGGGGATCGAACTCACGACTGCCTGCTTGCAAAGCAGGCGTTTATGCCGCTGAGCTAAAAACCCAGCCCCCAGCCTAATGTTTTAATTTTGAGAAGGAATTTCCAGCAACTGAACTCATGTAAGGAGATGGTCTTGGGCTGCTGCTTTCAAGACTACCAGAAAAAAAGATTTATGTAACTTTGAGAACAAAATCAAGATTGCTTTCATTTACATCTCAGCCAGGAGTAGAGAAGTGTTATCTCACTTCTGGATTGCTTAAACCAATGTCCACTGTGGTAGCCATTAGCCATAGGTAAATTATAGTCACATCCATGATCTCCTTCCATTAGATTTTCATTCTAAATTTCCCCAACTGCAGTAGAATTACAGTTAGTGTTTGGCTACTGAATGTGTTATTTTCTACATTAAGCCACCTGCATATATGGAGATTAGCTGTTAACTGAATTCTTTGCATGCCAAAAGAAAGTTAACTTCTGTAAATATATGCTCTTCATATAACTACTCAAGCATGTAATATTTTCTTTACTACTGATTCAGATTTTATTTATCTGACTAGATATACCTCCAAATAGCATGTTACTTGAGACATTTTATAACATTTATGTATAAAAATACAATTAAGAGCATCAATTTAAATGGCCATGTTACCTTAGCACTTATTGGCAAATAAGGAAATGTATTCTCTGACAGTGATACAACTTTGATACACTAACATAACTAAAGAAAATATATAGGCAGGGGGCTGGGGATTTAGCTCAGTGGCATAAGCGCCTGCCTTGCAAGCAGGCAGTCGTGAGTTCGATCCCTGGTACCGAAAAAAAGACAAAAAAAAAAAAAAAAGAAAATATGTAGGCATTTGGGGCAAGTTGACACAATAGAAAAATAATATATTGTGAGGGCAGTGTGTATCATTACTGTATTCATACTGAACATAATCCTGTCGTAATTGTACCTGGGACCACCTAGGGTGCTTGATAAAGGGATTTTATTCTTCACAATAACATTTTAACTAAAGTTCCAGTAAAGAGCAGAGAAATTAAAGGATCTGCCCACTACCCTGATGATAAGTAATTTCAAGTCCAAGGCCACCTGAGGAAATTTTTTTTCTGATTTGCTAAAGCTATAGGAGACCATTAGCATCATGATGCCAGTTACACACAATACTGATATCTAAAATGACATGGTCTCATACCCTAAGGGAGCTCATCATCTGACTCAATACAGCATGTGCTAGCCAGATTGTAGGACAAGTCAACTCCAAGCATTACACACCTGAGTGCAGAAGCAATTTATCCACCCTTGGGTAAAGATTCTGGTAACTCCTGGAATTAGGCAAATGGTATGGCAATCCAATATGGATGGCAAGTTAGTTTTCAAACCAAAAACATGGTTCAGAGTATGAACCATTAAAAAAGATTCAAGCTGGACATGCTTATAATCCTACAACTCAGGAGAGTTTTGTTCTCTGAGACAAGAGGATCTCTGTGTAGTTCAGGTGGGTCTTAAATTTATAGTGATCCTCCTTCAGCCTCCTGACTGCTGGGATTACAAGCATGCACCACCATACCCCACAGCTGTGTATTTTGAGAAAACAAATTCACTGGCACTTAGGGAGGCTTAGAACATAAATTTATATTAACACAGAGCTGAAATTGTACTTTGATAAAAAATTCATGGCTAGAGATTCATTTGTGTATATTAAAAGCTGATAAGACATGTTAAAAATTTTGATTAATCTACAAAAAAGCATGCCACACAGGTTTTTAATGTGCATACTTTAGAATTTATTACATATTTATAAATATATGCTTTATTTAAAAATTACACTTATTTAGTTTTTTTGGTACTGGGAATCAAACTCATGGTCTTGCACTTGTCAGGCAGGCACTTATGCCTCTGAGCTAAATCCCTGGCCCTTACAAATTATATTTAAAACATGTATTTCTAACACATTCTTGTGTGTCTTAAAGGAAACAATACCACCTCATTTATAAAATACACTAATAAACTTCTTTGGGGAGGTATGGGGCATCAAACACACAACCTCATGCTTGGCAAGCGGATGCAGTACCCCTGAGCTATATCTGTGGACCCTACTAATAAACTGTAACACCAGTTATACCAAATTAGAAAAGGAAAAGAAATATAGCTCTGTGTTGGATATGTATTTATTACTATAAATAGTTATAACACGTTTTATATGGGGATGAAATACATGCTCTTTTTCCACTTCTCAGTCATTGTCCGAACCATTTGGAGGTAAGAAGATCAATGCGTCATTGAAAGTATGTCCAAATGCCCTAAGACGGTATACCCCGTACATCATCACATGCATCTGATTAGGAGTCAGTCCATTAAAAGTAACAGCCATATCAGAACAGCATCCTTCTACTACCTGGTTGGGATGATTGCTCATTGCCTCTTTAATAAAAAGCCCCACGGATTTGGTATTAAATACATCTTTTCCTTCAGCATCTTCTGCATTTTCTGCAAACACTCCAGCATATTTTAGGCAGACAGCTAGCTGCTTATCTTCAGATATCTTCCAAATCATTCCTCCCTGCTCAGGACACTTTTCAGGGATGTTCAGAAGGCCATTAAGTCTTTTCATTGATTCTATACTTAACACAATTCCTCCTTCCACACTCACATATTCAAGGTCTCCAGATTTTATAGTGTGGCCTATATAGAAAGGCTGTGATGGATCCTTTTTTAACAGAAAGTACTTTAGGTTTTCAATAATAGCAAATGTAGTGGGGCGTGCAAGGAAGAACCAGTTGTACTGGTCATTATACTTGTCAAAGGCATATTTATAAGCTTTCCTCATCATTAGCCACATGTCATTTGTTTCCATATTAACTGACTCAAATACTTTAACATCTTCAGAACTGAAGAACTCTGCTTTGTCACAATGTTTGGTCCAAGTGTCCTTCACTGCAGCCCAAAGACTCACATCTTTGGGTTTCACAAGGATGATGCAGTATACACGAAAGCTCCTGCTAAGCTCCATGCGTTCATCCTCTGAAATTTTCAAGATGTCTTCTTTATTAGGAGCTTGAAGATGATGATGTTCATGGTGGTGCATTCTATTTCCATGACCAATCTTAATGTGTCCTAGTGTAGCGATCAAAGCATAGAAAATGCTTCCAAGCATCACACCCTTCAAAAATGAACTGCTTTCAGAAAGCATTTCTCCTATAAAGAAAACAAAGACTCTTAAAATAGTATAGCAATTTGATTTATATTGGGTTCTCTTAAATGTTAAAAAGTTTCTAAGCTTGAAATCTAGATGCACATAGTACAAACACTCAGAAGACAGGAGACAGGGTCTCATTATGTAGTTCAGGTTGGCCTCAAACCTGTGGCAACCTTTCTGCCTCAGCCTCCCAAGTGCTGGGATTACAGGTACATGCCACCAAGCCTGGCCAAGAATCTCTGTCTTCCAATACATACTGTCCAGTATGAACTGCAACATTGCAGAAGCTCCTATGTAGTAAAATGTGCTGTGAGGAGGCTCTTTTTGCATTTCATTTATGAGGATTTAACTACTCAAGTACTAAATCAAAGCGCTTAGCCTTTGAAACTAATGTTAGAGGTTGTCTTCCATCATTCTCTTTAAAATGTTTTGTATCACAAGTTTGCACTACCTTTTAAAAATACCTCTAAAGACAAATGTACTTTAATTAATTTTTATTTTTTGAGTCAGGGTTTTGCTATACAGTTCAGGCTGGCCTCTTGCAGTGCTCCTCCTGCCTCAGCCTCCAGAGTGTTGGAATTATAGGTGTGAGCCACCATGCCTAGCAACAAATGCATTTTGATAACAAGCCTTTAAATTGAACAGATTAAAACCACCTATACTGGAAAATTGCTAATGGTATTTGCATTGACATCTCTTTTCAAACTATTGCTTTATTTAACTGATTACTAATGTATTTATGTGTTTTAAGTACATCTAAATCAGGTTTCTTGAAATTAATATTATACATGTTAATGTTTATACTTCTGTTCCTAAGATTAAGTAGTTTCTAATATAGCATCCAAACTACTGATGCAAAGACCATAATAAAAGATGAAAAATGAGTTGATACAGGCATATTTGAGGACCACTAATTAGCATTTTTATTTCCTCAAATGACATTTTCTTTGAGGAAGGAAAAGAGAGATGCGTACATTATTTTTTTTGAGGCAAGTTCTCGGTAGCCTTGAACTCACTTTGTAGCCCAGGCTGGCCTCGAATTCACAGCAATCCTCTTGCTTCAGGCTCCCATGCTGGGATTACAGATGTGCACCACCACATCTGGCCAAGTCTACACTTTTATTTCAATTAAAATTTAAAAGAAAAGCTTACATTAAATACAACTGTTCAGAGCTTGGGGTATTACTCAGTGGCCCAGTGTCTGTCTGGCAAGCGCAAGGTCCTTAGTTTGATTCCTGGTACTCTGCCCCCTCCAAAAAAATGCAACTATTCACCAACTGTATGCTACACCATTTTGTAGGAAAGGCTGAAATTTTCCTATCTCTCCATCTCCACACCAAAAAAAATGTTCTACTGAGCTAAATCTTTTCTTTGTTAAAGTTTAAAGTGGCCTTAGGAACTAATGTACTTTCTCTCATTTTGCCACAGAGGTTAAGGAACTGACTTAAAGACACACACAAAGCTAGTCAGTGATAGAAGTGGATCAGAAACTAGAGGAGTTTAATAGTTTTTCCACTACAGAATAATAATCTACACAGTGCTTCTACTATACTGAAAGTTTAGTAAATGAGTTGCTCAATAACCTCATTTTCTATAAATAAAAATGTGAGATCTATTGACCAGTTTTCATTTTACACCACAACACCATATGGCTACAAGAAGAGGAAATGGACTTTGATTTTTACCAGTACAAGGTGCAGAACAAACTGGCAGATGTAATTCCTGAGTTGGAGATCGGGAAAGAGGCAGGATGTTTGTTTTCTACAGTCCTAAGAGGAAAAGGGAAGAGATACAAAACAAGCCCCCTTTAATAACAGAATTGTCAGGTGCTGTCCAAAATTAACTTACACAAGGTTCTGGGGTATCACATTGCACAATATTCATCTCTAAGCCAATATATAACCCACATATCTCTTCACTTGACTGCGTAAGTTTTGATGAGAATTCAAGAAGTCAGGGCTGCAAATGCAGCTCAGTGATAGAGTGCTGGGTAAGCACAGCGGGGAACCCTGAAAAAGTCTACAAATTTCGCATAAAATCATTTACACCAATTATTCTAAGATTTTTTTCCCACCAGAGGAGACAAAAACACGAAACAGTGGTGCTGCACATTATGGGATATTTTGTGTACACACAGCACAAGACACCTCAACACTATACGGAAGAGAAAAAATGCACACGGAAACAAGGCATAAAGTACCCAAGTGGTTTTTAGGGTCAATCTCTTTAGAAGGTGGGTGGTTGGATTCTGGCAAAGGGAGGAGGGTGAAGTGGAGGGGAGGGAGAGGGAGGACATTCAACAATCACCTCGAGACCCCACTGAGGGCGTCGGTGGCGGCGTCACGAGCGGAGCCTGTGAGCCTCCTCTGGGTGCGCGCGGTGGTCCAGCGGCTGCGGGGCGACTGGGATGGAGACAGCGGTCCAGACACTCACCAGCGTTTAGAATGTCCCGGGCAGGAAGCCGCAGCTAGCCCACAGCTTTGCTTCCACGTTCGCGCACAGCCCCACTCCGCTCCTGCGTGGGCTGCTCTAGATGCAGGCGGTATCCTCTCGTTGATCTCACTAAAGGTGGAAAGATCCAGGAAGCTGACGCGAAGCGGGCGGGGCAAAGGAGTCTCAGGTCCGGCAGAGGAATCCCCCGCCCGCTCCGACGTGGAGGCGACCGCGCGCGCAGGACGTGCCCTTTTCCCCGCCCCGCGCGAGCTCCGAGCCGCGCGCCCGCTGACGCGCCCGCACGTCGCCTCCAGCCAGTGGCGCGCGGAGGCAGGCGTGCGTGTTTGTGAAGCGCTTCCCCGGCTGGTTCCTTCGCTTTCCCAGTGGGGGAAACTGCGATTCCTACCGGTCTCCTAAGGGTTTCTCTAGTGTACCACTGCGACTGTGTACCGATTGGTTGACAAGAGGGTGCTTCCCCAGTACTCTCGGACAGGTGGCAAAGTGCCACCGAAATAGTTACGGATTCCGAGAACAAGGATTCCCTGTGGTTACAGGAATGGGATTTGAAGCCATGCTGCCTGGAATCTGATCCTGCTGTCGCCGCTTGCTTTGATGTCCTGGGATATTTACTGAACCTTGCTATGTCTCACTTCTGCCCGTTGTAAAGGTACAAGACAACAAAGGAGTGCCTCTCGTAAAGTTTGTCATAGTGATAGTGCACACGACTCCTTTAGCAAAAGTTAAAGCGCACAATGAGCATTTATTGTTATGCACCATTTGGCTAGTGCTGAAGTTCAGTACGCGGTAGACAATTATGTTTAGAGTTAATGAATGTTAGTGCAACAGAGGAGGAATCAGGTAGGGAAAGGACAAGAAACTTCTGAAAAGCCACAGAGCAGATTATTATAACTGCAGAACTGATACTAGATCTAGGGCTCCTAATTGAAGAATATAGAAGTCTTAAATAAGTCATCCAGCTTTTACAATTTGCTCGTGGCATTTTTTTGTTGTTGTTTTTTTTTTGCTAAGAAGCACACATTCTTATAAATATTTAAAGTGTCTGATCATTCGGTTTCATTAAAATAACTGGTGACTGAACCGGGGCATGGTGGCACAGGTGGTGTAATGCCTGCACTTGGGAGGCTGAGGCAGGGAGATCGCTGCAAGTTCAAGACCAACATAAAGTACATAGTGAGACTGTCTCAAAACAACAACGACAACAACAACACAAAAAAAAAAAAAATCCCCCAAAACCTAAAATAAAATACAATAAACTAATTGGTGACTTAGACTAGAATTTTTTACCTTTATGCAGCTATTGTTTTCAATCAGATTTTATTGGTACATTTTAGATGTTCATAATGATTGTATTCATCATAGAGAATTTGTACTTGTACATGATGTACTTGTACACTTCTTTTTTCCTGTTCTCCTACCCTCCCTTCAATCCCTCCACACTCCCCGTTTATTAAAGCTTTATTTTATTTTTCCTTCTTGTCTCTTTTCTGTTTTTCCTTCTTTCCCTCTCCCTCCTCCCTTGTTCCCCTCCCAATCAGAACATGTTCTTTCTATTTCATAATACCTGTTATAGATTTTGTTCCTTATTTACACTTTTGGCTTCTCACACCAGAGAAATAATTCTGTATTCCTACATGTATGTCTGATTTAACCTAAGAGTATGGTCTCAGGATACATCCATTTCCATATAATGTCTCAAGTTTATGCTTCTTCATGGCTCAGTAGTACTTTATTACATAAAAAAATCTTTTTATCCATTTATTGGTTGATGAGTATTTGGATTGTTTCCAAGACTTGGCTATTAAAATCCATGCTGCTGTAAACATTGATGTATTGCTGTGGTATGGTGATTGTGATTCTTCTGGGAAGTTACCCAAAAAGGGAATAGCTGGGTCAAATGGAGCCTGTGTTCCTATTTCTTTCAGGAATCTCCACACTGATTTCCATAGTGGTTGTAACAGTCTGCACCCCCATCATCAGTGGAGTAGGGTTCCTTTCCGCTGTGGCTCCTCCAGCATTTGTTGTTGGTTGACTCCTTGTTAATAGCCATTCTTTCTGTGGTGAGATAGAATCTCAAAGGGTTTTTTTTTTTGTTTTTATGATACCAGGAATTGATCTTAGGACCTTGTACTTTCCATTCAGGTACTGGCCCTCACTGTTGTTTTAATTTGCAACTCTCAGATGATCAGTGATCTTGAACATATTTTTAATATATTTATTTGCTGTTTGTGCTTCTTCATCTGAGAAGTGTGTATTTGTATTCATTTCAGATTAGGCCAGACTTCTTTTTTTTTTGGTCTTTTTGAGACATGATCACAATTCTATGGTTACTCAGTGTCCTTAAAAATGGTTATTAAAGGGGCTAGGGATTTAGCTCAGCGGCATAAGCACCTGCCTTGCAAGCAGGCGGTCGTGAGTTCGATCCCTAGTACCGATAAAAAGTTAAAAAAAAAAAAGAGCAAAAAATGGTTATTAAATCTTGTTAAAACTTCTTTTGGTCTTTTGTTTTGTTTTGTTTTGTCTTTTTGAGGCAGTGTCTTGCTATGCAGTTCAATCTGGCTTTGAGATCACTGTGTAGTCCAGGCTGGTTTCAAACTTGCAAGGATCCTCCTGCCTCAGCCTCTGGAGTGCTAGGATTATAAGAGTGCATCACCATGCCTGGTTTAGGCCAGAATTCTTAAAAAGCACATGCATCTGAATATTGGTAGTGATCAAGTTTAAGTACCATGAAAGTTTCTGGGAGCACTGAAACAATAAACAAATGTATTATAGACAATTACTACCCTAGAAATGCTACTCTAAGTTCTGGGACTACAGTGGTGCAAAAACAAAGCAAAACAAAAAACAGCAGCAAAAACACCCCACTTTTGTAGACCTCTCTAGTTATTGGGAAAGAAAGACATCAAACAATTCATTATAAAAAATAATACAGTGTGATTGAAAAGTATGATGAGACTTCCGGGAGAACATGGCGGACAGATAACAGCAACTACCGGAGGCTCTCTGAAAAACTAGGCTGAGAAGCCAGGTATGGTGCGGACTAAAGAGACATAAGCAGGTGGAGTTATGCTCTGCTGACTCAGGAACGAACTCGGCTGAGAGAAACCAACTTGGAATGCAGTCCTGGTGCTAAAACAGGAACAGAAAAGTCTCGCTGCTGAGGCTGGACCCTGCGCCATTGGAAGCCACGATTTGGGTTTCCCGCCGCCTGGCGGCTGGCTGCCTCTACATCGGCTCGGCAAGGAGAGAGACGCGCGGAAGCTCTGAGAACGGGAGTCTGCGAACGGAGTCGAAAACAGGACGGGCAGGGAGGCATGTTCTGACTTGTGGCGAGGTGAGTGAGAGAAACTGACACTCCCCCACAGTTTGACTCCAGCAGACTTTCTGGGCCCGAGCAGTCCTGCGGGAGCAGGGCGCAGTGGCGACTCCAGCCACACATTCCCCTCTCGGGCGGGATTGGTGAAAAGTGCCTGGCCTGCGTGACGCTGCCGGCGGACCCCGTAGGCTGGCCCAACCCAGATCCCAGAGCCTGACGGAGGAGTCCAGGAGGGGCGGGCCCCCGCGTAGGCTGCCTGGTGCGCAGCAGTGAGTGGGAACACCTAACCGGCGCAATTCGATCAGGCTGTGGCTGACAGGGAGAGAAGCTGGGCCTCTCATATAAGCTTGCATATATAAGGAACAGAGAATATGGGAAGAGGCAGCAACAAGAAAGGCTCCTCGGCCCCCAATTCTGAGAAACAGGCAATAGCGGACACCGCACCAATACACATAAAGCACCATATAGAGAGCCTCATAGACCAATTCAGGAATGAAGTTATCAATGACCTGAAGCTAGAAGTATGCAAAATAGTTAGAGAAATGCTAAGCCCCACCCAAGAAAAAACAGATGGTGGAATGGAAGAACAGAAAAAGAGGGGAGAATTGTTTGATGGAGAAAACAGGGAAAGCATAGAATACGTGAAGCAGGTTCAAAGGGACTACCAAGAAACTAAGAAGTCTATCGAAGACTGGCATAACAGCTTGAAAGAAACTAAGGACAGACTATCTGAACTGGAGGGCAGAATTGTAATATGGGAGAATGAAATGAAAAACTTCTTAAAAATAACAAAGAAACAAACAGCAATAATACAAAGACAAGAAGATGATAAGAGGATCCATAACTTAAGGATTAAGAACATAAAAGAAGAAGTAGGGACACAAACAAATGAACTACAAAAGCTACTCACAGAAATAATCCAGGAGAATTTTCCTAATTTAGCAAAAGGTAAAGATACTCAGATGTATGAGGCATACAGGACCCCCGCTACCTACAACCCAAACAGAGCAACACCCAGGCATATAATAATAAAAATTCCAGAAATTCAATACAAGAACAGAATATTAAAAGCTGTCAGAGACAAGAAACAGACCACTTACAAGGGAGCACCCATCAGAATTACAGCAGATTTCTCTGCACAAACCATCAAATCACGAAGAGCATGGGGGGAAATAATTCAAGCTTTGAAAGATAATAATCTCCAGCCAAGATTGAGATATCCTGCACAACTGTCCCTGGAAATTGATGGAAAAACAAGGTACTTCCAGGATAAAGAGGAACTGGGGGAATTTGCAACCACCAATTCAACTCTACAGAGAGTATTGCAGGATATTCTAAAAAAAGAAAAATACAAAGAATCCAGAAATAGTGGAGGCCACAACTAATGGAGCAGAGAACAAAGTGAAGAAGACAAACTGACAGCTACTGACAGAATAAGAGCTCAACAGAAATGAGGCAGAAAAGATTGGATGATAGGAACAGCTATTTTGGAGAAAATGACATCTTAATAGGTAATACTGATTTAGTATCATCTTGTTTTGAAGTCTCATCTAGCTTTTGTCCTTCTGTCTCCAATGGTCTAAATAGGTTGTATCTTACTGGATTTTATTATGTACGATAGTATAAGCAAAAACCTTTTAAAGACAAGGAGATTATCCAGAAACCATTATTCATTTTCTGTTAGTCGGTTCTAAATACTCTGTAATGCTGTCATTCTCTTAAATGGTTTTACATTGTTTTGATATACTTAATGCTACAGTATATGAAGTTGTACTCAAGGATTTCAAGGAAAGAGACAATATGGTAACTACTTTTAGGTCAGGATTATCTGGTGGTGAAACGCTATTCTGCTTAAATGGTTATGTTTTGATCTGTGCTGTTTCGTTGTTATGCCCTCTTTTATCTCAATCTCCATTCCATTATTTACTTTTTTAATACTTTTTTTAAATTTTTATCCTTTTAATTAAAGGAAAAAAAATAGCAGGATATATTATAGTAACCCACTTTGACTTTCCATTACCTCGATTTAAAGCCCTGTATTACTCTCACCATCTGGTTTTTAACTGATGTTCCCCTATTCTGTTTTGCTGGATAGTATCAGGTTCGAAAATTTAGGCATCAGCTGTGAAGATAATGAGATTCATTATAACGCCCATTCTCGTTGACTTTTATCTACTTTTGAAGACCTACAATGTCTCCAATGGTTTGGCTTTGTCGGTTTTGTTCTTTACTGTTTTGTTCAATTGTATTATAACTAATGGTATAGGCAATTCTATTAGAGATAGCGGGAGGCATTATGGTAACCATTGTTGATCACCTTGTATTATGTTTTCACATTATCTATTATGTCCACCCTTTTGACTTGACCGATTCTGTTCTGTTATGTCACATTTGGTTTTACTCTCTTCCAAAAAAGTAATAAGAACCGTGAGAGCAATGAAACCCAAAATGTGTAATAGTCATTGTACAAAAGAGAGGAAAAGAAAGTGCTCTAAACTATATAACTGCATGTATATTTAAGTGTATAAGATAGAATATGATATCACAGAGTTTTATTGGATCATTGAACAGAACTGTTTGCAGTATCATTGATGGAATGTCCACTTTACAAGCTTTAATTTTGTGACTTGAACAATTATTTCTAAGATGACAGTATGTAATCCATTAACTTGTGATTTCCTACTGTTCATTTTTTTTCTGCAAATCTGTATAACTTGTACCCTTTCTTTGCTTTTTTTTCTTTTCTCCTTAAATAAAATTTAAATAAAATAAAAAAAAAAAAAGAAAAGTATGATGAATGTATGGTGTGTGTGTGTCTTCCTTTGTACTGTCATGGCTGCCTCAATGTTGTGAATTGATTAAAAACTTTTTTTACATTTCATGGTTATTTTGATATTGGGGACAAACCGGAAGTCACAGGGTGCCAGATCTGGTGAATAAGGTGATGAGGATACACCATAATATTTTTAGGAGCCTGCCTTTTATTGGATGGCACCCAATAGCACTGTTAAGTTTTTTTTTTTGGTATCAGTAATCAAACTCATGACCTTGTGCCTTCCAGAAAGGTGCTGTGCTGCTGAGCTATTTCCCTGGCCCTTTACTGAGTTTTTGATCTCATCTCCCAAAGATACTAAGTTGGTCTTCCATTCCCCTCTCTTTCTCCCTCTTTCTCCCAGTTTCTTTTTGAGACAGGCTGGCCTTGAACTTACTGTGTACTCTAGGATGCCTCAAACTTGCAGAGATCCTCCTGTTTTTTAGCCTGAGTGCTGAGATCATGGGCATGCACTAGCATGCTAGCTTTTTTTTTTGAGACAGGGTCTTGCTATGTAGTGCAGGCTGGCTTTGAACTCTCTATGTAGCCCAGGCTGTCCTGGAACTCACAGCAATCCTCCTGCCTCAGCCTTCCCGGTGCTGGGATTACAGGCACGTGCCACCACATCCGGCACAGCGTGCTAGTTTTTGAGGTATTGTTTCAGCAAAGCAACATTAAAAGGATGAAAAAATGTTTTAATTGCATTTTGTTAAATATATGTGTATACTGTTATATATATATGAAGTGTTTATATATATATATATATATATATACACATAAAATTAAGCATAAAACACTAGAATGATGCTACCATAATATTTTGGTGAAAACAGGTATGTTATATATGTTTACAGGTTTGATCTGTTGGTGCGAGCAAGGAGAATTGCAAAAGGCTACTCAGCAGGCTCTTCATTTTGATCATATCAGGGGTTTGATGTGGGGATAATTAGCTTTCTCTTTTTTAAAAGTATAACAAAGTTTTATTAAAGATAGAAAAAGAAACAGGCTTCACTGAATGAGTTCGTGTCAGATAAAAGTAGGAAAAGAAATACACCCTGTAGTTTGAGGGCGGGCCAATATGGAGGAGTGAACACAGTGGCCAGCTTTATTTCAGTACATCCTTGTACTGCAGTGTTTTCCTGGTTCTAACATACGTTTACTATTTTTGAATTTGATGAACAACAAATAAAGGAATTTTTTTAAATTAGAGAGATTAAAAAGAAGAAGCAATATCAGTAAAAATACCTTTTAGACCAGGCATGGTGGCACATTCCTGTTATCCAAGCGCTCATGATGTTGAAGCCGAAGGAGTGCCATGAGTTCAAGGCCAGCCAGAGCTACATAGTGAGTTCAAGACTAACTTGAACTGCATAACCTGAACTAGTCCCTGTCTAAACAAACAAACAAACCCCAAAAAAGACAAAATATCTTTTGAATCATGTAAAAAAGCAATCTCTCTTCACAAAATGGACAAAAGGACTAAAGGAAAATGGCACTCAAAACAGAGACATTGAGAAGGAGACAATTTTTTTTTTCTAAAAAAGAGTAACTATGAGAAGTGATGCATATGTGAATTAGTACATCCTTGTATTACAAGGATGAATCCTGGCAACTGTTCCTCAAGGCGTAAGTGTATAAAATCATGTTTCATGCTTTAAATATATAGTATTCAATTTTATTTGTTAAACACACCTCTTTAAAGCTGGCAAAAATGATTCTTATTCTAATACCAAACTAGAAATAATGATATGAAACTGTACAAAGCTGAAAATAATGTTATCAGATGATACGAAACAATAAGCCATAGAATTTTCAACCTGAAAAGCACTGTTGATGAGGGATTATCTGAAAACACATTACTTAAAGCAGAGCTTAAATATACTTGGCATTTTAAATGAAAAATAGATGATTGACTTACAGTTACATGATTGCATTTTTTTTGTCTTTTTCCTTTTTATTGGTACCGGGGATCAAACTCACGACTGCCTGCTTGCAAGGCAGGTGCTTATGCCACTGAGCTAAATCCCCAGCCCCTCATGATTGCTTTTTAAAAAAGGTATCCCACAATGTAGCCTGTTATGGCTTGTATGTAGTTGTCTCCCCAAAGCCTCATGTGCTCATAGGTGGGACTTTTTGGAACTGGCTAGATCTAGTGTTGTGTATGTGGATTAAGGGTGTGTGGTGGTGCTAAATTAGTCTGCTGATAGTTTAGCATAGTTTTGTGTGGATGATGGGCACCACCCACAAGGTTTGTAGCATGGATGGAATAAAAGGGAAAGGGCGGCTGGCTGCTGCTGCTCCCTGCCTTCTCCCTGTGTTGCCAAGTACTGTGTCTCCTCTGCCATGCCACCTTGCCTTAGAGTCAGCTGAGTATGGACCAAAAACTGTGAGGTAAAATGAACTGTTCCTCCTTTAATGATTCGTGCAGGTATTTTTTCTCAGCAATGAGAAAAGTAACTAAGACATAGCCCTAATTGTAAAGATGCAGTCAGCAGGAATAGTAACAGGAAAATAATACAATGACAGGATTAAAGCAGTAATTTTTAGTATTAACCCTCAATGTAAATGGCATGAATTTCCCAAACAAAAGACACAGATTGGCAGAATGGATCAAAATCCAAAACCCAACAACAGGCTTTATAAAATAAATGCATTTAGTTCAAAAAGAAATTCATATACTACTGTCAAGGGATGGAAAACAATATTTCATACAACAGAAGGCCAGAAACAAGTAGTAGTAAATATTCTACTTATAGACAAAGTGGACTACAAGCCAATACTGATTAGATGAAGTAAAGATCACTACATATTGATTAAAGGAATGATACAACAGGAGAGATAAACTTATACAGGCAAAAAAGCACTGACATTGCTAACTTTATAAAATAAATACTACTGTAAAAGATCAGATAAACACAAATAAAATTATAATTGGGGATCTCAATAACCCACTATCACAAATAAATCAACTAGACAAAAAATCAACAAAGAAATCTGAGTTGAACCACACCTTTGAACAAATTCATGACCTCAAGCCTGCCAGGCAGGTACTCCTGTCACTGAGCTAAATCCCCAGCCCCTGAACAAATGGTCTTAATGGATATCTACAGTGTGCCACCTAACAAAAGAATACACATTTTTCTTAGTAGCATGTACAGTTTTCTTCAAAATAGACTACATAGTCTGTTGTTTTTTAAAAAATCTTTTATTAATTTATTTGTTTAGGTACCAGGGATCAAACTCATGACCTTGAATTTGCCAGGCAGGTGCTTATGCTGCTGAGCTAAATCTCCAGCCCATTTTTTTTTTTTTTTTTTTTTTGGGTATCAGTGATCGAACTCGCAACCTCATGCTTGCCAGGCAGGCACTTAGGCCACTGAGCTAAGTGCCTGGCCCCATACTCTCTCATAAACCTTGCATAAGTAAATACAAAAGAATAAAAATTATCCCATGCACATTTTCAGATTATAGTGAAATGAAACCAAAAATCAATAGCAAAAGAAATCACAGAAAGTATATAAGTATATGGAAATTAAACAATACACTCTTGGATAACCAATGGATCACAGAATAAACTAAGGAAGAAACTTTTTTTTTAATATAATTTCTTTGTCTTTTTCTTTTTTTATCAGTACCAGGGATCGAACTCATGACTGCCTGCTTGCAAGGCAGGCACTTATGCTGTTGAGCTAAATCCCCAGCCCCTAAGGAAGAAACTTCTAAATCAAATCCACGCAAATGATAATACCAGTTTATAATACCAGAATCTATGTGACACAAAGCAATCCTATGAGGCGAGTTCATAGTTGTAACTGCTCACATCAGAAAAACAGTGTGAGTCCAAATAAAAAACCTAATGATGTATCTTGAAGTCCTAAGGAAACAAGAACAATCTATATCCAAAGCTAGTACAAAGAAGGAAATTATAAAGATCAGGGCATAAATAAATGAAATTGAGACTAAAAATCGATCCAGGTGTGGTGGCACTCATCTGTAATCTCAGCACTCGGGAAGCTGAGAAAGATCACCAGGAGTTCAAGGCCAATTTGCCACATAGTGAGTTCAAGGTCAGGCTGAACTGCATAACTAGACAGAGGTGGGAGGTGGGGGTGTAGGTGGGAATCAATGAATCAAAGAAATGGTTCTTAGAAAGCATAAACAATATGGAAAAATCCTTAGCCAGATTTTTTTTTTATGGGTACCAGGGATCAAACTCACAACCAGGCACTTGCAAGATAGGTGCTTATGCCTCTGAGCTAAATTCCGAGCTCCTTCCTTTAGCCAGATTTTTAAAGGAAGGAAGGAAGGAAGGAAGGAAGGAAGGAAGGAAGGAAGGAAGGAAGGAAGGGGGGAGGGAGGGAGGGGGGAGGGAGGGAGACAGAGAGAGAGAGAGAGAGAAAGAGAAAGAGAGAGAGAAAGAGAAAAAGAAAAAGAAAAAGAGGAGGAAAGGAAGGAAGGAAAACAACCGGGCGTAGTGATGCATGCCCATAATCCCAGTATTCAGGAGGCTGAGGCAAGAAAACTGATGTTTTTGAGGCCAGCCTGGGATACAAAGTGAGTTCAAGGCCAGCCTAAAATGCATAGGGAGATTCTGGTTTACCCAAACCAAACCAAACCCAAACAGCCAAAACAAAGTGGAGAGGTAAGTGGACACGAGGCAGCACCGGGTTTTACGAGTCAAAGAGGAGTAAAGAATAGTTGGGTGCTCTGTAAGGGACCCCTGGTGTCTCAGCTGTCTCTTCTATTTAACAGGTAAATTTGAACAAGTTACTTAAAATGTTAAGACTCAGCTTCCTAGCTGGGAGTGGTGGCATATGTCTGTAATCTCAGTACTCAGGAGGCCGACACAGGAAGATCGCTGCAAGTTTGAGCCAGTCTGGGCTACAAAGTGAGCTTAAGGATCCTTTGGTTCATGAGCATGATGATTGGATGTTCATGACGTATACATGAGATGTGCCTCCCTCAAACCTTTTACAACATTGTCATGTTATCTATCTGACATGAAAAACAAAAAACAAAAAGCAAAGTGAGTATAAGTGCCTGTAACCCCAGCACTCAGGAGGCTGAGGCAAGAAGATCATTGTGACTTTGAGGTCAGCCTGAGATACAAAGTGAGTTCAAGACCAGCCTGAACTGACTAATGAGACCCGGTCTCAGAAAAGAAAGAAAAGACTCAAATCAATGCAGTTAGAAACAAAACAGTAGGGGCTGGGGGTTTAGCTCAGCGGCATAAGCACCTGCCTTGCAAGCAGGCGGTCGTCAGTTCGATCCCCGGTACCGATAAAAATGAAAAAAGACCCAAAAAAAAAAAAAAAAAAAAAAAAAAAAAAAAAAAAGAAACAAAACAGTAGACACCACGGAAAATAACAAAGTTACTAGTATTTGCATAAATGAAAAACCCATATTTATTTATATTCTTTTTAAAGGCAAGATCTCCTTAAATTAAAAAATACTTCATTAGTATATGTTTATAATTCATGCAGTTTGCAATCATCTTGGGGAGTTGTGCCATGTACACATTACAGCTTGCTTATGTTTTCCTTTTCCCCTTCCTCCTCTGGATCCCCATCACCTTTTTCATACCTATTGATACTATTTGTCTTAGCATATGTTATGACTTATACAGTTTACATTGATTGGGGTTTTAGCTTCTTGTACATGGCATATATTCATTCCTCTCATTTCCCCTTCTCCTCCCCCTTACTTCTCTCATTGTTTCCTCAGACCATTTCTCTGTTGGATGAGATCTGTCTCCTTGTTCCTTTGATTATTTTCATTGTTTTGTACTTGGCCTCACTCAAATGAGGGATGTCATACTGTATTCAAAATTGTGTGCCTCTCAACATTATGTTTTCTAGGTGCATCCATTTCCCTACAAGTTCCTCAAATTTGTTGTTCTTTCTAGCTAAGTACTATTCCATCACATATAGATACCACATTTTGTTTATCCAGTCATTTCTTTTTTTTTTTTTTTTTTGTCTTTTTCGTTTTTATCGGTACCAGGGATCAAACTCAGGACTGCCTGCTTGCAAGGCAGGTGCTTATGCCACTGAGCTAAATCCCCAGCCCCTATCCAGTCATTTCTTAATGGATATATATGCTGCTTCCAGGATTTAGCTATTACAAATTGTGCAGCTATAAATGTTGTTATGCAAGTATCACTGTACCATGATGACTTAAACTCTTTGGGGTAGGTAAGTTCCTTTTTTCACCACAGCTATGCCAGTGATTCTTATTTTATTTTATTTGTTGTACCTGGGATTGAACTCACGACCTTCCACTTGTAAGGTAGGCATTTATGCCACTGAGCTAAACACCCAGCCTTTCTTTTTTTTAAATTTTATTTTATTTTTTATTTAAGGAGAAAAGAAAAAAAAACAGTGAAGGGGTACAAGTTATACAGATTTACAGAAGAAAAAAATGCACAGTAGGAAATCACTAGTTAATGGATTACATATTGCCATCTTAGAAATAATTGTTCAAGTCACAAAATTAAAGCTTGTAGAGTGGACATTCCAACAATGATACTGCAAACAGTTCTGTTCAATGATCCAATAAAACTCTGTGATATCATTTTCTATCTTATACACTTAAATATACATGCAGTTATATAGTTTAGAGCACTTTCTTTTCCTCTCTTTTGTACAATGACTATTACACATTTTGGGTTTCATTGCTCCCACGGTTCTTATTGCTTTTTTGGAAGAGAGTAAAACCAAATGTGACATAACAGAACAGAATCGGTCAAGTCAAAAGGGTGGACATAATAGATAATATAAAAACATAATACAAGGTGATCAACAATGGTTACCATAATGCCTCCTGCTATCTCTAATAGAATTGCCTATATCATTAGTTGTAATACAATTGAACAAAACAGTAAAGAACAAAACCGACAAAGCCAAAACATTGGAGACATTGTAGGTCTTCAAAAGTAGATAAAAGTCAACGAGAATGGCACCCAGCCTTTCTTATTGTTTGAATTCCTAATGACTGCCATTCTTTCCATAGTAAGATGCAATCTTAGAGTTGTTTGAATTTCCATTTCTCTAATGGCCAGAGCTGTTGAGCATTTTTTCACCTATTTGTTAGCCATTTGTATTTCTTCCACTGTGAAGTGTTTGTTCATTTCTCTAGTCCATTTTTTGACTGGGTCTTTAATTTTAGGTGGTTTAATTTTTTTGCATTCTTTGTATATTTTAGATATTAGTCTCTGAGGATTAGCTGGCAATATATTTTGTAGATTGTCTATTCATTCTATTGATTGAATCTTTGTTTATAAGAAGCTTTTTAGTCTGATATAACCCTATTTGTTGATTCTAGCTGCTCTATTTCCTGTGTGATTGGGGCTCTATATAGAAAATTCTTTCTTGGGGCTGGGGATTTAGCTCAATGGCATAAGTGCCTGCCTTGCAAGCAGGCAGTCGTGAGTTCGATCCCTGGTACCGATAAAAGTGAAAAAGACCAAAAAAAAAAAAGAAAATTTTTTCTTACTATGTTTTCAAGTATTTCACCTATTTTGTCTCTAATATAGTTGTTTCTTTATGTCCTAAACTTGGGCCATTTTTATTGCCATAGTATTTTATTATATCTAATCAATAGTTTACCTGTTAAAATAGCTTCAACCACTTCCTATGGGAGGATGATTTCCAAATCTAGATTTTTGGCCTCTATCTCTTCCTTGGGTTTTGGATCCACAATTGCCTGAGTTGGGTGAAGGAGCATGTGCCTATAATCCTATCACTAGGGAGACTGAGGCAGGAACACCAGAGTTCAAGGGCATTCCAGACTACATAATGGGACCCTGTGTAAAAAAAAAATTAAAAAATAATAAAATTGTGACATTTAAAAAGACTTCAGTTGTTTGCTTGATGCTTCTATATTCATACATAATCTAAAATTTAATAAATTTGCCTGTTTGGATCCTGATTTCAATCAACTATAAATGAACAAGGAGCTGACTACGGAGATTTGATTACTTGGGTATTTGATGGCACTAAAAGGTAAATGTTAATGTTTTGGTACAATAACTGTATTTGGTTAAGGATATCATTTAGGCAGAAAATCACCATGAGTTTGAGGCCAACCTGGGCTTCATAATGGGTTCATATGGCTAGTCTGAAGTATATAGTGAGACTCTCTCAGAAACAAACAAAAAAACAAAGATTAACTTTTAGAAACAGAAACTCAAATATTTGTGGATGATATCAGATGATGTCCTGGATTTACTTCAAAATAATCCAATTTAGGGAGTGGAACAATAACTAAGGATATTTATAGAAGACTGGCCATAAGCTGATAATTGTTGAATGAGGTAAGTGGTATATGGTATCTTTTTCTACTTTTTTTGTATGCTTGAAAATTGCAAAATAAAAAACTTAAAAGATTAAATATGTCTGAACCCAAATTGATTAACCTTGTGTACATCCTGACAGTCATGTTTCTGAGGCAGTAGAATAGGTCATGACAGACTGGCTAGGGAAGCAGGCTTGATCTTTGTTTAGCTTAAAGTTTGTAGAGGTTTCAGTCCATAATCAGGTTGGCTTGGAAGAGGAGAACAGTACATGGTAGGCAGAGGAACGAGCCTCTTTCTGTCCCTTATATTGTATTCAGTGTACTGGGATTAGGGTGGTACCAGTCCAACCAGCAGACTGATTTAGTAGTCACTCACCCTTAATCCTAGTACAAGCATTGCACCATGAATGATTCACACATTCTAGACTCAGCCACTTCTGAAAAAGTGCCATCTATGGCTGCATAATGTTTTGGGGGGATATCTAAACACAAGCCATAACATGGAGTAAGTTTGCAGGTTTGTTGGTGTTTTTGACACTCTTACCTTGTAACCATACAAATCCTGGCATGAATCTCCCTATCCATTCAGTTAGTATCCAGGCCGTAAAGTTGTTCCACAGGACCAATGAATGTTACTGGGGGCCTCCTATCTAATTCCAGGACTGTTAAACCAGTCTGTTGTAAACTAGTCTTCAATCTATAAAGTTATGATCTATATACACTTCTCAGTGAGGGTCTATCCCAAATATTTGGTAGAATTAGGCCAATGGGAAGAGTGATTTCTTTCTTCTCAACATAAATGGACCTTTCTACTAGGATGTCCTATAGTAGGGATTAGGTAGCCGTCTTTATATCTATGATTGTTGGTATGCATGATAAGATCCTTATTCTTATTTAATAGGGGTTTTAGTAGTGTCTGTAGGATCTTTAAGAGTAGAGTTTATAAGGGGCTGGGGATTTAGCTCAGTGGCATAAGCGCCTGCCTTGCAAGCACGCAGTTGTGAGTTCGATCCCTGGTACCGATAAAAAACGAAAAACGAAAAAGAAAAAAAAGAGTAGAGTTTATAGCCACTCAGGTTACCTTGTAAGGGTGGGCTAAAGTGCGAACCACTGAACTTTTTCATGTCTCATCAATATAGCCTTGTAACTTATTCCAATCATCTCCTTGCAGTTGGTACATCAACCAAGGAAGCCTTGATGTACTTGACAAGGGGAGCAGGCCACATATCCAGCAAGATGTTTGTTGTAACAACTGCATATTCCTGTGCCCAGGCTAGAAAGGAACTATGGTCTCCTTTAAGTGGTAAAATAATTAGTAAAAGGGCTAAGAGTAATGTCTTAAATCACTTATTTTAAGATTTTGTTTTTTTTTTCCTTGAACAAGAATTTTAAATCTGTAGTTTTGCAGAAATATTTGTTTGTTCATATTCAGTGACAGTCTCTGTTTCCCAGGGCTTGATGTAGTAAGGAGTTCGTGTCTGCTGCCTTCACTACTGATGGAGTTGACAGGATCATGGAGTATGGTCTTTCTCAAGTTGGTCCTAGGAAAGGAGATGATGAGGGAAGAGACTTTATCAGTAGTGAATCTCCAGGTTAGAATATGGATTTCCAGGGGCTGGGGATTTAGCTCAGCGGTATAAGCACCTGCCTTGCAAGCAGGCAGTCGTGAGTTCAATCCCTGGTACTGATAAAAAAGGAAAAAGACGAAAAAAAAAAAAAAGAATATGGATTTCCCTTCTCTGTAGCCTAGTCTGTTGAAGAATCTGTTGGCACTTAGCCAAGGAGGTGACATCCTTCAGTAAAGTATCTTTTTTTTTTTTTTTTTTTGGTCTTTTTTCCTTTTTATCGGTACCGGGGATTGAACTCACGACTGCCTGCTTGCAAGGCATGCGCTTATGCCGCTGAGCTAAATCCCCAGCCCCAAGTAAAGTATCAGACAAAATCATTAGTGAGAAAAGAGTATCTATAAGGCATCACAAATGGACTGTGACCAAGAATTTTTTTTTTTTATCAGTACTGGGGATCGAACTCACGACCACCTGCTTGCAAGACAGGTGCTTATGCCGCTGAACTAAATCCCCAGCCCCTGTGACCAAGAATTTGAGGTGTATTTTTTTTATTTTCATAAGAGCTAAAAGTAGTAGGTGAGGCCGTGTAGGTGGGTTTCCTGAGACACTTTGCAAAGATGTCACTTCAGTGTCTCATTCGTTTTTCCCCTATCTTTCTTGATGATTGTGGCCTCCATGCGCAATGAAGGTGATAGACAATGTCTATACTTCAGGATTTATTTTTGTCTCCATGAGGGGGAGGCAGTGTATCTGGCCTGGGTGTATATATATTGCAGTGTTCAAACAAGATAAAATATCTTTCCAAAGGAACTGGTCTTTCAGACATAATTAAAAAAGAATGAGTGAAGAAAAAGCCATCTCAGTTACAGCCTAAGGTTGTGAGAAATTGCATGATCTCCTCTCCAGTCACTCCTTTCACTGAGTACGTCAGCTGGACAAAGGCCAAGGTTGAAAAGAAGGACAGAGAGACATGTGCCAGTGTCCAGCAATAGACTGTTTTCTTGTAGTCAGGATTACTCAGAGCTCTTCTGTGGAGATGACAGTCTGGCAAGAGAGAGAAGGCCCTTTAGTCTTATTGGACTAGTTGGTAAGATGGGCCTGATTCCTGGGACCTTCACCTTAGGGGCCAGTCTTACTTCCACTGGCCATCCTTGCCATCAGGGCATGGTCCAGTGAGATTTTTGTCACAGTCCCTCTTAAGGTGACCTAACTTTTTGCAGTGGTAGCACGTAAATTTAGTCATTGAGCTGTTCTTGGAGTCCTGAGTCTATTTCTTTTAGAGCTGCTATGAAGCATGTTGCTTTCTCTTGGTCCCTGTGTTTCTTTCCCTTGTCCTCTTTCTGCTCTCGATTTTAAAATACAGAGGGAGAAACTTTATTTTTTTGAGACAGAGTCTCGCTATGTAGTTCAGGCTGGGCTTTGACTCATTATATAGCTCAGGCTGGCCTTAAACTCATGGTGACCCTCCAGCCTCTGCCTCCAGAATGCTGGGATTACAGGCATGTGACACCATCTTTACTAAAATCTTTACTAAAATATCAAGTGAACGATCTGGAACAAAAGCCATCTTTTGTAGTTTTTTTTTTTCTAATACCTGAGGCTGATCAGGTAATAAACTTGTCTTTAAGAATAATTTTCCGGGGGGCATAAGCACCTGCCTTGAAAGCAGGCAGTCGTGAGTTCGATCCCCGGTACCGATAAAAAGGAAAAAGACAGAAAAAAAAAAAAGAATAATCTTTCCTTATTGAATCAGGAGCTAGGAATGTATGTTTTATTAATGCCTTTTGTAAATGATCTAAGAAGGCAGAGGAGTTTTCATTTTTTCCTGTTGAATAGTTGACAATTTAAAATAATTGAAGGGCTTAGACCTTCTCTTAGACCTTCAATAATGCATGCCTGAAGATGCCTCCAATTTGAATCTTCCATCTAGTTGGTAGCTGATAAGGATCTTGTGTGGGGATTGCTTGGGTTCCAGTAGGAACTGTTTGTTTCCCTGGCTGTCTGTCCTCTGGTCTTCTAAACTTAACAGTATGATATCTATCTCCAAATGTAATAGCAGTTTGTATTACTGTTTGTCTCTCATTAGAAGTCAATGTTTGATTTAAGAGTAACATTACATGTTTCCAGTCTAGTACATAAGTCTGAGTAAGTCCTCTAAAGAACAAAATGTGCTTGTCAGGGTTATCTGAAAACTAGCCAAGTACATGAGGAAAAGAGTGAAATGAGATTGTCCTAAGATAAACCAGTTAAAGGGCAATTGTGCCTCTTTCTGAAGCACGATAAGCAAACATAGTCTCAGAATCCTCATGAACTACATTCACATAGTTGAAAGCACTTGATCATTTAGATGGGACAAATGCTAGTTTTCACTCAACGGTGGAGGGGAGAGGGAGTGGAGAGCAGGTTGCTTGGAGAATTGGAAAATTAGGGAATATAAATTCTTTTAGATTTTAACTAGATAAATGCTACATAGGTGACAGCTATATTTAAAAATTAGGGGCCAGGGATTTTGTAGCTCAGCGGCACAAGTGTCTGCCTGACAAGTGTGAGGTCATGAATTTGATTCCTGGTACCAAGAAAACAAACCAAAAAACAAAACAAAACAAAGCAAGCAAACAAACAAAGAATCCGGCTATATTCCTAGGTAAAACTGAACGCTCAAAATTTCCTGTAAATTACAAAACAAACAAAATTAAAAGTTATAATTAAGAGTGACAGAATGTATTTACTGAAGCTAATTAATGAAAATCATAGAACTTCATCACAACATTCTTTATTGTTATAGTTTGTATCTAGATGTTCCCCCCCAAAGTCTCATGCACTTGTAGGTAGGGCTATTCAGAGGTGGTTGGATCTAGGATATGTGTATATGAGTTATGGGTGTTCTATAATTAACTTGGTTCATTGATTGGTTTAGCATGGTTCTGGGATGGATAACAGGAAGGCCAACTTTTAGTGTGGGTGGCACCAAGCAATAGGCCCGAAGACTGAATGGAATAAAACAGAAAGGGAGGCTCGTTGCTGCAGCCTCCAAGTTACCATATGATGAACTGTCTCTCCTCTGCCATGCCTCCCTGGCTTGAAGCCAGCTAATTATGGACTTAAATCTCTACAAACTATGAAGTAAAATAAAACCTTACCTCTTTAATTTGGAGGTGTTGAATATTTTGTCCCATCTATGACAAAATTAACTAAGGCATCCACATTTTTGTGTATGTTTGAAAATATCCATAATTAATCCATGGGTACGGTGGCACATACTTTGTAATCCCAGCATTCAGGAGGCTGAGGCAGGAAGCAGGAGAAAATTTGAGGCTTCAACGACATAGTGAGTTCTGGATCAGCCTGGTTTATATAGTAGACCAGGTCTCAAAAATTTTCATAATTAAAAATTTTATGTTTATGTGATAATGGAGATTACTAAAGAACTGGGGAAACTGACTGTCATGTCAGAAAAGTTAGAGTTGAGAATATTTGAAGCAAACACAAAGTTAGAGGAAGTGTAATAACTTTTGTAATGCTTCGGTAGTTAACTGGATTTATTTGAACGATTAAACAGTATTTAGATAAAATATTCTGTGCCTATAATATAAAATGTTTTAAAACTTTTTAGCCAGGTGTGGTGGCCCATTCCTATAATCCCAGCACTCAGGAGGCTGATGTAGGAGGATCTCTGTGAGTTTGAGGTTGGCCTTGACTACAAAGTGAGTTCAAGTCCAGCCAGAACTACACAGTGAAACCCTATTTGAAAAAGACTAAAAAAAGTTAGCCGGACATAGTGGTTCATGCCTGTAATCTCAGCACTCAGGAGGCTGAGGTAGAAGGATCATTGCAAGTTCGAGACCAGCCTGGGCTACACAGTGAGCTCAAAGCCAGCTTGAACTGCGTAGCGAGACACTGCCTCAAAAAGACAAAAAGACTAAAAAAAGTTTTAACAAGGTTTCATAACCACCAGGCATGGTGGCTCACACCTGTAATATCAGCACTTTTGAGAGGCTGAGGCAGGAGGATCTTTGCGAGTTTGAGACCAGCCTGGGCTACAAAGTGAGCTCAAGGCCAGGCCGAACTGCATAGCGAGACCCTGTCTCAAAAAGACAAAAAAAAAAAAAAAAAGATTCATAACCGTTTTTTATTTTTTATTTTTTAAAGCCAGTCAAATTTAGCAGGGGGGGTTGGTATACCAACTTTAGTGACACTAATGTTAATAAGTTCTGATAACCTACTGCCATTGGACCAGCCTTCATAACCATTTTTAAGGACACTGAGTTACCATAGAATTGTGACCCAATTCTCTGAATTGGCATTGTCTTAGATGTAGGATTTTCCAAATATGCCACCCCCATGTTTTTGTATTTCTGGGAATTGTACCCAGGGCCTTCATATGAGCTGTGTCCTCCATTTTTATTTTTATTTTTGAAACAGGGCCTCACTGAGTCACTAAATTCCCTATGCTGGGCCTGAACTTGTTATCCTCCTACCTTAGCCTTCCAGAATCCTGGGATTACAGGTATGTACCACCATGCCTGATTCCCACCCCAAATATTAACAGGAAAAAAAGCAAGATAAGGATATAGGAGGTTAAGGAAATTGTTTTGTCATTTCAAAACATTATGGATAGGTTGGGGCAGGATAATTTTATTTTATTTTTAATTTTTTAAGCGTAGAAAAATGTATTGAAGAAAAGGAATGGGGGATAGATATGGTTCCTGAGAGAAAGGAGGGATCTGAATGAGTTGCCAATGGATCGACTTCTCAAAAACTGTTTATAATAGTCTCTCTAAAAAGGTTTCCCTTACTGTGGTTAGGGGAGAAGAGGTATAGTTTCCATCTGGCTGCTTCAAGCTGAGAAGTGTCAGTGTAGGGGAGACCTCAGTCAAGGACCTTCGTTCATCTAATGGGCCTGGCTAGGTATCATGTTGGGGTGCAGCAGTTATGAGCCTCCTTTACAAGGTCAATATCTAGTCGATCTGGGCAAAAGGAGTCTGGCACATTTGTCATTGGTTCCATCTGCATGATCACTTGGAGCCTGGCAGCCTCTAGGCAAGAATACACAAATTTTCCAAGAAATTAAACTATGTATAATGAAAGCATGAGCCCTAGAATGGAAAGGTAGGTTGAGAAAAGAGCCACTTCCAGAAACTGCTCTTAAGGGACTCGAATAGCGATTGTGCCCAGTTGGCTCTTAGATCTCTCCACTAATGGAAATTTACATATAAATCTGATATGTCTTGTCATAAGTCCCTCTAGCTGCAAGAAGATGGAGAGTTTGGTGGTTTTGGAGGATAATTTTAGTTAAGGAATTTTAAGACTCTTGCTGAGTTTTTACAGACTACACTGTAGTCTCTTCTCCTCCTCCTTTGTCTCCTCCTTCTCCTCCTCCTTTTCTCTCTCTTCCTCTTGCTCCTCCTCCTTCTTTTGTCTTTTTAACAAAGGGTCTCGCTATACAGTTCAGGCTAGCCTTAAACTCACTTTGTAGCCCAGACTGGTCTCCAACTTGCAAAAATCCTCCTGCCTCAGCCTTGTAGTTTCTTCTTTAATGTACCATAAAAGTGGTCAGCTACCAGAAGGGTCAGCAATTGGAGCCTCTTTTTATATCTAGCTTTTATACTCTGGTATTGTTTCATATATCTTTTTGTTATACTTTTCTGCTGGGTGTTTAAGACCAAGTTAAAATGAGACTTGTCTTACAGACATTAACCTCTTATCTTTCAGAGTCCCTTAAGTCTCCTCAGGCATTACTTTTGGAACAATGTCCAGAGCCTCTCAGCTTATCTAGGGGTGGGATAATTTTATAAAAGGGAAATATTTACTAAAAGTCTAAAGGAAGGAATGTACAGTGAAATCTCTATATTGGTGATTACCTTAAATTATTCCTGATAATCAAAAAGTAGTTGATAAATTACAGTGTAAGAAAATCTCATGAAGTGCTCTAAAGGATACAACTGCAAGTGTGTTTAGGGGTGTTAAATAGCTGACCATATTAATGTTTTTGGTTGGATCACTGAACACAACTGTTTGCAGTCTCACTGTTTGAATGTCCACTTTGTATGCTTTGATACTGTGACTTGAGCAACTATCTCTAAGATGATAATGTGTAATCTATTAACTGGGGATTTCTTACTGTTTTTTTTTTGTAGTTGTGTATTACTTGTACCCTTACACCGCTTTGTTTTGTTTTGTTTTTTCTCTTTTTCCTTTTAAATAAAATTTTTAAAAGAAGAAAAAAAATTATATGATTTATAAAGTCAAAAAAAGAAAATCTCATGATAATGAGCATAGGTAATATTTATTGGTAGTTGTGAAGATAGACTGTAATGTTGCTCTGTGTCACTGCTGAATCATTCAAGAACACCAAGAAAACCTTGCATGGCAATGACCTAGGCACAAAGGTTTATTATTAAATGACCTGGAGATAATTTTCATATATAAATTTACTCACATGCAAATGGCACACGTTAGTGGCTGGTAATGATTGTGAGAACCCAAGAAAAACATTTCTGTCCCTGGAAAATATGTGTGGGTTACCTAATATAGCCATCTCTCAAGGAGAGATTGATTTCAGAACCTCCACAGATACCAGAATCTTTGGGTGCTTAACTTTTATATAAAACATCATAATATTTGCATGTAATCTGGACATATCCTCCCATATAGTTAAATTATCTCTAGGTTATTTATAATATCCAGGAAAAGGCAAACAATTCTTATACTGCATTGTTTAGAAACTAATAACAGGATAAAAATCCTGTACAGTGTGCAGCTAAACTTTAATGGGCAAGAAAAATTATTCGTCTTTAGAGGTTTCCCTATCCTTCCAAGTCAAAAAATTAAAAAAAAAAAAAGAAACACAAAAAGGAAAATTTCTTCCAGTAGTGGGGGTGGCAGAATAACACATTGGGTGGGGCAAGAAGAGGCAAAGCCTGCTTGTTACAGGACTAGCTATGGAATGGTCAGGACTCCGGAAGTGTGGAGCCCCTTGTTTGTTTTTTCTTTCTTTTTTTTTTTTTTGAGACAGGGTCTTGCTTTGTAGTGGAGGCTGGCTGGCCTTGAACTCACTGTGTACTCCAGACTGGCCTTGAACTCATGGCAATCCTCCTGCCTCTGCCTTCCTAATGCTAGGATTACAGGCATGTGCCACCACACCTGGGCCTTTTTCTTGAGTCTTTAAAAATTTCAAATTAGTGACAGTAGAGCATTATTATATTTAGATGTCCCCTAAAGGCTTCACATGCTTGTAGGTGGCGCTTTTGGAAGGTGATTGGATTATGGGGATTTATAGCTGATTTGCAGCTGATTTGCAGCTCTCCTCTGCCATGCTGAAGAGTCCTGACTTGGAGTCAGCTGACTGGATTGAAACTTCTACATACTATGAGCCCAGATAAACCTATTTTTCCTAGAGTTGTCAGTGCGGGGTATTTTGTCCCAGGGATGAAGAAAGTGACTAATACAAGCATTTAATTAAACATGAGCTTTTCAAAAATAGGTACCAGGGCTAGAACTCATGACCTCATGCTTGTCAGGCAGGTTGCTGTGCTCCTGAGCTATATTCCCAGTCCAGTGTGATCTTTTCTAAGCATGGGGCTCTGGGTCATTGCACAAGCTGACTCAACTCTTGGCAGCAGTTATTGTATTAGCAAAAACTCGCAAGATATAATAGAAGCTCATGAAGGAGAAAACCAAGATTGTCTACAACCTTACCACATATTATCATTTTGGTGTATAACAGAAAAATTTTTCTGTGCATATATATACACATTCATATAACTTTTATGCTATAGAAATGGTCGGCTGGTGTGTAGCTCAGTGCTAGAACACTTATTATGTGGAGGGCTCTGCATTCCATCTTCTCTACCATACACACACCCACAAAGGCACACACACAAAGAGTGGGGTTTACAGAGGACTGAGGTACAGTTCAGTGGGAGAGAGCACTTACCTAGCTTACCCTGGATTTCATCCCCAGCAGCACCATCAAAACAAATATATCTAGCCAGCCTCACGAGGCTGACGCAGGAAAATTGTTTCAAGTTCAAGATCAGTCTAGGCTACAAAATGAGCTCAAGGCCAGCCTCAACTGCATAGTGTGACCCTGTTTCAAAAAGACAAAAAAAAAAAAAAAAAGCAAAAAACAAATACATTGTGTATTTTCTTCTGGTAGTCTTTAGGAAAAACTTATTGCATTTTATACAGCTTTCCTTGTTTGACCATTTTAATCCTATTATAAAGTGATTCCATGGGCAATTTAACTAAATCCTCTTGTTGGGTGTCTAAGCTGTTTGAGGTGCTTTTATTCGTCTTTTTGAGACAGGGTGTCACTATGCAGTTTAGATTAGCTTTGGGCTCACTTTGTAGCCCAGGCTGATCTAGAATTTGCAACGATTCTCCTGCCACAGCCTCCCTAGTGCTGGGATTATAGGAGTGTGCCACTATGACCAGCTTGAGGCTTTTAAAAATTATTATAAATAATACACACTGAGTAGCAAAACTGAGAAAAGATTGAATGAGTCAATCAGTATAAGCATTATTCAAAGTACATGGAAGATAGCATGATTCTTATAGATATTAGTGTTTTAAAGGGTTTTAGTAATGTCTACTAATTTTACACAATACTGTGTTTCTCTGTCTCGTTCTATGTGTGTGTGTGCGTGTGCATGTGTTTGTATACTAAGAATTCAAGTGAGGACCTTTGCACTGAGCTATATCCCCAGTCCTTTTTATTTTGGGACAAGGTTTTGCTAAATCCCTAAGTTATCTAAATTGAGCTTGAAATTGTGATCTGCCTGTCTCAGCCTCCCAGAGTGCTGTGATTGCAGGCTTATGCCACCATGCCTGGCTTCAGTATGATATCCACATCCACATCCACAACATGTCTTGTTTATACCCATCCCCATTAGCACCTTCCCTTGCACCCTCCCCCATCCTTGTTTCATTCCTCTTGTCTAGTAAGTCTTTCTTTTCTTGTCACGCCACTTCTTTTCTTTAAATCCCATATATTAATGAGCTAGTCACATATTAATGATACTTGTCTTTTCAGTCCAGCTTATGTTGCTTACCATGATGATCTCCAGGTCCATCTATTTTTCTGCATTCATCTCTTGATGGGCTAGTTCCATATTTTGGCTACTGTGAATTGTGCCACAATAAACGTGGGTGTGCACGTGTCCCGATAGTATGCTGACTTTAATTCTTTTGTGTAAATACTCAGGTGATGACAGTTCTATTTTTAGTATTTTGAGAACCTCCATTCTGATTTCCACAGTGGTTCTACTAATTTGTGTTCCCACAAGCAGTGGAGAAGGGCTCCTTTTCCTCCACATGCTTACTAGCATTTGTTGTTTTTTGTATTCTTAATGGTAGCCATTCCAACTGGAATGAGATGGAATCTTAATGTAGTTTGGATTTATGTTTTTCTAACAACTAATGAAATTGAACATTTTTTCTGCCTTGCAAGCAGGCAGTTGTGAGTTCGATCCCCAGTACCGATAAAAAGGAAAAAGACAAAAAAAAAAAATTGAACATTTTTTCATATACTTATTGATCATTTGTACTTCTCTTGAGAAGTGCCTATTCAATTCACTTACCCATTTATTGATTGGGTTATTTGCTTTTTGGTATTTTGAGTTCTTTATATATTCTAGATATTAATACTCTGTTAGAAGAGTAGCTGGCAAAGATTTTGTCCTGCTCTATATCCTTTCTCTTTATTCTGTTATTTGTTTTCCTTGCAATGCAGAAATTTTTAATTTGATGTAAACCCATTTGTTGATTCTTGCTATTATTTCCTGTGCTAATGGAGTTCTAGTCAGGAAGCCTTTGCTTGTGTTTATGGCTTCAAGAGTTTCCCCCCAAGTTTTCTTTCAAGCAGTTTCAAAGTTGCAGTCTTATACCTAGGTGTTTGATCCACTTTGAATTGCTTTTGATTCAGGGTGAGATAGGGATCTATTTTTACTCTTCTATAAGTGGATATCCATTTTCACCAGTATTATTTTTTAGAGGGGCTGTCTTTACTTTAAAGTATATTTTTTGGCGCTTTCATCTAGAATAAGGTGACTGCAGCTGTATGAGTTGTTTCTGTGTCCTCTATTCAGTTCCATTGGTCTATATGTCTACTTTTGTGCCAGTATCATGTTTTGTTTTGTTAATATGACTTTGGTCTTTGGAATATACAATAATTTGAAGTCAGGTATTATGAACCCTCTAGCATTGCTCCTGTTGCTTAGGCTATTCTGAATCTTTTGGTTTTTCATATGAATTTTAAGATTTTTTTTCTGGTTCCATGAAGAATGTTACTGGAATTTTGATAGTGATTTTATTGAGTCTGTAGATTGCTTTTGGTAGTATGACCATTTTAACAATATTAATTATGACTGAGCATGGTGGTGCACTCCTGTAATCCCAGCACTCAGGAGGCTGAGGCAGGAGGATTGCTGCAAGTTCGAGAACAGCCTGGGTTTTAAAGTGAGTTAAAACTAGCCTGAACTGAATATCGAGTCCCTGCCTCAAAGCAAAACAAAACAAAACAAAACCCCAACCACACAATCCCCCCAAGTCCCCCAACATTAATTATGTACATCCGTGAACATGAATGGTGCTGCCTTCAAATCTTCAGGGTTCTATAATTTTCGCTGTAGAAGTTTATGACTTCCTTGGTTAGGTTGATTCCTAAGTATTTTATTTTTATGAAACTATTGTGAATGGAATTGTTTTCCTGATTTCTTTCTCAGCTTGTTCATTATTGATATATAACAAAGCTATTGATTTTTAAATGTTGATTTTGTGTCCTGTGTTAGTATTATTTTTATATTGTCAAATTACTGTGTATATGGGCTAAACTAATTTATATTCTCTACAGCAGGGTGAGTATTTGGGATGGAATTCAGGGCTCAAATATGCTGGGAAAGTGCTCTGCCATTTGTGTCTCATTATTGTAGTTCTGGCTGGCTTTAAACTCACTAATGTAGTCCAGGCTGGCCTTAAACTTTTGGTAATCCTCTTGCCTCAGCCTCTTCTGTGCTGGAATTACAGGCATGTGCCACCACACCAGGCTTCCATTGCTAATTAAAGCAAGTTTTTTCATATGTGTATGTATATAAAAATAGTTAATACTGATTTCTCTGGGTACACTGCAGAGAAAGATTTGTGCTGGTATTGTTCGGACTGCTGAGCGCAGATGTCTTGTGCTCTGGGTGAATGATTTGGGGATGACAATATGCAATGTATGTACCAGTGTTGCCCCCTAATTGACATGTTTTGACATTTTGCTGTTTTTTTCTTTTTTCTTCTTTTATCCTTGAAATAAAATGGATTTGAAAACAATTCTTTTTTTCCTGTTGTCTTTTTTCTTCTGAGAATGCACGCTCATATCATTTGACAGGTCTATTGGATTCCTTATGCTTTTAAAGTTTTATTTGTGGGGCTGGGGATTTAGCTCAGCGGCATAAGCACCTGACTTGTAAGCAGTCGGTTGTGAGTTCGATCCCCGGTAAACATAAAAAAAAGGAAAAAGACAAAAAAAAAAAATCTAAAGTTTTATTTGCTTTCTGTATTGTGATTATCAGTTTTTAAAAATATGATTAACAAATACTTTTTTCCCTAGGGTTTTGCTCAATGTTTGATGTTTATGTTAACCACATTGATGTTTTAAATTTTATATGGTTAAATTGGTCCACCTTTCCCTTTAGGATTTGTGTTTTTACTGTCCAGCTTTAGAAAGGCTTTTGTAAAAGAACAGGTCTAGAATTGAGTGGTAGTACTTTTCTAGGCTAGCTGTACCTGTTTCCTCTGAGTTTTCATCCTGCTGGTGTGTGTGTGTGTGTGTGTGTGTGTGTGTGTGTGTGTGTTCAAAGTCAATGAAGTTCACAATACTAGAATACTTAGAATGTATATGTGAAGATTAAATTTATTAACATTGAATCTACTTGTGAAAGCACAAAATGTATTGAAATGGAGTATTGTTTAACTTCTCCCAGCCCGGGGAATACTTTTGCCTCTTCATGGATTTAGCTTTGTTTCCTTTCTAAGCGGAGTTCAGTCTACCGAATATGCTCTTTTGTGAAATTAAGTTGGAGACTACTGAGAGTGAAACTTAAGAGTTTTAAATGACTCTTTGCCACTGGAGTGTTTTGTCTGTGCAGATGCTTGGATTTTGTTAGAGTCATGTCGAGTAATATAAATATATTTTCACCAGGGGAAAAGAGAAAGAAGCTAATATTTATGAAGGGATAGTGTCCATATAGGGCATGGTTATTTTAACCATCTCATTTAATCCTAACAACAGACTTGTGTTCAAAGCAGATTTCCTTTGATGCTAAACAAGACTAAGCCTCAGCACCTCTGCTTTGCACAGACCCTTTTGTGCCCATAGGCAAAGATCCTATGAGTTGATGGGACAATGATTTGTTTTGCAACATTTGTGAAAATAAGTTGTAAATGCAGTGTTAAGCCTGCTGCCTCCTTTCATTATTTCTTCCCCTTCATCATGCTTCCGCTCAGATTGAGTAGTGTTGGAGTGGGAACAGATGTTTCTAGGATCCAAATAAAGAGAAACTGAGCTGTAGATGCATTTATTTGAGGTCAGTATGAGGCATTAATGTGATTTGCTGTCACATCTCTGTATGGTTATTGCTGGCTGTATCATGTAGGAATGACTTGTGGGAACACGTCTAGTCAATGCAAAGTTTAAGATTAGCGACTGAATAAAACTTTGATACTTTCAAATTCTTACAACTCATATATTTAAAAAATGATAGAAGTTGGGTAGAGGTTTTGCCAAATTTGACAACAAGTCAGAAAATTTACACAACATTAACCAGGGCTGAATTGTGGTCCTGAGACTTTTATCAACTCTTGGGTGGAAAACTAAGTGGGTTTTGTTTCCCACTATAAAAGTTATACTACAAGAGGGGCACTAGATGGAGAGGTAATCAAAGGATCTAAGTCAAAAAATATATGAAATAAGGTTGCATAGAGATGAGTCAGATAATATGATGGAAAATATTGTTTTTTCTTGATTTTTTTTGCTATACTAAGGATTGAACCCAGAATCTTCACAGTCATCTATATTCCCAGATCTTTTTATTTTTTTATTTTGAGGCAGGGTCTCGGTAAGTTGCTAAATTATTCAGACTATGCTTGAACTTGTGACCTTCCTGCTTCAGCCTCCCAGAGTGCTGCCATTACAGATGTGTGGTGGCACCAAGACTGGATTTTTCTTGATTTTTTGATACTTGTGATATTTTTCAGTTTTAAAAACTCATCATGGTGGGCTGGAGATATAGTTCAGTAATAGAACACATGCCCAGTATAGATGTAGCTCTGTGTTCTCTTCTCAGAATTGCAAAAATAATTAAATAAAAATAAAACATAGTTTTTTCAGATTTATTTTCTCATTTTACATAAATGTTCAGGCTTGCTTCTAATTTTACACTTTTAACAAAAACTTAGTTCACCTAAATGCAATAAAGCTTTAAGTCCTACAAAACCTTAATGTGCTACTACCTATAAGATAAATATCGATGGTTATGTGGAGTGTTTTATGTTACAGATCCAAAGTGGTATAATTAGTAAAAGTGCAAGCATCCAACTCTTGTTCTGTCTGGCTTTAAAGCTTATGTTTTCCTTACTATTTGAAATGGTCTTCTTTCAGATAAATTTTACAGTAAAAAAATGCACAGTATAGTAATAATAGTAATTTACTGAGTGCTTATTATATGTCAGGCATTAGTATTATTTCACTTAAATTACACAATAATTGTATAAGCCTAATCATCCTCATTTTTCACATAGTAATACTAAATTTCAGAGAAATATATTAAATTACTCAGGCTCATACATCTAATAAGTGGTAAAAGACTTGAATTCATGTCTAAAAGAGTTTAAATCTTTATGTTATAAATGGTCTGGGGGAAAAACTCTAGACCCATTACAAAGGAACATCTACTTCTTGTTCTGTTAACCTCCAGCATACAGAAGAGAGTAGGGCCTTCCCTGGGGAGGAGGAAATTGTTTTATGTTAAATTGCAAAATCTTTTTTTTTGTTGTTTTGGTACCAGGGATCGAACATACGACCTTGCACTTGCCAGGTAGGTGCTTATGCTGCTAAGCTAAATCCCTGGCCCCAGCAAATTCTTTTTGAGAAAAGCAAGACTCTTCCTTTTTTTTTTTTTTTTTTTGGCAGTATTGGGGATGGAACCCAGGGTCCCATGCTAAAGAAATGCTCTATCACTCACTAAAGGACCAGCCTGGACAGTGCCTTCTCATATGCAGATGTAGACAGAGGATTAAGTCCATACCCCCCAAATTTCCACACAATATCAAGATGAAATAAATACTCTAGATGCCTCCTTCTGCTAATCCTAGACAGCCTTCTGTTATTGTCTTTGTCCTGTCCCACCCCACAGGCTGATCTGGGATGTTTAGTTTGTTACTGAAAGAAAAGAAGCCTGCATGTGGACAAAGGGGAACTTCTAGCCTCTTCTTTGGGAATCATAAATTCACCAGGGTGAGCCCATCAGTAACCGCACTGATTCTGAAGCAATGCTTTGCTTCCTTCTTTTTTTTTTTTAAATTTTATTTAAGGAGAAAAAAGAAAAAAAAAAAACAGAAAAAGGGTACAAGTTATACAGAATTTCAGAAAAAATAAACAGTAGGAAATCACTAGTTAATTACATATTGTCATCTTAGAAATACTTGTTGAAGTTACAAAATTAAAGCATATAGAGGGGACTTTCAAACAGTGAGACTGCACACAGTTCTGTTCAATGATCCAACAAAACTCAGTAATATGGTGATCTATCTTATACACTTAAATATATATGCAGTTATATCTTTTAGAGAACTTTCTTTTCCTTTCTTTTGTACAATGACAATTATACATTTTGGGTTTTATTACTCCCACAGTTCTTATTACTTTTTTTTGAAGACAGCAAAACCAAATGTGACATACCAGGACAGAGTCAGTCAAATCAAAAGGATGGACATAATACATAATGTAAAAACAAAATACAAGGTAATCAACAATGGTTACCATAATGCCTCTTGTTATCTTAAAAAGAATTGCCTATATCATCAGTTATAATAAAAT
Organism: Cavia porcellus; assembly: GCF_034190915.1. NCBI lineage: Eukaryota > Metazoa > Chordata > Mammalia > Rodentia > Caviidae > Cavia > Cavia porcellus. The sequence continues at coordinate 82,247,804 of NW_026947486.1, forward strand.
TGAACAAAACAGTAAAGAATAAGACCAATAAAACCAAAGCATTGGAGACATTAGAGGACTTCAAAAGAAGATAATAGTCAACCAGAATGGGCGTCACAATGGATCTTATTGTCTTCATAGTTGTTGCCTATACTTTCAAACTTGGTACTATCTAGCATAACAGAATAGAGGAAAATCAGTCAAAACAAGATGGTGAGAGCAATACAGAATTTCAAATCAATTAATAGGAAATCAAAGTGGGTTACTATAATATATCCTGCTATTTTTTATTTATTTTTCCCTTAATTAAAAGGATAAAAATGAAAAAGTAGATAATAAAAAGCAGATTGAGATAAAAAAGAGGGCATAACAGCAAAACAGTGCAGGTCAAAACATAGACATTTAAGCAAAATAGTGTTTCACCACAGGATAATCTCGACATAATAGTAGTTACCATAGTGTCTCTTCCCTTAAAATCTTTGGGTATAACTTCGTATACTGTAGCATCAAACATATCAAGACAATGTAAAACCATTCAAGAGAATGACAGTATTACAGGTTATTTAGAATCAACTAACAGAAAATGAACAATGGTTTCTGTATAATCTCCTTGCCTATAAAAGTTTTTGTTTATATTATCACATATAATAAAATCCAGTAAGATACAACATGTTAAAACCGATGGAGACAGAAGAACAAAAGCTTGATGGGACTTCAAAACAAGAGGATATTAAATCAGTACTACCTATTATGATGTCTTGTTTTCTCCAAAATGGCTGTTCCTACCATCCAGCCTTCTCTGCCTCATTTCTGTTGAGCTCTTTTTCTGTCATTAGTTGTCAGTTTGTCTTCTTCATTTCGCTTTCTGCTCCATTCATTGTGGCCGCTCTGCCACTGTTTCTGGAATCTTGGTATTTTTCATTTTTAGAATATCTTGCAGTAATCTCTATAGAGTTGAATTGGTGGTTGCAAATTCCCCTAGCTCCTCTTTATCCTGGAAGCACCTTATTTTTCCATCAATTTCTAGGGACAGTTGTGTTTGCTTCCTTCTTTGCTATCACATCTAATACCTTTTTCACCTCATTAGTTAATGTCAAATATGGTTTTTAGGGCCTGGACTGCCACTGTTAGATGTTGTCCCCAAGGCATGCATCTGGATCTTGTCATTTCTCACCTAATCTCACAGCTTAGAGGAGAACAAATATCTTCTGGGTCAAGTCTTTCTACGTTTTGATAAGATACTTCAACCTGTCCCTCTCAGTAGGGCCTACAGAGGTGGAGTAAATACTCATTTCTTTTTGCAGGGCGGAGGATGATCCCAAAGCCTTGCACATGCTAGGCAAGCGCTCTACCACTGAGCTACAGCCCTAGCCCTGAAATAAGAATTCTGAGGGTCTGTGAAAAAAATGTGAGGCAGTTATTTACTTCCTGAGAGCTTACTTGACTCTAAGAGAACTTAGGGAAAGTATTTTGTAGGTGTCTTCTCAAGTTCAGAGATCCACTTCTATTTCCTTTACTTTTACTTCCCTGGTCATCCTACCCAATCAGGAATTCTCCAGTAAGTCTCTAGCAAGAACAAGATGCATTTTCCTCAAAAGTTTAGCCAGGCTGATAGGTCTTTCCTTCCCAGAGCAATTACCTGAGGCTGTTATTTGCAACTGTCAACTTTTGTGCTACAAATTTGAATTTTTGAATTGGATCTCAATTCTCTTCAGCTGACATTCTAATTGGTAAAAGCCAATGGATATATTTTCCTCTATGTCTTTATGACACTGCACACTTTCTAAGTCATAAAAACTTGCATCAAGGCCTACATGGGGGCACACACCTGTAATTCCAACTACACATAGGCTAAGTCAGGAGGATCATGAGTTTGAGCCAGCCTGGGCAACTTAGTGAGAACTTATCTCATGATTAAAACTAAATTTTAAAAATTGGCCGGGGATAGCTCAGGGAAACAGTGCTCCAGTGTTTGATCCTAAGACTGCAACAAATTACTATTTGTTGCTCGCATCAATTACTACTATTTGTGGTGCTGGGGATAGAATCCAGGGTTTCACATATGTAGGCAAGTGTTTGACTAACCACATCGTTACCCGTATTGTTTTTGCAGTCTTGGGACTCCAACCCGGGGCCTCACATGCTAAACATGCACTACACCTCTGAGCAGCATCCCCAGTCCCATAGCCCTAATTTTTAAACACAGTGGAAATAGTGAATAACACATGATAAAATAGAACTCTGAGCTAATCAGCTTGACAATCTCTAAGGGCTCAAGTGGTAAGTTTACCCAGTGAAAGTTGGTTTATTTTTGGAGGTTTCCTAGCAAGGACAGCTTTATTTTGATTAACCACATAGTCATGTCCTAAACACTCTTGCTGACCGCCAAGCTCTGGCATTTTGTACCTACCTTCTCTTCCCCTTCAATGTCTTAGCCCTTTGCACAGCCCTTTCTAATGTCAACTCTGATTATGACCTGACCACCCAGAACCCACTAATTGACAGGTTTTACAAACTTTGAACAGTCCTCCCAACAACTCCCATTGTATCTGTGGAATCTCCCAAATCTTGCAAACGTCTTTAAATGTGGGACTCCCAAACCCTGTCGGGACCAGCACTGCGAACCATTGCTGGACCGGGAGTAGCAAACAAGGAGCACCCCTCCCCGCCATAAGGAACCAGTTTATCTGGAGAAATAGAGACTGTGGTGATAGCTATCGAGGTGCAATGCAATTGGATGCCTGTGATGCTTTGGTATCTCACTAACATTGCAGGTCTAGGGCTAGAGGTCTGATCATAGGTTCAGAGGATAGTGGTACACAGTGTGCCATCTAGCACACTAGCATCCTTCTGAGGGTCGCAGCCATTGTTGATTCCCTAAGGTCTTATTTTGGAAGTCCTATATCATTTTCATTGTTTTGTTGGGTTGGATTTTATTCTCTTTTTTTTGTTTGATTAAATTAAATCCAATGGTAGGAGCAGCTATTTCAAAGACAGCAAGATACATTATGGTAGAAATTTTGGATTTACTATTGGCTTGTTTTGAAATCCTTTATTACATTCATTGTTTTGTTTTTATTGTTTCTATTCTATTCTGTTCTGTTTGATTTTCACTATACCTGAAATAATCTTCAGCTATTTGGAAGACACCAAAAGGTATTATGGTAAGTACTGTTGATTTTGTAGTGCTTTGAAGTCCTGTAACTTTTATACTGGCTTGTTTTGATTGGTTTTATTTTGTTTTATCCTCTTTAAAGTTAAAAAAATTGGGCCCTGGCTATTCAGTGATCTTTCCAGGCATTATGCCCAATCCCTACTGTGATATTTTATATGCCCAACATATTTCATTTAGGTCTGGAAGAACTGGCATTTCCAGGGGACATTTTCAGGCTGTTTTTCAAGTGATCCACTAATATAAGGAGTCAATGTCTCTCTCTTCCAAAGCTCTGCGAAATATAATTATGCCAGATATACAAATAGGTACCTCCAGGTAATTCTCACAACCAGTTACTTTTTTGTTTTCCTTTTTTTCTTGTCCTCCTCTTCTTTTCCTTCTTTGTCATGCTAGTAATGGAACTCAGGACTCTGCACATCCTAGAAAAGTGCTCTACCACTGAGCTACACCCTCAAATTGCTTTTTCAATCAAATTCTGGAAAGTGTCTATGCCGTGAAGGATATGTCAGGCAGCCTTTCAAATAGGTAAAACCTCACAGAGTGGGTGAAATCTGTCTTTTCTTTGCTTCAGTCACCCATAGGGATTTTATTTATTTATTTATTGTCTTTTTAAGACAGGGTCTCACTACATAGTTCAGGCTGGCTTTGGGCTCACTTTGTAGGCCAGGCTGGTCTTGAACATGCCACAATCTGCCTGCCTCAGCCTCCCAAATGCTGGGATTACAGGAGTGTGCTACCATACTTGGTTTATTTATTTTATTTTAAAGAGGATGGAACAAACCATAATAAAACAGAACAAAGCAGATCAGAAGAAAACAATGTAAGTGACACAGGTTTCAAAGCAAGACAACAGGAAATCATCACTGGCTACCATATTGTCTCTTGTTTTCTTCTAAATAGTTGTCCATATCTTCACACACAATGAATTCACACAAAAAATAGTATAAAACTGATCAAAACAGAGTAATGAAGGCATTACAGGCCTTCAAAACCAGACAATAGGAAAATCAACAATGGCTACTGTAATGTCTCTTGTTCTGTTCAAAACAGCTGTCCATATCTTCACATATGTTGAAATTAAAAAATACAAAGCAGGCTAAAACCATTCTAAACAAAGAATAAAAGCTTTGGGGCTGGGGATTTAGCTCAGCGGCATAAGCACTTGCCTTGCAAGCAGGCAGTCATGAGTTCAATCCTGGTACCGATAAAAATGAAAAAGACAAAAAAAATAAAAGCTTTGTGGGATTTCACAGCATGATGATAGAAAATCAGCAATGGCTACCATAATGTCTCTTTTTTGTCAAAGTAGCTGTTTATACCATCATTCATAATACAATTAATAATACAATTCTCATTAATTGTATAGGAGAAATTCTAGGCATGCATTAACCTCTACATCTACATTTATTCTTTCTGTATTAGAGGGTAAGATAAAACAAAAGAAAACAAATTACTAGAAAAACAAGAAACAAAAAAGACAAATAAATAACAATAGCAACGAGTCAAAAACAATGACAATATAGGCCTTCAAAACAAGGTGGTACAAACTGTAACTAAGGTTGTTATTTTACATAGTGATCTTCAAAAGAGATCCTTGCATCGCCAGATACAAACATGCAAAATTGATCCAATCCTATCACTGTTAACTATTTTGTTTCAAGAACTAATAGAATTTGTAGCACAATCATCTTAGTTATCTTAAGTGTGTTTATAAAAATTTAGATATTTTTTCTTTTCCCTTCCTTTTCTCCCCTCCTTTTCCCTGAGATATTATTTTCCCCCTTTTGAGCAGATTTTTACCCTTTCACAGCATTTATTGAGGATTTTGTATCTTATGTACTCTTATCATTTCTTACACTAGGGAAATAATATGGTATTTACAAATATGAGTTTGATTTATTTCACTTATGAATATGGTCTCAAGTTGCATCCATTTATGTATAAAAATCTCAATGTGATCATTCTTTATAGCTGAGTAGTACTCTAGTGTATAAAAGTACCACATCTTTTTTATCCATTTCTCAGTTGATGGGCATTTACGTTGTAAGGATTTAATAATAGCTCTTATTAAACACAGCACTGAAAATCATGGATTGCTTACCCAGCAATCTAGAGATTAACTTGAACACTACTCTTTCTTTAATATCTGCGAGATGAAGACATCATCAATATTCCACCATGTCCTGAGTCTGCACATGAACTTACTTTCTTCCACTTTAATTAATTTGTTCAGCAAAACAGTTCTTTTTTTGCTTTTCAGTACTTGGGATTGAACCCAGGGCCTCATACATGCTATGCAAGCATTCCACCACTGACCTACACCTCCAGTCATTTTAATTTTTTTAATTTTTAGACAAGGTCTTGCCAAATTGCCCAGACTAGCTTTAAATTTGAGATCCTCATTAGTCTCTAAGTGCTGGGGTTTAACAGTGTGCACCACCTCACGCAGAAATTACTTAGTTTTGATGTTAGCCTAGAGTTGTGCAAGTTGAGCATCACTAGTCTGAACGTCACTAGTCTGAGATACTCTTTTATTGTTGATGTTGCAGTGGAACCCAGGGTTTTTCACATGCTAAGCCACTGCTCTGCATTGAGTTACGTTTTCTGCCCCCTGAGAATCCAAAACTCTGTGCATGGACATGATGCCACAAGTGGAAAAGTCCACACCTGACTCAGGTGATGAGTTGCAGTTGAAATGCAGGTGCATCGGCCACCTGTGGTAGCACATGATTGTAATGCCAGCACTTTGTATCCTCCCTGAGGCTATTTCCTGTTAAAAGTTGGCATCTGTATTAATGGACACAGGTCTGGCATCTCAGTTATTGCTGCTGCTTCTACTCTCTGCCTGAAACACAAATGATAAATAGAGCAGGCGACCACAGGTACTCCACAGCTCTCTGGGAGGCACCCACCGTGTTTTCTATTTCATCACTTGATGTTATTGAATAATAAAATATGTGAGCACTCAGAAATTATGCAGACTTCTCGAATGACTATGTCATTTCATTTAATCTTCCCAACAATGTCATACAATAGATCCTTATTAGTCCCATTTCACAGTTGAGGGAAAATGACTTAATTACCTTTTACCTTGCTCACTCCAACAATAAGTTGCAGGTCTGGGATTTGCAATTGGATTTGCAATTCCATCTGCCCGACTCCAAACACCTGCTTCTAACTGCTGCCAAACTCCAAGCACACAGTATAATGTGTCCTCCCTGAACCTATTCTATGTCTTTTTTTTGCAGGATGGGAGTTTGGTCTTCCATACTGTGAAAAACAGAAAAGAAAAGTAAAGACTTTTATTAAGAAGTAAAAGATTCTAGGGCTGGGGATTTAGCTCAGCGGCATAAGTGCCTGCCTTGCAAGCGTGCAGTCTTGAGTTTGATCCCTGGTACCGATAAAAAAAAAAAAAAAGAGTGGCAAGATTCTATTTTGATTTCCTTGCTAGTTTGGTGACCTGACATCCTGGAAAGCTTCCCCACTTTCCCTTCACTGCAGCCTCATGGTCCACTTCGCCAAACATGCCAAAAAAAATCCTTTAGGACTTTACACTTGTTCTGCTGGCCTGGAATGTTCTTCTCAAGATATCCATGTAACTAGTTTGCTCAGTTCATTCAGGGCTTAATTCTAAAACCATCCTTCTACTGATGTTTTTCATCCCTCGTTCCCCATTTCATGTCTCCCTACTCTACTTGCCCTCTTTCTTTTCTTTCTTTCTTTCTGTCTCTTAGTACTGTTCATTCTGCAACATGACTACTTTTTTGTGGTACTGAGGATTGACTCAGCACTTCCACACTGAGCTATGTTCACAGTGCTTTTTATTTTTTAATTTTGAGACAAAGTTTTGATAAGTTGTTGAACCTAGCCTCGAGTTTGTGATTCTACTGCTTCAGTCTCCTGAGTAGCTGGGATTACATGCGTGCATTATTGTGTCTGTCTCTATATTTTTTCAATTTTGAATCTTGTTTTTTCTCTCCCAGTAAAATGCAAGTTATTAAAACAAGGATTCCCTCTTTTCCCTCTTCTGTTTATTACTGTATGTCTTGGTTATTTTTTTATCATTAAGACACAATATGCAACACCCACAGTTTAAAGGAGGAGAGGAGAGATTTAATTTGGCTCAGGGTTGCAGTTCATGGTCAGCTGACTCCAGGGAAGAATGGCATGGCAGAGGGCATAGTGGAGGAAAACCTACTCCCTTTATAGCATCCAGATCCATGAAGGAGGGAGGGGGGGAGGGAGGGAAGGGGAGAGGAGAGGAGAAGGGAGGGGAGAAGAGAGACCCTGATCTTATTTTTGCATTACATGTCTTAATTTTACAAAATTCCACAGTTTGAGGTTCAATCCTTTGGATCAGGAAGACTTTTCCTACTCCAAGATCTCTTTAAAAAATGTATCATTCTCAAGGAGAAGCAATGCCTTATCAGAAAGCACATTTTGTGGAGGAAAATGGGTGATTAGCTAAGCTCTTCAAACAAAGGACATGTTAAATTAATTTGGTTTCTTGAAGGTAACCACTTTTGGAGAATCAAGGGCACCAGAAGTCCAAAGAAGGGTAGATTAGATCGTTTCAATTTTATATCAATACTTTAGAGGTTTCCTACTATTTAGAAAGCCAGCCCTTTAGGGACTACTCCATTGTTTCATGACCTTCACCTGTATCCTTCCTTGCCTCTCTAACAGTTCTCTTTACTGTGTTTCTCAAGATTATAGGAAACTCTATTAAGACCATATATCACGAGGAAGTTCTACCCTGCTTCCAGCAGGCTGCATGCTGTAACAAGTCCTTCGGTATTCTGGTTTTGCTATGCACTTCAATAGATACTTGTTTGGATTAGTAATAAACCTGCAAGATGCAATAATACTCATGAGTGCACTAAGCACTTTCCACACCTGAGCTTATTAAATTTATGAGTCTGAGAAGTTATGTCCCAGAGAGACTAACTTCTCCAAAGTCATAACAATAGTAGCAGCACCAGGATTCAGGTCTCATCACTTTGGAGTCTGTGTTTGTAACCATGCTTGCTGGTAGCTGTAATTAGATAGCAAAATTGATTTCAATATGAGTACAGTGATACCTTGGTTCACCAATGATTCTGTTAGTGAACAATTTGGTTTGCAAACAGAAATATTCAGCTAAATTTTGTTTCTATTTGCAACTCCATATCAGGTAATGAACGGGACCATGATAGCCACCTTCCCCGCATGAACAGAATGTGACCATTGTCCCGAGAATGGTGAAATGACCTAAGGTACCACAGATGACCTAAGGTACCACAGAGGTTCTGAAAAGAGGTTGTAGGGTCAGTGTCATTATTTTGCTAGAGCTGGTTCTTACAAGGATATCTATTCATGAAATATTACGTTTATTACTCATTTTCTTGTTACTATTACTTTTTGTGGTGCTAGGAATCAAATGCAGGATCTTTTTTAAAATTTTATTTTGAAAGTAGTAAAAGACAACAGAACAAGACAGGATAAAGCCAACTAAGATCATACAGTGAAATTGGTACAGAACTTCACAGCAAGTTACCAGGATAACAGTAATAGGTATCACAGTATATTTTGTTATCTTGTCAATAGTTATTTTCGTTATCTTTACTATAGTTGTTCTTTCAATCACGTATATCAAAATAAAATGAAATACAGAACATTATAGAACTGATCAAAACAGAATATTGAATTTTTTTTTTTTTTTGGTACCAGGGGTCGAACTCACGACTCCATGCTTATGCCGCTGAGCTAAATCCCCAGCCCTCTCTCACTCTGTTCTTCTTCCTCACATCCTTTCTCTCTTTTTTTTCTCCTCAGCTGGAAGGGCTATTAGAGGTCAACTTGTTCATCCTGCACATTTTCTAAGCAAGGAAATGGAAACTGGATACAATCAAAATGCTTCCCCAAAGGCTACAGTTAGTGGCAGATTTAACAGCCAACTTTAGCTCTGGTGGTGGACACCATTCTAACAAAATCAATGGCAATCTAACTTATTTCAATCTTGTTTATCCAGTATCTGTTTGTTATAACCAGGTTAGTCCTGTCACTGACTTGGGTGTATGGTTTTTGTATTTCCATGTCAGTGGCATCATTTTCACTGGGAAGAAATCTTCCTTTTTCAACCTGTTTTAATCTTTTCTCAAGCCCTGCCTCAGTCCTCACTTCCCTGCGGACTTCTTTGCTAACTGTTAACTCATACAGTGGTCTGCATACCTAATTTACCCCATAACCACGCATTAGCATGTGGAGTCAGCTCTCAACTGACTCCACAGGTTCTGTATCTGTGGATTCAACAACACATAGGTTGAAAATACTGGACAAATGATTATATCTGTACTGAATACATCCAGACTCTTTATTGTTATTACCACACAGATAATGCAATATAACTATTTACAAAGTATTTGCATTTTTATTAAGTATTATAAGTCATTTTGAGATGATTTAAAGTTTGCAGGAGATGTGCATAGGATAAATGAAAACACTATGCCAAATTATGTAAGAAACCTGAGTATCATAGATTCAATATCTTTGGCAGTTCCTGGAACCAATCTCTCACAGATACCAGGTATGAATATGATTTTAGTTAGATGTTCTCAGATAAATATCCTTTCTTCCTCAGACTTCTCCTCATCCCTAGATCATCAAGAACAGGAACTATATCCCTTATATGTGTTTGGTTTCCTTTTGATTTTAGAAAAGCACTAGACACATGGTTGACATCTAAAGAATAATTCTTTTTTTTTTTTTTTTGTCGTACCAACGATTGAACTCATGACCTCACATTTGTCAAGCAGGCACTTATTGTTAGGATTATTTCCAAAAGATATGAAGTATAAAACAAAAGACGCCTTTATTCTGAGAACATGGAGAGAGATAACCTACACCCCCTGGCCACTGGAGTCTGGTGGTCTGTCCTGCGGACACATGACGTGTGTGTGTGTGTGTGTGTGTGTGTGGGGGGTGGTGGTAATATAAGTAGCCTAAGTTTAGGGTAGTGCCCTAGGGCCATTAGAGATGCACAGGTATTTCATTGGCACACATTTGGCGCCAGGGGCAGATTCCTAAGGGTGGGGGGGAGATAGAGTTACAGGTAAATCTCTGGGGGGGGGGGAGGAGGAAATAGGAGTTCCCTGGTTCTGGCTGAGGCTTTTTCTGGCTACAGTGTCCGGTCTGGGCCAAAACCCTTTCACTTATGCCAGTGAGCTAAATCCCTGTTCCCAAGAATAATTCTTCAATGAATGATTGATATAAACAAAAAATGAAATGGTAAACTTTGCCACCTTGTGGTTATTGATCTTCAATACTGACATTTTTATTGTAATCCCAAATACTGAGTATAGTCATCTAAGTATTGTAATCCCTTTTCAGTCTTCCTCACAATCCAAAAAGCTGTATTTATAATTCCATTGAGATAGTTTTGGAATCTCAGCAAGTTAATTCCAATCTACCACCTCCAATGCAACCCATAGCAAGAGTAAAAACACCAAGACATTTTCCAAGTTAAGGGCAGCCAAGGGGTCCTAAATCCAATCCCCATGAAGATGTGTGGACAAAGGTCTAGATCCTAGGCCTCTCCCAGAATTTACTGTCTTGTGAAGAAGGGGGTTATTCTGAGCATGAGTGACAGTGAGGATGGAGGGGGAACTATGTGAGTAATAAACTGGCTAGGAGCTGGGCGTGGTGGCTCACCCCTGTAATTGCAGCACTCTGGAGGCTGAGGTGGGAGGATCTTTGCGAGTTCCAGACCAGCCTGGGCTACAAAGTGAGCTCAAGTCAGCCTGAACTGCATAGCGAGACCCTCTCTCAACAAAGACAAAAAACAAAACAAAACAAAACAAAAAAACTGGCTAGTCAGGTAGTGAGAAAAAAAGTCTCTGCAAAATGCAGAGATAAGGATATGCAGGAGGATCAATTTGCATAATTGAATTAAATTAGCAGTTCAATTGTTTTTGGAGGCTGTGGATTCAGTTTCTGATATGTAAACATTTGTGCCCTGGGGAGTCATGGCCTCTTTACCTTGAGGCTCCATACCCAGTTGACATTCTTGAAGCTGACTGGCTCTAACATTATTCCTCTGTGCGTATATATTTTCTTTCTTTCTTTCTTTGTTCTGGAGATGGAACTCACGACCTTGAGCTTGCCAGTCAGGCACTATGCCACTAACTTAAATCCCTGGCTGTGCTTATGTATTTTAGAAAAAGCACTATTGGAGGAAACAGGAGATGGTCTGATGGCTTTAGAGATTACATACCAGTACCTCAGCTAGCCTTATTTGCAATGCTTAGAGCCAATTGAAGAGAGAAGGAAATACCACAGTCAGCTCTGTACATATCAGTATAAGGAAATAAGTTTTGATACAATCAAAGTTGCAGCAGTTGTTCTGCATTCAAGGGGGTCACTCCAGTTGTCTCCCACAATTTTTATTGCATTTTTTGATGCTAACATTTAAAAAAATTTTTTAAAGTTGCACATGGTAAGAAGTTAAGGTGATGATATCAAAGTGGGTGAGATTTCTTTTTCTTTTGTTCAGTGTATCAAAAACATGGGACATGAACTATCTAAGAGAGAACAGAAATGACAGAAAAATCAAAAGCTGAAGTAATGTGTGTACTGAAAGCTGACATCGACTTGGGGAATATTGATTGGATTTCCTCAGGTGAAATCTCTGCTTTGAACACATTAAATAAAAGAAAATCTCCCAACCTGTTCAACATGAATGTGATCAGAACCTTGACCAGATGATTAATCTACTTATTTAAGAGAATATACTAGTAGACCTTTTATAACTATCATCTGGTGAATAGAATTGCTGCCTTTGAGTTAATGGTCTCAAGATTCAATCTTAGTTTTGTTGAGTAACTTGTACAAATCATACAACTTCAGTCTATGGCCATACCACCCTGAATACTCCTGACCTTGTTAGATCATACAGCTCCGTTTGTCTCAGTTTTCCTATCAATTTACTGCTGATGCTATTATCAGACTCCATGAGACTACAGGCATGAGATTCTAAGAAAATAATTTTAAAAAGTGATATACATGTACAGTAATTTAAAACAAGAAAAATAAGTGTTTATATTTTCTAATTATTGTGCACCTAAGCATTAATAAAGTGGCTTCAGGCCCATCATCTATTTTCAGTCTCACAGCACATAGGCATGGAGGCATTATCACCCTCCATTTACAGATGAAACTCAGGGATTCATATTCACAGTCACTTTACATAATGGGATCAGATACATTGCCAGGAATATTGCTTTCTCATGTTCAAGAAGTTAAATTCATTGTCTAAGATCACATGGTTGGTAAGTCACTGGGTTTGTACTCCAGCTCAGATCACCTGACAAGGGAACCTGTGCTCCAACACTAATTTCCTTTTGTAAAATCTAGAGAAATAGCTTTATTTGGACTGAGAGTTGGAGGCTGCAAAGGACTTGATAGAGTATATTGATCTGAGGAATAGAGATTACTTTCTAACAGGGCAGTCAGAGCTCATCAACCAAATGGACTCTACATCTCAGCAGCCTTACAGTTAATACAATCAATGAAAGGCCTGCAGGGAAATATATTTGCCTCTAAATTGACCCACTGTGCTACTTATTGTTGCAGGGAGCTGAGTTAATTAGAAATATTACAGGCAGTGAGACAGGGCCAGGTCCTCAATGGAGCCAGTGCAGAAGCCCAGATACCTTGCAACTATGGGGGAGACAGACACCTCCTGCTGTGGGCCAGGCCTCAAAACAGAGGATCAAACAAATGCATCCACATCCTAAGGACTGATATTCTAAATAGTTCCCTCTCACCCCAAGGAAGTCTAGAGTCACCATTCCAACCCCCTAGGGAAAAGTCACTGCTCTCTAAGAATGCCCACTTTCTACTTGATTAGCTTCCCCACTTGTCCCCAATTTAATCCATTTCACCTGATTGATTAATAATTGATATTAATAATTAATATCAATCAATTGATTAATAATCAATATGATTAAGATTATTAATCTTATTGGCTAGCTATAGTTCTGTCCCACCTTATGCCCATCTGCCTCATGAGTTCCCAGTTTTCCCCACCTTGAACCTGTCTCACCCCATGATTTTGGAAAAGACAGAGTCCTTGGCAACGTGCTCAGGACCTTTTCTGTCTCTCTTAGACAGAAGCTTTCTTTCTCTCAATAAATATATTCTGCTCTTAACCTCCATTGTCCCTAAAATTCATTCTTTGATTTTAGAGAACATGAACATGTGGACATAGTAGGTTGGGAGTTTCATTCCCCTATATCACTATTACAAAAACAGTACAGATTGTTCTTCATAATGAAATTTCCACATCCCTAATCATGAGTATTACAAAAAGAAATGAAAAATGCGCACATTTCACATATCTTAAACTTATCTTCAGCATTCAGACCAGACATCTCACCATCTTCAAAATATAACTGCCAACACCCTGGGATTATAAGGCAGGAGAATTGAAAATTTGAGCTCACTCTGGATTTCTGCGCCCAGACTGCTGGAGTTCCCTCAGGCTTCCAGGTGCAGTGAAGGAGAGAGGTGGGTTTAAGGCTTCCACATCAGCCTCCCCATTCCCGGCTTCATTTGGAGACCTGCTGAGCTCCCAATAGGTGGGCTGGCCCACACTACCAGCCTAGCCCAGCCTGTTTAGCTGCCGCGCCTGGCCACAGGTCTGCAGAGGAGGAGCTGGGCAGATCTGGGGTGCCCTCACTGGCCTCTCTGCGTGTCTGGAGGACTCTGGATTTCTGCGCCCAGACTGCTGGAGTTCCCTCAGGCTTCCAGGTGCAGTGAAGGAGAGAGGTGGGTTTAAGGCTTCCACATCAGCCTCCCCATTCCCGGCTTCATTTGGAGACCTGCTGAGCTCCCGATAGGTGGGCTGGCCCACACTACCAGCCTAGCCCAGCCTGTTTAGCTGCCGCGCCTGGCCACAGGTCTGCAGAGGAGGAGCTGGGCAGATCTGGGGTGCCCTCACTGGCCTCTCTGCGTGTCTGGAGGACTGTGGATATCTCTGCAACCAGGGAGGGTCCACAGGTTCCTGAAGCACTGCGGCCTGTGGTGAGTACCCTAACCCGGCTGCGATTGAAGAACTGTGGAGCTTCCAAGGGGCAGGTGGGTGCACAGTGTCCCTGAGGCCCAGCTTGTCTGGAACTGCAGAGTTCTGAGCAGGCAGAGGAGGGCCACTGGTTCTGTAGGCCTAATGGCTTGGAGTAGCGCGGCGCCAGAGTCCCAGTAGCTCCAAACATAGAAGGGGATTTTCAACAGATCCTGAGGAAGCTTTCAAGTAACACTTGAAACACAGAAATATAGGAAAATGACAAAACGAAAGACCAAATTACAACCTCAAACCTCCAGCCCATCTCAAGAAACCCTAGGAGCGATGTATATAGAAGAAAATATATCCCATCCACCTCATATATCGGACACAATAGCCACTGAAATTGACAAGCAACTCCAGGAAGCTTTAAAGAAATTCAAACTCGAAATAATCTCCCAGATAAAAGAAGAAATGATAAAAGAAATGAAAGAGATTCTAAATATATCTAAAGAAAGCACAGATAAAAAATTGGAGGAACTAAACAAAAAGATAGAATCCCTAGACGAGCAATATAAGAAACAAACAGAATACATAATGCAGATGCACAGAGATATACAGGAAATAAAAAACTCCACTGAAAGTTGTAAAAACCGCCTTAATGAAAGTGAAGATAGAATTTCAGACCTTGAAGACAGGATTGCAGCTAGTGAACAGGAAAGGAAAGATCTTTTGAAAATAACAAGGAACCAGGAAACAACAATTCAACAACTGCAAGACGATGCAAAGAAGAATAACATAAGAATGATAGGGATTAATGAAAGAGAGGGAGACAACATGAAGGATGTCAGGAGGATATTTAGAGAAGTAATAGCTGAAAATTTCCCAAGCATGAGATCAGAAACTGACATCAGGATCAGTGAAGCATATAGAACTCCAAATAGTCATAACCAAAATAAAACTACACCCAGACATATAATAGTCACCATCCCAGAAATCCAACACAAGAATAGATTATTAAAAGCTGTCAGAGAGAAAAGACAAATCACTTATAAAGGAAAACCTATCAGAATCACAGCAGACTTCTCAGCACAAACGATAAAGTCAAGAAGAGCATGGAGTGAAGTATTCCAGATCCTAAAGCAAAATGATTTCCAACCAAGACTGATATATCCTGCAAAACTATCATTCAAAATAGATGGTGCAATACGATACTTCCATGACAAAGAACAGCTGAAGAACTTCATGAACACCAAACCAACCCTGCAAAAAATATTGAAAGACAGTTTAGATACACAAAGGAAAAAACCACTAAGCAAAGCAAATAATTAAACAGAACCGAAAGATAAAGATGCAACAGCAGAGAGATAACATTCCTACAATTAACCAGCATTTAACAGTAATAACCATTAATGTAAATGGTCTCAATGCACCAATCAAAAGAAACAGACTAGCAGAATGGATCAAGAAACAAAATCCAACCATATGCTGTTTACAGGAAACCCATCTAACCCAGAAAGATACTCACAGACTGAAAGTCAAAGGATTGAAAACAATTCTTCATGCAGCAGGAATCCAAAAAAAGGCAGGAGTAGCCATTCTGTTTGCAGACAACGTGAACTTTAAACCAACAATGACCATAAAGGACAAAGAAGGTCACTACATACTCGTAAGGGGAAAACTCCAAGAGGAAGAGATAACTATCTTAAATATATACGCACCAAACTCCAGAGCACCCAGTTATATAAAACAATTATTAACAGAAATGAAAACTCAAATTATCAGTAACACAATTGTAACAGGAGACCTTAATACACCACTGACACCAAGGGACAGATCAACCAGACAGAAAATGAGCAAAGAAATAACAGAACTGAATCACACCTGTGAACAAATGGGTTTGATAGACATATACAGAATGTTCCACCCAACAACATCAGAATACACATTCTTCTCAGCAGTACATGGATCATTTTCTAAAATAGACCATATATTAGCTCACAGAACATATTTAAGCAAATGCAAAAGAGTTGAAATCATCCCTTGCATATTATCGGATCATAGCGCTCTGAAATTAGAAATTAATGACAAAGGATACTGCAAAAATTCCGCAAACACATGGAAACTAAATAACACACTCTTGAGTAATCAGTGGGTCACAGAAGAAATTAAAGAAGAAATTAAACAATACCTAAAAGAAAATGAAAATGCAGATACAACTTACCGGAATCTGTGGGATGCAATGAAAGCCGTTCTGAGAGGAAAATTTATT
The DNA here is from genome assembly GCF_034190915.1 of Cavia porcellus. Classification (NCBI taxonomy): domain Eukaryota; kingdom Metazoa; phylum Chordata; class Mammalia; order Rodentia; family Caviidae; genus Cavia; species Cavia porcellus. The sequence continues at coordinate 82,264,268 of NW_026947486.1, forward strand.
GCACTGAGTTCCCACATCAGGAAAACAGAACGAATACAAGTAAATAACTTGATGCTACACCTCAAACAGCTAGAAAAAGAAGAGCAAGTCAAGCCCAAAGCCAAAAGAAGAGAGGAAATTATAAGAATCAGAGCAGAAATCAATGCAATAGAGACTAAGAAAACAATCCAAAGAATCAACGAATCAAAGAGTTGGTTCTTTGAAAGAATAAATAAAATCGATAAGCCCCTAGCCAACCTTATTAAAAAAAGGAAAGAAAAAGCTCAAATTCATGCAATAAGAAATGAAAAAGGAGAAATCACTACAGACCCAATAGAAATACAGAGGATCAGCAACACCTATTTTGAAAACCTCTACTCTCAAAAGTTTGATAACACAGAAGAAATAGACAGATTCTTAGAAGCATATGAAGTACCAAAGCTAGATCAAGAGGATATAAAACTGTTGAATAACCCAATCTCTGCTAATGAAATTGAGAATGTAATTGGGTCCTTGCCCACCAAGAAGAGCCCAGGCCCAGATGGATTCACTGCAGAATTCTACAAGAAATATAAAGAAGACCTAATGCCGACACTCCTCAAACTATTCAATGAAATTGAAAGGGAAGCAATCCTTCCTAAGTCATTCCTGGAAGCAAATATTACTCTAGTACCAAAACCTGAGAAAGACCCAACTATAAAAGAGAACTATAGACTGATCTCCCTAATGAACACAGATGCAAAAATCCTCAATAAAATATTGGCAAATAGGATCCAGCAAATCATCAAGAAGATTATACACCATGACCAGGTGGGATTCATCCCAGGAATGCAAGGATGGTTCAACATACGCAAATCAATAAATGTAATCCACCATATCAATAAAGCCAAAAATAAGAATCACATGATCATCTCTATAGATGCAGAAAAAGCCTTCGATAAGGTCCAACACTTATTCATGATAAGAACTTTACAGAAAATTGGAATAAATGGTCTCTACCTCAATATAATAAAGGCCATTTATGACAAACCAACAGCCAGCATCATACTAAATGGCCAAAAATTGAAAGCCTTTACTTTAAAATCGGGTACAAGACAAGGATGTCCTTTATCACCACTCCTATTTAATATAGTACTGGAAGTACTAGCCAGAGCAATTAGGCAAGAAAGAGAAATAAAAGGGGTAAAGATAGGAAAAGAAGAAGTTAAATTATCATTGTTTGCAGATGACATGATACTCTACATAGAAGACCCCCTAAACTCCATTGAAATACTCTTAGATACAATAAATAAATTCAGTAACGTGGCTGGATACAAAATCAATACTCAGAAATCAATAGCATTCCTATACACGAACAACAAAATTACAGAGAGGGAAATAAGAGAAACTGGACTATTCACATTAGCAAGCAAAAAAATGAAATATTTAGGAATTACTCTTACGAAAGAAGTGAAAGACTTATACAGTGAAAATTATAATACATTGAAAAAGGAAATTGAAGATGATCTCAGAAAATGGAAAGACATCCCTTGCTCATGGATAGGAAGAACAAACATTGTGAAAATGGCCATTCTCCCAAAACTGTTATACAGATTCAATGCAATCCCAATAGAAATACCATCAACATACCTTATAGATCTAGAGAAATCACTCCTAAATTTCATCTGGAACCAGAAGAGACCTAGAATCGCAAAGGCAATTCTAAGCAGCAAAGACAAAGCAGGAGGCATCACAATCCCTGACTTGAAGTTATACTACAAAGCAACAGTAGTAAAATCAACATGGTATTGGAATCAAAACAGAGCTGAAGATCAGTGGAATAGATTAGAAGATACAACCACAACTACGAACACACTCAACCACCTTATTTTTGATAAAGGAGCCAAGCAGGTTCACTGGAAGAACGACAGTCTCTTTAATAAATGGTGCTGGAAAAACTGGCTCTCCATTTGCCGAAAACTAAAGCTAGACCCATGTCTATCACCATGTACTAAATTAAAATGTAAATGGGTCAAAGATCTGAATATTAAAACAGAAACACTAAATCTATTGGAAGACAAAATAGGTAGAAACCTTGGAGACATAGGAGTAGGTAAAGAATTCATGAACAGGACTCAAACCGCACGGGAAATACTTCCCAGAATCAATAACTGGGACCACTTCTTATTAAAAAGTTTCTGCATGTCAAAAGAAATCTCCAGCATAGTGAAAAGAAAACCCACAAACTGGGAAAAGATTTTAGTGAACTCTCTCTCAGACAAGGGCCTCTTGTCTAAAACATATAAAGAATTAAAGAAACTCAGACCTCCGAAATTCAAAGATCCAATGCAAAAATGGGCATCTGAGATGAATATGCAATTCTCAGATGAAGAAATACAAATGGCAAATAAATACATGAAAAAATGCTCATCATCATTGGTCATTAGAGAAATGCAAATTAAAACCACACTGAGATACCATCTCACTCCTGAAAGAATGGCCAGGATCAAGAAAACCGACAACAAATGCTGGAGAGGCTGTGGGGAAAAAGGAACTCTCCTGCACTGCTGGTGGGAGTGTAGACTGGTACAGCCTTTGTGGAGATCTGTCTGGAGATTTCTCAAAAAGTTGGGACTGGAAATCCCATTTATTCCAGCTATTCCACTTCTAGGCATATTCCCAGAAGAACTGAAAGCATCATACCACAGTGATATATGTGCACCTATGTTTATAGCAGCACAATTTGTAATCGCCAGATCTTGGAAACAACCCAAGTGCCCATCAACTGAGGAATGGATAAAAAAGTTGTGGTATTTCTATACAATGGAGTATTATTCAGCTATAAAGAAGGATCACATTGAGATATTTATCAATAAATGGGCACAGCTTGAGACCATACTCATAAGTGAAATAAATCAATCTCGCATGTGTGAATACCGAATAGTTTCCCTAATGTAAGTAATGATTCAAATATATAAAAATATGTGGTAATCATGATTCCCCATTAGGTGGCCTTGAAGCCTTATAAAGTTTTCACTCATTAATTAGAAAGGCTTTATTCTGGGCTTCTTGATATGAAAATATTTGAAGCTAGAGTATATGAAGTTTTACCCAAATATTTCAAGGAAAAAGACACTATGGTAACTACTATTAAGTCAGGTTATAAGGTGGTGAAGTACTAGGTTATTGAAACAGTCATGCTGTGACCTCTATTGTTATATTGTTATGTCCTGTTTTATCTCAATCTCCCCCTTATTGTTTCAAAAAAAAATTATTTAGTCATTTCTTATGTTTGTCTTAATTAAAGAAAAAATTCAAAAAAATTAGGATATATAAATAGTAACTCTTTTCGATTTCCTATTAACTTGTTTTGAAGTCCTGTAGTACTCCCACGATCTTGTTTTGACTGATTAGACTCTGTTCCATTCTATATGATAGTATCAAGTTTGAAGACATAGGCAACTACTTTGAAGACAATAAGATTCACTAAGATACCCATTCTGGTTTGACTATTGTCTTCTTTGGAAGTCCTGTAATGTTTACAACGCCTAAGTTTTATTGGTCTTGTTCTCTACTGTTTTGTCCAACTTTATAATATCTAATAAGATAGACAATTCTTTTTAAGGAAACAAGGGACAACGTTGATAACCATTGTTGATAAACTTGTACTCTGTTCTACACCATGTGCTACGTCTATCCTTGGTATTGACTGACAGCTTTGTTTTGCCATATTTGACTGTATTCTTCCCCCCCCCCAAAGAAAGTAATAAGCACTAAGGAGTAATAAAATCCAAGATGTGTAAATTTTGTTGTAAAAAAGAGAGGGAAAAAAAAAAAAGAAAAGGAGCTCTAACGAATATAACAGCAAGTGTGTTTGGGGGTGTTAAATAGCTGACTTTATCAATGTTTTTGGAACATTGAACACAGCTGTTTGCAGTCTCCCTGTTTGAATGTCCACCTTGTGTTCTTTGATACTGTGATTTGAGGAACTATTTTCAAGAAAATAGTGTGTAATCTACTAGCAGGTAATTTCTTACTGTTATGGTTTTTTGTTTTGTTTTGTTTTGTAGTTCTGTATTGCGTGTACCCTTACGCCGCTTTGGTTTGTTTTGTGTTTTTCTCTTTTTCCTCTTAAATTAAAAAAAAAAAAAAAAAAGAAAATTTGAGCTCAGTCTGGGCAACTTATTTTCTTTTATTTAAAATAAAAATATTAAGTAGAGAGATGAAGATACAGTACAGTGCAAAGGTTTTGTGTCAGTGTCTGGTACTGTAGAAAAGGAAAACAAAACAAAACAACAAAAAACCAAATGCATCTCTTATGCTACAGTTTTCAGTTATAAGCAGTGAGAAGATGGCTTTTGCTATCCCATGGTTTTGCTCTTTCCATTTTCCTGAGGCAGTCGGGGATGAACATCAGAGGAAAGCTCAGACTGAGGTGGGATGGGAGTAGAAGGGCTAATTTCCCCCACTGCAGGATGGCAGCTGCAGTTTGATGGGACAACAGATCTAGTGAGACCTGAGGCCAGGCCCTGTATGCAGTAGAGTCACTTCTGGAAGTGGAGGAACACTTGCTGTGCTTTTGGTGTTTGTGCACCTAGAACTTTCATTTTCTTTCTTATTTCCTTGTCCATCATCATTCCTGGGCCCACTATGCCAGGAGTCAAGGGGTTTACAGGAGGTTTGTGAAGGGACTGTGGTGGGTATGAAAGAAGGCAGAGACTTGAGGGTTGGCGTACAGGTTATGCTGGCTGGGGCACAGGATATGGGAACCCAGCTGGAGGGCAACCCGGATTCCTTGGGGAGGGCTCGAGAGAGAGAGAGAGAGAGAGAGAGAGAGAGAGACAGAAAGGCCTGTAATTCCAGCACTCAAGATGCTGAGGCAGAGGGTGGCTGTGAATTCAAGGCCATCCAGGGATATCTAGCAAGTTCAAGTTCTATAATGAGATTCTGTAGCAAAACAAAGCAAAGCAAAGCAAAACTGATTGAGTGGAAACTTTGTACTCAGTCTCGAGCAGCACAGAATATTAAAAGAGAGGAGATGACTAGATAGGAAAAGAGTTCAATGAGGGGGCAGAGAGGGAGGGCTGTGGTGGCTCTCTGCAGACAAAGGGCAGGTTCTGCCTGATATAGGCTCTGATGGGGTAGGGCTCTGAGTGATTGTATCAGAGTGCAGGGGATTGGGTAAATCGTTTCATGCATGAACTTTGGCAAAGCCTTTTGGGAGGAAGAAACCAAAAGGGTTTCTGTGAAGAAGGAGTTATACATTATCAGGGCATAGTTTTGAACTGTTGCCATCATGATTGTGCTGTAGTTCAAATGTGGAGGGGATCTAACAAAAACCAAACCAAACCAAACAAGCAAGTCTCTAAAAGGAGTCTGCTACAAACTGAATGTTTGTGCATCCTCCCAAGTCATATGTTAAAACCTAATTTACAGTGTGATGATATTTAGAGCAGGGGCCCTTGGAAGTTGATTAGCTCATAAGGGCTAAATGGGACCAGTGGTCTTATAGATAAAACTCCCTCTCCCTCTCCTCTTTCACTGTGTGAGATTATAGCAAAAAGATGGCTGTCTATGAACCAGAAAGTAGGCTATCAACAAACACTTAAACTACTGGTGACTTGATCTTTTCTGCTGGTAATTGGAACTTTATGTATGTGTGCACTCACTTTATCATGGCTGTCACAAAATACTGGACACTGGGAGCAGGGAGATGAAGTACAAAGAAGGATAAAGACACCTGGAGTCGCTATTCTGCAGGTGTTCACTATGTGGAGACAAGATACGTGCATGAATGAGACGCTTTGAAATCCTGAGAAGACATTAAAAGGCTCAAGTGAAAGATACTGATTGACAAGATACACTTAAAATAGTCGAAGCCAAAGATGGCTGCATACAACTCGTGTTGATCCCTGGAGTGTGGCAAGATTTGAGGCAGTAAGGAATATTGTAGACTGTGACATCAGTATAAACATAGGCTTCCAATTCCAAATGAGTGCCAGATGTTTAAAAGAGAAAAACCAACCTGTAGAGTCCATAGCAGATAGGGGTGGAAACTATAGCTAAAGACATCAGAACGCTTGGAGAATCCTCAAACAACTAAAGGTAGAAATTCCATTTGACCTGGCTATTCCACTTTTAGGCATCTTCCTGAAAGAATTAAATATATTATAATGATGTATGCACGCTCATGTTCACAGCAGTACAATTTATAACAGCTAAATTTCGGAAGTGGTTTATATGTCTATCAGTAAATGAACGAATGAAGAAAATGTATTTATACACAATGGAGCACTATTCCGCCATAAAGAAAGATAAATTTGAGTCATTTGTAGGAAAATGGATGCACCTTGATGCATAATGGATGCATAACGTTAAGTGAAATAAACCTGACGCACAAGCTTAAAGATTGAGTGGTTTCTCTTATATATGAAAAGACCAAAGCATAAATAAATTAAAAAGTAAAATAAAAATGTAATAGGAAATAAGGAGAGAGGTCTTCTACAAAAGGAAAGGGGACCAAGAGATGGAGGGATGGGGTGAAGAGAAGGGTAAAGAAAGTAAAAAGAATTAAGGCAAGTCGCATACATGCACCAACTCCCCATGAATGTAATCATTATATTGTGTGAATATGTACATATTTACCAATAGTTACAAAGATGACATATTTGCAAATATGTAAAAAAAGGTGAAGATCCATGGCTAATAGACGTTTGGAATAAAGAGCTCAGATTCTGCCCTCGGGGGGCAGGACGAAATTCGTGTGCAAGGGCTGAGGATGGTGGCCATTGTTGATTCCCTATTAGCTTGTTTTGAAGTACTGTATCATTTTCATTGTTTTGTTGGGTTGGGTTTGATTGTCTCTTGTTTGTTTAATTTTATTGTATCTGGTGGCATGGGCAGCTATTTCAAAGATAACAAGATATATTATGGTAGCCATTTTGGATTTACTATTACCTTGTTTTGAAGTCCCTTATTGCATTCATTGTTTTATTTTTATTGGTTCTATTCTGTTCTGTTTTGTTTGATTTTTACTATGTCTGAAGGTGTCTGCAGCTATTTTTTTTTTTTTTGGTCTTTTTGAGACAGGGTCTCACTATGCAGTTCAGTCTGAACTTGAGCTTACTTTGCAGCCCAGGCTGATTTTGAACTCACAATGATTCTCTGTCTCAGCCTTTTGAGTGCTGAGATCTGAAGCTACGTTGAAGACAGCAGGAGGTAAACATTGTATTAAAGTACACTGGTTTGTTTTGCTTGGTTTTGCTTCACTTGGTTTTATTCTCTTCAAAAAAAATTGTGTATGGGGAAAAGGTATTGATGATAAGGAGAAATATTAGGTAAGAATGTAGAGGTGATAAACTTGATAATAAATGTTAGGTACAAGAATATTCTAGCAATAGGAAAGTCTACCAATGTAAATGTTAAAGAAGAAATGAATATCTCCCCACAGCTAACCACCACTACCACTACCACCCATGGAAAACCTTTTTTTTTTTTTTTAAATCATCATCCTTTCCTGGTGAGCAGACTCTGGGTTGGGCACAGTATCTTCCTGCAGGTCAAAAGCATGGGGGTCATCACTATTAATTACAAGAGTTATCTAAGGGATATAGCTTTCAGATTTGCTGAGTATAGACTGAGCTGGGATATGCACTACAAATTGATTTTTAAAAAAATAAATTTCTACCTATGAAGTTACATATGGTGGCCTATGCCTATAGACCATATGCAGGAGGCTGTGATAGGAAGAACATGTCAGTCCAGAAGTTCAACACCAGCTGGACAACATATCGCTTCTCAAAAAAAAAAAAATAGTTTCTATCTGGCAACACGCTATACAAACTGATTTCTTAAATTCATCTTAAAGCCTTGTTTTTTTTTCTGCTGGAAACTTCATTCTCCTAAAAAACTAAACATAATAAGCCAAGCAAAGCAAAGTAAAAGTTAAATTTCAATTAATGCAACTTGTAATTCTTGTGAAAATGAAGTAGCAAGAACTGAGTTTTATGAAATATGGCACTGGGCACCAGTCAGTGGAAAACTGTAAGCACAAGGGGCTGGAAACCAAAGAAAAGGAATCTAAGAAAAGAAAAGGAACCCAGAGGTCAGCAGTTTCACTGGGCTGGGATTATAGACACTACCACCACGTCCAACTAAGCGTAGTGTTTTAATCACAACATATTAAATATCATGAAAGGCACATTGTCCATCATAGTCAGAAGTTTGTGCTTCTATTATTATTATTATTTTGAGACAAGGTCTCACTATGTAGTTCAGGCTGGCCTGGACTTACTATGTACCCCAGGCTGGCCTCGAACTCACAGTGATTCTCCTGTCTTAGCCTCCTGAGTGCTGGGATTGTAGATAGTGCCACCACACCTAGCTCCATTATTATTTTTGTGTTTTTGAATGAAAAAAAAATTCTTCATGAAAAACAGCTACTTTAACCGCAGAGAAAAATGAGAATGATAATCCTTGGTGGACAAGATCTCATGATGGGATAAGGAGTGAGACTGAAGTAAAACTCCAAGCAAAATTACTGTTTGATAACTCACTGCCCTGAAGACCCAGAGTACTTTCTATAACATCCCGCATCTTGCATCCTGCTTTGTTAAGCTTAATCAGCCATGTTTTCCCTATTCTTTAAGCACAGCCATGTGACTTGTACAGAAGGCAAACTGCCTGTTTTGTAGCACATTGGTGGTCCACTGGTGTTAGTTGAGGACTGGCTCAAGATGTCCCCTTAGATTCCTTATGTAAAGTGATACAGTGCTCACATATACTCTACACACATCCTCCTGAACGTGCTAGATCATTTCTAGGCGTATACTACCTACTACAGTGCAAATTCTATCCAAATAGTTGTCATAGTATGTTGTGTAAAGAATAATAACAAGCCGGGCGTGGTGACTCACACCTGTAATCCCAGCACTTGGGAGGCTGAGGCAGGAGGATTGTTGTGAGTTCGAGACCAGCCTGGGTTACAAAGTGAGCTCAGGGCCAGCCTGAACTGCATAGTGAGACCCTGTCTCAAAAAGACAAAAAAAAAAAAAAAAAAAGAATAATAGAATAATAACAAGAAAAAAGTCAATTCAGTACACTCTTAGTTTTTTGATTCATGGCTGGCTGGATTTTGGATATAGATAACTATGTTTGCATAAATGATTGCTCCGTCCTGTCTGTGATACTCTGTCCCTTTCTCTTCACCTGACTAATTCTTTTTCGTCTCAACTTAAGTGTCATTTCCTTGGAAAACGTCCCTGAACTTCTGGATCAGGAAAATGTCTTTAGCGCTTGTTTCTAGCACCTCCTTATTTTCTCTCATAGTAGCTATCAACCACTTAACAGTTTGTCCCAGTGTCACTTGGGCAGTTCGTTTGTTTTCATAATGAATGTCGTGAGCATGACTTGGGTGGGTGTCACTGCAACCAGTCAATTCTTTCTTTTGTTCTTCAAAGAAAATATTTCTATTGGTACATTTTAGGTACACACAATGATCACATGTAGCATAGGAAATTTGTGTCTGTACATGATATAACTTGATTGATCTTTTTCTCTTTGCCCTAACCCTCCTTTGATCACTCTTCCCCTCCTTATTTGCAAAAGCTTTTCCCATTTTTCCTTTTATTCTATTTTTTTCTTTTCTCTTCTTTCTTTTCCCCATCCCCTTTCAGTTTTCCTCCTTCCCATTTGAACATTTTCTTTGTTTCACAACATCTTTTATAAATTTTGGTCCTTATTTAAGCTTTTTAGTTTTTCAAATCAAAGAAAAAATACAGTACTTCAACGTATGTATCTGATTTATTTCACTTAAGACTATAGTCTCAAGGTGCATCTATTCACCTAGAAATGTCTCAAGTTTATCCTTCTTTATGGCAGAGTGGTACTCCATTACAGCAAAGTCAATGTGTAAAAAACACGTGTTTTTTATGCATTCATCCATTGATGGGTATTTAGGCTGTTTTCAAGACTTAGCTATTACCAGTTGTGGATATATATGGGTTACAGTGTGCATATATCCTTACAGTATGATGCTTTTTAATACTTTTGAGAAGATATCAAGAAGGATGATAGCTGGGTCAGCTTTAGTGTTTTGAGGAATCTCCACGTTGATTTGCATAGTAGTTGCACCAATCTACACTTCTACAACAATGGAGAAGGGTTGCTTTTTCCACACAGCCCCAACATTTGTTATTCATTGATTTCTTGATAATAGCCATACTTTCCGGGGTGAGATGGAATCTCAGTGTTGTCTTAATTTGCATCTTTTGAATGACCAGTGATTCTGAACATTTTTCATGTATTTATTTTCCATTTCTACTTCTTCATCTGAGAAGTGCTATTCATATGTCCATCTTTGGAATGGGTCTCTAAATTTACTGGGTCTGATTATTTTTGGGTTCTTTGTATATTCTAGGTATTATTACTTTGTTGGAAGAACAGCTGGCAATTACTCTGTGTGTTGTCTCTTCACCCTGTTGTTGGTTTCCTTTGCGGTGCAAAAGTTTTTTGATATGATGAGATCCCAGTTCCTGATTCTTTGTAAAATTTCCTGAGCAATCAAAGTTTTGTTTATGAAGTCTTTGCCTATACCTATGTACTTCTTATTCTATGTTCCATCAGATTTAGTGTTTCTGTTTTAATATTTAAATCTTTGATTCATTCTAATTTTGCTTTAGCTCATGGTGAGAGACAAACGTCTAGATTTAGTCCCCAGCATGCAGAAAGTCAACTTTTCCAGCACCATATATTAAAGAGGCTATCTTTTTTTTTGGTCTTTTTGAGACAGGATTTTGCAATGTAGTTCAGTCTGGCCTTGGGCTCACTTTGTCGCCCAGGCTGGTCTCGAACTTGCAACTATCCTCCTGCCTCAGCCTCCAGAGTGCTGGGATTTTAGCAGTGTGCCACCACTCCTGGCTGAGCCTATCTTTCTTTCAGTGAAGATGTTTGGCCTCCCTTAAAGGGACTGAGTATGTTTGCAGTTGTTTCTGTCTCCTAATCTGTTCCATTGATCCTTGGGTCTGTTTTGCCAGTGCCATGCTGTTTTTTTTTTTTTTTTTTCAAATCCATTTTTTTTCAAAAAGAGAGAAAGAAAAAAAAATTTCAAAACACAACAATCAGGGAACAACAATGGTACATAAATTCTACATTGCCATCCAAAAATCACCCACCCAGAGTGCAATACATCTGCATTCAATTGTCGGAACAGTACCAATGCAAACCTTTCTTTCCAGTGAACTCAGGGAAACATATAGTTTCTTTCAGCTTCTCACACTAGGAAGACAATACAATGTTTACATATGCATGCATGTCTGATTTATTTCACTTAGGAGTATGGTCTCAAATTGTACCTATTTACCTATAAAAGTCTCAAGTTTATGGCTGAGTCATACTCCATTATATAAAAGTATCACATTTTTAAAATCTGTTCTTCAGTCAATGGACTTTAAGGTTGTTTCCAAGACCCAGCTATTACAAATTGTGCTGCTATAAACATAGGTGCACATATATGGCTGTAGTATTATGTTTTTTATTTTTCTGGGAAGATATCCCAAAGGGGAAGAGTTGAGTCAAATGGATCTCCAATCCTAATTTTTCAGGAATCTCCACACTGATTTCCATAGTGGTTACATCAGTTTACACTCCCATCAACAGTGGAAAAGACTTCCTTTTCTCCACACTCCCTTCAGCATTTGTTACTGCTTGGTTTCTTGATTATACCCATTATCTACAGGGGGAGGTGGGATCTCAGCATTGTTTTCATTTGCATCTCTCAAATGACCAGTGATATTGAGCATTTTTTCATATATTTATTTGCTGTTTGTATTTCTTCATCTGAGACCTGTGTATTCAGCTCATCTGCCCATTTTTGGATTGGGTTTTTACATTTAGGAGGACTGATTTTTTTGTGTTCTTTATATGTTCTCAATAGTAATCCTTTGTCTGAGGAATAGTTAACAAAGATTTTCTCTCACATTGTGGGTTGTCTCTTCACTTTGTTTGTGGTTTCTCTTGCTGTGCTAAAGTGTTTTAATAAGATGAGATCCCAGTTGTTGAATCTTTGTGATAGTTCCTGTGTAGTCATAAAGTTTTTGCCTACACCTATGTCTTCAAGAGTTTTACTTTCTCTGTCTTTCAGCAGATTCGATGTTTCTGTTTTAATATTAAGATCTTTCACCCATTCCCATGCTGTTTTTAACATGTAGCTTTATAATATAATTTCAAGTCAGCAATTGTGACTCCCCTGCCTTGCATTTGTTGCTCAGAATTCAGAATTATTATAATTCAGAATATTATAAGTTCCTTTTGATTCCAAATGAATTTTAGAATTTTTCTTCTAATTTCAGTGTTTGATTTTCAGTCTTTTTGAGTTAAAAGTGTATGTATGCAGCATATTGTTGGACCTTGTTTCTTGCTTCATCCCACCATTCTTTATTTTTATTGGTGAACTGAGACTATTTACAATGATGGTTATAACTGGTAGGCATTGATTTATCTTTGTCATGTTAGTTTCTTGTTATTGATTCACTTTCTTTCCCCTCTGTTTAATTATTTGCTTTGCTGTTGGATTCATTCTGTTGGGGATTTTGAAGTTGTAGTCTTCATTATCTCTTGCTAGACTTCCCTTTAGAACATTTTGGAGTGCTGGTTTGGTGGTCACGAATTCCTTTCATGTGTTCTTTGTCATGGAAGTATCTTATTTCTCTTATCAGTTTTGAAAGATAGCTTTGGGGGCTGGGGATTTAGCTCAGCGGCATAAGCGCCTGCCGTAAGGGTTAGTTACAAGCAGGCAGTCGTGAGTTCGATCCCCGGTACCGATAAAAAGGAAAAAGACCAAAAAAAAAAAGATACATCAATTTGGATTGGAGGTTATTTTCTTTTAGGGTTTGAAATGCTTTACTCCAATTTATCCTTGACCTCAGGGTTTGTACTGAGAAGTTTACTTTTTTTTTTGGTACCAGAATTTGAACTCAGGACCTTGGGCTTGCTTGGCAGGTGCCTTTACCGCTAAGCTATATTCCTGGTCCCCTGCTGTTATTTTAATGATTTTTACTTTGTAAATATTTGTTTCTTTTATCTAACAGATTTGAATATTGTGGATGGTTTTTAAGATAAGGTCTTGCCATGTAATTCAGTCTAGCTTTGAACTCACTAGGTAGCCCAGGCTGGACTTGAACTTGTGGCAATCTTCCTGCCTCAGCCTCCAAAGTGCTGTGGGATTAGAAGCATACACCACTATGTCCAGCTGAATATTTTGTTGTGTCGGATTTCTGGAATCTTATTATATGCCTCAGAGTAGTTTTTTTTACTATGGTTAATTAGAGTTCCATAGGCTTCTTCTTTTTCTGTGCTTGGGAAGTTTTCTGTTATTACCTCTCTGAACAGTTTTTTTCTGTCATTTGGGCTACATCCTGTGGTTTTATTGACTCTGATCATTTTTACATTATTCTTTGTTGCATCATCTAGCAGCTGTTGGATTGATTTTTTGTGATCCTTTGCTGTTTTTAAGAAATCTTCTCATGATTGTTAACCACAATCTTGTCTTCTAGATCTGATATTTTGTCCTCACATTGGTTCATGCTGTCAATAGAATTTTTAATTTCCAGAATATCTGATTGAATCTGTTACATGGATTCAGTTTTTTTCCTATGGTGGGCAGTCATGGTTTTCATCATTTTCCTGCTATTTTTTTATCTCTTCTATTTTTTTATTGTATCTTTCCTATATTCATTAATCATGCCCTTCATTATGATTGCCATCTCTGAAGTTATTTGAGAAATTATTTCCAATTTTATTTTTTCTAGAGTCTCATTTATTTGCTTTGTTACTTCTACTTGTTACCAGTTCAGAGAGTCCATGTGTGTGCCTTTTGAATTCTTACACTTCATTGTGTCTTGGGCTTGCTTTTGGTAAGGTGGAAGTATGGGGTTGCATCTTGCTTCTGCATCTTTTCATTTTCTATTTTTTATGTTAATTTCTATGTTGCTGCTGTAAATTGCTTTTGGTAGGTACCTTTATTCCTAGTATCAAAAACCCCTGGGAAATGATTTCTTCTCAAAGATGTCTTCCAAGTATAGTTGGTTTTTGGGTTTTGATCTGTTGTAAGAGCATACTTCTTCAAACTAATTGGGTGTGTGAAGTTTCTACCTATTTGGCTTAGCTCCTGGTTCTTTGGCAGTAACCTGTAGTATTTTTTATGATCTCAGGCAATCTCAGAATTGACATACAAGGAAGGACAACTAATTAAAACAGTTATATCACCTTGGCTAATGTAGTATAATCAATAAATATGGTAGCATCAAACACACCATAAAAAATGACAAACTGTGGTAACAATGTTCCACCTTCAATTGTATGAATAGAATTTGTAGTTATATAACCAATTCCAAAATAAATCATACAATTGTGCATGGTAAATATTCTTTCAATATGATGATTTTACCTTCAGAGAAGACAATTTAAAAGGGGCTGGGTGAAAGAGTAGAGCAATAGAAGAAGAGAAAAGGATTAGAAACAAAGCTGGAGGGCAAAGAATTATGTAAACTTTGGGAACTGGTGAAGAAGACAAGAGGGAAAGAAGGAATCAAGAAATAGGGACCATAATGGAATAAAAGAAACAAAAAAGAGCAAACTAGTAACAATGCTCTCACTCATATAAAAACAAGAACAAACTGTCAAGAAAAAAGAGAACCAGTGAGCCCAGTGGGGTTCGAGAGTCTACCCAGTGAAAGCTATACAAAGAATTAACAAATCAAAGAGCTGTTTCTTTGAGAGAATAAATAAAATTAATAAGTCCCTAGCCAATCTTATGTTAAAAAGGAAAGAAAAAAACTCAAATTCATGCAATAAAGAATGAAAACGGTGAAACCACTACAGACCCTGTGGAAATATAGAAGATCATTGATACCTACTTTGAAAATCTTTAATCTTGTAAGATCAAAAACACAGAAAGAAAGGGATAGATTCCTAGAAACATATGAATTTCCAAAGCTGGATCAGGAAGACATAAAACTTCTGCATAACTCAGTATCCATTAATGAAATTGAAAATGTAATTAAAAACTTACCAAGTGGATTCATCCCAGGAATGCAGGGACGGTTCAGCATACACAAATCAGTAAATGTAATCACATGATCCTCTCAATACATGCAGAAAAAGCTTTTGATAAAGTCCAACACTTATTCATGGTAAAAATCCTATGGAAAATTGGAATAGATAGTCTTTATCTCAATCTGATAAAAACCATCTATGACAAACCAACAGCCAACATCATACTAAATGTTCAAAAACTGAAAGCTTTCACTCTAAAATCAGGAACAAGACAAGGTTGTCCACTATCACCATGCTTTTTCAATATAGTTCTGGAAACATTAGCGACAATAATTAGAAGAGAGAGAGAGAGAGAGAGAGAGAGAGAGAGAGAGAGAGAGAGAGAGAGAAAACGAATGAAGATAGGAAGGGAAGAAGTTAAATTATCATTATTCACAGATGACATGGTACTCTACACAGAAGACCCCCAAAACTCCACCAACAGAACTAATAATCAAATTAAGCAGTGTAGCTAGGAACAAAGTTGATACTTAAACATCAATAGCTTTCCTGTACACAAACAACAAACTCACTGAGAGAAAAGTTAAGGAAACTACACCCTTCACAATAACATCCAAAAAATGAAATGCTTAGGAATCAATTTAACAAATAAAGTAAAATATTTATATGTTGAAAATTGTAATACTGTCTCACGCTGATACCAAAACCAGAGAAAGACCCAACCAAAAAGGAGAACAACAGGCAAATCTCACTAATGAATACTGATGCAAAGATTCTCAATAAAATATTGGCAAATAGGATGCAGCAAATCATAAAGAAGATTATACATCCCAACCAAGTAGGATTTATTCCAGGAATGCAGAGATGGTTTAGCATATGCAAATCAATAAATGTAGTACACCACATCGACAGAGCCAAAAATAAAAATCACATGATCTTAATAGACACAGAAAAAGCTTCTGATAAAGTCCAACATCTGTTCATGATAAAGCCCCACAGAAACTTGGAATAGATGGTATCTACCTCAATCTCATAAATACTATTTATGACAAACCAATAGCCAACATTACACTAAATGGACAAAAACTGAAAGCTTTCACTCTAAAATAAGGAACAAGACAAGTATGTCCACTATCATCACTGCTGTTCAATATTGTTCTGGAAATATTATCCAGGGAAATCAGACAAGAGAGAGAGAGAGAAATAAAAGGAATAAAGATAGGAAACGAAGAAGTTAAATTATGATTATTTGCAGAAGACATGATACTTTATATAGAAAACCCCCCAAAAATCCATGAAATGCCTACTAAAGGTAATAAACAAATTCAGCAGTATAGCTGGATACAAAGACAGCACTCAGAAATCAATAGCATTCTTGTACACAAACAAAAAACTCACTGAGAGACAAATTATGGGAATATCACCTTTCACAATAACATCTATAGGGATGAAATGCTTAGGAATCAACCTAACCAAGACTATAAAAGACCTATATGCTGAACATTATACTAGTCTAAAAAAGGGAATTGAAGAGGATATTAGAAAATGGAAGGATATTGCTTGCTCTTTGCTAGGAAGAATTAATATTGTGAAAATGGCCACACTCCCAAAACTGTTATACAGATATAATGCAATCCCAATTAAAGTACCATTAGCATACCTTACAGATCTAGAGAAAATATTCCTAAAATTCATTTGGAAACAGAAGAAATCTAGAATAGCAAAGGCAATTCTGGGCAACAAAGGCAAGACAGGAAGCATCTCAATTCCTGACTTGAAAGTACACTACAAAGACACAGTGAACAAATCAGTATGGTACTTGCAAAGAAACAGACCTGAGGATCAAATGGAACAGATTAGAAGATACAGGAACAACTACAAAGACACTCAGCTGCCTGATATTTGATAAAGGGGCTAAACATGTTCACTGGAAGGATAGCCTCTTTAATAAGTGGTGTTGGAAAACTGGCTCTCCACATGCCAAAGACTGAAACTAGATCCATGCCTATCACCATGCACAAACTAAAATCTAAATGGATCAAAGACCTAAATATTAAAACAGAAACACTAAATCTACTGGAAGACAAGGTAGGCAGAAGTCCTAGAGACATAGGGGTAGACAGAGAATTCATGAACAAAATGCAAACTGCATGGGAAACACTTCAAAGAATCAACAACTGGGATCTCATGTTGTTAAAAAAGCTTTTGCATTTCAAAACAAATCACCAACAGAGTGAAAAGAAAACCCACAGAATGGGAAAGAATTTTAGCCAGCAACCCCTCAGACAAAGGACTTATATCCAGAACATACAAAGAATTGAAAAATATCAAGGCCCCCAAATTCAAAGACCCTCTCCAAAAATGGGCATCTGAGATGAACACACAGTTCTCAGATGAAGATATACAAGTGGCAAATAAATACATGAAGAAATGTTCACCATCGCTGGTCATTCAAGAAATGCAAATTAAAACAACACCAAGATTTCATCTTACCCCAAAAAGAATGGCTGCCATCAAGAAAACAACTTATAACAAATAATGGCCACGATGCAAGGAAAAAGGAAAACTTCTCCCCTGTTGGTGGGAGTGTAGACTGGTGCAGCCACTATGGAAATCAGTGTGGAGATTCCTCAACAAACTAGTGTTGGAAGTTCCATTCAATGTAGCTGTTCCCCTCCTGAGTATTTTCCCAGAAAAACTGAAAATGTCATGTCACAGAAATACATATGCACCCATGTTTATGGCAGCAAGATTTGTAATAGCTAAATCTTGGAAACAACCAAAATGTCAATCAATGGCAGACTGGATGAAAAAGATGTATTTTTATACAATGGAGTATTACTTAGCTGTAAAAAATATGATATCAAGGCCTTTATAGGTAAATGAAGGCACCTGGAGACTATCCTTGTAAGTGAAATAAACATGACTCGCATTAGTAAATATCACATTGTCTCTCTAGTGTAAAACATAATAACTGAAAGAATAATAAGATCCAAATGTATAATAGATATTGTAAAAATGAAAGGGAAGTGCTCTAAAGGATATAACTGTGTGTATAAGGGTGTAAGATAGATGACCATATGACTAAATTTTTGTTGGATCATTGAACAGAATTGTTTACACTATCAATGTTTGTGTGTCTATCCACTTTTTATGCTTTGATTTTGTAACTTGAACAACCATTTCTAAGATGACAATATGTAACATATCAACTAGTGATTTCTTAGAGTTAATTTTTTGACTCCTGTATTACGCTATCTTTTTTCTATTTTTTCTTTAAATAAATAAATAAAAAAGAAAATTATAGTACTCTGAATAAAGAAATTGAAGAGGAATTCAGAAATTGGGAAGATATCTTTTGCCCATGGATAGGAAGAACCAACATTGTGAAAATTGCATACTCCCAAAATCTTTATACAGATTTAATGTAATCCCAATGAAAACACCATCTGCATACATTACTGATCTAGAGACAACATTCCTAAAATTCATATGGAACCATAAGAGACCTAAAATAGCAAAGGCAATCCCGGGCAACAAAAGCAAGGCAGGCGGCATCACAATCTCAGATGTGAAATTATACTACAGAGCTATAATAATAAAGATCAGACTGGTACTAGCAAAAAGAAAAAACGGACCTGAGGCTCAGTGGGAAGGAATAGAATACACAGACAGAACTACAAACATACTCAACTACCTTATGTTTGATAAAGGGGCCAAACATGTACACTGAAAGAAAGACAGCCTCTTTAATAAGTGGTGTTGGAAAAATTGATTTTCTACATGCCAAGAAATTAAACTAGACTTATGCCTATCACCATGCACTAAACTCAAATCAAAATGGATCAAAGAGCTAAGTATTAAGGCAGAAACAGTAAACCTACTGGAATACAATGTAGCTATAAATCTTGAGAAGATAGATGCAGGCAAAGAATTCATGAACAAAAACCAAACTGCACAGGAAGTACCTCAAAGAATCAGCAACCACAATATCATCTTATTGAAAAGCTTTTGCACATCAAAAGAAATCATCAACAGAGTCAAAAGAAAACCCATGGACTGGGAAAAGATTTTTACCACCTGTCCCTCAGACAAAGGACTTTTAGTTAGAACATATAAAGAACTGAAAATCTACAGGCCCCTCAAATTTAAAGAACCAATCTAAAAATGGGTATCTGAAATTAATACACAATTCTCAGAGGAATAAATATGAATGGTAAGTAAAAATATGAAAAAATGTTCAACCTGATTGGTCATTCCAGTAATGCAAATTAAAACAACACTGAGATATCATCTCACTCCAGAAAGAATGGCCAAGATCAAGAAATCAACCAATAACAAATGTTGATGAAGCTGGGGGCGGGGGGAGGAACCATTGTTGGTGGGAGTTAGACTGGTACAATCACTGTGGAAATCAGTGTGGAGATGCCTCAAAAAACTAGGTTTAGAGGTTCCATTCGAACCAGCTATTCACCTTCTAAGTATTTTCCCAGATGAATTGGAAATATCATATCTCAGTGATATATGTGCACCCATGTTTATATCTGCACAATTTGTAATAGCCAGATCTTGGAAACAACCCAAATGCCCATCAACTGAGGAATGGATAAAAAAGATGTGGTATTTTCATGCAATGGAGTACTACTCAGCTATAAAGAATGATAAACTTGAGCCTTTTATAGTTAAACGGATGCAACTGGAAAGCATACTCATAAGTGAAACAAGACTTGCCTGTGTAAACAATGTATTATCTCACGAGTATAGAAAACTGAAAGAGTGAGATCCAAAAGTTATAATAGACATAGTAAAAGGGAAAGAAATTGATCAAAGGCAAATTATATTGTTTGATCAATCTTGCATGTTTTATCTGGTAGCCTCAACAATTACTTTGAGGATAACAAAATGCAATATAATAACCATTGCTAAATTCCTATCATTTTAAAAAAATTTTATTTAAAGAGAAAAAAAAACAAAACAGAAATAGGGTAGAAATAAAACATAATTTCAAAAAAAATAAACATAAGAAATCACTTGTTGATAAGTTGCATATTGTCCTCTTAGAAATAGTGGTTCAAGTTACAAATGTAAAGCATGCAAAGTGAACATTCAAACAGTGAGACTGCAAACAGTTCTGTTCAATGATTCAGCAAAAATTTAGTAATATGGTTATCAATCCTACACACTTAAACATACATACAGTTATTATCCTTTAGAGCACTTTCTTTTCCTCTCTTTTTTACAATAGCAATTACACATTTTGGGTTTTATTACTCCTACAGTTCTTATTATTTTTTACACTAGAGACACAATGTGATATTTATAAATATGATTCTTATTTGTTTCACTAATAAGGATAGCCTCAAGTTGTTTCCATTTGCCTATGAAGGCCTCAAGATCATCCTTTTTTGTAGCTGAGTAATATTCCATTGTATAAAAATACCGCATCTTTTTCATCCACTCTGCAGTTGATGGGCATCTTGATTGTTTCCAAGATTTAGCTATTAAAAATTATGGTGCTATGAACATGGGTGCACATATATCACTGTGATATGACCTTTTCAGTTTTTCTCAGAAAATATCCAGGAGGGGATGAGCTGGACTGAATGGAACTTCCAATCCTAGTCTTCTGAGAATTCTCCATACTGATTTCTATAGTGGCTGCACCAGTCTACAGTCCCACCAACAGTGGAGCAGTGTTCCTTTTTCCTTGCATCCTTGCCAAAATTTGTTATCAGTTGTTTACTTGATGGCCGCTATTCTTTCCTGAGTGAGATGAAATCTCAATGCTGTTTTAATTTGAATTTCTCGAATGACCAGTGATGGTGAACATTTCTTCATGTATTTATTTGCCATTTGTGTATCTTCATCTGAGAACTGTGTGTTTATCTCCGATGCCCATTTTTTTTTTTTTTATCAGTACCGGGTGTCGAACTTACAACCATGCGTTTGCAAGGCAGGCACTTATGTCACTGAGCTAAATCCCCAGGCCCTTCCGATGCCCATTTTTGGAGAGGGTCTTTGAATTTTGGGGTTTTATGTTTTTCAATTCTTTATAACCTATCATCTTGTTTTGAAATCCTTTATCTCCATTTTTTATTGTTGTCATTTTGCTTTTGTTGTTTTTTTAATTGTTTGCATTTTGATTTTTGTTTTTCTCTTTAAAATAAAAAATTAAAAGAAAATAAAAAGAGAAAATAATAAAATAAAATCAAAGAAAGGCAGAAAAGTAGAAAAATAATGTCTACTTATGTGCCTGCTGTCACTGGTTGGCAGAGGGTGCAGACAGAGCCCAGCTCCTTGTTGACTGATCTCAGCAAACTGGCACTAGAATTATGGCAGTCCTATACAATTCCAGCAAATCTGGGCCTTCAGTTCCAGTGAAGCTCATGCTGTTTCTGGTTTCTCTGCAAGAGGCTGGGATCCTGGCTTTTTAGGCTTCATCACTCTGAGTGATTCCTGCTGGCCTGAACTTGGCTCCCTGCTGTCTTTGGAGTTGGCTGCTTGACTGCCTGCCAATTTGAATTTGGTTGCTGTGCAGCCTGACACGTGGAGCCACTAGATGGAGCCAATCCTACAGCTGTTCTGAGTTCTGATTTTTGTTGGCCCCTTTCCAAAATGGCTACTGGCCAATTGCTCCCACCGCTGGAATGTCTGAACCCAAATAACTTACCAGTCACTGAAGTCCACAATGTCCACTGCTCTGCTCCTCAAGCGCATTTTTCACTGGAGACCTCTGGGGTTGCCAGGAGTCACCATGTCTTCTGCAGGTTTGAGCCATGCCTCTAAAATTGTGAGTCAGGGCTCGGGCAGAAAGTGCCACTTGTTACCTCTTTCCTCCATGTTGTGGTCCCTTTCTGCTTTCCCCACGGGCTCTAATTCTTGCTTTAGATCCTTGCTGTGCCCTGGGGACCCACTTCTTTTCTCCTCTTCCTTATGTTGCTATATTCCAGTGTCTGGATTCCAAATACTGAAGAGGCTGTTTCTCTGCTGCTCGCCATTCCATCAGCTTCCAGAAGTCTCTGCAAATGCGAAACCAACAGAAATCCTTGGACATCAAATTGTAAAAGTTATAGAGGCTTCAAAATATGTTCTAGACTTATGAGTGATTTTTTTCATAAGTATTATCATGTTAATGATTAGGTTTCCACAAATGAATTTTTGATGCTGAGGATGAAATTGAGGGCATATGCATGCCAGACATGTGCTCTACTGAGTTATAATTCCATCCTCCTCATCACTGGCTTGAAGTTACGGTAGTTATTCGACCCATCTGTAGGTCTTGTTACTTAATATGCCTATTAGGAAACAGATGTGTTAGTATATCACATATAATGTATTTTTAATTATATAAAAATATATTGTGTTTTGTTTATAGCCCATTGTGTTTTATTTACTCATTTAAAAATATTTTCTTGAAATTTGCAGGTTTCACCAAGCTGTTTAAGGAGTCCAAAGCTCAAAAACGGTTAAGAAACTCAATATAGACATTTTGGTTGATAATACATTTGAATTCCCTATTCTAACTTTAATTTCCTGTTTCCCTACTACCGTGTTTACTATTGTTTATTGTTTACTTTTTGCTTAATATACAGAAAAGCAGAATCTCTCTTCTGAATCCTGTGTGCCAAGCTAACCTGTCAGGGCCTGCTCCTTATTCTCTCTGCTAGAAAAAGAGGCTGCGCGCAACCTTTGCTAACAACTCCATAGAACAGATTCAGTCAACTGTCACTAGCAGCAGTAGGGCTTGATGGATGACTTTAATATGTTTTAGATTTTTACTGCTAAAGTAATTCTTATAATTCACTTGGTTTCATATTATAATCCATTTTAGTCCCTGAATACTGGATAAATATTTAATCCATGATTTTTTGGCTTTTGGCAAGCCTAGCTCTGACCTTTGCATTGTAAATGAAGAAGCAGGTTGAATTCTGTTCTCCATGCGTCCTTTAATCAATGTCCCTTCCCCCACGGCTTTTTAAATACTTCTTTGCCTTCTTTGTACTCAAAGATAATTTTATTCTTTCTGGATCCAAACCCCTACTAGACAACGACAGTTAAGTCTATCAGGTCTTAGAATCTGACAGCCCCTGCACTAAATTTACATGTATAAGCAATGCCTGGGTTGAAAGGGAGGACTGAGGCAGTTTGGTAGTAACTCTCCTGCATCAGAGACTTACCTTACTTTTTGCCTCAGCTCCACTCATCTTTCCCCATTGTCTCTATCTGCTACCACTCAGCCTTAGGACACTGGCCTGCCCTGGACACCTGGTCTGGTCTCTCTGAAGGTGGGGCTTCTATTGCAGGCACTAGTACCGCAGGAGCACGTTTCATATGATCTTCAGTTTCCATTTCCAATATTCAATTGTCATGTAATAGACAATGGTTCTCTTCTGTTTCTCAGATCTGTCTACAGTGAAGTATTTGGTCCTTTTATTATTCTGAGCGATGCTGCTATTTCGACAGATCATTTGCAAACGAGGGAAGATTGATATGCTCTGGTTCTTCCCTTCTCAGGTTAACAGCTCTTGTCAGTCTCCCAGGTAACTTCCCTCCTTAAAAGAGAGTATTCTTAAAAGAATCTAATAATAGTGGTTTACAATGTCAAAATATCTCAACATTTCTATTCCTTTCAGGTCCTTAAATGTAAAGTCAGACATGAGAATCCTATCAAAACCAGAGGCAGATAACTCAAGATCAATTCAGGCCCACCTTGACTTAACCTGAGTGCTCAATATATGCTCAATATTTTTCATCCATAAAAAAAGAATTGCGTATCAGCACATGCTTCAACATGGATGGCACAAACAAACCAGACACAAAAGAACAAATATCAAAATGCCTATCCAAGTTCTTTACTATTTTCCCTAATTGTTATGTCTTTTTAAAATTTACACATAATAGATGCATATATTTATGGAGTATAGTGTGATATTTATTGCATATATATGATGTGCAAAGTCCTTTCTTCTGTTCCCTATAAAATATATAATAGATTGTTGGAACTGTAGTCCCCAACTGTGCTGTAGAACATTAGGGCTTGTTCCTACTACAGGACTGTATTTTAGTGCTTGTTATCAAATTTCCCTCTGTCCTTTTCCCTTACTCTTCCTAACCTTTAGTGATTACATTGTACTGTGTCCTTTTGTAAAGTCAACTTTTTAAGTTTCCACATATGAATGAGAACATGTGATATTTGTCTTTTTGTGCTTCCTTTGCCTTCCTGAAAAGTGGCTTGTTTGTCTTCTTATTGTTGAGTTATTGGAATTTGTTATGACTTGTATCTAGATGTCTCCCCAAAGCCACAGGTGCTTATAGGTGGAGTTTATGGAGTGACTAGATTACAGGTGTGATATACTGGATCATGGGTGTGTGATATTGGATTGCTTTAGCATAGTTTTGGGTGTGGATCATGCATTTACTGAAAGAGGGTAGCACCAAGCAATAGGTTTGTAGCCTGGATGGAATATAAAAAGAAAGAAGGAAGTCTGGCTGCTTCCTGCCTGCCATGGCCCTTTGCCATACTGTCCTGCCTTGGAGCCAACCAACTATGGACTGAAACCTTCACAAACTGTGAGCCACAATAAACCTTTCCTCCTTTAATCTGTGGGTGGCAGGTATTTTGTTCCAGCAATGAGAAGGTAACTAAGAAAAAGTTCTTTATATATTTTGGATAATAAACCCTTATGTGATATGTGATTTGAAAATATTTTCTACAATTCTTTGAGTTTTCATTTTACTCTCTTGATGATGATCTTTGGTACACAAAAGTTATAAACAAATGTAATAAAGTATAATTAATGATTTTTTTCTTTTACTTATGCTTTTGGTGTCAGATTTAAGAAATTATGCTTAATTCAATTCAAGGACACAAAACTTCATTACTATGTTTCTTTCTACAAATTTTGTATTGTAGCACTTAAATTTAGACACTTGATCCATTCTGAGTTAATTCATGTTCCCATGGTGGTGGCACTCGGAGTTGATGTGGATCTTTAGTCTCGTGGTAAGTCAATACATCATGGTGAGAGTGTGTGGTGGAGGAAACAAATTTACCTCCTGGCCAGGAACAAAAGATAGAGGGAGAGGAAGAGACCAGGATCTCACAGTCTGTTTTAAGAGCATGTTTCCAGTTACCTGACACATATTGGACTGTTCCTACTAAAGTCTCTATTGCATCTCACTAGAGCTACAGGTTGGGGACCAAGCCTTTAACACATGGGCCTTTGGAGGGCATCTAGACACAAAGTATAGCACTCAATGTTTTGTTAAAGCAACAAAAACTAACTACTACAGAAAATTGGTAACAAGGAGTGTCAATTTTAATATATCTGAAAATTTAGATCTAGGTTTGGAATTTGGAACCAGCACAAGTTGGAAGAGTTTTGAGGAAAAAGAATAGAAAAAATCTAAAATACTGTAAGTGGAGTGCTATGGGATGTTGTAGTGAAGTCTCAGAAGATGAAAAGACTACAAAAGAGTTAGGCTGTCCTAGAGATTGCTTAAATGGTTGTGACCAGAGTGTCAAACTTAA
Source organism: Cavia porcellus (assembly GCF_034190915.1). Lineage (NCBI taxonomy): Eukaryota > Metazoa > Chordata > Mammalia > Rodentia > Caviidae > Cavia > Cavia porcellus. The sequence goes on from NW_026947486.1 coordinate 82,289,808, forward strand.
GAACAATAGACTCATTTATCTGGGGGAGGACATTTCAAAACAACAAAGCATTCAGGCTGCAACATGGTTATTCACGACTGATGTTAGTAAAATTTGTAGTGAGACTTTGGGGGAATAAAAGGAATCATCCTGGAAAGATTTGGAAAATTCACAGCCTGGTCATAGACAGACCAAAGTCAAAGCATGTTTGGGACAAGAGGGTGCAGCTCTTGAGTGTCATGCAGACAATATGATCTTGAACCTCCCAAACTGTGAACTAAGCCTCTTTTATTCATAAGTAGCTTTCCTCAGGTATTGTCTTAATAGTGATAAAACTGCATAATACATAGCATAAGTTAAAATTGGCTGCCACTGGGCATGGTGGAGCTTGCCTGTAATCCCAGCACTTTGGAAACTGATTCAGGAGGATTTCCATGAGTTTGAGACCAGTCTGGGTTACATAACTGGTTCAAGGCTAGCCTGAGCTACATGTCAAGAGCCAGTCCCCAAAAGAGAAACAATTAAAATTAATTGCTTCTGACATTTTGAATTCTCTACTTCTCTTGGATCTTTGTCCAAAATTGACTTTGTACAATTTTCACTACCTTAAAAAAACTATACCCTTACATTGCCTGTGTAGCTAGGACCTTGACCCCATCAAGTCTTTGCAACCATGGATAAGAGCCATTTAACCTAATATGTTGTCTGCGGTGTGTTACAGTACCAGATGATTGGCCACCAATTCTAAGAGAAGGATGTTTTCCTGTAGTATTATACAGGACAGTCATGTGTCCAGTATACCTAACATGATCTACAATAAATTGATATTGTAATACAGAATTCAAGAGGCTGGAACAATCAGTCATAAGTTGCCCACAAAAGACTCATTAGATCTGCAGTTTGACTCTCTCCATGTAGTCAGATGATCTAATTTTTGCCACATGTTAACTCTTGATAATTATAACAGTAATAAATTCTAATGCTTAAAGGAACATGACAGGTTACTAGTAGCTCACTTTGGGCAAGAAGTACTTTCAGTGCTGCTAGGTGTCTGTCACACTATGCTACTTACTGTTTACTGTGACACAGTACTGAAACTATGTAGTAGGAACACGACTGCATCTAATGTGAGAGAAAGTGACGGTAGAATCAAAGTCGTGCTATTTTGCCACTCGTGCTGTAGATGACAGCATCTCTCTTTGTTTCTTTACTGACTGAGGCTGTGGCGTCTGTTAAGGAAAGCTGAGAATTGCTTCTTCCTTCTTTCCTTGTACAATTCAATGAAATTTCACTGAGCATCTACTCCAGGCCAGGTCTTGCACTGGACACTGGGGAGCGAAGGTAAAAAGGACTTGATTTTTGTTTTTAGGGGTGTTCTCATCACAGTCTTGTTCCATTGTTGCCCTTGACCTATGACTTTACCAAAAGGTAAATACTTTAGTAGGGGCCTGAGCAGACATTTGAAGGAGCCTACATGGCAAAGGAACTCAGAATTATATATTTAGATTTCCATATGAAAAATGGGATTTGAGGATGCACATGAGAAAAGTATAGTACAGTGTTTTTTATGTCTTGATCAGTTTACTTTTTACTTTTGAAATTTTTTATTGTGTAGTAAGCTGACACTTTTTAAAAATTTACATTTTATTAGTAAATGATTGCAGTGTGTAATGATTATATTCATCATGGGAAGTTAGTACATGTACATAATACATCTTTTGGTCCCTTTTCCTTTTGTAAAAGATCTATGTCCTTGCTCATATTATCTATCTCGTATTTTGTTCTTTATTTATGCATTGTGTTTCCTTTATATAAGAGAGACAAAGAAATATTTATATATCTCTTTATTTATTTCACTTAACATTATGGTCTAAAATTGCATCCACTTTCCTATAAATGTTTATCTTCTAGTCCTCTGTTTAAAGTGTAGGTGGTGAAAAAAATTTTTTTCATTCTGTAGGTTGTCCCTTAACTATATTGGTTATTTCCTGTCCTGTGCAGAAGTTTTTTAATTTGATATAATCATATTTGTTGACTCCTGGTGTTATTTCTTATGCAACTGGGATTGTGTTCAGAAAATCCTTGCCTATGCCTAGGTCTTTAAGAGTTTTATCTATTTTATCTTCCAGAAGATTAAGTGTTTCTATTTTAATATCTAGATCTTTGATCCATTTCAATTTTAGTTTAGTGCATGGTGTGAGATATAGGTCTAGATTCAAACTTCTGCACATTTGTAACCACGTTTCCCAGCATCGTTTGCTAAAGAAGCTATCTTTCTTCTAGTGTATATTTTGTCACCTTTGCTAAAGTTCAGATAGCTAAATGTGCTCAAAGTTATTTCTGCATGATCTGTTCTGCTCCATTGATCTACATGTCTATTGTTCCAGTATCATATTGTTTTTATTTTATTTTTCTTAGCACTGTAGCTTTGTGACATAACTTGAAATCTGGGATTGTGATGCCTCGTGATTTTTTTCTTGTTACCTAGGATTGCTTTTGCTGTTATGAATCTCTCCTTTTTCCATATGAATTTTAGGATTGTTTTCTGTAGCTCTCTGAGGAATGCTGTTGGTATTTTGGCTGAGATTGCATTAAATCCATATATCAGATTTGGAAGTATGACCGTTTTGACTATATTGCTTCTGTCTATCCAGGAACAGGGGATATTTTTCCATTTTCAGATGTCTTCTTTGATTTCCTTTTTTTCAGAGTACTGTAGTTTTTTCATTGTAGAGGTCTCTTCCTTGTTAATTCTGTATTTTTAACTTTAATATGAATTAAACGTTTCTATTTTTTACTTCAAAGAGAAAAAACAATGATACAGAATTTCAGAACAAGATAATAGGAAATTAACAATGGTTAATATAATGTGTATTGCTATCTTCAAAGTAGTTGCTAAGATTACAAGATATAGGCATATATACTTGATCAAACAATATAAGCACAGACTTTTTTCAAAGAACTAAATTAGTAGCATAGTTATCTTAGCTGGTGGAATTTTTGGGGTTTTCTGTGTAGAGAATTATGTCATTTTCAAATAGTGACAATTTGACTTCTTTCTTTTGCATACATAGCTTTTTTAATTTCTTTTGCCTGAGTGCTCTAGCTAGTATTTGCATTACTTTTAAGATTCTGTTCTTATGTTGAGCATTTGGGATTTTGACTGTGATATGTTGTGGTGAAGTTCATTTCTTATCTTTGGTAAATTGGGTTTTATATACTTTGCTTATCTGTATGTTAAATTTTTACCTATATTTGAAAAATTTTATGCTATTATTTATGTAAACAGTTTTTATGCCATTTGTAATTTCTTCTGATTTTTCACTAATTCTTATTAATGATAATCTTCTTTGTATCATCTAGCAGTGGTTGGATTCACTTTTCATGTAGTCTTGCTATTTTTAAGGTACCTTTGAGTATATTGTCACCTGGATCACACCTTTATTGTAGTTCTGACACTGTATCCTCATACTAGTCACTTCTGTTGCCCATACTTTCAGTAGAATTTTAAGCTCCTGGATTTTATTTGGTACTTTTTCATGGACTCTGATTCTTTGCCAAACTGGTCAATCATATTTTATATCATTTTGTTTAACTCAGCTAGATTTTTATTACTGCATTCTGTGAGATTACTGATTGTTTTATTATCTGTTTAGCTGTATTGTCTTTGAGCTTGCCAAGCACTTGACTAACCTATATTTGACTACTCTTTTATCATTGCATTTTAACCTAGCCATTAGGCTTTTGATTTGATCCCCATTGATGCCCCATAGATTGGCTTTGGGAGAGCTGGGAGATTTTGAAGGTATTTTGTTGCCTTGTCTTTTCATGTTTCTAATTGGTGTGTATGCACTCTTTTGTGTGTGCAGGTGCTGAAGTTTGCAGGCCTATTATTGTGGAAGATTTTGTTGCTAGCATGGAGATCTCTTTAGTTAGTGTGTGCTTTGCAGTGAGGCACTTTGGGCATTATTAACGATTCACTTTTGCCTCTGTTTTGAGAGCCAACCACTTTCATTAATTTGGGAGTTGAATGTGCCCTGTAATTGGTCCAGCAACTACTTTTCCCTAAATGAATCAGATTATTGTTGGTGGCACAAAGGCAAATCAGATATTGGCACACAATGAAAACAAATTCACAGCAACAACTATTCCACCCTGGCAATAGCAGAAAAATCAGCCAAAATAATTGGAGCAGGGAGCCACACATAGACAATCAGGACAGCAAGGCTTTTCTTTCCAAGAAGCAACTTTCTTCATACTGGCATTGGCTCAGGGGGCTAATACTCAAAAGGTTGAGCCTTAAGTACAGTGGGGCAGGGGGTTAAGCTTTACATAATTTCTGATCCTGTGTTTCCCATATATGGTAACAATTTAAGCTACCGAGCCCTGTGTCAGAGTTATACACATGTGCATAGAAGTTGATTGGGCCATATTTGTCTTTCTTTGTCCTGAGATCTTCACACATTTGAAAAATATTTAATTATTTACTGGCATAATTTAGATATATACAATAGTTATATTCATCATAGGGGATTTGTACCTGATACACCTTGACTTGTTTTTTTTCTCTCCTATTCCCCTTCCCTCCCTTCAACTCTCTTCCCTTCCTAATTTACAAAGCTTTGTTTCCATTTTATTCTTGTCTCACTTTTTTCTTTCTATTCCTCTTCCTCCAGTTCCCCTTTCCTTTTGAATAATTTCTTTCCATTTTACCGTATCTTTTGTACAGTTTGGTTCTTGTTATGGTTTGTGTCTGAATGTCCCTCCAAAGCCTCATGTGATCATAGGAGTCAGGCTTTTCAGAGACAGCTGAATCTAGAGTTTGTGATTGGTGTATTGTTTAGTGCTGGAATTGGGAGTGTGAGTGCTACATTCACCCTAAGGCAGGTAATTTGTATACAATATGGGAGGAAAAGAGGTTTGCTCCTTCTTTTGCTCTAGTTGCCTTTCGGTATCTTCCACCACCATGAACAGTTGCCATGCCACTCTGAGTTGGCACTATCTTTCTTCCAGAAAGCACATTTGACCTGTTTGTCAAAGATAAAGTGGCCGAGTTTTTTGGGAGTTGTTTCTGCATCTTCTAATCTGTTTCATTAATCCTATGGTCTTTTTTATTTGTTGCCAGTACCATGCTATTTTTTATCACAGTAGTTCTGTAGTATAACTTTAAGTCATAAATTGTGATGCCCCCTGCCTTGCATTTGTTGCCTAGAACTGCCTCTTCTTTTTCTAGAAACTTGAGATGCAACATCAGGTTTTTTATTTGATCTCATTGTTTTCCTGATATGAGGATTCACCACTATAAATTTCCTTCTTAGGATTGTTTTCATTATGTCAGATAAATTCTGGTATGTTATATTGGCACTATCATTTAATTGTACATATTATTTAATTTTTCTTTAATTTCATCTGTGACCCATTGGTTGTTGAGGAGAATGTTATTTAATAATGCCTCTTTTTATGTTCAAAATTGCTACCCATACCACAAATAAACACCTATTGAGTGATATATCTTTTTTCTGTTTGATCATAATAAAGTCAAATAAAATAGAACAGAATAAAACCAATCACAACAGAAAATTGAATAAAACAAAACAATAAAATGGAATAAAACCAAACAGTGAGAACAATACTGGGTTTCAAAAATAAGATAGAAGAAAATCCCCTATAGTTGCTATATAGTGTATGTTTTCCTCTAAATTGGTGCTCATACCATCAGCTTTAGGCCTTCAAAACAATACAAGCATTAAGTTGTTTTTGTACCCCAGTTGCTGTCAACTCAACCTGTGCTCCTCCAAATCAGCCAGTTGCTTATTGGGGGTGGTGGTGGTGGTGTTTTCTTGTCTCCTAGCCCATGTGCTGGATTACTCATGGGAAGGGTGAATTGGCTTCTTGTTTCTCCTCCTGGGCCCCACATGGCTGCCACTGGTCATGGGAAGGGTGAAATGGCTTCTCATTTCTCCTCCTGGGCCCTTCATGACTGCTTCTGGCTCATGGGAAGGACAAATTGAATAAGTAAATTCTGAAGGTAAAGAAAAGGAAGATGAGGGCCAGAATACAGCTCAGTGGCATAAGTGACTGCCTGGCAAGTGCAAGACCCTGATTTTGATTCTTGGTGGAAAAAAAGGAAGAAGAGAAAGAGAGAAAAAGGGAGACAAAGGATCCTACTAAGGAGTAAAAGAAAATTAATAGAATTAGATAACAGTAACAGAAAAGAACAAGCAAGGAGAAAGAAAAAAACAGAACAGTATAGTAAAAATTCAGTTCATTAATGCTTCTGTTTGCTAACAATTAAGGGTGCCAAACAGAAGTGTTTGGCAAAATTTTGCTTACCTTTGTGACTTTCACATTGGATGATGAATACAACTGTGACCATCTCCCCCACATGAATACAAACATGGCTGTCTTCTTTCCTCTTTCACATAGTCTTGACTTTCTCTAGTTGAGATCTTGGTCACAAACAGATGTGTGCATACTTTCTGTGAAGCTTTCTTGTGCACATACTGTACAGTATTATTCAGTTCAGCATGGCTCCAAAGAAAGTTCAGAGCCAATATGGTAGTAAAAAAAAAAAAGTGTAAAGTGGTAATGAAGGTGACAAGAATGTGCCAAGGAATAATGAAAGTAACAAGCAAGTGAGAGCAAAAATGATAAGAAGGTTTTGAAGAAAATGACCATTGAATTGCAGAAGAAAATTGTGTAAAAGCATGAACATGGTATTTTTGTGACTGAGTATGCCTCGGAGTACAAGATGGTGAAGTTGAGCTCCTCACCCCAGAAGACAGGACTTCTGCGTCCTTCCTGGCCTGAGGTTAAACTTCTCAGTCAGGTCTATATCTAGCCTGCACCTTCTCTGTGAACTGTCTTTTGAGGCTGTCTCCCGTATGATCCATCACTGTGGTAGGGAAATACCAGAAAACCTGACGTATAGTTATTCTGTAGCTCTCTAGTAAGCAATTAACCCCTTCCTAAATTTTTGATTAAACACTCACAAATATGGCATGCACTGCACTGGATTTCTTCTCCAACTCTAGCTTCCCAAGTGGAAGAAGTCAATTTCAGAGTAAAATTCCATGCTAGTTTTGCAGTTTAACTAGCCCGTGGGCTTTTCTTGGGGATTGTGCTGCCAGCCTGGTCTATTTTTTTCTTCTTGGAGCTGTCATCCCTTTCAAGTCTTATGTTTTTTCAGCAGAGCTATGTTATCCTCTCTAGAAGCCAGGGTCAGTTTTACAGACTGCTTTGTTTTATTCTGTGCATTTTTCTATGTTTCTCCAGCTTCTTTGTAGTTTTAGTTTTCCTGTCAGTTCCCTACTGATTCCTGGAGTTCTACTTCATTTAAAAAAAATCTTCCTAAAGTTGTTTTTCCAGTTGTCTCACTTCCAAGTCTCAGAGATGCATTTTGCTGCTGGTTTCTACTCTGCCATTTTTAACCCTCAATAAATTTACAATTGTATATATTTATAGGGCAAAAAGTGATGTTATGGAATATGAATACAATGTGGAAAATTAAATGAATCTAATTAACATACCCTTTACCTCAAATGATTATCATTTTTTGTATTGGAAACATTTAAAATTTATTATCTTAGTACTTTAATTTTAAAGAGAATGAGACCAAGCAAGATAAAACAATAAATCTAATCAAAAAAACAAACCAGTGTAAGTGACACAGGACTTCAAGACAATAGGAAATCAACAATGGTTACCATAATGCCTCTTATTGTCTTTAGAACAGCTTCCCATAGCTTCATATATAGTAAAAGTAAAACAAAATAGAACAGAGTAGAACCAATAAAAACAAGACAATGAATGCAATAAAGAACTTCAAAACAGGGTAATAGTAAATCCAAAATGGCTACCATAATATATCTTGTTATCTTTGAAATAGCTGCCTATGCCATCAGATATAATGAAATCAAACAAAATGAACAGGATAAAATCCAACCCAACAAAACAATGAAAGTGATGCTGGACTTCAAAACAAGGTAATAGGGAATTAAGAATGCTTACTATCTTCAGAAGGAGATCCCCCACCGATGCTACATTGCATATTGTTATCCTTTGAATAGATGATGAGACTACTGGCTTTAAAACTGAAAAGTCAGTGAAACACTAAGAACTATAAGCATTAAATTGTATTTTACCTCAATAACTACCATCATAGCCTGTGTTTCTCTGGATCAGCCAGTGGTTTACAGTGGTGGTGGGAGGCGGGATTGGCTCTTCTTGTTTCCCAGCCTACATGCAGGAAGGGGCTGGCATCTGGCTCTCCCTTCAGTGGCTTGCACATGGTGCTGATTTACAGGGATGACTTGTTTCTTGTTGACTTCTTGTTCTCTTCTGCCACTGTCCTCATATGGTGTTGACTCATGGGAAAGGGCTGGCATCTGGCTGTCCACTCAATGGCCCTGTTTATTGTCTTAGTACTTCTGAAGCATTCAATACACTAATGACTATATTTACTATGCTGTGAAATAGAACCTCAAAGAAAGAAATATCAAAAAAAACCCCTCCAACAAGTAACAATAAAACCAGGGCTGACAATATAGCTCAATGGTGATTTATGTAAATGCATGTAGTCCAAGGTTCAATTCTCAGCACTATAAAATCAAAACAAAGTAAAATAAAACCTATTCCTACTATCTGAGGTTTTGTGCCCTTTCTCTATCATCTCTCCATTTCTCCTACCCTCTATCCTCTGATAACAATTTTACTCCCTGCTGCTATCAGTTAATAGTTTTAGATTCCATAAATAAGTAAGAAAATGTGGTATTCATCTTTTTGTGCCTGGCTCATTTTATTTAGCACGTTTCTGCAAATGACAGAATTTCTTTCTTTTCTTAAGGGCTAATAATATTCTATTATCTGTACATATGTATCAGATTTTCTTTGTTATTTTCTTGGGGAATACTTGAGTTGATTACATTACTTGACTATTCTGAATAATGCTCCAATAGATATGGGAGTGTCCATGGCTCTCCTACATACTAATTTTACGTGTTTTGGGTACGTATCTGTTATAACCTAAGGCCCCCTAACGCGCAGTAATATCTGTTCTGTATAAGCCCACCTGCTGCTTCCCCTCCCCTTCTCCCTTCAAATCTAACTAGGTTAAGTTTTAACTTCCTAAAGGCCATAAAACAAAGGCCTGAGGTAATAGCTCCTGACAATCTGGGCCGGTAGCCCGTCACAAATTGTGTTAATTACATTAGATTGTATTAGATTGTACATTCTTCACAAAAATAGCTTCGTTTATATCATAGCAATACCTGTAACTTGGCCTTACTGTAAATGTGTGTTTTCCTTTTCCTCTGAGTAAAGGATTGATATGTTAATCAATGCTCTCCTCTGTAAAGAATTATAAAATCTTACCTAATTGATATGTTAACCATTGTTGCCCTCTACAATTAGAACAGTTGTGGTGCTAAAGTAAGGTAACTAAGGTTGTTAATTGCTGTTAGACTTTTCTATTCTTTGCTAAGAAAAACAAGATTTCTTCTTATCTAAACTTGCTAGTATGCAGGGAGACTTGGAATTGCCGTTTCTGCTTTGTAGTGCGTCACACCCCATCCCCCTCCTTACATTGTGTGACCAGCAGCTGTTCGTGGATTTACAAGATAAAAAGTCCTGACTTTTAGCTGTGAGGTGCCGCAGTCTCCAAATTGGCTCCCGGAGACTGGACACCAGGCCTGGATTTTACCTAATAAAGCCTTTGCTTCTCAAATTTTAATTTCTTGCTTCTTTGGATTTTATACCGGGGTCCGAGTTATCACAGTATCCACACATGGGATTTTTCAGTCAGAAATGTATTGATTTGAATGGTGGAAACTGGGTATGCTCCAACAGGGAAATCTTCCTTCAGCCAGCCACTTTATCATTGTATCTTGCTGTATTCCTGGGCTTTGATAATGTATTAATTAACTCTAACAATAATAATGATAAAATATTTAACACAATGAGCAGTTATTGTTAGGTATTGTACTAAGCAGCTTATATGTATGAACTCATTACATTTTTATCTCAGTTGTGAAGTAAATGCTGTTATCATCCACATTTTACAGAGACAGAAACCAAGGCACAGAATGAGATGCTGGTTTTCCTGCTACAGGTTTATGGAAATGAAGTAGCACCTTTGGGGGCAGATGTTTCCTTCCAAGTGGATGGCCAGTCCAGTCAAGCTTTTCCTGAACTGGGATTGCATTTATTGCCCAAGAATCTTTGCTGACCATGTTGATCCTCTTGGAATGGATGAAGACAGGTAGTACCTCTGTAAACTCTGGTTAACCAAGTAAAGTTTCCCTTAATTGTGCTTAGGAATTTCTTGTCAGACATACTGTTACAGGCAACTGAGTTAGATAGAAATATTATGGACAGTCAGATAGGTCTAGGTCCTTGAAGGAACAGAAAGCCAGATACCTTTCAACTGTGAGGGAGACAGACACCTCCTGCTGTGGGCCAGGCCTCAAGACAAAGGATTAAGCAAATGTACTCACAGCCTAAAGGCTGATACTCTAAATAGGTTTCTATCACCCTGAGAAAGCCAGAAGTCGCTATCCCAACCCCCTATGGGTAGAGTCACTACTCCTTAAGCATGCTTGCTTGCTACATGACTTACATCCCCATTTGTCCCCAATTTAATCAATTTTACGTGAGTAATTAATCTTATTGGTTAACCATAGTTCTGTACCACTTTATGCCCACTTTATGAGTTTCTAGGTTTTCCTCAACTTGGACCCATCTCACTTTGTGGTTTTACTCTATAAAAATCCTTAGAAAAGACAAGAGTCCTTTGCAATCTGCTTGGGACCCTTTCTGTCTCTCTCAGACCAATGCTTTCCTTCTCTGAATAAATATAGTCTGATCTTAACCTCTATTGTCCCTAAAATTCATTCTTTGAACACAAACTCATACTGGGACATCTAATAGGTTAGGAATTTCACTCCCCTATATCAATACTTCTTTGGGTATGAACTTGTTAACTGTTAAGTTTTTCCTGTAATGGTTACACTGTAACCTATATAGCTGTCAGCTAAAGGGTAGCCTTGAAAGCACGTGGGGTAGGATGGGATGGAGTGGAGGACTATGTAGCAAATTGAAAATATCTTAGAGTATTCCCTCTTTATCTCCCAATTCTCACCCTCTTCTTTTCTTTCAAACAAAAAGTCTTACTACAAAACTCTTACCAAAAACATCATATACTTTGGAAGTGCATAAAAAATTTTGTTTTGGTTTACATATGGGTTCTACTCAATTCTGTTGATCTCTGTGTCTCTCCTCACAATCCTCTTGTTTACTTTTGCTTAACAGAAAATCTTGAAGTATTATGAGTCTTTTAACATTATTTTTGTTTTTAATATCATTCTGATTTTTCCATTTATTTTGTCTATTCATGTAAGTTTTTGAATTAGTTCAATGATCTCTATAAAAAGTCTTGCTGAAGGCCAGGTATATAACTCAGTGGTACAAGCATCTGCCTGACAAGCGCAAGGTCCTGAGTTTGATTCCTGGTACAAAAAAAATCTTGCTGGTGTTTTAATTGGAATTATTGAAGTATAGAGCAATTTAGAAAGAACTGATGTGAACAGACTGAGTTTTCTAAACTCACGAATATAGCATCTATTGCAAATTATTTAGGTCCATTTAAACTTAGCATCACTAGGATAATTTTGAACAGGATTAGTGAGATGAGATTGATTTTTATTCTATTGAAGCAGATGATATATATTCTATAATTTTAGCTGTGACTATGACTGATATATGTCTCTAAATGAAAATATTCTTCAAAAATGCACAACATTTTTATTATATCCAAATTAATTATAGACCTTAAAACATTCATGTAAAAATTTGCCTATACATGTCATAATTTTTCTGTTTGCTTTTTAAAATCAGGATACAAAAAGTCCATAAACTCTAACTGGTTGAAAGTCTTTCATGTTTATTGTACTTTGTAGACTCCCCTTATATCTCCTTCTTCATTGCAATTTGTTGAAGAAATTATGTTGTTTGTTTAGTAGAGATGAGTTTTCTACAGCTTTTTAAAAAATAGTATTTGACATGTTTCTTTGTTCTTTATATTTCATGTAAAATATTGGTTGACTCTAGATGCTTATTCAGGTTCAGGTTCAATTTTTGTAGTAATTAATCATTTGAATCAAATCATAGACAATATTATTACAAAAAGCTGTCTATGTGTTTATGATTAAACATACAGTATCCTAGTATTGCGATCACCACCCAACAACTCATTAGTATACATAACACTTTAGAACTAGCACACATTCATTCTTTATATTACCAATTTGCTACTATTTAACAAGAGTATTCATTTCTCTGAATCTGGGCAGTCACTTTCCATGTTCATCTTGATTAAATGATGGGATGTTTTAATCTCAAATATAGCATATAGACATTTACTTGTAAAAAATTACAAATTGAAAACAGAATGCTTTGGATAGTTTCCTACTGAATCATAAGCACTGCCTCAATTTAAGTGCTTTCTCACTATACTGAGCTGGCCTACAGGGCATCTTGAGGCATGATAGAGACTTTTATAACAGATATCTCACAGATAGAAACTTCAAATAAAACCACCATGTATGCTTTCACACGTTTCTGGAGCACACTATGGCTATACTCTGGATCCTCAAATCTCTTTTGAAGTCCTGGACATTTCCTTCATCAACTTCTGGAAAGGAAGCTTTCCCAGCCTTTAAACAGGACTTTAAAAACCTCTGACAGTCTCAGTGGGCTGCTAATTTTACAGACTTTCTATCTGGTAAATTTGTAAATCAGATGTTTAGTATCACTCAATACCTTTAACTTAATGTGAAGTTTATTTGTTGTCTTTCATAGCTCTAAGAGAGTGTATAGCTGCTTTGAGTAGTCTCAGACCAATGGTTCAACTTTATGCCCATGGAGAAACAATATATGAACTTCGATTCTGGGAGTTTGCTCAGTAGACATGAAAATATTAGGCAAATTGAGTCCAGGAAGGGTAGGCTATGTTGCTATCCTTTTGTTGCTATAGGCCATAGGCAGTGCAGAGAGAAGTAGACCAAGAAGAAACACGCTGAGCGCCAGACCTTTAGCGGATGTCAATAGCCAATAGGTAGCAGTTTTTCCTAGTCCCCTATTTGGCTACTTTAGATTTTCAGAAGCAGAATCTAGCTCAATGCCTGATCCCTGTAGATAGTGATGATATGCTCTCATCAAAGTGCTATACAAAGACAATTCTTCTAGGACTGTTGCTGGGGGAATGGAGATTTGTATCCATATGATCAGTCTATGCAACTACTTACCAGGTTGATAACGTCTGTAGTAGCTTCCTCCCTCAGCTGCTATGTTAATTAATGTTAGGAATGACAGAGCTCCTGTGTATTCGCCCAGGAGGTTCCTTTTACACAAGTAGTTCACAAACCCATGACTAGGCATGGTCAGCAAAGACAGGATCATTTGGAGGCAAGCATCTAAGCAGAAGCACAAGGAGGTCCAGATCAGGCTGGAATGATCATTATTCAAGGTATTAGTGGGATGAGGAGTGAATTTAACACTGGAATCCCTATCCAGAAACCTAGGTTAGAACTCCATTACTAGCCACAGAGTGATCGGTTTCTAGTGTTAGGTCTTTATAGCTCTCCAGACTACAGACTTTGTACTTCCTTAAAGCAGAGAGGCTGGAGCTGAAGGCCAAGTGCTTAGGCTCCCAAGATTTAGAAATCCATAGAGTAGGAAGCTAAGTAGGCTAGCACAGATCATCTCTTGCGGCATACTTCGAAGCATCACTTATGGTCTAACTAGTACCCTGAAATTTAGGCCCCCTTTTGCCACCTTCTAACCTTTGTGGTAATTTTGTGACTAACAAGTTAATTGTTTGGAAATATTTGCTTGACAGGGCCAAGATTTAAAATTTCTTTGAGGAAAGCATCTTGGGACAGATGGAAGTCTGCAATGGGTGGCTGGGTGAAAAGTGGGTATTAGATGTAGAAGGATCCATCACTATTAATCTCCACTTAGGCAGTGATTAGACTTGTGAAGGGAGCTAAGAATTTAATTGCTCAGTGTCATAGAAAGTCAATTATTTTAAACTCTCATCAACAGTTAGCTATTCGTTAACCGGTAATACAGGCGAAAACAATTGGAGATGGATTTGCTCAGCTGTCTTATATCTTGTAGAGTCAATATTCTTGGTTATGAATGAGAACTTGGGTAAAAGAAAGCATGCACAAAGGGAGATCCTCTGAAGCAGCATCTAACTTGGGCATCCTTCATTCTTTTCCTCAATTTCTCCAGCAATCTTTTCCCTGGGGGTCTACCCAGTAGTTTTCACCCTGGGCCTACCTGCTGTAGACAGCACCCTGACATTTGACATTTAATGATTCAGGGTGTGGATTTGGAGTCAGATCTGGGCTACAATCCCAGTATGGCTACTCACCACTTGTGTGACCTTAATAAGTACCTAATCTCTTTAAGTCTCAGTTTTCTCAACTGTAAGAGGGCAGTAATAACAATAATTGCCACAGATAATTATATAAAATTAATGCAAATGAAACACTTAAAGTAATGCCTGAAAATAAAAAAGCACTCAGCAATGAATAGCTGCTTCTTTTCATGCTTTCCCATACCAGAAAGCTGTGGTAGAAAACTCAGCTCTTTTGATATTTTATACATACGTCTTTCTTATAAGGCTGCTACCAAAGAGGGCTTGATGAGGGCTAGTATTCTGTTGAAGGCTGTGGTCAGGCAGGCTGTCTCTGACAAGCCCGTTTCTATCCTTTCTAAGATGATATCATAATGGCAGTGTATACTATTAAGATATAATAATACTATAGCATTCATTCCAGTGAGCCAGCACCCTCCTTGCTGTCCTTGTCCACACACCATGGTACACCACCTCCTTCCTTCCCAAACTATCATTAGCAACTATAAATTCAGATGATATTTCAAAAGTACCAAAAGTTGGCTGTAGTTCACTTAAATACTCTCAAAACTATTCAATAGCAATTTTCCCCTTTTTTTCAATCTTGGACACTTTCCTATCACAAAAGTAGGTGACAGACATATTTATGTGCCATTTGTATTTCTTCATCTGAGAAGTGTGTATTCTTCTCAAATGCCAACTTTTGGCTGGGTCCTTGAATTTTGGGGGCTTTAAAAATTCTTTATATGTTTTAGATAGAAGCCCTTTGTCTGAGAGACAGTTGGCTAAGATGTTTTCCCAATTCATGGGTTTTCTTTTAACTCTGTTGGAGATTTTTTTTTGACATGCAAAAAATTTTTAATAAGACAAGATCTCAGTTGTTGATTCTGGGAAGTATTTCCTGTGTGATTTGTGTTTTGTTCATGAATTTCTGCCTAGTCCTGTGTCACCATGATTTCTACCTACTTTGTCTTCCAGCAGGTTTAGTGTTTCTGTTTTAATATTTGGGTCTTTCATCCACTTTGACTTTAGTGCATGGCGATAGATGTGGCTCTAGCTTTAGTTTTTGGCCTATGGAGAGCCAGTTTTTCCAGCACCACTTATTAAAAAAGGCTATCTTTCTTCCAGTGTACATGTTTGTCCCCTTTGTCAAAGATGAGGTGGCTGAGTGTGTTCGTAGTTGGGCTGTATCTTCAAATCTATTCCATTGATCTTCAGGTTTTTTTTTTTCAGTAACATGCTGATTTTATCACTGTAGCTTTGTAATTTAATATCAAGTTAGGGATTGTGATGCCTCTTGCCCATCAATCAAGGAATGGATGAAAAAGATGTGGTATTTTTATATGATGGAGTACTACTCAGCTATAAAGAAAGACTGCATCAAGACTTTTTTTTTTGGTCTTTTTCCTTTTTATCGGTACCAGGGATCGAACTCAGGACTGCCTGCTTGCAAGGCAGGCGCTTATGCCGCTGAGCTAAATCCCCAGCCCCTACATCAAGACTTTTATAAGTAAGTGGATGTGACTTGAGACCATACTCATAAGTGAAATAAATCAAACTCACATGTGTAAATACTGTGTTATCTCTTTAGTGTAAGAAACTGAAACAGTCTGATCCAAAATCTACAATAAATACTGTGTAAGGGTAAGAAACTACTCAAAGAGGAAAAGTAATTGGGATTAGGGGACAGGAGAAAATAAGGAAGGGAAAAGGAAAGAGCATAGATTTGTATATATGTGCACATAAGATAGCTAAAATGACTATACTACTAATTGTATTAGCTATTGGAAAAGAACAGTTAATATTCATATGATCAGATCAATTTTACATGTCTATATCTGTTATTCTAAGCAACTCATTTGAAGGTAACAATATGCAATACTGCAACCATCCTATCATCTTGTTTTGTAAACCTATACTGTTACTATATTGGTTTTTTTGTCGTTGTTTGTCTCTTTTGCTCTTTTTTTTCTTTCTGTGTCTTTTTTTCTCTTATGTAAAAAAAAACCTAGATGATAGAATATATCACCTGTGCTAAACATTTTCTGTTTCTATCTGACAAAAAATCTCTCCTGTTGTTACCTAAGCCCATTTCTTCTTGTGGTATTTCCCCAGACATTGCATACACCTGAAAAATAATTTGATAACAATAATCAGTTTATCCCTATCTTCTCTCACTTAGCAAAATGTACTTTGCGTACACTTACTATTCTTTAGTATGAATCTCTTCTTCCTTAATCATGTTTTTCTTTTTTGTTAACCCTCTTAAGATTGAGGTAATTGGCTGAGTGTGGCGGCATATGCCTGTCATCCCAGAACTTAGAATACTGAGGCAGGAGCATCACTGCAATTTTGAGGCCAACCTCGGCTATATAGTGAATTCAAGGGCAGCCTGGACTGCATAGTGAGACACTGTCTCAAAATAACAAAAAGAACAAAAACCAAAAAAAAAAAAAAAAGGCAAAAACAAAAAACAAAGAAAAGATTGAGGTAATCAAAAATGTCATTTATGCAGTGTTTTAAAGAATGACTGCATTATTTTTATAGCTCACACTCATGTATTTAATTCTGAATTATGCCATTTTTTTCATGACAAAAATATGACATCACTGTTTTGAGTGTGAATTCTGGATTCAGACACATCTGGGCTATAATCCAATTAAACTACTGACTGGTTGTTTAACTTTGGGAAAATTATTTAGTCATTCTATGCCTCAATTTTCTTATCTGTAAAATAGGAACAATACTATTAAGTCACCTTATGAGATTATTGAGAGAATTCAGTGACCTGATGAGCGCATAACACTCAGGATGATGTCTGGTACAAGGTAATGTTAAAAAGAATAGTAGCTATATTATTATCTGTATTATTATTTCTACCCTAGCTTTCATTTTCTCAGAGACCAGATGAATATCAAGTACTCATCTGACTTATCACTGGAGAAGACAATAGTGGTTTCAACAACCCCTACGTGAGAAGACACTGTTAGCTAGTAGCAGGATCTGGGTTCTAAGCTATGCCTCTTAAAAGTATGAACCTCCCTTCAAATTTCTGAACATTTTTTTGATTTTCTACTTGTATTTTGTTTTGTAATGGGAATTGAACTCAGGACCTTGCACTTGCCAGGCAGGCACTTACGCCACTGAGCTCTATCTCCGGCAACATTTTTTGAATTGAGAAGTGATGTCTATTTCTATCCCCTTGAATCAGGAGTGTATGAGTTGATCTGTAAAATGTAGTAGAATATGCCACTTTTTGGGCCTGTTCCTGAAGCAACTAACAGCTTCCACTTCTTGTCTTGCTATGTGTGTGTGTGTGTGCGCGTGTGTGCGTGTGTGCGTGTGTGTGTCCACTTTTGAAACCAAGTCATGTGCTATAAAGAAGGCTAAACAGCCCATGAAGAGTTCCCTGTGGAGAAGAACTGAGGCTCTGGCCTTTGGCCCTGGCTGAGCTCCCAACTGGTTGCCAGCACCACCTGGCCAGTCAATATGAATGCACTATCTTGGGAATAGATCTAGTTCCCAGCTGAGCTTCCATAGCTGATACTACATGAAGCAAAAATCAGCCCATAGTGCCAAACTTTGTCTATGTTGTAGACAAAGATGTTGTAGATCAGTGACCTACATAAATGCTGTGTTTTACGCTAGCACATTTTGGGTGTTTTGTTAAATAGCAACAGAATCAGAATTGAGATGATAGGAATTTGGCCAGTGGGTAGAGGGAAATCTTTTGGGGAAGGCTGTTTCATACATTGCCAAATACATCATGCAAGTGCTAACTGGTCCTATCATGTGCACTGGCCATTTGCTGAATTATGTAATGAAATTCTTATGGAATGTGGTTATTATGTTTAATGATTTAGTTTCAAAAACTAAACCACCATGCAAAATGTTTTGACCAAACATTTGGATAATATTAAACTAAATTTTGACTATCTTTCTGCCAAGTCTATTCTTCCCACATATCCCATTATTTTAGAAATGACATAAGGATCTATTCAGTTACTTAAGTAAAAGAAATGTAGAATGTCCACTAATCCTCTCTTTCCCTGACCCCTCACATCCAGTAAATTAAAAAGTTTTGTCTGCTCTAGCTTCCAAAATGTGCCCTAACTCTGCCCTCTTTTCTCCAACCCTACTGCCACCTTCCTAGTTCAAACTATCCTGCAATAAATACAAATTTTTGTGCTTTTTTTAGATTTCACGTTCCAAATCATTCTGCTATCATTCAATGTTTTTGACATTTCTTCTACTTCTTTTTTTTTTAAAATCTGTGTTATTTTAAAGAGGAAAAAACATTAAATTTCAAAACACATCAATGAGGGGGCCACCATGGTACATACATTGTGCATTTGGCATCTCCTCTGAGCTCTCAGAGCTGCACAGTAGTCTGAGTCAAAGCCCTACACTTGCATGGCCCTCACATTCTGGACCGCTAAGTACCACGTTCTCACTCCACTTCCACGCTTGAGTAAAATACCCCAACTGTGGTGTCTAGCTTTTTGAGAAAGTTTCAAGGGACTAAATGATGCTACCTGAAGAGATGTCAGCTCCTTGAGGTATGAACCTTGATTAATGAAAATAAAGAGGCATAAGAAAGCCAGGCATGCCAGGCGTGGTGGCTCATGCCCATAATCTTAGCATTGGGGAGACTGAGGCAGGAGGATCACTACGAGTACTGTGTCAGCCTAGACTACATAGTGAATTCAAGGTCACCCTAAACCACACAGTGAGACCCTGTCTCAAATAACGTACCAAAACAAAACAGATAAATTTCTTCTACTTTTTCCCTTTATATACTACTCTAAAATGTGTGTGTTCATGTGTGTCTGTGTTCAGCAATTCTAAAAATATTTCCACATGCCAAGCAAACAAACCTGGGCGGTGACTTCTAGTTTTACGAAATAATGGTCAGTGAGATTTTGGTTTTGCATTGCACTGATTAACATTTTTCCTTGCTTCATTTACTTTTTCCTTATCTTTGTTCCCTTAGACTTGCCAACACCCAGATGATTGGTAATTGAATTCTTGCCTCACACTCTTTCTAGAGGATCTTGGCTAAGACATTTGATATTCGAAGTAGTTCCAGAAAGTGGACCACAAGGGAGGGGTGAAATTGGCTTGGGCTCTTACTGGTGTAAATGGTATAGTATTAATACCTGGCATGAAGTGGTATCACAATTGCTGAGCTTTGACCTGTGGTATGTGGTAATTTATTGATATGACATGTAGATAGAGGGCAAGATGGTATACAAACAGTATTAGTCATGAAGATTCTGGAATAGAGTGGTTGATTTTGACTGCAGTAGAAACTCTGACTCTATGGTAGCTTTAAAGAAGATCCTTATTTCCTGCAGCTGCAGGATAGATTGCATTAAAATTCAGGCTCAGAATATGATGATGGGGTTGTAGAGCTGTGCACTAAATGTACAACCTGGATGTTTAATATAAAGTCTTGCTAGATTCATTATGCCAAAATCAGAAAGTGAGTAGAACATGGAGATCTTTGATGTTATGTGGGTGGATGGATCCAAGTATCACGAGCTTTCTAATTATCCTGCTGACAAAAGTAGTTCCTTTCCCTCAAGAGAGAATAATTTTTCCCTTCCCCAAAGATCATGTAATGGTTTCACTTGAAGCAGGTGCCTTCTGAAATGGCATTATTCTCAAGATATACTTTATTATCTGAAGGTTATCTGGTACATAGTAAGAGTCATATTTCAATACAGCTCAAACTGAGAAGCACAAGCCATTCTGTAGCAACTTTTTTTTTCTTTTTTTGTCTTTCTTTCTTTTTTATCGGTGCCAGGGATCGAGCTCACGACTGCCTGCTTGCAAGGCAGGCATTTATGCTGCTGAGCTAAATCCCCACCCCCTTCTGTAGCAACTTTTAAATGCTCATTAACAAGGAGAATTGAAAGCAGCTTGTAGTCCCAAAAACATTTGAATTATTTGCACAAAAGAAGTCAGATGTACCAAAAATGCCAACTGTGTGATTTCGTGTATATGATTTCTAATAACAGGTAATGGAAACTTATGGAGGAAGAAATCAAAAGGTGGTTGCCCCTAGGTGGGCATAAGAGGGTTAACCGTAAAGAATATAAGGGAACATTGTGCGGTGATGAAAATGTTGCACATCTTGTTTTAAATAATGGTTCCATATGCAACCATTAAAACTAATGTCTCCATACTTTTATATGTAGGTTATATATTAATTAAGACTAAAATGTAGTTTACCTTTATATGGCAAGGGTATGCTCACTGTCTTGCTTCAGATTTATTTTTAACTCTCCTGATTTTTATAATATTGTATATAAGACTAGCTTGATAATCCATAGAATGTCACTTAGCCCACTATATTGATGAAAATACTGATATTTACATTGTGAATTCCTACAGATTGGTGGGTTGTGAGCAGAATACTTTAAAGTAAAGGATGAAATACTGTACTTTGTATCTCTGACTACTAAAAAAGAGGTAAAGCACTAACATATCTTTGGGATTCTGGATACAACACATACTGCCCTTGGGAATATGGTCCTGATCCATTTATTTGGTAACTAGAACACTGCCAGTTTCAAGTGAGGCCCTGAGCAAATGTGGCTCTGCAACAATCCCAGACCACATTGCAGGTGCATTTGCCCCCTGGACCATGTGATCTAATAGAAGCACTAATGCTAGGTTAGGTTTCTGGCAGATCACTAAGAAAGTTACAGTGGGGATCTCTAAGGTTCTGGAGCAAGGCTATGCCCTCAGTGATAGAGAGCCATTCATTTAATAAGACAATGTGGTGTGCTAGTAGAGACAGTATCAGATTATGGCCCACTGTATTAGTGGCCTATTGCTGAGTTACAATGTTATCACAAACTTAGTGGTTTAAAACAACATACACTTACTTCAGTTTCCATGGGTCAGGAAGTTGATCTTGGCTTAGGTGAATTCTCTGCATAGGGTCTCATAAGTTTGTGATCAAACTATTGGCCAAGGTGCCTTTGTTTTGGGAATCTGAGGTCTAGTTTTAAGCTCCTGTGGTTGTTGGCACAATTTATTTCCTTACAGTTTTGGATTGAGATCCTGATTTCTTGATGGCTGCTGACTAGAGTCCTCTTTTTGTCCTAGAAACTGCCTGTGGCTCCTGGCTGCATTGTCCTCCAAAAAGTGCTTTCACAGCATTGCAGTTTAGCTCTTAAAGGCCAGCAAGAGAAGCCCTCACTCCACTCTTCTTATGTAATGTAATCACGGAAGTGATCATCTCATTACCTTGGTCATTTTCTATTATCTAGAAGTAAGTCTTGGATTCCACTTATACTTAAGTGGAGGGAATTATACAGGGGTTACTACTCATTAGGGGTCACCTTAGTGTGACACCTACTGACATTGCAGTATGAGCTACTGTGCTTACAGTAAATTGGGGATTATCTGACCAACCAAATTTTAAGGTTACAATGGACTCAAGCAGATGCAACAGATCTGAATAAAATGTAGGAGCAGGTGGCCCAGACAGAAGTCATTTGTTTGTGTCTCTATTACCCTTCTTTCAACTCATCTTGTGTTGCATCATGTTAGGGAGTTCAGGAGTGTCAAATGGTAGAAGAGGAAAAAGTTCAGGCCAGATTCACAGATGAGTCAGCACAATAGGGAGGCATTATATGTTGAAAATGGACTTCTGTCCTAGTGGCTAGGCTTCCCATTACTAACAACGATCTAGTAGCTGCGTACCATTCCCCAGGAAGACCAGCTAGCTAGCTTGCTGGCTAGCCAGATCAATTACTTGGATCCATTTTATACTGAAGAGAGGAGTGATTTTTCTTCATCAGAATGGTTATTTATTGTAGAAAGAGATTTACCTACTCTACCCACATTGCCTACCCTGCTGCCACTGTAATAGACCTTATAGAATTCTTCGTAGAATAGTACAGGTTGTTGAAATCTCAGTTAAGGTCCCAAAAGAGAATAAAACTTTGTAAAGTTGAGTGCTCTATGTTAAATGACAGGCTGTCATATATAACTTGACCCAATGGTCAATACATCATACTGTGTGCCACGTACAGTTATGCACCATATAGCAAAATTTTACTAAGTGATGGATAACAATACATGACAGTAATACACAATTCCCATAGGATTTAGTTGAACATTTCATATAACCTAGTGATATTGCTTGTATCCAGCATGATGTTGTAGCACATCACATTGAATGTTTATGATGACACTGGTGTAAAGATATCTATTGTGCTGATCACTGGATAAAAGTATAGCACATAAAAAAGTATAGCACATAAATAATAAATAATACATAATATAATTATTTTAAAGTATACTTATAAAAATGTGACATTTGAGTAGCATTTTAACCTCAATACATTACATGTCATGAAAGGCATACTGTCCATCACAGAAGTTTGTGCTTCCATTATTATTATTATTATTATCATCATTATTTTTGAGACAGGATCTTGCTATATAGCTCAGGCTACCTGGATGCACTATGTAGCCAAGGCTGACCTTGAATAGCGATTCTCCTGTCTCAGTCTCCTGAATGCTGGGATTACAGGCATGCACCACCATGCCTGGCTTCATTATTATTTTTGAATGAAAAAAATTCATCATGGAAAACAGCTACTTTAACCACAGAGAAAAATAAGAATGATAATCCTTGGTGGACAAAAACTCATGATGGGGTGGGGGTGGGGCTGAAGCAAAATTTCAAGAAAAATTGCTATTTGATAACTCACTGTCCTGAAGCCCCAGACTACTTTCTGTAATCTCCAACATCCTGCATTCTGCTTTGCTAACTCTTATTAGCCATTCTCCTCCTTACTCTTTCTTAATGCGACAATGTAAAATTTTATTTACTTCTCTTTCCTTTTACTTTAAAAACAAAACCAAACCAAACCGTAAAACCAATACAGAATTTCAAAAAGATAGGAAATCAACATTAGTTAATATATTGCATGTTGTTAGCTTAAAAGTAGTTGTTCAAACTGCAAGATGATGCAAAGAAAAATAAAATAAGATTGATAGGGATTAATGAAAAAGAAGGGGACAGCATAAAGGATGTCAAGAGGATTTTTTTTAATTTTAATTTTTTAATTTTTAAAATTTTATTTAAGGAGAAAAAGGAAAAGCAGAAAAAGGGTACAAGTTATACAGAATTTCAAAAAAAAATAAACAGTAGGAAATCACTAGTTAATGCATTACATATTGTCATCTTAGAAATATTTGTTCAAGTTACAAGGTTAAAGCATATAAAGTGGACATTCAAACAGTGAGACTGCAAAGAGTTCTGTTCAATGATCCAACAAAACTCAGTAATATCGTTGTCTATCTTATACACTTAAATATACATGCAGTTATACCATTTAGAGCACTTTCTTTTCCTCTCTTTTGTACAATGACTATTACACATTTTGTGTTTTATTGCTCCCACAGTTCTTATTACTTTTTTTGGAAGAGAGTAGAACCAAATGTGACATAACAGAACAGAGTCGGTTAAATCAAAAGGGTGGACATAATAGATAATGTAAAAACATAATACAAGGTGATCAACAGTGGTTACCATAATGCTTCCTGCTATCTCAAATAGAATTGCCTATATCATCAGTTATAATAAAATTGAACAAAACAGTAAAGAACGAAACCAACAAAACCAAAACATTGGAGACATTACAGGTCTTCAAAAGTAGGTAATAATGAACCAGAATGGGCGTCATAATGAATCCCACTATCTTCACAGCTGTTGCCTAAGCTTTCAAACCTGGTTATATCAAACAAAACAGAATAGAGGAACATCAGTCAAAACAAGATGGTGAGAGCAATACAGGGCTTCAAATCAAGTTAACAGAAAATCAGAGTGGGTTACTATAATATATCCTGCTTTTTAAAAATTTATTTTTCCCTTAATTAAAAGGATAGAAATACAAAAGTAAATAAAATGGAGATTGAGATAAAAGAGGGTGTAACAACAAAACAGCGCATATCAAAACATAACCATTTAAGCAAAATAGTGTTTCACCACAAGATAATCCCGACATAAAAGTAGTTACCATATTGTCTCTTTCCTTGAAATCTTTGAGTATAATTTCGTGTACTGTAGCATCAAATATGTCAAAACAATGTAAAACCATTCAAGAGAATGACAGTATTACAGAGTATTTAGAATCAACTAACAGAAAATGAACAATGGTTTCTGTATAATCTCCTTGTCTATAAAAGTTTTTGTTTATACTATCACATATAATAAAATCCAATAAGATACAACATGTTAAGACCTATGGAGACAGAAGAACAAAAGCTTGATGGGTCTTCAAAACAAGATGATACCAAATCAGCACTACCTATTATGACGTTGTTTTCTCCAAAATAGCTGTTCCTGTCATCCAATCTCCTCTGCCTCATTTCTGTTGAGCTCTTTTTCTGTCATTAGTTGTCAGTTTGTCTTCTTCATTTTGTTTTCTGCTCCATTCATTGTGGCCTCTCTGCCACTATTTCTGGATTCTTTGTATTTTTCTTTTTTAGAATATCCTGTAGTATTCTCTGTAGAGTTGAATTGGTGGTTGCATATTCCCCTAGTTCCTCTTTATCCTGAAAGCAACTTGTTTTTCCATCAATTTCCAGGGATAGTTGTGCAGGATATCTCAATCTTGGCTGGAGATTATTATCTTTCAAAGCTTGAAGTATTTCCCCCTATGCTCTTCATGATTTGATGGTTTGTGCTGAGAAGTCTGCTGTAATTCTGATGGGTGTTCCCTTATAAGTGATCTGTTTCTTGTGTCTGGCGGCTTTTAATATTCTGTTCTTATATTGGATTTCTAGTATTTTGATTATTATATGCCTGTGTGTAGCTCTGTTTGGGTTGTAGGTGGCTGGGGTCCTGTATGCTTCATACATCTGAGTATCTTTATCTTTTACTAAATTAGGAAAATTCTCCTGGATTATTTCTGTGAGTAGCTTTTGTAGTTCATTTGTTTGTGTCCCTACCTCTTCTGTCATGTTCTTAATTCTTAAATTATAGATCCTCTTATCATGTTCTAGTCTTTGTATTGTTATTGTTTGTTTACTTGTTATTTTTAAGAAGTTTTTCATTTCATGCTCCTATATTACAAATCTGCCCTCTAGTTCAGATAATATATCCTTAGTTTCTTTCAAGCTGTTATGCCAGTTTTCAATAGAGTTTTTAGTTTCTTGGTAATCTCTTTGAACCTGCTTCATGAATTCTATGTTTTCTCTATTTTCTCCATCAAACAATTCTCCCCTCTTTTTCTGTTCTTCCATTCCACCATCTGCTTTTTCTTGGGTGGTGCTTAACATTTCTCTAACTATTCTACTTATGTCTTGCTTCAGGTCATTAATAACTTCATTCCTGAACTCCTCTATGAGGCTCTGGAGATAGCACTTTATGTCTATTGGTGCTGTGTCTGCTATTGCATGTTTCTCAGGATTGGGGGCTGAGGAGCCTTTCTTGTTGCTCCCTCTTTCCATATTCTTTGTTCCTTATATATGCAAGCGTATATAGAAGGCCCAGCTTCCTTCCCTATTGGCCACAGTCTGATTGAATTGCGCTGGCTAGGTTTTTCCACCCACTGCAGCGCACCAGGAAGTTACGGACTGGGCAGCCTATGCGGGACCCGCTTCTCCAGGTCAACCTACTGAAGGCTTCACCACTAGGGTGCACATCCAGGGGCTGGGACCTGGGTTGTGCTAGCCTACTGGGTCTCAGCCAGCAGTGTCACATCGGCTAGGCACTGCTCAACAATCCCACTTGAGTGGGGATATGTGACTGAAGTCACTACAGCGCCCTGTTCTGGCAAGTCTGTCCAGACCCAGAATGTCCTGTGTTGGAGCCTCCTAGACCATAGAAGAGTCCCAGTTTCCCTCACTCACCACAGGTCAATGCACGGCTCCCCACCCGTCCAGCTCTCAACTCCATTCACCGATTCCCATTCTCAGAGCTTTTGTGTGTCTCTCTCCCTGCCGAGCCGATTCAGACGCAGCAGTGGTGGCAGGAAACCCAAAATGCAGCTTCAATGGTGCGGCTCCAGGTTCCATGCTGAGGCTTTTCTGTTCCTGTTACAGTACCAGGATTGCATTCCCAGGTGGTTTCTCTCAGCCCAGTTCATTCTTGGGTCAGGAGGGTATATCTCCTCTTGCTTATGATTCCTCACTCCGCACCATTCCTGGATTTTAAGCTGGGTCTCGCAGAGAGCCTGCATAGCTGCTGCAATCTGTCCACCGTGTTCTTGCCTCTCCCCATCAAAAGGATATTTAGAGAAGTAATAGCTGAAAATTTCCCAAGCACGAGATCAGAAACTGACATCAGGTTCAGTGAAGCATATAGAATTCCAAATAATCATAACCAAAATAAAACTACACCCAGACATATAATAACCACCATCCCAGAAATCCAACACAAAAATAGATTATTAAAAACTGTCAGAGAGAAAAGACAGGTCACTTATAAAGGAAAACCTATCAGAATCACAGTAGACTTCTCAGCACAAACAATAAAGTCAAGAAGACCATGGCGTGAAGTATTTCAGATCCTAAAGGAAAATGATTTCCAACCTAGACTGATGTACCCTGCAAAACTGTCATTCAAAATTGATGATGAAATACGATACTTCCATGACAAAGAACAGCTGAAAAACTTCATGAACACCAAGCCCACCCTGCAAAAAATATTGAGAGACAGTTTAGATACACACAGGAAAAAACCACTAAGCAAAGCAGATAATAATAGAACAGAAAGATAAAGATGCAACAGCAGAGAGATAACATGTCAACAATAAACCAGCATGTAACAGTTATAACCATTAATGTAAATGGTGTCAATGCACCAATCAAAAGAAACAGACTAGTAAAATAGATTAAGAAACAAAATCCAGGGGCTGGGGATTTAGCTCAGTGGCATAAGCACCTGCCTTGGAAGCAGGCAGTTGTGAGTTCGATCCCCGGTACCGGTAAAAAGGAAAAAGACAGAAAAAAAAAAAAAAAGAAACAAAATCCAACCATATGCTGTTTACAGGAAACCCATCTAACCCACGAGGATACTCACAGACTGAAAGTCACAGGATGGAAAATAATACTTCACGCAACAGGAATCCAAAAAAAGCAGGAGTAGCCATTCTGTTTGCAGACAATGTGAACTTTAAACCAACAATGATCATAAAGGACAAAGAAGGTCACTACATACTCCTTATGGGAAAACTCCAAGAGGAAGAGATAACTATCTTAAATATATGTGCACCAAACTCCAGAGCACCCAGTTATATAAAACAAGTATTACCAGAAATGAAAACTCAAATTATCAGTAACACAATTATAACAGGAGATCTTGACATGCCATTGACACCAAGGGACAGATCAACCAGACAGAAAATGAGCAAAGAAACAACAGCACTGAATCACACCTGTGAACAAATGGACTTGATAGACATATACAGAATGTTCCACCCAACAACATCAGAATACACATTCTTCTCAGCAGTACATGGGTCATTTTCTAAAACAGACCATATACTAGCTCACAGAACATAGTTAAACAAATGCAAAAGAGTTGAAATCATCCCTTGCATGTTATCAGATCATAGCGCTTTGAAATTAGAAATTAATGATAAAAGATACTGCAAAAATCCCACAAACACATGGAAACTGAATAACACACTCTTGAGTAATCAGTGGGTCACAGAAGAAATTAAAGAAGAAATTAAACAATACCTACAAGAAAATGAAAATGCAGATACAATGTACCGGAATCTGTGGGATGCAATGAAAGCTGTCCTCAGAGGAAAATTTATTGCACTGAATTCCCACATCAGGAAAACCGAATGAATACAAACAAATGACATGATGCTACACCTCAAACAGCTAGAAAAAGAAGAGCAAGTCAAGCCCAAAGCCAAAAGAAGAGAGGAAATTATGAAAATCAGAGCAGAAATCAATGTAATATAGACTAGGAAAACAATCCAAAGAATCAACGAATCAAAGAGTTGGTTCTTTGAAAGAATAAATAAAATCGATAAGCCCCTAACGAACCTTATTAAAAAAAGGGAAGAAAAAGCTCAAACTCATGCAATAAGAAATGAAAAAGGAGAAATCAATACAGACTCTACAGAAATACAGAAGATCATCAACACCTATTTCAAAAACCTCTACTCTCAAAGGTTTGATAACACAGAAGAAATAGACAGATTCCTAGAAACATATGAAGTACCAAAGCTAGATCAAGAGGATGTAAAACTGCTGAATAACCCAATCTCTGTTAATGAAATTGAAAATGTAATTAAGTCCTTACCTACAAAAAAGAGCCCAGGCCTAGATGGATTCACTGCAGAATTCTACAAGAAATACAAAGAAGACCTAATGCCGACACTCCTCAAACTCTTTAATGAAATTGAAAGGGAAGCAATCCTTCCTACGTCATTCCTGGAAGCAAATATTACTCTAGTACCAAAACCTGAGAAAGACCCAACTAAAAAAGAGAACTATAGACCGATCTCTCTAGTGAACACAGATGCAAAAATCCTCAATAAAATATTGGCAAATAGGATGCAGCAAATCATCAAGAAGATTATACACCATGACCAAGTGGGATTCATCCCAGGAATGCAGGGATGGTTCAACATACATAAAACAATAAATGTAATCCAGCATATCAATAAAGCCAAAAGTAAGAATCACATGATCATTTCTATAGATGCAGAAAAAGCCTTCGATAAGGTCCAACATTCATTCATGATAACAACTTTACAGAAAATTGGAATATATGGTCTTTACCTCAATATAATAAAGGCCATTTATGAAAAACCAACAGCCAGCATCATACTAAATGGCCAAAAATTGAAGGCCTTTACTTTAAAGTCAGGCACAAGGCAAGGATGTCCTTTATCACCACTCCTAGTTAATATAGTACTAGAAATACTAGCCATAGCAATTAGACAAGAGAGAGAAATAAAAGGGGTAAAGATAGGAAAAGAGGAAGTTAAATTATCATTGTTTGCAGATGACATGATATCTACATAGAAGACCTCCTAAACTCCACTGAAAGACTCTTCAATATAATAAATAAATTCAGTAATGTAGCTGGATACAAAATCAATACTCAGAAACCAATAGCATTCTTATACACTAACAACAAAATCACAGAGAGGGAAATAAGACAAACCACACTCTTCACACTTGCAAGCAAAAAACCGAAATATTTAGTAATTACTCTTATGAAAGAAGTGAAAGACCTATACAGGGAAAATTATAATGCACTGAAAAAAGAAATTGAAGATGATCTCAGAAAATGGAAAGACATCCCTTGTTCATAGATAGGAAGAACAAACATTGTGAAAATGGCCATTCTCCCAAAACTGTTATACAGATTCAATGCAATCCCAATAAAAATACCATCTACATACCTTATAAATCTAGAGAAATCACTCCTAAAATTCATCTGGAAACCAGAAGAGACCTAGAATAGCAAAGGTAATTCTAAGCTACAAAGGCAAGGCAGGAGGCATCACAATCCCTGACTTGAGGTTATACTACAAAGCGACAGTAGTAAAATCAACATGGTACTGGAATCAAAACAGAACCAAAGATCAATGGAATAGATTAGAAGATACAACCACAACTGCAAACACACTCAATCACTGCATTTTTGATAAAGGAGCCAAGCAGGTTCACTGAAAGAACGACAGTCTCTTTAATAAATGGTGCTGGAAAAACTGGCTCTCCAT
Source organism: Cavia porcellus (assembly GCF_034190915.1). NCBI lineage: Eukaryota > Metazoa > Chordata > Mammalia > Rodentia > Caviidae > Cavia > Cavia porcellus. The sequence continues at coordinate 82,319,931 of NW_026947486.1, forward strand.
TTGCCGAAAACTAAAGCTAGACCCATGCCTATCACCATGTACTAAATTAAAATCTAAATGGATCAAAGACCTGAATATTAAAACAGAAACTAAATGTATTGGAATACAAATTGCGTAGAAACCTTGAAGACATAGGGGTAGGTAGAGAATTCATGAACAGGACTCAAACCGCAGGGGAAATACTTCCCAGAATGAATAACTGGGACCACTTCTTATTAAAAAGTTTCTGCATGTCAAAAGAAATCTCCAGCATAGTGAAAAGAAAACCCACAAACTGGGAAAATATTTTAGTGAACTCCCCCTCAGACAAGGTACTTTTGTCTAAAACATATAAAGAATTAAAAAAACTCAGTCCCCCAAAATTCAAAGATCCGATCCAAAAATGGGCATCTGAGATGAATACACACTTCTCAGATGAAGAAATACAAATGGCAAATAAATACATGAAAAAATGTTCATCATCATTGGTCATTAGAGAAATGCAAATTAAAACCACACTGAGATTCCATCTCACTCCTGAAATAAAGGCCAGGATCAAGAAAACCAACAACAACAAGTGCTGGAGTGGATGTGGGGAAAAAGGAACTCTCCTACACTGTTTGTGGGAGTGTAGACTGGTGCAACCTTTGTGGAGGTCAGTCTGGAGATTTCTCAAACCCTGGGATTGGAAGTCCCATTTGTTCCAGCTATTCCACTTCTAGGCATAGTCCCAGAAGAACAGAAAGCATCATACCACAGTGATATATGTGCATCTATGTTTATAGCAGCACAATTTGTAATCGCCAGATCTTGGAAACAACCCAAGTGTCTATCAACTGAGGAATGGATAAAAAAGTTGTTGTATTTCTATACAATGTATTATTACTCAGCTATAAAGAAGGATTGCATTGAGATATTTATCAATAAGTGGGCGCAGCTTGAGACCATACTCATAAGTGAAATAAATCAGTCTCACGTGTGAATACCGAATTGTTTCCCTAATGTAAGCAATGATTCAAATACATAAAAATATGTGGTAATCATGATTCCCCATTATGTGGTCTTGAAGCCTTATGAAGTTTTCACTTATTAATTGGAATGGCTGTATTCTGGCTGATTGATATTATTGCCTGTGATGAAATTAAAAGCTATTTTAAAGAAAATAAGTCATCATAATAGCTAGTGCTGATTTACTATCATCTTGTTTTGAAGCCCCACCAAACTATGGCTCTTCTGTCTCCATTGGTTTTATCATGATGTATCTTGCTGGATTTTATTATATGTGATAGTATAAACAAAAATTGTTATAGGCAAAGAAATAATATAGAAACCATTGTTCATTTTCTGTTAGCTTGTTCTCAATACCCTACAATGCTTTCATCCACTTGAATGGTTTTACACTGACTTGAGATATTTGAAGCTATAGTATACGAAGTTATATTCAAATATTTAAAGGAAAAAGACAGTATGGCAACTACTATTAAGTTGAGTTATTTGGTGGTGAAGCACTAGGTTGCTGAAACTGTCATGCTTTGACCTGTATTGTTATGTGGTTATGTCCTCTTTTATCTCAATCTCTCCCTTATTCGTTAAAAAATTATTTAGTTATTTTTTCCGATTTTTTTAATTAAGGGGAAAATTAAAAAAAATAGCAGGATATATTATAGTAACTTTTTTTGATTTCCTAACTTGATTTGAAGTCCTGTAATACTCCCACTATGTTGTTTTGACTGATTATACTCTGTTCCGTTCTGTATGATAGTATCATGTTTGAGAGTATAGGCAACTACTTTGAAGGCAATAAGATTCACTATGATGCCCATTCTGGTTTGACTATTATCTCCTTGGGAGTCCTGTAATGTTTACAATGTTTAAGTTTTATTGGTCTTGTTCTCTACTGTTTTGTTCAACTTTATAATACCTTATGGGATAGACAATTCTTCTTAAGGAAGCAAGAGGCATTATGGTAACTATTGTTGATAACTTGTACTCTGTTTTTACATCATGTGCTATGTCTATCCTTGGTTTTGACTGACAGCTTTGTTTTGCCATATTTGACTTTATTCTCTTCCAAAAAAAGTAATAAGAACTAAGGAGTAATAAAACCCAAAATGTGTAAATTTTGTTGTAAAAAAAGAGAGGGAAAAAAGTGCTCTAAAGAATACAACTGCAAGTGTGTTTAGGGGTGTTAAATAGTTGACCATATCAATGTTTTTGGTTGGATCATTGAACACAACTGTTTGCAGTCTCACTGTTTGAATGTCCACTTTGTATGCTTTGATACTGTGACTTGAGCAACTATCTCTAAGGTGATAATGTGCCATCTATTAACTGGTGATTTCTTACTGTGTTTTTTTTTTTGTAGTTTTTTGTACCCTTACACCTCTTTGTTTTGTTTTGTTTTTTTTGTCTTTTTCCTCTTAAATAAAATTTAAAAAAATGGTAAAAAAGTAGTTGTTCAGATTACAAGATTTAGGCATAAAATGATCAATCAAACAGTGAGAATACAAACTGTTATTTTTGATGAATTTACAAAGATTAGTAATATAGTATATATATATATATATATATATATATACACATACACACACATATATGTATACCTATATACACATAATCTTTTCCCTTTTTCCTCTTATCCTTTGCCCTATCCCAATTGTTCTTTCCTTTCGAGCATGTATTTTTCCCTTTCATTTTCACAGTATCTATCGTATATTTTCAGCTTTTTTACTCACGGAGACAATGAGATATTTACACATGCAAATTTGACTTATCTCACTTATGAGTATGGTCTCAAGTTGCATCCATTTACCTATAAAAGCCTGAAGTTTATCTTTTTTTATAGCTCAGTAATATCCCATTGCATAAAAATACCACTTTTTAAAATCCATTCCTCAGTTGATGGGCATATGAGTTGTTTCCAAGATTTAGGTATTACCAACTGTGCTGCTATAAGCATGGGTGCACATATAACACTGTGGTATGATGTTATCATTTCTTCTAGGAAAATACCCAGGAAGGGAATAGCTGGATTGAATGGGATCTCCAATCCTAATTTTTGAGGAATCTCCACACTGATTCCGACAGTGGTTGTATCAGTCAACACTCTCATCAACAGTGGAAAAGAGCTCCTTTTTTTTCCTACAGCCCTGCTGACATATGTTATTGGTTTATTTCTTGATGACAGCCATTCTTTCTGGAGTGAGATGCAATCTCAGTGTTGTTTTAATTTGCATTTCTTGAATGATCAGTGATGGTGAACATTTCTTTATGTACTTATTTGCCATTTGTATTTCTTCATCTGAGAATTGTGTATTCATCTCAGATGCTCATTTTTGGATTGGGTCTTTGAATTTGGCGGTGATAGGGCTGATGTTCTTCAGTTCTTTATATGTTCTAGATATAAGTCCTTGTCTGAGGATAATTGGATAAAACTTTTTTCCCATCGTGTGGGTTTTCTTTTCACTCTGTTACTGATTTCTTTTGATGAATAAAAACATTTTAATAAGATGAGATTCCAGTTGATTCTTTGAACTACTTCCCCTTACAGTTTGCATTCTGTTCATGAATTACTTGCCTATTCCTATGTCCTTGAGATTTCTACCTACCTTGTCTTCTAGTAGATTTAGTGTTTCCGTTTTAGCCACCATATCTTTGACAAAGGGTCCAAACACGTTCACTGTAGACTATATGTCTGTAATAAATGGTGCTGGAAAATTTGTCTTGCCACATGCTAAAGCCTGCAACTAGAACCATGCCTATCATCATGCACTAAATTAAGGTCAAAATGGATCAAAGATCTAAATTTTTTGTTTTTTAAAAGAATTTTATATTGAGTAAAAAGTGAAACAGAAAAGAGGATAGAAGTAATACAGAATTTCAAAAAAACAAATAGTAAGAAATCACTAGTTGACAGATTACATATTATCATCTTAGAAGTCACTGTTCAAGTTACAAAATTAAAGCATACAAAGTGGACATTGAAATAGTGAGACTGCAGACAGTTCTGCTCAATGATCCAGCAAAAACTTAGTAATATGATTATCTGTCTTACACAGTTAAACATGCATGCAGTTCTATCCTTTAGAGCACTTTCTTTTCCTCTTTTTTAATAACAATTACACATTTTATGTTTTATTACTCCTACAGTTCTTATTACTTTGTTTGAAGAGAATAAAACCAAATGTGACAAAATAAAACGGAGTCAGTTAAAACAAGAATAGACATAGTATATGATGTAAAAACCAAATTCAAGGTGATCAACAATGGCTACTATAATGCCTCTTGCTATCTTCAAAAGAACTGCACATATCTTAAAGAGGGTAAGATTAAACATAACAAAACACAACAAAACAAATCATAAGGAAACAACTTTAAGGAACACTTTCAATGCAAGTCCACTGGAGATCTTCACTGTCTGTCTTATTGTCTCTAGTTTTTTTCCAAATAGTTGTCCCCATCTTCACACATAGTGAATACATACTGAACATTATAGAACTATTCTAATCATGACAGGATGATGAAGACTTTTTAGATCTTCAAGAGTTGACATTGGGGAAGTCAACAGTGACTGCCATAATGTCCCTCATTCTCTTCAGAATAGCTGTCCTTACAAAGATCTAAATATTAAAACAGAAACACTAAATCTACTGGAAAATCTACTGGTAGAAAAATCTGTTCCCTATTCTTTAAGCACAGCTGCCTGACTTGTACAGAAGGCAAACTGCCTGTTTTTTTTTTTTTTTTTGTCTTTTTCCTTTTTATCGGTACCGGGGATCGAACTCACAACTGCCTGCTTGCAAGGCAGGCGCTTATGCTGCTGAGCTAAATCTCCAGCCTGTTTTGTAGCATATTGGTGGTCCATTGGTGTTTGTTGAGGACTGGCTCGAGCTGTCCCCTTAGATACCTTATGTAAAGTGATACAGTGCTCACATATACTCTACACACATCCTCCTGGATGTGCTAGATCATTTCTAGGGGTATACTACCTAATACAGTGCAAATTCTATGCAAGTAATTGTCATAGTATATTGCTTACAGAATAATGACAAGAAAAAAGTCAGGTTGGAACACTCTTAGTTTTTTGATTCATGGCTGGCTGGATTTGGATATAGATAACTGACTATGTTTGCATAAATGATTGCTCCGTCCTGTCCGTGATACTCTGTCCCTTTCTCTTCACCTGACAAGTTCTTTTTCAGGTCCCAACTTAAGTGTCATTTCCTTGGAAAACGTCCCTGAACTTCTGGATCAGGAAAATGTCTTTAGTGCTTGTTTCTAGCACCTCCTTATTTTCTCTCATAGTAGCTATCAACCACTTAACAGTTTGTCCCAGTGTCACTTGGGCAGTTTGTTTGTTTTCATAATGAATGTCGTGAGAATGACTTGGGTGGGTGTCACTGCAACCAGTCAATTCTTTCTTTTGTTCTTCAAAGAAAATATTTCTATTGGTACATTTTAGGTACACATAATGATCACATGTAGCAAAGGAAATTTGTGTCTGTACATGATATAACTTGATTCGTCTTTTTCCCATTCTCCTCCCCACTCTTCAACCCCTCAGCCCTTCAAATTTACAAGTGCTTTGCTTACTCACTTTTCCTTTTATTCTATTCACCTTTTTTCTTTTTATTTCCTTCTCTTTCTCCATCCCTTTCAATTTTACCTCTTGTCATTTGCCCATTTTCTTCCTACTCCCAATATTTATTCTTCATTTTGGGCCTTTTGTAGGTTTTTAGTTTCTTACACAAGAGAAACAATTCAATTTTTAAATATGTGTCTCACTGAAAGGTATGTTCCCAAGGTGCATACATTTACCTAGAAATGTTTCAAGTTTATCATTCTTTATGGCAGAGTAGTACTCCACTATTGTAGAATAAATTTATGAAAAACACATTCACTTATCACATTCACTTATTAATTGATTGTTGGATATTTGGCCTGTTTCCATGATTTAGCTTTTATGAAATGTTCTGCTATAAAATTTTTTTCTGTGGTATGATGCTTTTAATTCTTTTGGGAGAATGCCAAGAAGGTGAATAGCTGGGCCTAATGGAATCTCTAGTTTTGGTTTATTGAAGAATATCTATACTGATTTCTATATTGGTTGTACCAATGTATACTTCCACCAACAGTGAAGAAGGGTTCCTTTTACCCCCATAATCCCTCTACTGTTTGTTATTGGTTGATTTCTTGATGATAACCATTCTTTCTAGAATGAGATGGAACCTCAGTGCTGTTTCAATTTGCATCTCTCAAGTAACCAGTGATTTTGAACATTTTTTCATATGTTTTTGCTGTTACACTGTTTTATCTGAGAAGTGTCTATTCTTTTCAGATGTTCAGTTTTTGATTGAGTCTTTAAATTTAGGGAGTGTGATTTTTTTTCAAGTTTTAAAAAATATATTCTAGATAATAGTCCTGTTTCTGAGGAACAGCTGATAATGTTTTTCCCTTTCTGTAGGTTGTCTCTTCATTCTGTGGGTGGTTTCTTTTGCTGTGCAAAAGCTTTTTTAATAAGATGAATTTCCAGCTTTTGATTCCTTGAAGTATTTAAAAGTATTAATGTTTTGTTTTGTTTATAAAGTCTTTGCTTATACCTATTTCTTCAAGAGGTTTACTTATTTTATCCTCCAAGATTAAATGTTTCTGCTTTAATAGTTAGATCTTTGATCCATTTTGACTTTAGTTTAGTGCATGGTAAGAGATATGGTCTAGACTCTTTGACATATGGAACACCAGCACAATTTTCCCAGCATTATTTACTTATTTACTTTTTAACAATAAACATTTTAATACTGCTGCTTATGACTTCCATAATCTATCTTGTGTACTGCATCTTCCATTATAAATCCTACTCTTTATCCAAGAAAAATATGGATGGAACAACCAAACTTCATTCTCCAAAACCTGTTAATAAACATTGTTTTTAATGATACATAAAATTCTGTGATATTATTGATGTCATTTACATAGAAGAACCTGAGACTAAGAAAATTAACACAACTAACAAATGATTGACCTGAGTTCTGAAATCAAATGTCCTAACCATTTCTCTCACCATGTGATGTCCTAATTTCCCAGCCTCTCAGCTTTTGCCTATTTTGTGCTACAGCCTGATGAATTCAACCTATCCCCTCTTTGTTTACACAAACATTACTTATTCTTCAAAGCATTGCCCAAGACCTTCAACCTGGATGAAGCTCCTTTGATGTCTGCAACTGACTTTTCTTCTCCAGAATAGTATAGAATTCAAAATCTTTATTACTCTCTTTGCTGTTGGAATGTACACTATTATTAAATTATCATCATTTGCATGTCCCGAAGGATGTGGCATTGTGTTATGCACAGGGGGATTGGTCTTACCTAGTCATCTGGCTGAATAACTCAATTTGTGGGCCACAAAAAAATAGCAAAATTGTATTTCACATTAATTTTGATCACCAAATGAAAGTGTGTTTCAGATGCCTTGAATAGGTGAGCATTTCCTTGAAATTAGCATCTATTTAAGAGAAGAAAATCTCATATCTTTTATTTTACGGAAAAAAGTAAGACAGACTTCTGGGAGAACATGGCAGATAGATAACAGCAGCTATGGAGGCTCTCTGAGTTAACCAGCTTAGAATCCAGGAATGGTATGGTGTGAGGAGTCCTAAGCAAGGGGAGATATACCCTGCCGACCCAGGAATGAACTAAGCTGAGAGAAACCAACTGGAAATGCAATCCCAGTGCTATAACCAGAACAGATAAAATCTCAGCGCTGAAGCTGGAACCCACGTCTCTGGAAGCTGTGATTTGAATTTCATGCTGCCACTGCTGCGTCTGAATCAGCACAGCAGGGACACAGATGTGAAACCTCTGAGAGTGGGAATCAGCAAACATACTTGAGAGCATTACTGGTGGGAAGCCCTGCATCGACCTGTGGTGAGTGAGAGGAACACGGACCCTTCCATAGACTAGGAGGCTCCAACAGAGGACATTCTGGGACTGGGCAGACTAGCCAGAACAGGATGCTGCAGTGACCTTAGTAGCATATTCCCCTCTCAAGCGGGATTGGTGGGGAGCACTTGGCCTGGGTAACCCCACAGACTAAGACCCAGTAGGCTAGCCCAAACCAGGTCCCAGTGCCTGGCAGTGCACCCTAGCAGTGAAGCCTTCAGTAGGTTGACTGACCTGGAGGGGCGGGCCAAGCAGAGGCTGACCAGGTCTGTGTGTCCCTAGTACACTGCAGTGGGCGGGAACACCTAGCCGGCACAATTCAAACAAACCGTAACTGACAAAGAAAGAAACTGGGCCTCGTATATATGCTTGTAAGAAGGAACAAAAAGTACGGGAAGAGGGAGCAACAAGAAAGCGTCCTCAGCCACCAATCCTGAGAACACTGATCCAGGAAAGGTAAATGAAAAGGAAGACAGAAAACATGCAATATCAGACATGGCACTAATAGACATAAAGCGATATCTCCAGAGCCTCATAGACAAGTTCAGGAATGAAGTTATTAATGACCTGAAGCAAGATATAAGTAGAATAGTTAGAGAAATACTAAGCACCACCCAAGAAAAAATAGATGGTGGAATGGAAGAACAGAAAAAAAGGGGAGAATTGTTTGATGGAGAAAATAGAGAAAACATAGAATACATGAAGCAGGTTCAAAGAGATTACCAGGAAACTAAAACTCTATCGAAAACTGGCATAACAGCTTGAAAGAAACTAAGGATAGATTAGCTGAACTGGAAGACAGATTTGCAAAGTGGCAGCATGAAATGAAAAACTTCTTAAAAATAACAAGGAAACAAACAGCAATAATACAAAGGCTAGAAAATGATAAGAGGATCTATAACTTAAGAATTAAGAATGTAAAAGAAGAAGTAGGGACACAAACAAATGAACTACAAAGGCTATTCACAGAAATAATCCAGGAGAATTTCCCTAATTTAGCAAAAGGTAAAGATACTCAGATGTATGAGGCATACAGGACCCCAGCCACCTACAAGCCAAACAGAACTACACCCAGGCATATAATAATCAAAATTCCAGAAATCCAATATAAGAACAGAATATTAAAAGCTGCCAGACACAAGAAACAGATCACTTACAAGGGAACACCCATCAGAATTACAGCAGACTTCTCGGCACAAACCACCAAATCATGAAGAGTGTGGGGGGAAATACTTCAAGCTTTGAAAGATAATAACGTCCAGTCAAGATTGATATATCCTGCACAACTGTCCCTAGAAATTGATGGAAAAACAAGGTGCTTTCAGGATAAAGAGGAACTAGGGGAATTTGCAACCACCAATTCAACTCTACAGAGAATACTGCAGGATATTCTATAAAAGAAAAATACCAAGATTCCAGAAACAGTGGCAGAGAGGCCACAATGAATGGAGCAGAAAGCGAAATGAAGAAGACAAACTGACAACTAATGACAGAAAAAGAGCTCAACAGAAATGAGGCAGAGAAGGTTGGATGGTAGGAACAGCTATTTTGGAGAAAACAAGACATCGTAATAGCTAGTTCTGATTTAATATCATCTTATTTTGAAGTCTCATCAAGCTTTTGCTCTTCTGTCTCCATCGGTCTTAACATGTTGTATCTTATTGGATTTTATTATATGTGATAATATAAACAAAAACTTTTATAGACAAGGAGATTATATAGAAACCATTGTTCATTTTCTGTTAGTTGGTTCTAAATACCCTGTAATACTGTCATTCTCTTGAATGGTTTTACATTGTCTTGATATTGTTTGATGCTACAGTATACAAAGTTATACTCAAAGATTTCAAGGAAAGAGACACTATGGTAACTATTATGTTGGGATATCAAAATAGTGTGAAACACTATTTTGCTTAAATGGTTATGTTTTGACCTGTGCTATTTTGTTGTTATGTCCTCTTTTTTATTATTTACTTTTTTATTTTTATCTTTTTTAATTAAGGGAAAAATAAATAAAAAGTAGTAGGATATATTATAGTAACCCACTTTGATTTCCTATTAACTTGATTTGAAACCCTGTATTGCTCTCACCATCTTGTTTTGACTGATGTTCCTCTATTCTGTTTTGCTTGATAGTACCAAGTTTGAGAGTATAGGCAACAGTTGTGAAGACAATAAGATTCATTATGATGCCCATTCTGGTTTGACTATTATTTTCTTTTGAAATCTTGTAATGTCTCCAATGTTTTGGTTTTATTGGTTTTATTCTTTACGGTTTTGTTCAATTTTATTATAACTGATGATATAGGCAATTCTTTTTAAAATAACAAGAAGCATTATGGAAACCCATATTGATCACCTTGTATTTTGTTTTTACAGTATGTATTATGTCCTTTTGATTTGACTGACTGTTTTGTTATGTCACATTTGGTTTTATTGTCTTCAAAAAAGTAATAAGAACTGTATGAGTAGTAAATCCCAAAATGTGTAATTGTCATTGTCCAAAAGAGAGGAAAAGAAATTCCTCTAAAGGATATAACTGCAGGTATATTTAAGTGTATAAGATAGACAACCATATTAGTTTTGTTGGATCATTGAACGGAACTTTTTGCAATCTCACTGTTTGAATGTCCCTTTATACGCTTTAATTTTGTAAATTGAATAACTATTTCTAAGATGACATTATGTAATCTATTAACTAGTGATTTCCTACTGTTTATTTTTTCTGAAATTCTGTATAACTTATACCCTTTTTCTGTTTTTTTCTTTTTCTCCTTAAATAAAATATAAAAAAAACCAAAAAAGTAAAACAATATCATAACAAAATAATAGGAGAATAACAACAGTTAATATATTGAGTATTTTTATCTTTAACGTAGTTACTCAGGGCACAAGATATGGGCACAAGGTTTTTCCAAATGGTATTGACACAGACATATTTTTTCTGTGTACTAGGAGAAACTAGTAACATAAGTATCTTGTATTTTGTTTTCTTTCCTTTTCTCTCCCTTCATTTTTTCTTTCTGGCATCCTCATACCTTTTTCGTTTTCAGCAATATTTTTTCCATTTCTCAATATCTACTGTGCATTTTGGACCTTATTTACTGTTTCAGTTTCTCACACCAGGGAGACAATATGATGTTTACACATGTGTGTCTGACTTATTTCACTTATGATTATGGTCTTAAGTTGTTTCCATTTTCCTATAAAAGTCTCAAGTCTATCCTTCTTTATGGCCAAGTAATATTCCATTGTATAAAATGACCACATCTTTTATATACATTCCTTGATTGATGGGCATTTGGGTTGCTTCTAAGATTTAGCTATTAAAAATTGCCCATCACCATTTATTAAAGATGCTATCTTTCTTCCAGTGAATGTGTTTGCAGCTCCTTTGTCAGGGATAAAGTATACAAGTGTGTGTTTGGAAATGTGACTGCATCTTCTATTCTGTTCCACTGACCCTCAGCTCTGTTTTTTGCTAGTACTATGCTGCTTTTCCACAGTAGCTTTTAAGCATGACTTCTAATTGGGTATTGTGATGCTCCCTGCCTGGCCTTTGTTGCTTAGAACTACTTTTGCTATTGTAGATCTCTTCTAGTTAAAAATACATTTTAGCATTATTTTCTCTAGTTCTAAGATATATGTTGTTGGCATACTGATTAGAATTGCATTAAATCTGTATAATATTTTCAAAGTATGGCCATTTTCACTATGTTAATTTTGCTTGTCCAAGAACATGGGATATTCCATTTTTAAATATCTTCTTCAGAGTACTATAGTTTTCACTTCCTTTGTTAGATTGATGCCTAAGTATTTTATTTTTCTTGATGCTATTGTGAAATAGGCGGTTTCCCCAATTTCTCTCTCAATTAATTTCTTATTTATGTACATGAATGCTATTTTTGTATTGACATTGTATTCTGCTATGCTACTGAAGTTGGTTACTAATTCTAGGAGTATTTTGGCGGAGTTTTTTCAGACTTCTATGTAGAGTATGTCTACAGATATAATTTCTTCATTTCATGACCTTATTCTTTTTATTTCTCTTTTCTAGTTTCTCAGAGTAATGCTTCCAGAACTATATTGAACAGCTGGGGTGATAGGGAATATCCTTGTCTTGTTCCTTATTTTTGAGGGAAAAGTTTCAGTTTTTGACCATTTACCATGTTGTTGACAATTGGTTTGTTGTAGATGGCTTTAACAGTTTGAGATAATACATTCTATTCCTATTTTCTATAGAGTTTTCATCATGCATAAGTATTGGATATTGTCAATTTTCTTCTGTATGTATTGAGATGATCATGTGTTTTTTTTGTCTTTGGCTCTGTCATGGTTCATGTCTGTGTCCCCCAGGCCTCATGAATTTGAATTGTGCATTTGTTATTCGTTCATTGTCTAGTGCTTCGATTGATGGTGTCAGTGCGCCATCCACAAAGGGATGGAGACATGATGTGATGTAATGGCAGGAAGAAAGTGTGTTTTGCTCTTTGCTGGTTCTTGTTTGCTGTTTGCAGCTGCCATGAACAGCAGCCCAACCATGCCTGCCTCCCTTGGTGCCAACTGAGTGTGGACTGAAATCTCCAAAAACTGTAAGAAATAAACCTTTCCTTTCTCAACTTGGGCATCAGGTATTGTGTCTCAGCGATGATCATAAAGTAACTAAGGCAGAATTTGGTACCGAGGAGTGGGGTCGTTTGCTGTGACTATTCCTGACTATGTTTTTCGAGAGGCTTTGGAAATGGCTTGTGGACAGAATTTGGAAAGGTTCGGACATGTCGCCTGTATGCATAGAGCTGGAGCAGCTTAGGCTGTTCTGTAGAGGGGATTCTGGTCAGAGCTCAGGAGACCAGAAGGCTGATAGAAAGCCAGATGGTAAAGACCAGGCTTGGGAGGTTTCTGCTGGGAAGAACTGTATTGGTTGTTGGGCTCCACATGATGTGTGTTATGGCTTGGTAGAAAGTTTGTCTGCATTTTGCTTCTGCCCAGAGACTTTGCCTGAGACTGAGACAAAGGGCAATGGACTGATTAATCTTGAAAAAAAAAATTAAAAAGCAATCGAACATTGAGGCTGTGGCATGGCTATTGTTGGCAGCTTTTAGTGAGCTTTATGTTTCAAATCAAGAGCAAAGAGCCCAGCAGGATAATTCACAATGCTGTGAGTTTGGTCAGAAGGAAAATTCCAGGAAGGCTGTGGATTGTAAAGACAGAGTTGAGATTTTGATTCCTGAAGAGAAACAGAGAGATAAGAAAGATGGCCCTGCGGCATCCCAGGAAGCTGGTCCCCACCCTGTGCAGCTTCACAGCAAAGGTGAAAAAATTTGCTCAGGGGGAAAAGCTGCAGAGTGCCATGTTCCAGAATGGTGACAGTGGCCACATGATGTTCCAGAATGGTGGCAACATAGAGAAGCTTTTTCTCACAATCAGATAAACAGAGCCCTGCGATCCAGGCAACTGACCCCAACAGCCAAGAGAGAGAAAAGCCTGGCTACTGCTTCAGCTAGCAGCAAACTTTGGCGGCATCCACAAGGTGCTGATTTTAGGTGCAAGGAAAATGCACGAATTCTGAGGGTAAGATGGCTTCCACCTCAATTGTAAAGGGCCTGCGAGGCCAAGCAGTGTGCCCCTAAGAGGGCAATTTGTGAAGATGTAAGTGTGAAGCTGAAGGTGTAGTGTTTGGTCCAGAAGTTTGGAAAACCCAGGAATGTGGATGATCCAAGGGAAGCTGCAAAAAGCAATCAGAGAAGATTTAAGAGAAAAGCTGTGGGAGTTGAAATCACCAGAGGTGCCCTGAGGGTGAAATCACCCAAGCCTTTTGGAGCTTGCAACCAGATTGCTTCAGATGCTGAGTGTGGAATTGTAGGACTTAATGTTTGCCCTGCTGGATGTTGGACTTGCTTTGTTTCCAATACTTTATATTCCCCTGTTTGTGACTTTTGGAATGGTAATGTTTATCTTGTGCCTTTGCATTTCAGAAATGTCTAACCTTGTTTCATTTGTACAGGTGGTTACAGTTAAGAGTTTGCCATAGATCTTGGAGGAGACTTGGGACTTGGACTTTTCAGCAATGTTGAAGCTGTTAGGACTTTGGCAACTCTTGGAGGCGGACTAAATGTCTTTTGTATAAAGGATGTGCATGAGTCCTGGGGGCCAGGAGTGGAATGTCATGGTTTATGTCTGTGTCCCCCAGGCCTCATGAGTTTGAATTGTGCATTTGTTATTCGTTCGTTGTCTAGTGCTTGGATTGATGGTGTCAGTGCTCCACCCACAAAGGAATGGAGCCAGGATGTGATGTAATGGCAGGAAGAAAGTGTGTTTTGCTCTTTGCTGGTTCCTGTTTGCAGTTTGCAGCCACCATGAATGGTGGCCCAGCCATGCCCACCTGCCTGGGAGCCAACTGAGTGTGGACTGAAACCTCCAAATACTGTAAGAAATAAACCTTTCCTTTCTCAACTTGGGCATCAGGTATTTTGTCTCAGCGATGAGCATATAGTAATTAAGACAGGCTCTTTTTATGTGGTGTATTATATCTATTAATTTGCATATTTTGAAACTTCCTTGTATCCCTAGGATGACTCCTACTTGGTCATGGTGTATAATCTTCTTTATGATTTGCTGCAATCTATTTGCCAGTGTCTTATTGAGAATTTTTACATCTATGTTTATTAAGGAGATTGGCCTGTATTTCTCTTTTTTGGTTGGATCCTCTGCTGGTTTTGATATCATGATAATGCTTTTCTCGAGGACTAAGTTTAAGAGTATTGCTTGACTTTCAATTTCAGTAAAGTGTTTGAGGAATAATGGCATTAGATCTTGTGTAAATTTTGTATAGAATTCAGCAGTGAATCCATCCAGACCTGAGCTTTACTTTGTTGGTAGTTTTAGAATTACTTCTCCAATTTTACTGACTGGTATTTGGTTGGTAGAATTTTGTATCTTTCTGATTCAGCTTTGGTAATATATGTGTATCTAAGAATTGGTTAACTTCTTCTGAGTTTTTCATATTATTAGAGTACAATTTCTCAAAGTAGGTATTGATGCATCACTTATCTGTATGTCCAATTTTTTTCCTGTACTTGTGAAGTTTTTGCTATTATTTCTGTACACAGGTTTTATGTACTTTGTGTTGTCTTCTGAGTTTTCAGTGATTCCAATTAATATTATATTGTTTTATTTACATCATTAAGCAGCTGTTGAGTCAATTTTCTATGGTTCCTTGTTATTTTTTAAGGAGTCTTTCATTTGATGCTCATCAACCACAGCATTGTCTTCTAGATCTGATATTGTCATTGCATTGGTTGATTTTGCTCTATATACTTTCAATACAATTTTTAATCTAGATATGTATTTCTTTCTTTTTTGTGTGTTTTATTTATTTATTTATTTATTTTATTTTGAAGTAGTAAAATGCAACAGAACAAGATAGAACAAAGCCAATTGAGACAGTGTAGTGAAATTGGTACAAAACTTCACAGCAGGTTACCAGGATAACAGCAATCGATGTCACAGTATATTTCGTTATCACCACAAGAGTTGTTCTTTCAATCATGTATAGCAAAATAAAATGAAGACAGAACATTGTAGAACTTATCAAAACAGAATATTAAATAGAACAGTACCATTACTCAGAATAAAGCCAAACAGTAGTAAAAATATTTGCCTTCAAAAAGATGTAGAAGGAAATCCCCTTATTTGTTATATTTCATATGGTCAACCTCCCAAGAGATACTCAGATCTCTGGTTCCCATTTGCTGAAAGGGGGAAAGGAGAAGTGGGATGTTTGACTCAGCCCGTGCACTGGTAGGCTCACTATTGCTTAACAGGCAGGTGAGCTGCTTGCTTGGTTTCCCAGCACCCTAGATTCCAACATGGCACGGATCTCAAGAAACGCTGGTGGTTCTCCCTCTGGAAGGGCCACAGCTTG
The DNA here is from genome assembly GCF_034190915.1 of Cavia porcellus. NCBI lineage: Eukaryota > Metazoa > Chordata > Mammalia > Rodentia > Caviidae > Cavia > Cavia porcellus. The sequence goes on from NW_026947486.1 coordinate 82,335,772, forward strand.
CTACACCACAGCCGCTTACCAGGGAGGCAAGCTGCTTGCTTGGTTTCCAGGCAACCTAAGTTCCAACATAGCGCGAATCTCAGGAAACGCTGGTGGTTCTCCTATGTGTTTATTTCTGTTTTATGATATTCTTTCCTGTATTGGGCATTCATGATTTCCCTAGGCTGCTCTATTTTTTTTTTTTTTTTAGATTCAGTGATCGTTTCTTTCATTGCGGTCATCATCTGTTTAGCTACTTGTGTGATTATTTCTGATTTGCTTTCATTTAGGTATTTATCTGTTTTGTTATTTTTTTTTCTGTCGCTATCTCATAAAATTCAGGAGGGAATCTTTTTGTTCCTTCTACCTCAATTCCCTCTGGGCTTGCTTTGTGTGAATCAGGTGCTTTAGATTACATTTTGCTTCTCTGTTCTCTCTCTCTCTGTCTCTGTCTCTGTCTCTGTCTTTGTCTGTCTCTCTCTCTTTGAGACAGTTCTGGCTTTCCTTGAAATCAGTATGTAGCTGAGGCCTCCTAAGTGCTGGGATTACAGGCATGTTCTACCATGCCTAGCTTCATTTTCTATTTTTATTTTTGTTTGTTTTCCATGTTGAGGCTTGTAAATTGCTTAAGGTAGGTAGTTTTGTTACTGGTATCAAAACCTCTTTAGGTAATGACTACTTTTCTAAACTGTTGTCTCAGTGTAGCTGGTTTTTGGTGTTTGAGCCTGTCTCAGGATCCTATTTCTTCTGTTTATTAGGGAGGTGAATCTAACTTTCTCTGTTATCTTTTTGAATAATTTCAGTGTATAGCTAATGCTATTCGGCCCTCCAATGCCCACTAAATTGGGTTTGTGGAATTTTGAGAGATCATTTTTGGCCTTGTATTCTCATGTTTCTATTTTTGTTTTGGCTGAGGTTTGTAGATGCTTATGGTATAAAAGCTTTGTTGCTAATATAGAGGTCTCTTTAGTTACTGTTTGGTGATGTACTTTGAGTATGACTACCTATAGTCCTTTGCCTCTGTTCTAAATTCTGATCATCTTGGTTAATTTGCGAGGGAAGGATGGAGTGTAATTGGTCAACTCTGTGTTTTCAGGAATTGCACCATAGTATTGTTAATGTCAGAATGTAATCTAGGTATTGGCTTACACACACAAAAATCTTTAATAGCAAGAGCTATGTGATTGAGATCAAGCAAATCAGCTACAGTAGTATCATCCAAGGCAAATTGTGTATTAAACAGTAAGAGTCATTTTTTACCACCCTTAATGCATTAACGACAGGGTCATACTTTGTATGTCTCATTACAGCCTGCCTATGATATCAATCAATTTGATATTTCCTGCCAGCTCAAACCACTGGTAGTTCCTACTTGACTGCTCCATTAGGTGGCTTATACCACTTCTCAGGGGTTCTTTGATTATACTAACACAAAGAACGATGTTGACTTATTGGGCTGGAAGTCATCATATAAAGAAAGGTTCCTTAAGGAAGATGTTAAAATGGTGTAAACATTGTAATACAGCTAATTTGTGATACCAGCAATAAGATACTTAAAATTTCTGTGTTAAAATTTGGAGTATTAGTTATTGTTAAACTATTCAAAGATATAAAGTTTTTTTAATTTAATGAAATAAATACATTTATTATTACAATAAGTTTAATTGGTATGAGTAGTATTAGTATTTATATTTAGACGTAATTATGAACATTCAAACAACTAACGAGATTCAGTCAATTTGTAGACTCTTCATGATTTTTATTAGTATAAAGGCCCATAAAAGTGATAAGATCTACGTTTACCACCAGTGGTACAAGCTTCCTGATGGGACAGTCAAGCATGTACCACTGGTGGTTCAAGGTGGAAGAATGCAAGTTAGCTACTCTTCACTACCTAACATTGCGACTTGTTTTGGGGAAACCCCATTGCAGTCAGAAGACAAAGTCAAGGAGGACATTTTGTGTTAAGTGCTGGCATTAGAAAGTTTGCATTTCTGTATGGTGGATGTTTCGATCTCCTCTCATTTCTAGTGGTCTCGTTTCTTGGCTCAGGCCTGCAACAAACAGCCCTAGGGTCAGGATGCTTTTGTGATATTTGTGGTGCCTAAAATTTTTTTTTTAAAAAAAGACTTACAATGTACAATCAGAAAGAAAATGGGAAACACATGGAAAATTTAGCCCATTCCAATATGTTCTTAGCCTCCTATTCTACATCCTGCTAAGGCTTTCTATTCAGATGATGGTTGAGAATATCCTGTTTAGAGTAATAAATCACAGGAACATTAAACACATCCTCGCAGCTGCACCAGGGCGAGTTAGAGGCCTATTCAAAAAAAGGGCTTGTGTGGAGGAGTTTTTTATTCCTCCTCCTTTAAAAAAGCCACCTGTACTACTTTTGCCTTCGTTTTTAAGTGGAAATGATTTTAAGATGTAATTTTCTTTTTCTACTTGTATTTATGATATACAAATAGTTCTTTGTTAATTGGGAAAGCAAAAACCCCACACAAACCCAAATGCCAAACCTAATTAAGGCTCTTTAGAAAAAGTGTGCCTCTTTAACTTTCCAACTTCCTTTCTCAGTCAATAATTTAGGGGCTGGACAAGATGCAGGTGGGAGGAATTGCTTCACTGACAGTTGGCCCTGAATCTTTCACGTTCTTGGAAGTGCACCAAGTAAGGGTACAGAACTGTTGGAGAATCAGGACTAGTTTGAAAAGAGCATGTTCTATAATCTAAACCATTTTTCTGTTGATTGGCAAAATCCCAGGAGTTCTTTGAGGCTAGCAGAGATAGCTTTGAGGAGAAAATTGGGAACAGATCATCTAATCCAGATGTTGAGGAGGGAAAATGTTACAAAATAGACCTTGAGGAAAAAAACATCTTCTTTAAAACTAGACTTTGAAGGGGGAAATCCTTTTATTATAATCATATCAGTTCAAGTTATACTGATATAGTGGGGTTAACTGTGTGATTTGGTGAGATGGTGATCAGCTACAGAGTATCATTTAAAGAGTTCCTAAGGGCTCCTTCTGTACAATCATATCATCCCTACACAGAGGTCATAGAGTATGATGCCTTTGATCAGTTGTTCTTAACCCCTTTTTAGCCAAATTTTTGCTTTAGAATCTGGTAAAAGATACTGACCTTTCCATTCAGAAAAATTAAAGCACATGTATAAACACACACTTTTCATGAGGCTCACAAACTTCTGTGAACTGCTCCAGGTAGTCTTTGGATGTTAGTCAACGTTTCTCATAGTTGACTTTCAAGAACCATATACTGGATTAGCACTGTGCCCAAACATAGACTACGGGTTGAAGTAATTGTCATGGGATCGTGAATGTTTTGAACAGACGTGGTTCCAGAAATTACAATAACAGTTCCATGATGCCAAACTGAAGCACTCTATCACATATTAAAGTCCTTGAGGAAATCACACTCAAGGACTCTAAGGCTGAGTTGTTCAATCTGGGAGATAGATGGGCATAAATTACCTCATTGATTGCTTTAAGTTCCTAGAAAGTGTGACTGTAAATTTTACTGAAAGACTATGATGTGATGTTTGAACATACCCAATACTACTTAGTCTATTTCTTTATTCAAGAAATAAACAAAATCTGTACCTGTTGAGACAACATTGAGTCCTTAGTTTTCAACATAGCTCAGTTTTCTTAAAAATCTTGATTATTTTATCTTTGATATTAAACATAATTGTCAACATTAAAAGAGTCCTTAATGTCTCTTCAAGATTTTTTTTATATATAGCTACAAAACACCACTTAAACACTGAGAATTTACATTTAGTGGAATTATCATTTTCATAAAGTTTTACTGCAAACCTTGTGTAGTTTCTTTCATCAGCTGGCATACTCAGTGTGGACAACTGGAGGTTGTTATTTGCTTTTCACTCATAAAGTATGCTGGGAAGACATACTCTTAGGGGCCACAACTTTATTATGGTCACAATTTTTATGGTTGTCTTAAATACTGAATCATGATCAGAGCACTTATTGTTGATCACTAACTATAATGAATCAGGCATCGAGTGACTTGGCATTTGTGGGCAACATTTACGATTTACATAGTAACATATTTCTGGAGTGTGCTCAAGGATAAATATCCTCCAAACTGATCTCAGTGCTCCTCTCTCAGTCTACTTTATAACTGACAAAAACAGTTCTTAACTAAGTAAAAAACATTTACTCTTATGGGGAGAAACTACTAGATCTCTCCTATATTGCTGATGGCGGTGGAAATGGTGCAGCTATTGTGGAAAAGAATTAGGTAATTTCTTATAGAACAAAATATGAAGCTATTATATAGCCCAGAAATTGCCTTTCAGGGCATTTATTTCAAGGAAATGAAGATGTGTTTACACAAAAACCTGTATACAAAAGATTGCAGCAGCTTTATTTGTGATAATCCCAAGCTGGAAACAAGCGAGAAATTTCTTGTGTGAACAACAGAACAAACTGTGATGCAAGCATATCTTGGAATGATATTCATTGATAATAAGAAATAAATAAAATCTTAGAATTAAAAGAATTATACTGAGTTAAAAAAGAATTCTCAAATGCTGCATATTATATGATTCTAAGTGAATAATAGCCTGGAAATGACAAAATTAAGGAAATGAAGACTAGATTAGTGGTTACCAAGAGTTAAGGAGAGAGTGGAGGTGAAGGTATTGGTAGTTCTCACGTTGATGGGACTGTTCTGTATCTTGGCTGTATCAACTCAGTATCTTTGCTGTGATGTTACTCTGTGTTATTGGAAGACATTATCATTGGGGAAACTTGGCAGTGCTACACAGTTTCTCTCTGCATTATTTCTTCCAACTGTGTGTAAATCATCTTCTACTATCCCAAAATAATAAATTGAATTTAAAAATACTCTTTTAAAAAGACCTTTTACTCTGGTAGCATGAAATTCCAGGGTTAAGAATAAAAAGTGGAGCACTTCTGTGTGTGTGTGTGTGTGTGTGTGTGTGTGTGTGTGTATACTACTACTGTGCCAAGAGTCTGTGCATCAGTGGTTTTATTTGGCTACAGTGAAACATCTACTGGCATGCACATCTGGTAATAATTGTCCTAAATTGTGTGCCATAGATAATGTGAATGTCTAGTGTTGTTGTTTATTATAGGAATTTTACCAATAGCTCATTCTGTTTTCTCTAAGTCAGTTTTTTCATTAAAATCATGCCTCGTTTTACAAGCTTCTTGGCAATAAAATCTCTTACGCTTGTTTTGCCAAAAGGTCTAATAACTTTGAGTGATACTATTATAGCTTTAGTATCTCTTAAGCCTTAGTCGCAATATGCATCAATTTCATACAGCAAAGAATTATAGCAAAGTTTACTCTCAAAAATTTAATTAGTTTATTGCAGGTAATTTAATTAATAATTATTTAGAAGCACTGATGACTTTATGCTGCAATTTGATACACTTCATTACAAATAACATCCTGAAGACTGCAGCAAATAGATGGCAGGGCTAATAAAATCAAATTTTCAGATATTTAACTTACTTCATATTTGCATTTTTGGCTGCTTGTGTGATATTGTCACACACAGACCAAATCATTTGTTCCAGCACATACAGATTCACATTCTTTATTTGTACCAAATAAAGAATAATTTGTACCTATTCACTGTTTAAGTTTATGTTGTTTATTGAGATGTAGCATTTTATTTACTAGTTTTATTCATAATTTAACTTAATGAGTCACTTTTTTTTCAGTAGTGGAGACTGAAACCAGGGGGTACTTTACCACACTGCCAACCATTTTAATTTTTTTTATTTTGAGACAAGATCTCATTCAGTTGCCCAGGCTGGCCTCAAATTTGCAATTGTCCTGCCTCAAATTACAGGTGTGGACCATTATGCCCAGGTAATGATGCATTCTTGAGTGGTTGACTTGGTAGGCAGATATAATGGTACATAATAGTTATAATAGAAAATGCAAATTTAGCATAAACAAGAACATGAAAAAGGCACAAATACACTAACAGAGATGAATTGAATGAGTACTGACCACTATTTAAGGGCATAAAGAAAACAACTGCAAGAAGATGATAATTTACTTTCCCTCTCAAGTATATGTAAGGTGTGGAAGAAATAATCCTATTCTTAACCAAACTGGGGAAATAGCCTAGATGCTCATCAACGGGTGAATAAAGAAAATGTGATATATTTGTCAAAGGAAATACTATTCAGCCATAAGGAAGAATATAATCATGTCATTCACAGGAAAATGGATGGAACTAGAGAACCTCATGGTAAGTGAAATAAGCCAGTCTCAAAAAGTTAAATTCTGCATGTAATCACTTGCAAGAAACCTAATAATTAAGTAAATAAATAAAGGACAGATGACTAAAATATAGGCAGTAGACTATTGAAGATGGGAATCAGAGGAAGTTGGGAGGAAAGAAAGAAGGGGTAATGGGATAGGAAAGTTTAAGATGTGTTAAATGCATGTATCAGTTTACCAAAATGCATCACAGCATGCTGTATTACACACATGTGCTAGTAATAGTAATAAAAAGAAATAATCTGACTGCTTTTTTTCTATCAATTGCTTAATTTTGGGGGAAAATTAATGACTTTGGATGGTCTATGTTCCATGTATTTAATGAGAAAAGCTGTACTTAAGGAGAAGGTGTACACTAAATTTTAAACAAATTTATTAGCACATAAGTTTTCATTCTATTTACATTAGTTGAACTTGATTGAATTTTTTAAAATTTTATTTTGAAAGTAGTAATATAACAGCACAAGGCAGAACAAAGCCAATCGAGAGAATGCAGTGAAAGTGGTACAGGATTTCACAGTAGGATACTGGGATAGTAGTAATAGGCACTATGGTATATCTCTTTAACTTCACAATAGTTGTCCAGTCAGTTATAGAAAAATCAAGCCAAAAATAGAACATTATAAAACCAATTGAGAATACTGAATAGAGCAAAAGAAACATAACAAAACAGTGAAATCAACCTTTGCCTTCAAACAGAAGATAGAAGGAAACCCCCCATATTTTCTCTACTGCATATGGTCATCCTCCCAAGAGATGTTGAAACATCTATCCCCAGTAGCTATGGGGGGAGGGGACAGGTGGGGGAAGGGTGCTTGATTTTCAGTCCACGTGGCAGTAGGCTCACAGGTAATGGTTCTCCTCCACCCCGCAGGCGCTTACCAAGAGCGCGGGTGAATAAGCTACCTGAGTCCCACCATGGCCAGATCTTGAGAGTTCTGGTTCTGAATTTGATTGAATTTTACCATCATGTATCTACTTTGGGTAGGAAACTGTTGCAAAACATGTGCTTTTTATTAACAGGAAAGAAGGTATGGAATCTTCCATAATCATGCACTTGTAGCTAGGATGAGGCTGTCCAGTGGGGTACTGCATTTCCCAGCCTTTCTTATGGCTTGGTGGTGGCTGTGACAAATTGAATGTGAGCAAGAATGATTTATACTCCTTGTAGGCCCAGCCCTTAAAAGTTCTCATGTGCTTCTTTCTGCTTTTTTCCCTCTTATTTCCCATAGAAATATGGGTTTGTCCATAATACAGCTTCAGTTAGATATCTGAGACTTTGTCTTAGAGGAGGGGACTGACATGTGATGGAAAGAACACAAATAAATAAATAAATTAAAAAATGAACTCAGAAGGTTACTTATGTGTCCTGGATCCTCATGTGGAGAGAAATCCAATTGTTCTTTGCTTAACTGTATAGTTTTTTTTTTTTTATCATAGCAGCTTAGTTCATTAACCCCAATAAAGAAAAGAAAACCCTGAAGCTCTGATATCCCTGGTTGATAGGAAGAGTGGGTCTTGGTGGCACAGGACAGGTGACAGGGAAAAAAGGGGGATTGGGAGTTGGCACAAGACTACCCACTATGGTGAGTGTCCCCTAGACTTCCAAGGCTGACTTTGGTGGCACTGCTAGGCATTATCTCAGTCCTGAGTCATTCAGAAATATATGCTTCTGTGAGGAAAAATAACTCATTCAGGGAACTCAGTGGCACATAGTCATACAGTTTAAGATTAGAAGGAAATGATACCAAGGAGCCATGTCAGGCAGAGGTCATCTCTGGGTCACCGGATGCCAGATCCAGGACAGATCCCTGAAGGGTGACGGTGACTCTTGATAATTTTCTTGCTTCAGGCATGATTAGTACCGAGAAGTGGTGGAAGTTAGTCCACAAGTTATGGCTACAATGATGGCTTTAGCTATAGAGGTTTAGGGCTAGAAGAACTTATTTTATAGTTTAATCTTCAGCTGAACTAGTGCCTCAGCCACTGCTAGGGCCCCTTTGCCTAAACTAGAAAAAGTGCCCCCTTCTCTGGGCCTGTAGCCTGGCAAGTACACATGTAACAAATTAGGAAAAGAAAGCATGGCTTGTTGACTGCGGTGCAGTCGGGATTTTAATCTCTGTCTTAGTTACTTTTTTCTTTCTTTGTCAGGGCAAGAAACCTGACTCCCAAAGTTAGAGAAGGGAAGGTTTATTTCTTATAGGTTGGATGTTTCAAACTCAGTTGGCCCCAAGGCAAAATGACATGCCCGAGGGGCAGCGGTTCATGGTCACCGTGCCAGCAAGCACTAACAGCAAAGGAGAGAAAGACACGCCTCCCCACCCCACCTTACACTGTATGCTGGCTCCACCCCTGGGTGGGTGTAGCACTCATACCAAGGATCTTTGCGCTAGACAACAAGCCAATCACAAATGCTAGATTTGGCAGCCTCCATGATTGCATGAGGCTGGGGAGGGGGTGGTCATTTGAATATGAACCTTAAGGGTATCCATTCACCTCTAGGTCTGGGCAGCTTTGTACAGTAAAAAATAGACACAACTGTATGTGTATGTGGCTGTCTTGCCAACTACTAGTGATATAGTGAGAATTAAGTGGTAGAGAGAAGTGATTCAAATGTGATGCACTGGCTGGAGGTCCTTATAGGAAAGGTAAAAGGAAACTATTTTGGAGAAGCAAAAAGTGGACAGTGATTTAAGAACAATTTTTCTGCAGTCCTGGAAATTGATTCCAGAATCTATACATTGTTACATTACTAGCCCTTCTTTCCTTCTTTCTTTCTTTCTTTCTTTCTTTCTTTCTTTCTTTCTTTCTTTCTTTCTTTCTTTCTTTCTTTCTTTCTTCTTTTTTATTTTGACATACATTCTCACTAAGTCGCCCAGGTTTGGCTTGAACTTACAATCCTCCTGCCCCAGACTCCCACAGCACTAAATTTACAGTGTGTACTATCACACTGTCTAGAACAGTTTTAAACTTGAAATCCAAAGGACTATTCCAGAATATACATTTATACTTATGTATTTGCTAGTGCCATTTCCCACTAAAGCACCTTTTCTGCTTATGATTTTTATAAGTGCTCTAAGGCAGAGTTTTAGACTTAACTCTAAAAAAGCCTTCTGTGACCTTTATAGCTCACAGAGATGCCATATTTCTTCCTTCTTCCTGCTGGATTCTGGCCACACTACACTTAAGCTTTTGCTCCATTCTTGGTGCTTTGCTTGGCATACTTACTGTTTGAGATAATGCTCTTTTCTGGAGACTTCTGTCCCTTCTTGTGTCCACTCTGTGCACATATGAGTCGCATTTTGTGAATGTACATTAGTTTCTCCTTACTGCATTCTATGCTTGCCAACTACAGGGACTGTGGGTTTTGTTTTTCTCTAAGTTTGATAATTCTAATGGTTTTGAGCTAAATCAGGTGTAATTCCAGCTACTCAAGAGCCTGGGTGAGCTAGGAGGATTACAAGTTTGAGACTTTCTTGAGAAATTTCATCAGACTGTCTAAAAGAATGAAAGAGATGGCTGGGATGCAGCTCAGGCCCTGAGTTCCACCTCCAGTACCACCCTCCCCCCCGCAAGAAATCTCTATCTCTATTGTCAACTACAGTGGAGGGCAACAACTGATTACTGAATTTAAAGAATGAGTAATCCATGCTCAAAAAATATCTATTTGTTTTAATGATCAAATGATGTTTATTTTCATTCACGGAGCCTCCAACAGGTTCATCGCAGGAGGATATGAGGATATTTTGCAGCTAGTCAACTTAAAATCTTTTCCCTGTTCAGACACTATTTTCACAAATCCTTACAGAGAAGGCATTGGGCCCACTGACTGGTTCCAGTCCAGCTCTGCTACTTTGAGCAAGATTAATCGCAGTGTCGGCAAGTCTTAATTTCTAACCTGTAAAAATGAAGAAATAGTTTTGAAAGTCTATCATGTTGCAAAACAACATGATGAACAATGTGGTCAATGAGGTGAACTGTGAAAATGCGTTAATATCCATGGTAACACCTAACTCCTCGCTCAGCCTGAAGCAATTTTTCTTTGGCAGTGAAATGTCCACAAGATGGTTTATATGTCTGATGGTTAGTAAACAGCTATAGGAAACTTGGGGAAAATATAACTTTCCTATTGTCTTGTGTAATTTTATTTTTTATTTTTGTTAATAGGCTGTCTCATTTCTCTCCTGTAGGAAGTCTGTTTGTTCATTTATCTGTTCTATTTGGAGATGCCAGCTTTATCAAATAATAGTCCAATATAATTCCTTTGTACATAGTATGTTCAATCCTTCACAGGTTACAAAGGAGCAGATCAATGTAATGGAATGCACTGTAATGGGAGCAGTCTTACTGTCTAAAGTGTGTCTCCTAACTGGAAGCATCAGCAATATTTGCCAGCTTGCTAACAGTTTAAACTCTGTGCCTCATCCTAAACCTACTTAATCAGAATTTGCATTGTTTTTGTTTTCTTATTATTTTTTATTTTACTGTGCTGGAGATTGAACTCAGGGCCTTTACAACAAGCTATATCACCAGGCCTCTATCTATCTATCTATCTATCTATCTATCTATCTATCTATATCTATCTATCTGTCATCTATCTATTGTCTATCATCCATCTGTTATACAGTCTTACTAAATTGCCCAGACTAAGCTATATATTGTGATCCTCCTGCCTCAGCCTCCTAGAATGCTGGGATTACAGATGTGCAACATCATACTCAGTTCAGAACCTGCATTTAATCATTACCTCCAGGTGACCATGTGTACATTCAACAGGTGAGAAGCTCTGGCTAGCTTCTAACTGCACCCCATTTGATCAAAAGATATTCCAAACCTTTGAAGTAAGAGAGAAAGAAGAATTGCCCAAAATATATATTATTTAGCTGTTATCTATATATAAAGAAACCAAGGACTATAACTCTTTTGGGAAAATACTAATGCTCATAGCAGGACAACTCATAATAGCTAAGTCTTGGAAACAACCTGTTTGTCTACCAACAGATAAATGAGTAAATAAAATGTGGTTTTATGTACAATGGAGTGCTACTCTGCCACAAAGAGAGATAAATTTGACATTTGTCAAAAAGTGGATGCATCTTGAGACCATAATGTTAAGGGACATAATCAGACACACAAGCTTAAATATTGCATGGTTTATCTTATATGAGAAATCCAAAATATAAATAAAGATCAAAATAAAAGATAGATAATAAGAAATAGCAAGACAGATGTTCCTGAATTAGGAAAAGGATCAAGACATGGAGGGAGGGGAAAATGAGGATGAGAAAGAATTAGGACATGTTAAGTATATGTGCCAACTCCACACAAGGAATGCAAACGTTATGTTCTGCAAACATGCGCTAATTAAAAAAAAAGAAACCAGGGTTTAGACAAAGGCTCTGAGGCCACAGAAGAGCCAGAAGTTTGAGTGAACTGAGGCCTAACAGGTGCAGCTGTTGGCTGCCGGACTGAAGGCTGGGATCCTGCGTTTAAGCCTTACCATTCTTTTGTTCATCTAGGTCATAGACTTGGCCTTACAGGGTGAGAGTTAAGAATGTAGGCTCTGCAGCTGAAAAGCTGGGGTTCAATTCTTGGCTTAACCATTTATTAGAAGACTGAATAGGAACTTAGAGCAAGTGATAACTGGAGCCAGAGACACAGCCAGCTGCTCTCAACATGAGAAAACTAGCCATGGCAGGTTTGCAGCACCGAAGTCATTTTCCCTGCCCTTCATTAGATAATTTTTAATAAATACATTGTAGCTTGGAGATCTTTATTTCAGACTTCATTATCAAAGGGCAACTTAGAGTTACAGTGCTGCTATATGGTCTTTGGGAAGGGTTTTGTTAAATCTGTTAATTTGCCAGATTATCAAGCAAAAATATTGGATTTCCAATTAAAACTGAATTTAAGATAAGCAATAACATTTTGTTTAGTATTTGTATGTTCCAAATACAGTGGTACCTCAGCATATGAACTTAATTCTTTCCACAATTCTGGTTGCAACCAAATATACATCCTAGGATTGCAATTTGGTTGCAACCAGAATCATGGAACGAATTTTGTGATCAGAGTCATGGAAAGAATTGTTTATGAACCAAGGGGCCACTATACTACCTCCTAAAATGTATGTGGCAACCTTCCTCCTGGGTCATTATTACTTGGGGCACCATAATGCTAGCCTGCTTAATAAAGCAAAATGCCTGAGAAAGCCTTCTGCTACTGGGATGTTCTTAGCAGTTAGTCAATTCATTTCCCCAGCACTGTAGAAGCTCTGAGAGACTGGCAGAGCCTCTAATGAGCTGAACATTCTCTGTCTCTGTCTCTGTCTCTGTCTCTCTTTGTGTATGCATGTATAGTAGATGAAGAATTGCCTTAAATGAGGCCCTGCTAGTGGTGTGTATAAAGATGGGGTTGGGTAGAATAGTTGGGCTTTCAGTCATTGCATCCCTCACTGTTTTTTCTCCCATATGTATGCCTTGAAAAAGCCTATTGATTTATTCTGCTCTATCTGGCTTTTCCTAACAGCCAAACCCAAATGTGCCGGGGCTCTTGAAACGTTCAGATTAAAGTCAATTTATCCTGATAAACAGAAATGACAGGATTCAAAGCAGGCCATTGCATGTGGACCACTCAATAGGAAAAAGAGCAAAAAAGAAGGCTTGCTTAGAGGCCTGTTGCCTATTCACCTGGAAACAAAGAATCTAAAAATGGGAGTCTGAGGGGACCACCAGGGCCTCACTTGACTATGTAAATGAAGAATGATGCAGACTCAAGTGAAAGACAAATGGAATGGGAGGCAGCATCACTGTTTTGCACCAGTAAGTTGAAGGGAGGGGCTGTTTTCCTGCAGATGTCTTGCAGGCTCCTATAAGAAAAGTGATTTTTCTGTTTGTTTTTTTTCTGTTGGATAGGGAAGGCTTATTTTTTTAAATTTATTTAGAGAGAAAAAATAAAGGAAATAAAAAAACAAAGCAGTAACAGGGTACAAATAATACAAAATTTCAAGAAAAAAATACAGTAAGAAATCACTAGTTAATAGGTTACACATTGTCATCTTAGAAACAGTTGTCCAAATTATAAAATTAAAGCATATAAAGGGGACATTCACACAGTGAGATTGCAGACAGTTCGGTTCAATGATCCATCAAAAGCTCAGTAATATGGTTTTCCATCCTACACACTCATACATGCAGTTATATCCCTTAGACCACCTTCCTTTCCTCTCTTTTAAATAAAAATTACACTTTTTGGGTTTTTTTTTTACTCCAACAGTTCTTATTACTTTTTTTGAAAAGAATAAAACCTAACATGACTAAACAAAACAGAGTCGGTTAGAACAGAAGGATGGGCATAGTATATGATGTAAAAATAGAATATCAGGTGATCAAAAATGGTTACCATTGTGCCTCTTGCTATTTTTAAAAAGAGCTGCCTATATCATCAGGTATAATAGAATTGATCAAAACAGTACACTACAAGACCAATAAATCCTACACTGAGACCTTACAGGACTTCAAAAGAAGATAATAGTCAAACCATAATGGGCATCATAGTAAATCTTATTGCCTTCAAGGGGAGGGCTTATTGCTAACTGAACTGCCCTCGCCTGTTCATAGCACAAAAGGTTAAAGCAGCCTGTGTGACACTGAGAGGCCCCTGAGAAGGATGCAAACTACCTTTTGTGGCCTTAAACTACTCATCCCAGGATGTTGTACTCAGGGAGTTGCTTGAAAGGCGGACACCTGGGTCGTTGTATGGGCTAATAAAACAATGGGGGTGGACTGGGGATAATTTCTGTCCTATTCTTAAGGCACCCTGGAGTATAATAATTCTGAGACACTTTGAGGCCACTTAAAGTAGATGCGAGTGGCTTTTTTTCCCTTGGTTTATTGACTCCACTCTCAATCTCAGATAATGTGAGAACTGGCTTGACAAAGCATGGCATCAAAGGCTTATGGAGAAAGGCCTGGTAGACCTGAGTCAGGCTGCCAGCTAGACTGCAGCTGAAACACCGTCAGACCAGAACACCTCGGAGGGTGGTTAACTACTCGCACTTAGGGCCACAGGAAGTTAACTGGCATTTGGGCAGTACTACAGAATGCGATCTGCCACACGCAGCAGTCAAATCAGGCCTGGGGTCTGAGGCCAACCTTGGATCTACCCTCACCTTGGCACTTTGCACAAGTGTCTTTTTCCCTTGGACAAGACAACTTCAGCCTTTGAGGTAGGTCTTCTTAGGCTTTCAAGAAGAAAGTCATGGACTGGGACAGTGCCTGGGACAACTTTAAGAACACACATGTCTGTTCCACATTGCCCAACTAGTGAATGCAAGAGCCAGTGCTAGAAGCTGGGTTTTACTTCAAAGCCCAAGCTTTAAAACCACAAAGCCATCGTTTTTTAGCTTTTAGCCTCTCAAACACCAACTTCATGATTTTGACCACATTCTGTACTCGCTGTATTATTTCCTTAATAATTTTGAATCATCTTTTTTTCTTAAACTTTCATTATGCCAAGTAAAATCCACTATTCTATGTAACTAATCTGAATTAATAAAAATGCCATTGCTATAAATTGAAATTCAGAATCATATGCTTTAAATAGAAGAAACTTATAATAAATTCATAACTGCTGAATTAAACATTTATTTGGGTATGACTAGCAATCATCTTGCCTCTCATTGGTGATTTGCCATGGTGTTAACACACTCTTCTAAGCAGTTTCTCCATCTTTGGGATTACAATGGGCCTGGAATGTTTGTGTGGCCCTCCATTCATATTTTGCAGTCCTAATTCCCAATGTAATGGTATTGGGAATGGGATCTTTTGAGAAGTGATTAGATAATGAAATTCAACCCCTCAAGAATGGGATTAGTTTCTCCACTGATTTTGAAAGATACAGAACTAAACCTAGAGGTTTCATTTGCCCCAGCTCTTCTCCTTCTTGATATCTTCCAAAGAGAATTAAAACCATCATACCATAGCAATGTATGCACATCCATGTTAATAGCAGCAGTTTGTAATAGCTAAATCTTGGAAACAGCCCAAATGCCCATTGACCAATGAATAGATAAAGATGTGTTTTTAATACAATGGAGTATTACTCAGCCATTAAGCAGGATAAATTTGAGATATTTGTAGATAAATGAATGTACCTTGAGACCATACTCTTCTGTGAAATAAATCAAACATATATGTGTAAGTATCATAGTGCTTCTCTGGTGTGATAAAATGAAATTATAAATAAAGAGTAGAATGTGTACTAGATGTTATGGAATTGGAAGAAAGTGCTGAACTGGGAAGGGGAACAAGGGAGAACAAAGGAAGGAAAGGAAAAGAAAAAGAGGAAAGAAGAACAAAACAGAAACAAAACTTTTGTAAATGAGGGGAGGAGGGTTTGAAGTGAGTGTAAAGGAATTGGGAAAATAAAGAGGAACTGAGAAAGGTCATGTAGAGGTACAAAGTACCTATGATGAAAGTGATCATTATGTATATTTACAATGTAACAATGATCCTTATTTTAAAAAGTGAAATTAGTGTCCTTATAAGAAAGAACAGAAAAATATTATTTATTCCTCCATCATATGAAGGTAATTGGAAAATGGGGGTCTGAAAACTATTAAAGGGACCCTCAGTGGAGTCTGGACCTTAAGTTTCTTAGTCTCTACAACTGTGAGAAATAACTGTCCGCTGTTTAAGTCACCCAGTCTATGGAATTCTTGTTATAGAGGTCTGTGTTAACCAAGACAAAGGGCATCTGATTCACCTTCCTCCCTCATTCAATCTTAAATGGGCTAGGCAATCTTTCTCTTGATATCCTCTTGGCTTCAGCTTGAAATTCTTTTATGAAGAGATGGAAACCTTTTGCTTTTGACTAGGAGCTGTCATTACATGTTCTTTGTCCTTTGATGTTGTCATGAGTATGTAACTTTTGATGCATTCTTACTATCAGTGGAAAATAGACATAAAGCCACTTACCTAGATGTCCTTTCCTTTGCATTCTCCTTTTTCTCTTCTCTTTTACCTAATCCCTTGTAGGGAGAAGGACAAAGCAGTGCATAAGTTCTGTTGGTGTAGTGAAGAGTATTGGGCTAAAGTTTATTTATGTGCTTCACCCTGAGAAAAACATAAACCAGGTGATGAGCCGTGCCCCATACAAATTCCTAGTGTTGGGAGGGAAGGGAAAATTTTGAGTGAAGACATATTTCTCCTGGTTCAGCTGCCTCTGAAGGAATTTCTGAATCTTTTGAGGAAAAGGAAGTGGAGATAATGGATGTTTTTAGAACAAAACAAAACAAACTACAGCAAAATCTTTTTGGACATCAGCACAAAAGAAGCCTGCTTGGCTGCCTACTGAAAAGTGGTAACACAAACAACAGAGAGGCATTCTTTTCTATCTATGTGGTGTGATAAAATTATACAGTGAATGTTTAACTACAGTAAGTTTTATTACAGTAAAAGACACATTGCCATTAATCCCCCTCAAAATACTTTCTCTCCCTTCAAAAACACTTATCCCATGTCACTTGGTCAGGCAGTTTTGGAAGTCCTCGTTCATGTGTATCTTTACAAGGTGTGATCAAAGGGAAAGTCATTCAGTGAAAAGCCAGGCTTATAAAAACACTGTGCTGTGGATCTCCTTTATTCACTATATCTGGCACTGCATGACTTCTGGCTCTTTCTCAATTAAAGATGACCATGGAAATAAAATGTTTTGAATGACTTGGGGCATCAAGGCAGCCAATAAAGCCAAAGAAACTCATGAAAGATAACTTCTAGAAGTGCCTCAGAAAGTGGCCCGAAAGATGGGATAAGTGTAGTTGAAGCAAGGGGCTATATTTTGAAGGAGGCTGATAACCATACATGATCTGGCTTTGCCATTTCGATGTTCCCAGTGACTCAGTTGTAGAAACATACAGCAGTGCTCAGTGGGCAAAAGTTACTTAGCACAAGTACCAAGAAACAGAAGAAGGCCGCAGTAGTGATTCTTGGCAGGAAGCAGATATCCCATAGAGAGTCTTATGTTAATAAGTGGCCTTTTGTTAGAGGCTGTGTGAGAGATAAAGGCAAGAGCTGGTAACATTTGAGATATGATTGGTAGTGTGACCTTTTTATCCAGCTTCTGGGAAAATCCTTGGGCGAAGGCAGACTATTTCAGTTTCAGATATCCCAGGACAAGATCACATGCCCTTGTAATGAAGATACCATTCAAAACTCTTAGAAAGGCCTTTCAAATATAATACAAGGGAGCAAATCTTGCAAAAAAGACATGAGGTACCCTGTGCCATCATTATTGTCAATTAGCCACTTGATTGCCAGCCATCACTTGAACATGCACACAATGCAGCCAGCAAATGGGTCAGAGTAATTGGAGGCCAGCTTCGTGCTCACTAGGGAGATAGAGCTATTAAGATGATGTCTGCACAAGTTATTGAAAAGGATGAAAGCATTTATGCTGCAAAATGGGTCCTTGAAATAGTTTCTTGTATGATGGCTCAGAAGACACAATAGGACTCCAGGTCTCCGTGTGGCGGTAATGACCACTTGTTACGGTCTGCTGCTGTTACACTGGAGCAGGGCCTGTCAGTGAGCTGCATGTGGACACAGGTGCTGGGGAGAGGATGGAGGGGAGGGCAGAGGTTGGACACGCTGCTGTCAGGATCAGTAGTGCTGTGGGAGGAAGCAGCCGTGTTTGAGTGGGAGGAAGGAGCAGAGGTTTGTGAGGGTGGTGTACATCCTCACCGACAGAACTCACTAGCCCACTCCCACCTGGCTGGCCCTGGCAACTGGCCCCGGGCGACAACTAGGGGAAGAGAAGGGAAAGGACCTCTGGGGCCTCCAGAATGACTCAACCATGTCACATTTTCTATCGATAATTTCTTGTGGAAAAGGTGTACCAAGGTTACAAAATAGCCACAATTCCAAATTGTTATTGGTTTGAAGTACTTCAAAGTTTTCATTTCCAGTTATTGATCAGAAAAAAAAATCAGGCTGCAACAACCAGGTGGCCTACCTCATTTCTGCTTAGGAAAGGATCTTTCTGCTGAGTTCTGTGCTCACAGGAGTTACAAGAAGCCTGTATTCTCCTCTGCTGCTTTCTTCTCCTTCAGCACTCATAAAGCACACTAAGGAGCCTTTTCCTTTCCATTTCCATGGGAGGAAAAAGGAAGGATAATTACGATAGAGCATATTTGATGAAGTCTTTCATGAACTGGGAAATCACAACGATCTTGTGGTATAGGAATGGTAATGACCCCATTTTGCAGATGAGGACACTGAAGGTCACTCATTCCTGATTATTTCCTACATAGTACTGATCACAAACCCTGATCATGTTTATATTTGTACCTTTAGCTGCACTTGAAGATTGCACATTCTAGGTGACAGGTCTTTTCTCTCTGTTGTACATATTGCTATATATGTCAAGTGCCTAAAAGTATGTGACGTATATCACAGAGACTCAGTAGGTTGTACCTTCTTTCAGGTTTGGAATTGCTATTACACTACTTACACGATAGCAACATAGTCTATGTCATAATTGTTGGAAGGAAGTACAAAACTCTTGCATTAGAGACAACAGACTGCTTTCTTCACAGCACAACAAGCAGCATGAGTGCCAGCATATGACAACACAGAGGGACCTAGATGCATTCTTTGTATGTAGTCAGTTTACACTACAGCTGAAAGGCATTGCACTGAGCTTGCAGCACTTAGTATTTTGTTGTAAGCAGGAGGCATGTTTACTCTTCGTTCCAGAAAGTGACTGAACTCCTAAGGTAGCTTGCTGCAGACACAATGTTTAGAAATGTACCTAGTAAAGAGGGATCAGGGAGGGCTGGACAAGAGTACTTGCCTAGTTTGCAAGAGGCTCTGGTTTCAATCCTCAGTACCAAAAAAGGAAAGAAAAAGAAACCAAAAGGCAGTCAGGGTTTTGCATTCTAGACAGACTCAGGAAGTGGAAGAGCAGAAGAGACCCAAAGAAGAGTGTCTCCCAATGTCTTCTCCCCCTCATCTACATTCAGTTAAGCATGTACAAAAATGGGATGATACAATAGGTCTGAGTGTTAAATGACTTAGGTGTGCAAATGTCCTTTTTTCATTGACCCTTCTCTGATCATCATTAAATTTGAAGATACTCCCAGCTTCTCTGAAAATACAGCTTTATTTTTCTTCACAGGACTTATAACTGTTTAATATACTTAATATTTTACTTATGTATTCCTTTCATCATCTTTTCCACCCTAACCAGAATGCAACATAGGAGTGTCTTTCCTATCCATCTATTTTTGCTTATAGCTTGGTTCTCAGTGCCTAAATAAGGGCCTCAAATACTGTAGGCATAATCATAAAATACTTGTCAAGTGGGTGATAGTACCCAGATCAGTGTTTGGCAGAAAAGAGGTCTCACTATAGGCCTGCTTCTCCCCTACTCTGTTCCTGGCCTTTTCCTGTATTTTTCAAGTGCCCAATAACCCCAGTTGGAGCCAAGGGAAGACACTTTACAGATACCACAAGGATTGTCAGGATGGCCCGTGGAGGAGGGAGTTTCGGCCTTCCTATCCATCTGTACAGTCCTTGGGCTATAGATCATTCTGCCACCTGCCATGCATACTGAGCCCCTGAATGTTCCCTGTTCTCCTATCCCCTTCCTTTTATCTGGTCCATAGTAGACTGTCAGGGGGACTGGGAATTGCTACCTTCTGAATCTGCATGAGAGCACCCAGAAATAATGGGTTGGAGACTCTTATTTCCATGGAAGCAGTACAAAAAGAATAATCATAAATTCTTGCATTTTATGGAGGTATGACTAGGCCTTTTATAAATGTTTCCTCAAGGAATCTTCAGATTGACACTACAGAGGGAAACATTAAGTATTGTTGTCTCTGTTCTACAGACAAGGAAAAACAAAGCTCATAGGGGCCAGATGCCTTACCTCAAGCTATAAATGGAACTGGAGCTCATGCAGTAGAACTCTGAAGCCATGGTTCAAGGCTGTGCCTAAGAACCCAAGGCAAGGTTTTGGAAGGCTGGAAGAGCTCAGTGAGCATAGGGATGCTATTTCCAGCCTCTCTTGGGAATTCTTGCCTTTCTGTAATTTGGAACTACTCAGTTAGCATTTGGAAGAACTCCCTTAAATTAGACTCTCTTTAGTGAAGAGGCTGTGCCTCTGTATGTGGTTTCAAGTTGAAGTTTCTTCGGTGTGTGTGTGTGTGTGTGTGTGTGTGTGTGTGTGTGTGTGAGAGAGAGAGAGAGAGAGAGAGAGAGAGAGAGAGAGAGAGAGAGAGAGAGAAACCAGTTACTCGTGCCTCCTAACTGTCAGAGTGTATTGTACACAGCAGGTCCTTAGTAAATGACAAAGACAATAACAGCAGCAGGTATGGGATTTACAGATCTAGGGTGAATTTTAGCTCTGATTCAGGGTCTTTTTGTGACATTGTACATTTGGCTCCATCCTTTTGTAATGGCTTCCTTGTCTGTAGAATGGACATAGTAAAAAAGTACTTTATCCAGAAGGTGTAAATTAAAAAATGAATCCAAATGTAGCTATTAAATGAATGTTTGGCATATAAGAAATGTCTTAAAATGTTAACTATTTGTTGTTGCAATTATTATTATTGAGACTCTATGTGCCAGGCACTTCCCATCATATTTGAGCATAATAGATATTATCTCTTTTATGCATGTGTCTCAGAAAGAGGAAAACTATTTTTTCCTTCAATACTGGGGATTGAACACAGGGGCTTGTCTATGCTAGGCAAGTGCTTTATCACTAAGCTTGTAAAATTTTAATTTACGAGTCAGGGTCTTACTGGATTGCTCAGGCTGGCCTCAAAAATCACAATTCTCCTGTCTCTGGAGTAGGTAATAGGGTTACACTATTAGGAGTGTAGGGGTGCACCACTACACTCAGTATTAAAGTAAGTTTTACATAAAGTGGAAAAACGAAGTTTTGAGTCCTTATGCCATCTTTTCTGAAGAAGTGGAATGGCGAGCTTCCTTGCTTATGCCATTTCTTTCGTAAAATACTTGGCCTTCGTGGCCACTAAACAGTGCAGCATTTGACTTTAGCTTCCTCCAGAAACCTGGTCAGGGAGCATGAAGGGATGTGTGGGAGGAACTGAAGCAAAGAGAGATGGCCCGACTTTCTGAGGAGCTGCCTGGGAGAACAGGGTGCTGAGGGAGGGTCAAAGCACAATTTGCAGGGGCTCTCTCAGTGAGTTTACCCCACCCACCAGCTGCAATAATGCTGCTTCTAGAAGCTGGGAAGTCAGACAGTTTTCTGGGAGCTGAAGTTTGGCTTCTTTTCTCTTGGGACTTGGGCAGAGAGGGGAGCAGAGCAACAATCATTGACCAAACCTAGTTCATTGCCAAACAGGTGCTTTTATCTTTGCTTGTCCATCTCCCTAATTGTCTTTATTTTTAAAAAAGCAAAACAGAAAAAAGGATAGAAATGATACAGAATTTAAACAACAGTAAGAAATCAACACTAGTTAATATATTGCATATTGTTATCTTAGAAGTACTTGTTCAGGTTACAAAACCTAGGCATAAAAATGATCTGTCAAACAATGACAGCACACATTGTTCTTTTTGATGAACTAACACAATTAGTATAGTTATGTATATTGCACATATATACATACATACAGTTATATGAGTATATTTACGTACATATAATATTTTCCTTTCTTTTATTTCTCTTTTCCCCATTCCCTTTGTTTTTTCCTTTTGAGCACTTTCTTTCCCTTTCATGATTATAATATCTACTGCACATTTTGGATTTTATTACTTTCAGATTATTATTGTTATTATTTATTTTCATACTAGGGAGACAATACAATACTTACAAATGTGAGTCTGATTTATTTCACTATGAGTATAGTCTCAAGTTGTGTCCATTTGCCTATAAAAACCTCAAGATCATCTTTTTTATAGCTAAGTAATATTCCACCGTATAAAAATACCACATCTTTTTTATCCATTCTGTGGTTGATGGATATTTTGGTTGTTTTCAAAATTCAGCTATTAAAACCTGTGCTGTTATAAATATGGGGGCACATATATCACTATGACATGACATTTTCAATTTTTCTGGGACAATACTCAGAAAGTGAATAGCTGGATGGAAGGGGACCTGAATCCTAGTTTTTTGAAGAATCTCCACATTGATTCCCACAATGGCTATATCTACACTCCCACCAACAGTGGAAAAATTTCCTTTTTCCCCATAGCCCTGGTGACATTTGTTATCTGTTGATTTCTTAATGGAAGCCATTTTTTCTGGAGTGAGATGGAATCTCAATGTTGTTTTAATTTACTTTTCCTGAATGACCAGTGGTGGTGAACATTGCCATTTGTGTTATTTTATCTATGAAGTGTGTGTTTATCTCAGATACCCATTTTTTGATTGGATCATTGAATCTGGGGGGGGGGGGCTGATGCTTTTCAATTCTTTATATGTTCTATATATGAGTCTTTTGTCTGAGGGACAGCTGGATAAAATTGTTTCCCATTCTGTGGGTTTTCTTTTCACTCTGTTGATGATGCCTTTTGAAGTGCAAAACCTTTTTAATAAAATGAGATTCCAGTTGTTGATTCTTTGAAGTACTTCCCTTGCAGTTTGCATTTTATTCATGAACTCTTTTCATACCCTAAGTTTTCAACATTTCTATCTACCCAGTCTTCCAGGAGATTTAGTATTTCTATTTTAATATTTAGATCTTTAGATCCATGTTAACTTTAGTTTAGTGCATGGTGATAGACATAGGTCTAGTTTCAGTCCTTGGTATGTGGATAGCCAATTTTTCTAGCACCATTTATTAAAGAAGCTATCTTTCTTCCAGTGAATATATTCAGCCCCTTTCTCAAATATAAAGACTGTCTTTGTAATTGTATTTGCATTTTCTAATCTATTCCATTGATCCTCAGTCTGTTTTTCTGTCAGTACCATGCTAATTTTTATCACTGTAGCTTTGTAGTAGAAATTCAAGTCAAGGACTGAGATGCTTCCTGCTTTGATTTTGTTACCCAGGATTGCATTTGCTATTCTAGGTCTCTTCTGTTTCCAAATGAATTTTAGGAATATTTTCTTTAGATCTGTAAGGTATGTTACTGGTATTTTGATTGAGATTGCACTAAATCTTTATAACATTTTGGGAGTATGGCCATTTTCACAATGTTTATTCTTCCTAACCAAGAGCAAGTGGTATCTTTCTATTTTCCGACATCTCCTTCTGTCTCTCTTTTTTTATGGTGCTATAGATTTTAGTGTATAGGTTTTTTATATTCTTTGTTAGGTTTATTCCTTTTATTTTTATTTTTTAAATTTTATTTAAAGAAAGGCTAAACAAAACAGAAAATAGGTAGAAATAATACATACATTCAGAGAAAAAAATAAACAGTAAGAAATCACTAGTTGATGTTTACATATTGTTGTTTTACAAATAGTTGTTCAAGATACAAAAAATGGAACATGTAAAGTGGGAATGCAAACAGCGAGACTGCAAACAGTTCTGTTCAACTGTCCAACAAAATCTTAGTAACATGGTTGTCAATCCTATACACTTAAACATACATGCAGTTATCCATCTCTTCAATTATGTTGAGATTGAATAAACCCAAGCAGGCTAATATCACTCTGAACAAAGAATAATACTATTGCTGTGTTTCACATTATGACACTTCAGGATCAGCACTGGGTATTTTGCTGTCTCTTTTCTTCAAAGTATTTGTTCATTTCATCATGTGTCATAAGATCAGTTCTCATAAACTGTTTATAGGTTTTACATATACATGAGTCTTAACATGTATTTCTAGTCTTTCTATATTAGAGAGAGAAACAAAATAAAGCAAGACAAAACAAAACATATTCCTATAAACACATGAAACAAAAAAGACATATAAGACTTGTACAAAGAGTTCTGCCATGGTTCTTGTGTTGTTTTTTGTTATCACCAATGGAACTGGCTATATCATCAGACATAGTATAATTGAATATATCAGTACATAACAGTGTTAATAAAAACACAACTTTGTGTATCGTGTAGAACTTCAAAAACCAGTAGTTATCAAACCATAATGTGTATCATAGTCTTGTCATCTTCAGTATATTTGCCTATACTCTTAGACTTGATACTGTCAATCATATCAGTTTTGAATAAAATCTTCTCTGCCTCATTTCTGTTATGCTCTTTTTTTGCCATCAGTTGTCTGCTTATCTTCTTCATTCTGTTTTCTGCTCCATTCATTGAGGCCTCTCTGCCACTGTTCTTGGAATCCTAGTACTTTTCTCTCTCTCTAGAATGCCCTGCAGTATTCTCTGTAGAGTTGGATTGGTGGTCGCAAATTTGCCAAGTTCCTCTTTGTCTTGGAAGCATCTTGTATCTCCATTAATTTCTAGAGACAGTTTAGCAGGCTATATCAATCTGGGCTGGAGGTTATTTTCTTTCAGGGCTTGGAACATTTCATTCCAGGCTCTTCTTGACTTGATGGTTTGTGTCAAGAAGTCTGCTGTGATTCTGATGGACTTTCCTTTATAGGTGATCTGTTTCTTGTCTCTAACAGCTTTTAATATTCTGTTCTTATATTGAATTTCTGGGATGTTGATTATTATACGCCTGGCTGTAGCTCTGTTTTGGTTGTAGGTGGTGGAGTTCTGTATTTCTCATACATCAGGATATCATTTCGCTGTCCTATGTTTGGGAAGTTTTCCCTAATTATTTCTGTGAATAACCTTTGTAGTTTCTTTGTTTGTACCCTGTCTTCTTCATTCACATTTTTTATTCTCAAGTTATAAATCTTCTTGTCATCCTCTAGCCTTTGTTTTTCACTGCTTGTTTCCTTGTTATTTTTAAAAAGTTTTCCCTTTCATAATCCCACATTGCAAAATTGTTCTCCAGTTTGAATAATCTATCCTTAGTTTCTTTCAAGCAGTTTTGTCATCTTTCTTTCCATAGAGTTTTTAATTTCCTGGTAATTTCTTTGAAGCTGCTTCATATATTCTATATTTTTATATTCTTCAACAAATGGTTCTTTCCTTTGTTTGAGTTCCTCCTTTCTTCCATCTGTGTCTGCTTGAGGGGTGCTTGGTATCTCTTTTATTAATGTTCTTATACCTTGCTTTATTTGGCTAAATATTTCACTTTTGAACTAGTCTATGAGATCTCGAATATATCTCTTTACATCCACTGGTGCGTGTCTGATATTTCACATTTGCTGTTTTCATTCTCCTTTGTATTTTCCTGTCCTGCATCAATGTTCTCAGGGTTGGGACCTGGGGACTTTCTGTTGTTGCTTCCTCTTCCCATCTTTTTTGCTTCTTCCAGGAGGCCCCAGTTTCTTTCTTTGTTCATTACAATTATTCTGAAGCATGCTGGCTAGATGACCCTTCACACTGTCGTGTGCTAGTGAGTTGCAGATAGGGAGAGTGTATGCTGGCCCCTCACCTCCAGGTCAGTCAAGCTGCTGTGGCCTGCACTATTTTACTTTGTGCTGCCTTTCCTCCGGGTCAGTCAACCTTCTGAGGTTCGTGTGGTTAGTGTGCACTACCACTGTAGGAACTTGATTTCGGATACCCTATTGGGTCTCAGCCAGGTCATGTGACCTAGGACTAGCTCACTCCACCAATCCTGTTTGGGAAAGGACCAACTGACTGAAGTCACTGCTGCCCCTTGTACTTGCCAAGCCTGCCAGTTCGAGAATGTTGTGTGTTGGAGTCCCCTTTCTATGGAATGGCTCCACTCCTGTCACTCACCACAGGTTGTTGTAGGCACCCTGCCAACTCAGGTCTCCGTTTGGCTCACCGACCCCTGAACTCAATGCAACTGCGCCTACAGTGAGTCGAAGTGGCAAGATGTCGGACAGCTCAGCAAGTCACGGTGGGACCTTGGATGGTCGGCAAGTCTCCTGCTGTGGCAAGAACACTGAACCTTTAGCTGTTCCAGTAATAGCACCGGGACTGTATTTCTGGTTGGTTCTTCTCACCTTAATTTCTTCTTGGGATGACAGAATTCATCTCCCTCTGTTTGGGGCTCCCAACTCTGTATTATGTTGAATTCTAAGTTAACTATCTCAGGGAGCCTCTGTAGCTAGTTGTTATCTATGTGCCATCTTTGCTCCTCTGTTAGGTTGATTCTTAAGTATTTCATTTTGTTGGATGCTGTTGTTAAAGGCATTATTTCCTTAATTTCTCTCTCAGTGAGTTTGTTGTTTGTGTACAGGAATGATAATGATTTTTGAGTATTTACCTTGCATCCAGCTACACTGCTAAATTTGCTTATTAGCTCTAGCACTCTTTTGATGGAGTTTTGAAGGCCTTCTATGTAGAGTATCATGTCACCTGCAAATAGTGATAGTTTAACTCCTTCCTTTCCTATCCTTATGCCTTTTATTACTCTCTCTTGTTGATAATGGGTATCCTTGTCTTGTTCCTGGTTTTAGAGTGAAAAATTTCAGTTTTTGTCCACTTAGTATAATATTGGCTGTTGGTTTGTTATAGATGGCTTTTATCAGATTAAGGTAGATAGCATCTATTCCATGTTTCTTAGGATTTTTATAATGAACAAATGTTGGACATTGTCAAAAGCTTTTTCTGCATCTGTTGTGATGACAATGTGGTTTTTGTTTTTGGCTCTGTTGATGTGGTGTGTTACATTTATTAATTTGCATATGTTAAACCTTCCCTGAATTCCTAGAATGAATCTCAGTTGATCATGATGTATAATCTCCTTGATGACTTGCTGCATTCTATTTGCCAGCATTTTATTGAGAATCTTTGCACCAACATTCATTAGGGAGATTGGCCTATAGTTCTCCTTTTTGTTTGGTTTTGGTATTAGGATAATACTTGCTTCTATAAATGAGTTAAGGAGGATTGCTTCCTTTTCAATTTCATTGAAGATTTTGAGGAGTGTCGGCATTAAGTCTTTGAGTTTCTTTTCGAATTCCGTAGTGAAGTCATCTGGCTTTTCTTTGTTGGTAAGTTTTTAATTATGTTTTCAATTTCAGCAGCAAATATTGGGTTATTAAAAATTGTTATATCTTCTTGATTCAGCTGTGTTAAGTTATACATTTCTAGGAGTTTATCTATTTAATCTGTGCTTTCTACTCTATGTGAGTAAAGATTTTCAAAGTAGGTATTCATGGTCATCTGAGTTTCCATGGCATCTGTAGTAACTTCACCAATGAAAATTCCTTATTGCATGAATTTGAGTTTTTTCTTTCTTTTTCTTGATAAGATTGGCTAGGAGCTTATCAATTTTATTTATTATTTCAAAGAACCAACTCTTCAGTTCATTAATTCTTTGTATTGTTTTCTTAGTCACAACTGTGTTTATTTCTGTTCTGATCTTTATAATTTCCTCTATTTTATTAGCTTTGGGCTTGACTTGCTCTTCTTTTTCTAGAAGCTTGAGGTGTAGCATTAAGTTTTTTATTTGTGCTGTTTCTGTTTTTTTTTTCTGTTGTGGCAATTCATAGTTATATATTTCCCTCTTAGCACCACTTTCACTGCATCCCACAAGTTTTGGTATGTTTTATTTGCATTTTCATTGAATTTTAGGCATTGTTTAATTTCTCCTGTAACCCACTGGCTGTGCAATAGGTTGTCATTTAATTTCCATGTGTTTAGGTTTTTCAGTTTTTTTTTAATTTTAAAGAGGATAAAATCAAGGAAAATAGAATAGAATGAAACTAATAAAAATAAAATAAACCAGTATAAGTAACACAGGACTTCAAAACATTATGAAATCAGCAATACTTACCTTAATCCCTTTTGTTGTCTTCAAAATAGCTTCAGATAACTTCAGACATAGTAAATATCAAACAGAACAGAATAAAATACAAACAATAATGTTTGCCAAAGTTCAATAGCTTGAGAGAGGGTTTGCTGCTGCTCCTGTTGACCCACTGAGGTCCCCACTGAGGGGGAAACTCACCGCACTGCTGCAGGCCCGCTGATATCCTCTGTGTGGGTGAGAGGTTGCTGAAACTTCCACCGGCCCACCAGGATTCTGCAAGTGGTGGAAGAAGTTGCTGATGGTCGTGGGCTACTGAGGTCTCTGGGGTGAGGGAGAGTGGTGACCAATGATTCTGCTGCCCCCAAGGTCTCTGTAGTGGAGGGGTAGGTGCTGCCAATGATCCTGTCAGCCCCAAGGTCTCCAGGCTGAATGGGGAAGTGTTGCCAATGATCCTGCCAGCTGCAGAGGTCTCCTGGGTGGAGGGGGAAGTGCTGCTGCTGATCCTGCCAGCTGCAGAAGTCCCCATCTCCCTAATCTGAGAGACGCCTCCTGAGGCAGAGCTCATTCTCTTTTCTTGGGATAGGAGCCAGAGGGGATTGATGCCTCCCAAAGACATGTGTGCACTTTGTCCTGATCTCAACCCACTACAAAAGGCCTTTGAACTCATCAAGTGGTTCAGGAAGTAGAAGAGTGCCAAAGAGAACCATAGAATCATGGTTTAAGCTTTAAAAGTCTAGTTTGGGTGTGCTGTGAAGGGAAAGAGATAGGTTTTCCTTGTCCAAGGGCATCCATAGAGAAAAGAGCTGTGAGTCCCCACACAAGACCAATTGTACCATAAGTACCAGAGCAGGGCAGGAGTGGGGCTTGCAAATTCCTGGGCCACGTCACATACTTTAAATAGGAATCTCAGAGCACAGGTTGTCTCACGAGCCAGAAGTTTAAACAATGTTCCCCAGGTAACTCTAATGTTCAAGAAGGTTTGAGGACAACTGGGAAAAATCCTGGACTTTGGAGAGTTCCAATCTCGCTTCTACTACTTACCAACTGTGATCCTGGGCAAGCTATATAACCTTTCTCACCCTTAGTTTTTTCCACATAGTTTGAAACAATAATGTTCCCTCTCATAATGTTATTGGAAGGGTTAAACGAGATGGTGTGCATTGAATTAAAATGATAATTAATTTTGTTTTGGTATACATTTTTCTGGTTTCCCCTTTTAAATAGGAAATACAAATATATTTTCATGTATCTGATGTATCCCTTTCTCCAGCAGGAATATGGCACCTCTAAACTCTTATTAAAAGTAGTGTTTAAATCTGGGAAGAATCTGGGGATGGGGCTCAGTGAGAGAGAGCTTGCTTTGCATGTGAGGTCCTGGATGAAAAAAAAGCAGAAGCTCCCTATAACGGCTACGCATGTTTACCACAGTGTACCTATCTGAGAAGTGCCTACTGGAGCAGTGTCCCCTTTCAGATCCACGTTGCCCCGAGGAAGAGGTGATTACTCATATGGATGACCTGTCTTATCTCTTGATCATAGCATACTTAATAATGCTTTACAATTTTACCTTTAATATACTTCATTGGATATGGTTTTTGCCTCCTATTTGATGATTATTTGAATTTAAATTCTGCTAGATTCTTCCATTTAAAAATATTTAATGATCTAAGAAAGTTTTCCTCTGTAGAAGGGTTATCCCAGAGAAAACTGCTATTTATAAGATGCAAAGAGCTATTTGGTTTTTGAAGTGGGAGTTAAATTTTACTGGACATTAAAATCAGATGGATAGTTTTTAAAAATGTTTCTGAGTCTTACATTCAGAGATTCTCAATTAACTGAAATAAGTAGGTTTTAAAATCTTTCCACCCAGAGGATTCTACAGTTAGGGCTTGGGATCATCCCTTTAAACTAGGTCAATTGATTCATTCCACTAATACTGAGTGCATAGCATGTGTCAGGCAGTGTTATAAATTCTTGAAAATATAGCTGTGAACTAAAGAAACAAATATTTCTACCATTAAGAAGTCTGATGTTTTAACTGAGCAGACAGAAAAGAAACAAGGTAATTAATTACAATACATACTCTGTTAAATGTTGATAAGTTCAGTGGAGAAGGAAAAAGTGTGGAAGGGGCATAGGGGAAGTCATGGATAGTATGTGATACAATTTGAATTAGAGTGGAAGGTGTTACTGAGGAAGGGACAATTAAGGAAGACCTAAAAGAGGTTGCTGGTATGAAGCATGCATGTATCTGGAGGAAGAGAATTTTTTGCAAAGGAATCAGCTGGGGCAAAGTGCTTAAGTCAGGAGTGTTCTAGAAAAACAAGGAGACTATAATGGATGGAGGGAAATGAGTGTGTGTGGAGGAGAAAGGTAGATGAGGTCAGAAAACTCATTGTGCTGGTGGCAGTGCTTGAGCAATTTCCTTGGTGTCCAATTGTAAGGACTAGGCTGTAATAAAGGAATAGGAATTTTACTGAGTGAGATGAAAAGGCATTGGATGGATTTGGAGCAGAGTAACTAATGATGTGATAAGACTTACAATGGATTACTCTGTCTGCTGTGGGGAGACTAGACTTTAGAGGAGCAAGGATGGAGGGAAAGACTATGTTGGGCATAATGGATATTCTGATTTGTCTGGATGATCTTGACCTTTGTTATCCTCTACTGTGAGGAGTTTGGGTGTAGTGGTTTATGAGCCTGGATTTCGTGCCATTCAGATAAAGAAGTAAATCATATGTGAAAATGTGCCTAACATTTGCAGCTATGGCTTTTCTGAATCAAGAGCTAAATACACACACACACACACACACACACACACACACACACACACACACACCCCTTTGGTAATTTGAATTCCTTTGTCTTATTATTCTTACTTCACCTCAGTTTCTCTATCCCAACCTATTCCTTAGGATTGTTACACACATTTTCTTGCTAGTGACAGGGTTTTTATCCTGCTGTTTCTCTTGTTTTTAACAAAAAAAGACATAAAGATTTCTGTATTGATGTGAGTGGAGATCTTATTATAGTGCCCACCTGTGAAATAGCAGCAGGAGGTAGAGATGCTTAATGTGTAAAATGGTCATTGTCCTGGAAAAAATCAATACCATAAATGTGAACTTAGTGATATCCCACAGGGAATGGGATTCTGGGCAACGTAATTGTAGTTAATTGAAAGGTAACCCATATCTTGCCCTTGTTTCCCCTCTTCAGTTTGCATTAGCTGTTGTTTCTGAGTAGGAAAATAATAGTTTTTTGAGAAGGGTATCTAGGGATGGATGGAGTGGGAAGGGTGGGAGGAGGAGGGGAAGTAAAAACAATAAAAATGATGAGATTAGTTTTTGATGTGTGCTTGTGCTATAGCAGGTACTATGCTAGGTACTTTACAGATAGAATCTTATTCAGTTCCTGTTACAATTCATGGAATAGGCTTTTTCATCCTGCCGACCTGAAAGTTGAGGAAATTGAGATTTGGAGAAATTAAAGAGCTCATTCAAGGTGACACAGCTAGTAAATGGCCAAGCCAGTCTGGATGGCGCTGAGTATGCTGCATCAGTGAGTTTGCCCATCACTGGTTTTACTGCGTAGGATTCCTGGGCTTCACAATGGCTTTTCCTGATACTCTTCTAGTCATTTGGGGACACTGCTCTGGGTTAGGAATGGAGGCAGAGAGGAAAGATTAGGAGCCTGGGATGTGTGACAATAGCCTTGGAATTGGTTTTTTTTTTAAAATTATTTTTTAAAAATAAGAGCCCAAACATCCAATTGTTGTTTCTTTCAGGGGCCTACAGAAAAGAAATGTTTAGTTAATTGAGCAAAGGGTTAAAGCTACTTAATTTGGTATATCCACTTTTAATTTTTGTAGGGTACATGGAAATCAATTTGAATTGGGTATAAATTTGAAATTTAAGCTGCTTTAAATAAATACAGTTCCATTATTTTCAGTAACAGTAACTTGAGATAAGGCTGGTCAAAGCAAGAGCTATTTTAATATATTAAAAGTCATTCATTTTTATGCAAATTGTTCTTTGTAGTTTAAAATGTCTGAAGTGCTTACTTTTTAAAAAAAAATAAAAGCTCTTGTCATTTTGTTTTGCCTGCTCATTTGATAAAGAAAGCTGTTTTTTCACATATGAATGCACAATAACTTTATCTCAGCTCTGGTCAGAATTAGTACAAAATTTGAATGGGAAGTTATATACTAGTTTCCTCCTTCCTTTTCAGAGTCTCTCTCTATCTTTCAACTCTATCTCCCTTGTGCTAAGGCCTCCCTTTCCTTGGCCAGTTTAAGATAATGAAGGCATCTCCAACATCTTTTGCTGGTAAATAAATTTGTTAACACCCAACTGAACTGAATTGGTTTGGTGTTGGGTTTGGATGGTCTACCTGAGGATTATTGCCAACATTATAAAAGAGGAACTGGAGTGGAAGATGACATACTGTTGCTACAGAAGCTTGTCATACTGGTTTTCCTGATAACGAACTCAGCTGTTGTCATCATCAGAGAAGCTCAGGTTCTTGTCACTGAGAGAGGCTGCTGTTTCCTTCAGGGGAGCTCTGGTCCTTACCTTGAACGTCACTTTCTGGTTCCAGTGCAGATCCCAGCCTGGTGGCACAAATCTTTCACCCAGCTGGTGCAGATTTTCTAGCTTGCACCACTGACCTTTGCACCTTCCCAGTGGAGATTCTAAATACAGACTTGTATGAAACATTATCATGGGCTCTAGGCCTCAAGTTGGACTCATGGAGAACCCTGTCATGGGCTCTAGGTCTTCAGCTAGACTCATTGGTGGTTTCTCTTGCTGTACAAAAACTTCTTGACATGATGAGGTCCCAGTTGTTGACTCTTTATGATATTTCCTATGCATTTAGTGTTTGTTGATAGTCTTTGGCTACACCAGTGACTTCAAGAGTTCTACCTATTCTGTCTTCCAGAAGATTTAGTGTTTCTATTTTAATATTTAGATATTTGATCCAATGAAATTTTAGTTTAGTGCCTGGTGAGAGACATGGATCTAATCTTACTCTTTGGCATGTGGAAAGCCAGTTTTTCAGAACCATTTACCAAAGAGGCTATCTTTCTCCCAGTGAAGGCGTTTGGCCGCTTTGGCAAGGAATAGGTGACTGTGTTTCAAGTTATTTCTGTACCTTTTGGTCTGTTTTTGTCCCAGTACCATGAAATTTTTATCACTGATTTTGTAGAATAATTTCAAGTCATGATTGTGATTCCTCCATCTTATTTATTTTTCTCTCATTGCTGAGACAAAATATTCAACGTCTGAAGTTAAAGGGGGAAAGTTTATTTAGATCACAGCTTGTAAAGGTTTCAGTCTATAAGTGGCTGGCTCCAAGACAAGGTGGCACGTGGCAGAGGAGCAACAGTTTGTGGGGGCTGGGGTGATTGAAGATAGCAAAATCAGCAAGAGCAAAAGGGCCAGCAGAATTATTTAAAACACTGAGTTTGGCAAGAAAGGGAGCTCTAGTAAAGCTGTGGACTACAAAAATAGAGCAAAGGAGATCTTGATTGCTGAGAAGAAACAGGAAAGTAGAAAAGATGATCTGAGGGCATCACAAGAAGCAGCAGGAGTCCACCTTTTGCATCTTCAAAATAGCAAAAATGAAAATGAGAAGAAAGCTGAAAAGCACAATGTTCCACAATGGTAATGGCCCAAACACTTTCCAGAATGGTAGCAGCCACAGCATGTTCCAGAATGGCAGTAGTGCAGAGAATTTGTTCCTCAGAATTGGATTCAGAGTGCCCAGTTATCCAGACATTCAACTTCTATAGTTAAGAGATAGAGAAGCCTGGCTACTTCTCTGGTTGGAAGCACACTTTGACATCATCCACATTGCACTGGTTTTAGGTGAATGCAGAACACAAGGGTTTTGGGGTTAGAAAGGCTTCCACCTAGATTTCAGAAGGCCTAGGAGGCTAGGTAGTGTGCCACAGTGGGGGCAGTGTCTGAAGCTGTGAGTGTGAAGTCAGAAGTTTGGAGAAGACAGAAGTGTGGATCAACTGAGGAAAACTGAAAGGAAGGAACAGAGTGGGCCCAAGAGAAAAATTGTGGGAGCTACAACCACCCAAAGTGTGACAGGGGAGGAGCCACCCAAGTCTTTTGCAATTTACATCATCACAAATTGCCTTGGATGCTGCACATGGAACTAGAAGACTTAGTGTTTGCTCTGCTGGATTTTGGACCTACTTTAGTCCCATTATTTTGTATCCCCCTGTTGGAATGGAAATGTTTATCTTGTGCCATTGAATGTTGAAAGTGTTTGTTTCTTTTCACAGCTAAGATTTTGCCTTTCATCTTGAAGGAGACTTGGGACTTGGACTTTTCAGCAATGCTGAAACAGTTAGGACATTGGCAACTCTTTTTTTTAATAAAAAAGATTTTATTTTTAAACCATAATATGCAATTACTATTATTTAAGTGGAAACCTTACAACGTATAAGTGGTACATTTTAGAAAGCAAACACAAAATGACTGCATGCATTTAACTTGATTTTTAAATATACTTTTCAGGAAACCTGCATTTTGGGTCCATTTATAAAATCAAACTTTACTAGCCTAGTAAAAATTCCAAACAGAATTTTCTAATGGTTTATGCTCCATACGGAAAATTTGTTTTTCTTCTTTGGGTATACTCTGTGTTCTTAATTTTTAAAGTAGATTTCCTCTGTGTGGGTTTTTATATTAAAAATTAAAAGAAAGGAGATTAAGATAAAAAGAGGACATAATAACATAATAACACAGGTCAGAACAGAACAATTTAAGCAGCATAGTGTTTCACCACAAGATAACCCATTATAACAGTAGCTACCATAGTGTCTCTTTCCTTGAAATATTTGACTATAACTTCATATATTATAGCATCAAACACAACATGACAATGTGGAGAATGAAAGTATTACAGGGTATATAGAGCCAACAAACAGAAAATGAACAATGGTTTCTATACCATCTCCTTGTCTATAAAAAGTTTTGTTTGTACTAAAACATATAATAAAGTCCAGTAAGACACAACATGATAAACCGATGGAGACAGAAGAAGAAAAGCTTCATGGAACTTCAAAATAAGATGATATTGTGTCAGCACTAGCTATTATATTGTCTTGTTTTTTTCAAAATAACTGTTCATACCATTACAGACAATAACATCAAATAACCCAGAATAGAACCATTCCGATTAATGAAAACATTATAAGCCTTCAAAGCAATGTAATGAGGAATCATGTTTACCACATACTTTTATGTATTCTTATCATTTCTTACACTAGAGAAACAATTTGTTATTTAAACATGTGAGTTTGATTTATTTCGCTTATCAGTATGGTCTCAAGCTGCGTCCATTTATTTATAAATATCTCAATGTGATCATTCTTTATAGCTGAGTAGTACTCCATTGTATAAAAATACCACCACTTTTCTATCCATTCCTCAGTTGATGGACACTTCGGTTGTTTCCAAGATCTGGCTATTACAAATTGTGCTGCTATAAACATGGGTGCACATATATCACTGTGGTATGAAGTCTTCAGTTCTTCTTGGAATATGCCTAGAAGTGGAATAGCTGGGTCAAATGGGGCTTTCAATCCCAGCTTTTCGATGATTGATTCTGGGAAGTATTTCCTGTGTGGTTTGATTCCTGTTCATGAATTCTTTACCTACCCCTACATCGTCAAGTTTTTGACCCAATTTGTCTTTCAATAGATATAGTATTTCTGTTTTAATATTCAGATTTTTGATCCATTTAGGTTTTAATTTAATATATGGTGATAGACATGGGTCTAGT
Organism: Cavia porcellus; assembly: GCF_034190915.1. Classification (NCBI taxonomy): domain Eukaryota; kingdom Metazoa; phylum Chordata; class Mammalia; order Rodentia; family Caviidae; genus Cavia; species Cavia porcellus. The sequence goes on from NW_026947486.1 coordinate 82,371,596, forward strand.
TTTAGTTTTTGGTATGTGGAGAGCCATGTTTCCAACACCATTTATCAAAGATGCTGTCATTCTTTTTTTAAAATTTTATTTAAGGAGAAAAAGGAAAAAAAAGCAGAGAAAGGATAAAAGTTAAACAAATTTACAGAAAAAAATAAACAGTAGGAAATCACTAGTTAATGGATTACATATTGTCCTCTTAGAAATAATTGTTCAAGTTACAAAATTAAAGCTTATAAAGTGAACATTCCAACAGTGAGACTGCAAACAGTTCTGTTCAATGATCCAACAAAACTGAGTAATATCATTATCTATCTTATACACTTAAATATACATGAAGTTATATCATTTAGAGCACTTTCTTTTCCTCTCTTTTGTACAATGACAATTACACATTTTGGGTTTTGTTGTGCCCACAGTTCTTATTACTTTTTTGGAAGAGAGTAGAACCAAATGTGACATAACAGAACAGAGCCAGTCAAATCAAAAGGGTGGACATAATAGATAATGTAAAAGCATAATACAAGCATAATACAAGGTGATCAACAATGGTTACCATAATGCCTCCCGCTATCTCTAATAGAATTGCCTATATCATCAGTTATAATAAAATTGAATAAAAGAGTAAAGAACAAAACCAACAAAACCAAAACATCGGAGACATTATAGGTCTTCAAAAGTAGATAATAGTCAACCAGAATGGGCATCGTAATGAATCCCACTATCTTCACAGCTGTTGCCTGAACTTTCGAACCTGGTACTATCAAGCATAACAGAATAGAGGAACATCAGTCAAAACAAGATGGTGAGAGCAATATAGGGCTTTAAATCAAGATAATGGAAAGTCAAAGTGGGTTACTATAATATATCCTGCTATTTTTTATTTTTCCCTTAATTAAAAGGATAAAAATAAAAAACTAAATAAAGTGGAGATTGAGATAAAAGAGGGCATAACAGCAAAACAGTGCAGATCAAAACATAACCACTTAAGCAAAATAGTGTTTCACCACAAGATAATCCTGACATAAAAGTAGTTACCATATTCTCTTTCCTTGAAATCTTCGAGTATAACTTTGTATACTGTAGCATCAAATATATCAAAACAATGTAAAACCATTTAAGAGAATGACAGTATTACAGGGTATTTAGAATCAACTAACAGAAAATGAACAATGGTTTCTGTATAATCTCCTTGTCTATAAAAGTTTTTGCTTATACTATCATATATAATAAAACCCTATTAAGACGTCATTTTCTCCAAAATAGCTGTTCCTATTATCCAATCTTCTCTGCCTCATTTCTGTTGAGCTCTTTTTCTGTCATTAGTTGTCAGTTTGTCTTCTTCATTTTGTTTTCTGCTCCATTCATTGTGGCATCTCTGCCACTATTTCTGGATTCTTTGTATTTTTCTTTTTTAGGATATCCTGCAGTAGTCTCTGTAGAGTTGAATTGGTGGTTGCATATTCCCCCAGTTCCTCTTTATCCTGGAAGCACCTTGTTTTTCCATCAATTTCCAGGGATAGTTGTGCAGGATATCTAAATCTTGGCTGGAGATTATTATCTTTCAAAGCTTGAATTATTTCCCCCCACGCTCTTCGTGATTTGATGGTTTGTGCCGAGAAGTCTACTGTAATTCTGATGGGTGTTCCCTTGTAAGTGGTCTGTTTCTTGTCTCTGAAAGCTTTTAATATTCTGTTCTTGTATTGGATTGGGGTTCTAGTAGCCATGGTGCCTCTGTAGGCTCAAGCACCTCACACACTGGGCTGGGGCTCACAGAGAATAAGATGCTTGCCAGATCCCTCTTGTGCATTGGGATTCTTCTTTTGGTTCTTCTCATGGGCTCTAATTCTTGCTTTAGTTCCTTGTTGGGTCCCAGGGACTCACTTCCATCTTCCTTCTCTTCCTCACATTGTTATATTCCAGTGTCCGGATTCCAAATATTGGAGAGGCCGTCTTCCTGCTTCTCATCATTCTATCATTTTCCCTGAAGCCCTCTGCAACAACTTCTTCTAGTCAAGAAGTTAGGCTGAACAACTTGTAAGTCTGATCAAGAAGTCCAGTGAAAAAAACTTAGCAACCACTGATAGATCATTTTACTTCTTAAGGGAGCCTTTTCAAATTCACCAATCCTACTACTCCACCCCTACATTGATCACAATCCACTAGGAATCAGCAATTTAAATTTTCTTTTGGTTTGAAGCAGACTTACCCGAAATTTCCAAAGATCTGAATCGAGGGGTTAGAATGAAAACCAAGAAGGCTTAACAATGATTTAGAAAACATGGAGTCAGTGAGGTTTAATGAGTTAAATAATGGTACTGGTTCCAAAACAGCAGTCCACGGTGATTGCCTTCCTTTCTATCCAATTGAGCTTTTAACATTTCAAGTCAGCTTTGTCCATTAGAGCTGTTAGAAAGAGCATTTTCACAGCCCCGCTGAACACCAGCTGAGAAAAAATGAGGTCATATCTTTCTTTTACACAGTTTTAATGTAATCCTCAATAGTGTTCATGAAAATTGCTTTTTGGTGACTGGAGGGAAGCAAAGAGCACTTGACAGTCTTAACATCTTCATTCCTGACAGCCTCAGTTAAAATGGAAAATTGCTGCAGTGGGAAGATTGGCTTTAGAGATTATGACAAGGGCAGCAGGTTCAAATCAACCTTGATTAATCCATCTTCTTTGAAAATTGGTTGTGTTAAGTGGCCAAGGTCCAAAGAAGATACTTTAGTCTCTGGATCCAGTTTGCAGAGTGAATGTTCTGTCTTGTTCATGTACAACACTAAATGTGCCATTATTGTGATGGAGTGAAGGGATTCAAAAAAGGAAAAGGAAGGTATAGATGGGAGAGAGGCAAAAGAGATTAGAGATGAAAGTGAAAGTGGGAGGGGATGGAAAAAAGTGAGGAGAAAAAATGAAGGTGAAGGAAGAGAGTTACAATTTAGTACCAGCAGTGCATAGACAGAGCCACACGGACATCTTGGGAGTCAGTGCTGGAGAGCAGAGAGGCAAAACCTAGATTAGGAGGAAGGGAGAAAATGCCATATAAAATTTAGCTTTTGGAGGAGAGGAGGACGATCTAAACACTATGTCCAAAGACGAAGGGAATACGTTTAATTTCATGTATGTCTGTGTGGCTCGTTGCTTGTGAAATAGAGGACAGTAGTGCAGTTCTGAGGGAGCAAGGCAGGGATTATGGCAGTGTGCATTGCCCGGTTAGAACAGGATGCTATGTGGCCCTACGATTAGCAACGTGAGTGTTGGTGCTTAACAGAAACAGAAGCTACTAGGGTCCACAGAAAAGCCATCAGCTCAGCTGTCTGTGCTGTTTAGGACTTACTGCTAAGAGTTGCTGCTGTGTGCACTCCTGGAAAGTGGGCTGCAAGGAAGCTACCCTCTGGCACTGAGTGATTTTTAGTACCTCTGGCAGTTGTAGGCACTGGCTTACAATATTGTTAGTTTCTATTCCCTCTAGTCTGCTGTGCGAGAGGTGCAGCCTGCAGACCATCCCGTCTGGCTATTTACCTGAGTTTAGAACAAAGTGAAGACTGCATTTGAAGAGAATGAATCTAAGGGAAGAAACAAGGGGTGGGGTGGAGATAAAAGGCTAGAAGGACAAAAGAAAGCAGGGAACAGGTGAAAGTTGTAGAGTTGGATTTAGGAAACTGGAGAAAAGGAAAGGTAGAGGGAAGGAAAAAGAAAAGAGTCCCCCTTCCTCATCCTCCCAACTTGCACTTACTCTCAATTTCTGATAAGCAGTATTATTTCATAGTAATGATTTATGGCAGAATGATTTTATTGCTTCTCAACTAATTTGACCCAGAGCAACTATTTTTCTCCTCAGTGGTGGTGTACTGCACATTCCAGCCCTAATTATTCCTGAAACTGTAGCTGTTGCCCAGATGCTGTCCCATGTGTTGTATCTAGGATTTTTCTCATTGTGGTGGTAGTGATGGTTCTGGAGGTCTGAAGGCATAAAGTGCATAGTTTCTAGATTCTCATTCTTTCACATGAACTAGCCAATTTCAACAGGATCCAAGGAAATTGCTACCAAGTTAGCCTGGCTCTGTTCTTGTATGTGGATTCCCTGTTGCTCTTGTAATTGGGATCTTTTAAAAAAGATCTGGCTTCTCAGTTACCCTGTTCTCCAAGGTGGTAAGATGTGGCTGGCCTTCCTGACCAGATGCATTAGGTGCTGGTTGCAGAGCCCAGAGACAGTCAGTTTTCAGTGGTTCTCTATTGCTGTTTCGGAAAGGGCTGGGTATGTCTGTTTTTTTGTGTTTATTTGCTACTTCTGGCCAACTACTTGTAGAAAGCTGTGAGTGCCAAACACCACAAAAACTTTTCTGAGGTCATTGTTATTCAGAATGTGTGATTTCAAGAGAAGCAAAATTAATGCTAAAGACATGAAGAGTCCCTTTTTGATCTTGGCATACATGTGGCTGTACTTGATTCACTCCACATGTTTGATCAAATCTTGAATTTACTGAAACAATCACATTTTAAAGCTCTTTCCTGGTAGAAGGAAGGGGTTAGTTTCACTTCTATTGGTGGTCAGCAGCATATTTCGGGGGTCCTGTGGTATGTTGCAAAGAATACTGGATTGGGGGAGAGGACTAGTTCTGTAAGGTATAACTTAGTGAACTTGGAAACCTGGGTCCAAATTTTCTTGTCTGTGAAATGGAAACGTTGGATTATAGCAATGAGTCTTTTTTTTATTTAAAGAGAAAACAAAACAAAACAAAACAAAACAGTGAAAGGGTACAAGTAATACAGAATTTCAAGAAAAAATATACAGTAAGAAATCACTAGTTAATAGATTACATATTGTGATCTTAGAAATAGTTGTTTAAATTACAAAATTAAAGCAAAGTGGACATTCAAACAGTGAGACTGCAAACAGTTCTGTTCAATGATCCAACCAAAAACTTAATAATATGGTTTTTTATCTTATACACTTAAATATACATGCAGTTATATCCTTTAGATCACTTTTTTTCCTGTCTTTTTTACAATAACAATTACACATTTTGGGTTTTATTACTTCCACAGTTCTTATTACCTTTTTTGAAGAGAAAAAAACCAAATGTGACAAAGCAAAACAGAGTCAGTTAGAACAGAAGGATGAACATAGTATATGATGTAAAAACAGAATATCAGGTGATCAACAGTGGTTACCATTATGCCTCTTGCTATCTTAAAAAGAGCTGCCTATATCATCAGTTATAATAGAATTGAACAAAAGAGTACAGAACAAAACCAATAAAACCTAAACATTGGAGACCTTACAGGACTTCAAAAGAAGATAATAGTCAAACCATAATGGGTATCATAGTAAATCTTATTGCCTTCAGAGTGATTGCCTATACCCTCAAACATGATACTATCAAGCAAAACAGAATAGAGTAAAATCAGGCAAAACAAGATGGGGAGAGCAATACAGGGGTTCAAATCAGGTTAATAGGAAAACAAAAAGTTACTATAATATATCCCGCTATTTTTCAATTTATTTTTCCCTTAATTAAAAAAATAAGAAAGAATAAATTAATATTTAAAAAAACGAAAAAAAAAGAGGAGATTGAGATAAAAGAGGACATAACAACAGAACAACACAGGTCAGAACAGAACAATTTAAGCATCATTGTGTTTCACCACCAGATAACCTGACATAATAGTACTTAGCATAGTGTCTCTTTCCTTGACATATTTGAGTACAACTTTGTATACTATAGCATCAAACATATCAAGACAGTGTGAAACCATTCAAGAGAATGAAAGAATTACAGGGTATTTAGAACCAGCTAACAGAAAACGAACAACGGTTTCTATATTATCTCTTTGCCTATAAAAAATTTTGTTTATGCTATCACATATATTAAAATATAATAAGATACAACATATTAAAACCAATGGAAATAGATGAACAACAGCTTGATGGGACTTCAAAACAAGATGATATTAAATCAGCACTAGCTATTATATGTCTTGTTTTCTTCAAAATAGCTATTCGTACTATCACAGACAATAAAATCAAACAACCCAGGTTAAAACCATTCCAATTAATGAGTAAAAACATTATAAGTCTTCAAAGCAATGTAATGGGGAATCATAATTACCATAAACTTTTACTTACTCTTACCATTTCTTACACAAGGGGGACTCTATGGTATTTATACATATGAGTTTGATTTATTTCACTTATGAGTATGGTCTCAAGCTGCGTCCATTAATTTATATATATGTCAATGTGATCATTCTTTATAGCTGAATAGTACTCCATTGTATAAAAATACCACAACTTTTCTATCCATTCTTCAGTTGATGGACACTTAGGTTGTTTCCAAGATCTGGCTATTACAAATTGTGCTGCTATAAACATGGGTGCACATATATCACTGTGGTATGATGCTTTCAGTTCTTCTGGGGATATGCTTAGAAGTGGAATAGCTGGGTCAAATGGGGCTTCCAGTCCCAGCTTTCTGAGAAATCTCCAGACTGACCTCCACAAAGGTTGCACCAGTCTACACTCCCACCAACAGTGCAGAGAGTTCCTTTTTCCCCACAGCCTCTCCGGCATTTGTTGTTGGTGGTTTTCTTGATGTTGGCCATTCTTTCAGGATTGAGATGAAATCTCAGTGTGGTTTGAATTTGCATTTCTCTAATGACTAATGATGATGAACATTTTTTCATGTATGTATTTGCCATTTGTGTTTCTTCATCTGAGAATTGTGTATTCATCTCAGATGCCCATTTTTGGATTGGGTCTTTGAATTTTGGGGATCTGATTTTTAAAAATTCTTTATATGTTTTAGACAGAAGTCCTTTGTCTGAGGGGCAGTTCACTAAGATTTTTTTCCCAGTTTGTGGGTTTTCTTTTCACTATGCTGGAGATTTCTTTTGACGTGCGGAAACTTTTTAATAAGAGGTGATCCCAATTATTGATTCTGGGAAGCATTTCCCGTGCCGCTTGAGTCCTGTTGATGAATTCTCTATCTACTCCTATGTCTTCAAGGTTTTTACCCAATTTGTCTTCAATAGATTTAGTGTTTCTGTTTTAACATTTAGATCTTTGATCCATTTAGATTTTATTTTAGTACATGGTGATAGGCATGGGTCTAGTTTTCGTTTTCGGCATATGGAGAGCCAGTTTTTCCAACACCATTTATTAAAGAGACTGTCCTTCTTCCAGTGAACATGTTTGACCCCTTATCAAAGATAAGGTGGTTGAGTGTGTTTGTAGTTGTGGTTGTATCTTCTAATCTATTCCACTGATCTTCGGCTCTGTTTTGGTTCCAGTACCATGTTGATTTTACTACAATTGCTTTGTAGTATAACTTCAAGTCAGGGATTGTGATGCCTCCTGCTTTGCCTTTGCTGCTTAGAACTGTCTTTGCTATTCTAGGTCTCTTCTTGCTCCAGATGAATTTTAGGAATGATTTCTCAAGTTCTGTGAGGCATGTTGATGGTATTTTTATCGGGATTGCATTGAATCTGTATAACAGTTTGGGGAGAATGGCCGTTTTCACAATATTTATTTTTCCTATCTAGGAACAAGGGATGTCTTTCCATTTTCTGAGATCATCTTCAATATCATTTTTCAGTGTATTATAATTTTCCCTGTATAGATCTTTCACTTCTTTTGTGAGAGTCATTCCTAAATATTTCATTTTTTTGGTTGCTAGTATGAAGGGTGTGGCTTTTCTTATTTCTCTCTCTTTGATTTTCTTGTTAGTGTAGAGGAATGCTATTTATTTTTGAGTATTGATTTTGTATCCAGCCACAATGCTGAATTCATTTATTATATCTATGAGTCTTTAAATGGAGTTTTGAGGGTCTTCTATGTAGAGTATCATGTCATCTGCAAATAGTGATAATTTAACTTTTTTTCCTATCTTTACCCCTTTTATTTCTCTCTTTTGTCTAATTGCTCTGGCTAGTATTTCCAGCACTATATTAAATAGGAGCAGTGATAAGGGACATCCTTGTGCCTGATTTTAAAGTAAAGGCCTTCAATTTTTGGCTATTTAGTATGATACTGGCTGTTGGTTCATCATAGGCAGCCTTTATTATATTGAGGCAAAGACAGTCTATTCCAATTTTCTGCAAGGTTCTTATCATAAGTGAATGTTGGACCTTATCAATGCTTTTTCTCCATCTATAGAAATGATCATGTGATTCTTACTTTTGGTTTTGTTGAAGTAGTGGATTACATTGATCTACGTATGTTGAACCATCCCTGCATGCCTGAGATGAATCCCACTTGGTCACGGTGTATGATCTTCTTGATGATTTGCTGCATCGTATTTGCCAATATTTTATTGAGTATTTTTGCATCTGTGTTCATTAGGGAGATTGGTCAGTAGTTCTCTTTTTCAGTTCGGTCCTTCTCAGGTTTTGGTACTAGAGTAATATTTGCTTCCAGGAATGACTTAGGAAGGATTGCTTCCCTTTCAATTTTATTGAAGAGTTTGAGGAGTGTCGGCATTAGGTCTTCTTTGTATTTCTTGTAGAATTCTGCAGTGAATCTGTCTGGGAGGCTCCTAGATTTCTAAAATTCTAGAAGACACCCTTTTGGGTTGGATTCTGAAAAAATTTTCATTTCTTGGTTTAATAGTGGTTATTCAGCCTTATTGTCCCATGTTTCATTCTCTCACAGCTCAGCCCAGGTACAAGTTATACATTGAACATCAGTGGTCTGAATTTGGCATGTTTAATTCCCAAATTCTTCATCATCTTGATAAGTACTTGTAGAGAAATGTCAAGTAGCAGGAAGTCCCTATGCCTAAGCTTTCTTTGTTCTCTGCTTCAATCCCTCTCTCTGTCAAAGTTGCTCTGCCCATCAGATACACTTGCTCAAGCAAAAATCTACTTTTAACACTTTAGATTTTACTTTTACTTAGCAGATAAGCCTCTGCCATATAGGCTTCCTCCCCCTATTCTTTTTTATCTAGTGCCATCTCTGGCTGCAGATGCAGTCCCGGAGTAACTCAACCATCCGCCCCTCACTCTTACCTTCTAACTGCCTGCAGGCAGGCTTTCAAGGGGCTCCTGCAATCCTTCCACTGTGACAGGTGTTGGAGGGTTAGGGAATGGACCATGTCTGTGTTCACTTTGCTATGGATGACTTGACACAGATTGGACAGTGTTTGGGATCCTTCTCTGAAACCCTGGTAAATATACAAGGAGTTCCTCCATGTAACTCAGGCTTCCAGCCTCACTTGGCAAGATATATGTCTAATTGTTTCCTCAACTCTCACAGCCTATGAAAGAGAATGCATTTGGGGGTAGCTGAAATTTATGCAGATGAACTCCACCAGCAAAAGCCAAACAACCCAGTACATGCAGTGACAGCTCAGGCATTTCCAAATATAGCCCCCACTAACCCTGCCTGGACTTACCAGGAGGGGGATCAGGGCCTCCATAGGTGTGATCATATGATTAGATGCCTCCTGGATGGTATAGAAAAGAATACATATAAGACAGCAAATTCTGATACACTGAGAGAAGTTACTCATGGACCTGATGAAATCTGTGCCCTTTTTATGTCCTGCCTAACAGAGGTCACCGCAAAATATACTAATATGGATCCTGAGATAAGGGAAAGACTGTCTTCCTCCATCTCCAGTTCATTTCCCAGTCTGCTTCTGACACTAGCGAGAAGCTTCAAGTTACAAGAGAGACCTCAGAACCCTACAGATGAACTCATAGATGTGGCCTTCAGCATCTGTAACAACCAAAAGGATTAGCAACAGACCCCAAAGGAAAGGCAAACTAAATTCAAGTGCCAAATGCATGCCTCTGTTATTCACTCCTCTTACAAAGGAGCCTCTACCACTCCAGCCTCTGTCATTCTTTCTGATACCTATTTACAGATGTGGCAATAATGCGCACTAGGCAAAAGCATGCCTTAATCCTTGTCTCCCAACTAGGCCATGCAGAATTGTAGCCAGTGGAGCTATGGGGAGGCGGATTGTCTCCAGTAGAAATGTCCTTCCAGCTTGGGCATGCCCTCACACAGAAAGCCCTGAGTAACTTCTGATGATCTGTCACTTTCTGGCTTTAAGAATGGAAAACTGATGGTGCCTGGGATCCATTTTCCCTATGCAAAGTGAGTTTGAGGAACCCTGGGCACTTGGGACAGTGCCTGGTAAAGTCCTTTCTTTCCTTGTGAATACTGGGGCAAACTTTTCTATTTTTCTGTAATTCCAAGGGCCCCTTGCTCACTCTCTTATTCCTGAGGTTGGCATGCAGGAGCCCCAAGACACCCACTTCACGTACTGCACAATAGGTAGAGTGACCTTCCTACACTGCTTCTTAGTTATTCCCTACCATTCCATCCTCTTACTGCATAGGGACCTTACACCTAAATTGTGAGGTATACTATATATGCCCACCCCTCCATAAAACTACGAGGTGCTTACTTCTCTTCCAGGAGGACAATTCTGAAATAATTTGCCTGATGCTTGTCCCATCTTTATAAAATGACCTCTTTTAAACTCCTAGTTTGGGACACTAGTACTCCCTAAGTAGCCTTTCACCACATCCCTTTTACTGAAGGATTCCACTCATCTTTATTTCAGTTCCCCAGCACCCGCTTATCTCAGAAGGACTGAGGGGAATCAAACCCATTATTGATTGCATTCTCAGGGCAGGAATGTTGGTCTCCACCATCTCTTCTAATAATACTTCTATTCTTCCAGTCAAAAAGCCTGATGGTTTCTTTCACTTAGTACAAGTCCTCTGTCAAATCAATGCTGCTATAAATCTGTATCTATCCTGTGGTTTGTAACCCTTACACTTTCTTATCCTGAATAACTCTGACAAGACACATTTCTTGGTTCTTGACCTTAAAAAAGCTTTCTTCACAATCCCCTTGGCCCCTTCCACTCAAAATTTCTTTCCATTCATCTGGACTGATCCCAATTCTAACTTCACACAAAAATTGACTTGTAAAGTTCTGCTCCAGGGGTTCCAAGACAGCCCCCACCTCCTTGGACAGGCACTTCAAAGCGACCTCTCTGACCCTGACCAAAGCTCTAGTGTCCTGTAATATGTTGATGACCTTTTCTTTACTTCACAAAGGACATATGCAGTGTTCAGACTGTTCTCCTCAACTTTATGACAGAAAGTGGTTATAGGGTCTTTAAATATAAGGTCCAACTTCTGTTCAGTGATAACTTATGACTCTGTATCACTCTTACCACCTTTGAAATCCCAAGGATAGAAAAAAAAAACCCCAAACCAAACCAAACCAAACCCAACCACACACACACACACACACACACACACACACACACACACTCTCTTACTATTTCCTCTCTACCATTCCCCAAGTGTAAACTGGAGCTCCACTCTTTCTTAAAATTAGCAGGCTACTTTAGGCTCTGGATTTATAACCTTGATGTCCTGCCCAGGCCACTTGATGATGCCTCCAAAACTAAACTCAATGAGACCCTCACCCTTGATTCTTCACTAACTCGTGCATTCCAGGAACTGAAAAAGGCCGTAACAAAGGCCTCCACTTAGCACATTCCCAGCCCTAGTAAATCCTTCCATCTTTACATCCATGGTACAAGGTCTCAGGCCCTGGGATTTTGGGCACAGTCTGCAGAAGATTCCCTGCTCTCGGTAGCCTTATTTCCCTCAACAGCTTGGCCCCCTCTATCATAGCTGGCCACTTTGACTCAAGGCGCTGGCTGCTGGCGCTCTCCTCATCCCCAAGGCTTAGAAAAATAAATTTCCATCATTCCCTCCAGGTGTGGTCCTCCTGTGAGTTACAGGAGCCACAGGACTCTTCATTTCTCCCTCTTGAACTGAGATCCTATACTTTCCTTTAGTACAACCTCTGGTCTTCCTTCACTGCAGCCCACCTCTTAACCCTACCTCACTCATACCTGAGCCTGACCCACTGCCTCTAATATACCCCCTCATCACGCTGTTTATGAAGCCATCCCACTTCCACAGCGCCACCTCGCAGTACACGGAGTTCATTGCACTAACCAAGGGACTAACCTTAAAAGGATAATACTGTTAACCATATACACTGATTCTAAACATGCTTGAAATATTCTACACTTTAATGTACAAATCTGGCAAGAGAGAGGATTTCTAATAGTTCAAGGAACACTCATAATAAGTGGAAACCTGATCCATGTCCTACTGCAGGCAGCTGTGCTCTCAACTAATGTAGATTGCTACATACATTGCAAAGGTCATCAAAGGGATAAAAGTTATGCTACCGCAGAAAGCAACATAGAAGTTCACCTGGCTGGAGAAGTAGCTTTAGGCTCCAATCTCACCTAAATATTCTTTCCCTTAATGTTTCCCCAGGCTATATGGAGGGGGAAAACCTGGGACTGTGGTAACAAAGGACCATCCTCCATAAACCATGGTGATTTTTAAATAACTCTTCCTGAAACCTCTCTCATCCCTCTCCTTAATGAATTACACTCCAATTTTTGTGCAGGACCTCTTCCCTTACTCATTTTCTATAGACACATACAATTAATCCCACAGATGATAACTCTCTACCACCTCTCCAAAGATCTCCATCTGTCAGCAGACTTCTCCTTAGACTAATATCCATCCTCTTCCTTTTCCTATACTCCAGGCTAGAAGCCACTTGCCTGCTGAATATTGGCACAGATTTCACTCATTTGTCCCCTATTAAATGGACCCACTATTTGCTGGTCCTAAAGGATATATTTCAGGGATTGATAGAAGTCTTGCCTACAATCAACCAATAAAAGGGCTTTTACTGTGGCTAACATTCTAACTGACATCATTCAGAGGTTTGGATGCCCAGACTTCCTGCATTTAGATAACCAACCAGAATTTACCTCTTAGATTTCTCAACACTTGAAAAATTAATTTAATTTAAAAATGCATTTTCATATTCTTTATCAGACCCAATCATCTGGAAAAGTAGAAAGAGTAGATGAGATCTTTAAAAACATAGTAAATTGCAATCCAAACACAACAACACTGAATTCACTTCCTATTTCTGGTCCTCCTCAAGCTGGGTGCTCTTCCTTATAAACACACCATGCTAAGCCACTTTCCATTAAAGTATGGAAGGACCCTCAGTATCAGACAGTTAAATTTAAACTTCTTAGAGAACCAGAATCCCTCATCTCTAAGTCCTCTACTCTCAGTCCCTGTTAAATGCAACCCATACCTCCTTGTGGTCATATGCTGAGTTTTACCTTCCCCAACAAGCCCCACTGCCTGGCGGGTTCATGCCCTCCTTTATGTCAGGTGACTGGGTCTACCTGAAGGTGTCACTAGATGCTTTGTACCCTAAGTGGTGTTGATTCCATTAAGTAATCCTCACAATTCTGGTAGTGGCTAAACTTAATGGATTTCATCACTGGGTTCACTTCTCCATTCTAAAATTGGCTAAACCTCCCCTTATATGCTCCTGTACAGGACCCATCTCAAAATCTCATGCTTACCACAGTAATAGGAATGAGTGATTGAGTGATGTCTTTCTTTCTAACTTCTGGTTAAGCATTTCTCAATATTCTGGCACAAGAGCTATCTCTTTACTCCTCCCAGTGTGATCTAGAAATGCTCTGTGATCTCTGGCTTTTAGGATTCTTTTGTGACTTACTCTCACCCAAATAAGTTTTTTTTTTTCCTTTTGGATCCTCATTCTGTTTTCTTCCATGTAGCAACTCAAATTTCATTTAGATTTAATAGCCACCGTAGCTGAACTAACAATGGAAATCTGCTAACAAGTCACTGCTAACAAGTGACAAAGATCTGGTTAATTCTTGAGAGTTGTTTGATTAGAGTAAATACGGAAAATGTTCTTATCTGAGTTATGTGGTTTGAAAATGTTGTGATCATTCCCAAATTTATTCTTAGTACAGGATAATAACAATTATTACTAACTTCTAGCTAAAGATTTTGAGAACATTGAATTTGTCTTATTTCCCTGTTCGTTCATTCCTGTGGCCTTTTCTCTGTGCTTAGGATAAAGCCCAAGTGTCTCAGCTTGAAGACATGCTAGTGAAATAGGCAGAGCACTGAACCAGGAGCCAGAATATCTTAATATCTAATTAGTAGTGTGTCCTTTAAGATGGTTATTGATGGATAAGAGGATCCACTTCCTCATCTGCCTGCCCTGCCAACTTTATAGTGTGTTAGGTGATAAATAAGGTCAATATTTGAAAGCCTATTAAACTGTAAGACATGCTAATAAATAAATGTAAGGCTCTTATAGTTGAGCTGCATTTCCTAGTATATACTCTAATGGAAAATTTCTTCTCTAGCCCTAATGAATTAATTTGTCAGTTCATTTACTAAACAAACATTTACTGAGTGGCTAGGCACTATGGGCCATAGGGACAAATTAGAAGCAATTCCTTAATTAAAAAAACAGAATGGCTGGTAAGGGAAACAGGCAAATCCACGGTGACAATATAGTATGTTAGCGCCTCAAGAAAGGTTAGTTGCAAATGCTTCAGTGTAGGGTTAGCCCAGCTGAGTTGAGGAGGGAATCCAAGTAGCCTTCTTGGAAAAAGTGCTAGCTGAACTAAGAATTTCAGAAAAGTAAGTGTTCATTAAGCATATCTGGGAAGGAGGCATTCCAGGTAGAAGAAACAGTTGCAGCAGAGGCACAGAAGTATGGAACAAATTGATATGTTCAGGGAAAACACAAAAGGTTTGACAGAGCTGGACCATGCAGTGCTTGGGACTGGGGTGGAGTGGAGAGTGTTGAGTAATGGATCTACAACAGCAAACAAGGGTCAAATTAGAGAGATCCTTCAAGTAGAGGACTTTACCCTGGAGATAACCAAGAACCTTTGAAAGGCTTAATGCTTGGTATATTATTAGGATCTATTGGGCACAATTTTATCTTTTTCTATTTTGAACAATTCTGTTTGTAAGGACTGATATTTCATGACATTTATTCTTTCTTAGAGGCATTCCAAAGAACAAAGAGAAATATTATTTTTGCAAAGTAGAGTATTACTTCTAACTTGCAGTTACTGTTTGAGTTCATACAAAGTTTTTTATAACATTGAGATACATTATGAGATCTTACTTCCCTTATTTTTCTTATATCTTGAAACATTTTGTTACTTCAAAATCCAAGTAACTATTTCATCATTATTTAATTATTTCTATCTATGTGGAAGAGACTAAAATAAGAAAGTAGAAGAATCATGGGACAGCCTAAAACAATACTACAACTCAGAAATAGTCATTATGACACTATCATTCAGTTTTTAAAATTGTGTTGCCTACAGTAATGTGTCATCTCTTAACAATGTACTTTAACAGTCTGCAAAAGCATTGTGGTAGGGTTTAAATGAATATAGTTAAAAATACAACAGTTTTACTTTTCTGTTAAAGAAGACAATAGACAGAATAAGATGCTTCTCAATTATTAGGTAAGTGGAAGATGAAACCAAAGACAGAAGACACTCTACACTCATGGTGATGGTCAAATCGATCATAGAAGTGAAATCTCAGACTATGAATCTATAGATGTCCTAGATACATTTTTTCTAACTTAAGAAGTTATGAGTGAACAGTATATTTCCAAAAACCAAAAAGTAAATATAATATTCTTGGCTAGTCATTCAACAGGAAGGACTTCATCAGGCAACATTCTGCGACAGGAAGTTGAAACATCTCAGGACACCATTCTTTAATCAATTATAATGCTTCTGTACAAAAATTTACTTGACATGATTCATAATTGGACAAATGGTAAAGAGAACATGGGAATCTAAAGGTGACTGAAAGGATAAAGATGATGTATGAATGAAAAGAAAGCGTCATTATATCGATCATGACTTGATGTTTAGAAATCTAAATATGAAAATATTTTATAATTATGGAAAAAGATAGCTATTTTCTCTGTTCAACAAAATTATGAACTTTTAAAGGTTTAAAAATTGAAAAGCATTCCATTTTGACAATTTAAATGTATAAAAATGATCCAGAACAACAACAAACGGGAACCTATTTAAAGATGCATTTGTTGTATATATATATATATATATATATATATATATATATATATATTTTGGTTGTTGCTTTGTTTTGTTTTGAGACAAGGGCTTGCTGTGTAGTGCAGGCTTGTCTTTTTTATTTTAAAAACAAAACAAAAGAAAAAATGTAAAAATGATATACAATTTCAAAAAAATAGGAAATTTGTACTAGTTAATATATTGCATATTTTTAGCTTAAAATAATAGTTCAGATTACAAGATTTAGGCATAAAAAAAGATCAGACAATGAAAATGTGAACTACTCTTTTGGATGAACTTACAGAGATTAGTATAGTTATCTATCTTGTATACATACACATATACACACAAATGCATAAATGTATAGCTATGTACATATAATATTGTCCCTTCTTCTTTTCTCTTTTCCTTTATTGTGGTTATTCTTTTCTTTTGAGCATGTTTTTCCCTTTCATTTTCACAATATCTATTGTACATTTTGGATTTTATTACTATTTCAGTTTTTTTTTACTCTAGAGAGACAATATGATATTTATACATGTGAGTTTGACTTATTTATGAGTATGGCCTCAAGTTGCATCCGTTCACCTATAAAAGCCTCAAGTTATCCTTCTTTATGGCTAGAAAATATTTCATTGTATAAAAATACCACATCTTTTTTTATCCATTCCTCAGTTGAGGGGCATTTGGGTTGTTTCCAAGACTTAGGTGTTACAAACTGTGCTGCTATAAACATGGGTGAACAAACATCACTGCGGCATGATCTTTTCAATTCTTCTGGGAAAATAGGGATTGAATGGCACCTCCAATCCTAGTTTTTTGAGAAATTTCCACAGTAATTTCCCAGTGGTTGTGCCTACAATACCACCAATAGTGGAGAAGGATTCCTTTTCCCCCACAGCCTTGACAACATTTATTATTGGTTGATTTCTTGATCTTGGCCATTCTTTCTGGGGTGAGATGGAATCTCAATGTTGTTTTAATTTGTATTTCTCAAATGACCAGTGATACTGGGCATTTCTTTATGTTTTGTCATTTATATTTCTTCATCTGAGAAATGCATTTTTGGATTGGGTCTTTGAATTTTGGAGTGCCTGATTTTTAAAAAAAATTCTTTATATGTTCTAGATATAAGTCTTTTGTCTGAGGGACAGTTGACTAAAATTTTTTTCCCATTCTGTGGGTTTTTTTTTCACTTGGTTGGTGATTTCTTTTGATGTGCAAAAGCTTTTTAATAAGATGAGATGCCAGTTGTTGATTCTTTGAAGCACTTTCCATGTAGTTTGTGTTATGTTCATGAACTCTTTGCCTACCCCTATGTCTTCAAGATTTCTGCCTACCTTGTCTTCTAGTAGATTCAGTGTTTCTGTTTTAATATTTAGATCTTTGATCCATTTTGACTTTAGTGTATGGTGATAGACATGGGTCTAGTTTTAGTCTTTGGCAGATAGGAAGGCAATTTTTCCAACACCATTATTTTATTTTTTAAAATTTTATTTTAAAGAGATTAGGACAAAAGAGGACAGAATAAAGCTGATCAGAACAGAACAATGTAAGCAACACAGCACTTCACAAGGCAACCAGATATTAATGGTAGCTACCATAATGTCTCTTTCTTTGAAATACTTGAGCATACCTTCACATACAATAATATCAAACATAACAAAATAGTATAAAACCATTCAAGAGAATGAAAGTATTACAAGGCATTCAGAACCAAATAACAGAAAATGAGCAATGGCTACTATACTATCTCATTTTCCATAAAAATTTGTTTATACTATCACACATACTTAAATACAATAAGACACAAAATGGTAGAACCAGTGGAAACAGAAGAACAAAAGCATGGTAGGATTTCAAAGCAAGATGATATTAAATCAGCAATGGCTGTCATAATACTTTGTTTTCCTCAAAATAGCTGTTCATACCATCACACATAATAAAATCAAACAAACAAAATAAAACCACTCCAATGAAAACATTATAAGTCTTCAAAGCAATGTAATGGGAAATCATGATTACCATAAATTCTTATGTACTCTTACCATTTCTTACACTAGGGGGACTCTATGGTATTTATACATGTGAGTTTGATTTATTTTGCTTATGAGTATGGTCTCAAGTTGCATTCATTTATTTATAAATATCTCAATGTGATCATTCTTTATAGCTGAGTAGTACTCCATTGTATAAAAATATCACAACTTTTTTATCCATTCCTCAGTTGATGGGCACTTAGGTTGTTTCCAAGATTTGGCTATTACAAATTGTGCTTCTATAAACATGGGTGCACATATATCACTGTGGTATGATGCTTTCAGTTCTTCTGGGAATATGCCTAGAAGTGGAATAGCTGGGTCAAATGGGGCTTCCAATCCCAGCTTTTTGAGGAACCTCCAGACAGACCACAGTGGTTGCACCAGTCTACACTCCCACCAACAGTGCAGAAGAGTTTCTTTTTTTCTCACAGCCTCTCCAGCATTTGTTGTTGGTAGTTTTCTTGATCCTGGCCATTCTTTCTGGAGTGAGATGGAATCTCAGTGTTGTTTTGCTTTTCTCTAATGACTAATGATGATGGACATTTTTTCATGTGTTTATTTGCCATTTGTATTTCTTCATCTGAGAACTGTGTATTCATTTTGGATGTCTATTTTGGATTGCCTCACGCATGCTAGACACATGTTGTACCACTGATAAATACCCTTGTCCTTCTCGGAATTCTTATTAAACCATTTAATCAAATCGTTTTACATGATCTCTTTATCCTTTTGCTGATTAGCTGCTGTAAAGCAATCAACAGCTGCTGCAGTTGAGTTGTGAGCAGCCTTACTCCTTAAGCCTCAGATGGGAACCAGAGGATCATGGTGCTACAGTATTCCCCCATAGTGTCTTGCTTGTGCTGGAAGTACTGTTCCTCTCCAGGTGTTTGTACTCTTGGAGGCTGGTGGAAATCTTAACCTCAGAATCCCTGCGGGGTGAGATTCTGCTATGCACTGGCTGCATGCATGCCTTCTGGGCTAGAGACTGCTATGCTGAGACTGGGAAACATCCTTGGACTAGGGCCACAAGGGCTGAGGCATTTGCATTATTCTGGCTTTGATTCTCCTTCATATGGAGCACCAGGTACCTGGCCAGAGGATGATGTACCGCCTGTTCTGCTCAGTGTGTGCTGTCTGTCATCTGCCTGGCATTTGAAATACACAGGGTTTTACTTAAGAATCTAAGGAAGGCATTTATTTAGATCAGAAGTGGTTTCCTTTCATATGTCATTTGTTACTGAATGTAAAAATAATATAAGTGTGTAATATGTACAGGTAAGAGGTACCCTTCCATTTCCACTCTCCACATTACATATTTACTCAGATGTTCTGCCAACCAGAAAGGGCAGCTGTGCTTTATTCTAGGAATGCATTGCTGAGGACACCACAGGGAACCGCTAATTCCTGACTACTCTTGACAAAGGCTGGCCAGAATTCCTGTTTATCAGCTGAAATGGTGCCACCATGTGGCAGGAGTGTAAAGATGACTTGCAATTCACTTGGCCTTCCAGGCTTGACGTTTCCTGATTCTTGATGACATTTTACTTTGGAATATTTGTTATTTCAAATCTTGTATATAAACTGGCACAAAATATTTTGTCAAAAATTTCAAATTGTTATATTTCAAAAATTTGAATAAATACTTAAGATGTGACTAAAAATAGTGTCATGTCAAAGAAAAATTGTCACCAAACTTGCTTTTTAAAATTCAGATAACAGCATGTTTTGAACTTTCTCTGGATCAGGAATTGTAGTTGTATCTTTCTTTTTAAGATGGATTATTTCTGTATAGCTCTCCATTCTGATTCTTGGAACCAGCTCCTTACACTGATGGGTATTTCTCCCCAGGGACAGTCTCCTTTACTTACCTTTGCATCATGAGATTCGCTCTTAGACCCAAAGGCTTGGACAAACTTATGTAGTTTTCTGTGCCAGAGACTTGCATCCATAGTAAATCAAACTTCTGCATATTGGGGACTATCTAGGAAGTGGCAGTCCTGACAAAGGCCCTAAAAGTCCCTTGACTTTTTCTATTGCAAGCACACTCGGTCTGTCACTGAACTGGGCTGGTCTGGGACTAAAAATTTGCTGTTTTAGAAGAATTCAGCAACTTCTGCTGAGACAGAATAAGAGGTATAGGCTATTAGAAATTTAACATCTGTGTAGTGACAGAGGAAAGTGGGATTGGGCAGAGGAAAAAGCTAAATTTTAGAGAAGCAGCCAGGCAAAGCTTGACCAATTTAGTGCGGAAGCTCTGGAGCAAAGACTATTCATCAGAGTTGCCCTGTGTAGGGCACAGATCATTTGGCCTTTGGCCCCCACCTTGCTTAGTCATTGGATGCTGGTGCCCCTGGAAGGGCATTCTCTCAGGTCAAACAGTTCTGTGCACCGAGGCAGAGCCTGAGCAACTGACAGCTCCAGGTTGTCTGCTGACTTCACTCCCAGAAGTCAGGAGATAAGTCACTGCTTTAGCTACTTAACAGTTTACCCTGAGTGTCACTCAGCTAGCATGTTTGTTTATGTACTGTGCTGACTGTTGTATGGCTTGGTCAGGCATCATTTCAACCAGTCATATATTGTTTGCAGGAGATACACTCATATGTCTGTTTATTTGTTTATATTTGTTTTATATTGACTACTTTTTGCATATTTTTTATTTAGAACATTGCATTTGCCTTTCATATTTATTTCCAGTGAAATCTAATAATATGTTCTGGTTTATTTTCTTTTAATAATTCATGTTTATTTTATTTGTGAAAAGTAATCTGTAATGTGCTACAAGCTATAAAAACTTATCATAAATACATGAGGCATAATTTCTATACTTCTCCAGAACCCAGTGATGTTCTTTGACAATACAAAATGGGCAAATTTGGTACAATGAGATTGAATAGAAAGGAAATACCGAAAGATCTACAAAGCCAAAAACTAAAAAAGGGAGAAATGTTAACATTTCAGGAAAAATCTGTTATGAAATGGAAAGCCCAAAAATGTGTCTCCTTATGATCAGCTATTCACAATGCAAAAATGATAGAACTTGAAAGAAGGAACAAAACTAAAAAAATTTCAGTAGGGGTCAATTATTGCAATCATTCTATGGGCAGTGTTGTTAGAATTCACCAACATCTAACATGCTATCCTGTAATCAAAAAGCGAGGAAAAATATTATAAAATATTTGTACGCCTTCTCGACTGAACGATATGGAACTCATTTGTTACTTATTCAAGACAAAAGGGGTTCAAAAATTCATTTAAAATTTAAGTTAGATCTAATAGACCAAATAATTGAAAAATATGGAGTAGTGAAATGCCAACCAGGACATTCATCATCAATATCTTCACCACTGTGTTCAGTAGGTAGACATTTTATTGAAATTATACCACCTACAGGAAAAAAAGGAAAGGACAACACTACAATGCAAAGTATATTATCCAAAGAAATACAATGATCCAAAAAGAATTCAGAAAGAGACTAGATAATACTGTCCAGATTGTAACATTGCATTGTGTATTGAATGTTTTAAAATATAGCACACACAGAAAAAATATTGAATAATTTTTGGCATTTTTATATTTTCTTTTATAAAAATTAACAAAAATGTGCAAGTTTTGGTTACCACATATTTAAATAATTGGATTGTGTAAGTGGTTAGTGGGATCTGGGCAGTGCATGTCTGTGACTACCACATCTGGTCTGTCAGATGCAAAATAAACTCCTCCGGCAGCCTGAGGGATTTCCATGTAAGGTCTAGCTCAGCTTTCGGTGGCTTATAGGAAGAAAGGGCTTGCTGCCATGCAACGTAAGTGTGAGTGGCAAACAGTTCTCTGCTGGAACATTTAGTAGGCTGAGGACTAAGTTTGGCAGCAGGGTGTTTATGGGCATTTGAGGGTGACTGTCCATCTCTGTGTGTTTATGTTCATTGTGTGTGTGGGGGGGAGGAGTTATACTATTTTCTATGCCTAAGTGAAGCATGTAGTGACATTCAAGGAAATTCTACTTGATCCTTTTTTTTTCATAAGATTACAGGCAAACAGTGAGGATTAGTTTCTGTCACTACCCCTCTCTCTCTCTCTTTTTTTTTTTTTTGTTTTTGTTTTTCACACTGGATGGACATGCCCTGTGTGTTTGCTCATGACCTGCCATGTTTGTCTTTAGGACTTGCTTTGACAACAGGACAGAAAGAAACTGTATTCCAGGGTTTTGTTCACAGCATTAATATACCCCTTTTGGAGTTAATCCAAGTAGCAGCTAGGCCCTAGCCAGACTTCTTGGATCCAAATCACAGATGTGGCCAGGTCCCTGAATTTGAACAAGTTCCAAGGTGATTTTGATGAACCATTAAAATAATTTATCACAAATGTCACTTATTTTAATTGTTCTTTCAGATCTTCTTGTGTGAGAATTTTATATCTCTGGCCAGGTTGTTGGCTTCAAAGGAGTACTACACTTTCCAGTGCTATGAGCTGTGGACAATTAGTAGAATTAGTAGGGGTTTAGTTTTTTGTAGGCTTGTGTGTCTTTGTATATATCATCCCATGAGCATTGGTAGGAATTTCTAAAATAAGAGAGTTGTGTGTGTGTATGTGTGTGTATGCTCGCAATGAAGAGAAGAATCAGCTATAGCAATGATAATGATAGCCAAACCTATAACAAAATATCAGCAATTCAGTCAATTGGAGGGATTCAGGAAGAATAAGAAATCTGAACTGATGCATATAGAAATTTTTATATATCATGATAAATTACATTGTCAGTAATATTCCAACTAGAACATCTCCCAAAATTTAAATGACGAACAATTAAGACTTATTATTTATTGATAATTATTTGTTTACAGAAATGAATTCCCTAAAGCATTTTTTATTGGCGCGTGTTTGTAGTATATAATTCTTACATTCATTTTGGGGAGTTAGTACATGTATATGACATATCATAATTATTTTTTAATCTCCTTTCTTCTCTCTCCCTCTCTTTCCATCTCTTGGATCCATATATATATTTGCACATGTTTGTAGTACATAATGATCACATTCTTTTTAAGGACTCAGTACATGTACACAATCTATCACAATTCTTCATTTTTTAAAAAAAATCTCATTTCCCTCACCCCACTCTTTGTTTTTTGGTTTCCTTCTCATATGCTAATGATCTCTTTATTTACTATTGTCTATCTTTTATTTTGTACTTTATATTTTGCATTTTTTATATAAGAGGAACAATGTGATATTTAAGCCTATGTATCTGGTTTATTCCGCTTAACATTATGATCTCAACATGCATTCATTTTCCTGCAGATGATTCAAGTTTTTCTTTCTTTATGGCAGAGTAGTAAATTTACTCCAAGATTTAATAGCAATATGGGCTTGGGAAAGTTGCTTTAGTCTCTGAAATACAATTTTTCATTTGTATAATGAAAAAAGAATATACCAACCTTGCAGGATGATTATATAAAATAAATGTGACAATGCATATAAAAGAGCTAATATGATATTGTTATATCAATTGTTATTAAATGCTACTATTATTTATGATAATAACAGTATAATAAAATCTATATTTTCAACCCAATCTGTGTAACCTTAAGTAAGTCACATTAGCTTTCTGAGCTCTATTTTCCTTGTCTATAAATTAAGGACAATGATACTTGTTTCATAGGGTCATTATGTTGATAAAATGAGATATGTATGAAGGCAGATTTTTTAAAATGGAAAATGCTAGATATGTTATTCATGAAGCCCTGCATATAATGTACTTATATTATTTACTTGCTTAAAAATTCCTCTTCCAAAATAGCAATGATATCAACTCCTTTGCTCTTCAGGTCAAAGCTATATGGATTATGAATGAATAAAAGCTTCTTTCCAAAGGCAGTTTTGAATGGAAATATGTATGAATATATGTATAATATTTAATAGGCTCAATAGGGATATTATTGGGGAATAAGTACACTGTACGCTGTGACAAAGTTCTCACTAATAAAAATCACTGAGCTTAATTGTTGAGAAAAGGGATTAACTATGAGCTTAAAATCCGACAAGCCTGCACCCTCTTGAGAACTGAGTGTTATCTTCATCTGGAGGAAACTTTTTGTCTTAGAAGAGTTTGGCCAGTGAATTTTGGCCAAACTGTATTCAACATGAGTATAATCACAATTGTGACTTTTAGACAATCTCTAGAAGACTGTGAATACAAATCCTCCTAGTTTTTCTTTAGCATTTTGGGGTTCTGAGAGTTACCTATAGCAAATAAACAAAACCTTTGAGAGAGTAGGACAATGACTGGCAGTGTTATTTATTTGGAAGTTAAAAGTCAAGTGACTCATTCATCAGGAGATGAACTAGGGGCATGTGCAGTCAAGTTGGTGTGATTTCATTATTTATTCATGTGATGAGCATTTGCAGCAAAGTTATTTTCTTTAACTAGAAAAATAAAATAATATAATTTTCTGGCCAACTGTGAGCTAACAATTAAAGCCTGTGACTGTGAAAATGCAACTGTTAAAGTTGATTTTCAAATTGGAATCCTAAAAGCCTGGAGATGCTTCTTCATTAATAGTCTTTTAATATTCAAAATAGTATTGCTAATATTCCTTCTCTTTCCTTTCTCAGGGCAAAATAAATTTTTCAAAATTCATGCAAAATGAAAAAATCTAACAGTTACATGAAGTCTTCATTCTGTACCTCCTATAGATATTGTATTTTCATGTGTTTCCCCTTCCCTTGAAATGTCTAAATTTATTTTATTTTTCTTAAAGTGGGATTTAATTTAAAAAACAAGATACTCAAAGTTTGTATTATAGATAAGATTTATAGATATTTTGCACTTTGGTTTGCTTGGATTTTGTTTTGTTTTGTTGAGATAGGGTCTCCCTATGTAGTTCAGGCTGGTCTTGAACTCACTATGAAGCTCAGGTTGGCCTTGAACTCAAGGTGATCCTTCTGCCTCGGCTTCCCAAGTGCTGGAATTACAGGCACGCACCACCATACCCAGCCAATGTTTTGCACTTTGGAAGGTGAGGTTTTGTATTTATATGCAAGAAAGTGGCTTGGTTTAAGTGGCTCTTTTTAAAAAATATTTCTGTATGTACTGTCTTAAGAGCAAAGTTTGTCAAGGAGACTGAGTAGGTTTTGCAACTGAAGGGTATTTAGCCTCTTTTCAGTTAGAATAAAAATTAGCTTTAAGAATTTCACTGTACCTGGAAGCTCTGGCAGGGTGTGAAATTCCAAACTTTATGGCTCATTATGGCTGTAATCAGCATACATAATTATAGCATCTAAGTGACTTTCTCAACCTCTTTTCTTTGTTTGAAGCTTTCAGTTTCAGGCAACTTTTAGAGTGAGGCACTTAATTTCTGCCTTCTGCATAGCATTAGCAACCTATTCTGGCATCTTCTCTAAAAACAGTACTTCAGAGAACTTCTTCCTCCTCTTCTTCTTCTTCTCCTTCTACTCTTATTCCTCTTGCCATTCCTTCTACCCCCTTCTTTTGGTGATATGGTCTCACTATGTCTTTCAGGCTTTCATTTACCTCACTATGTAGCCCAAGCTGGCCTTAAAATTGTGGTGATCTACCTGGCTCAGTCTCCCGACTGCTGAAATTAGAATTGTGCACTAGCACATCTGGCCAGGGAACTTCTCACTACAACTTTTGTTTATTTAGTGTCTACTTAGTGACAGTATTGTGCAGAACCTTTTGGAGATGAAGATATGATGACAAGCACCATCACCCAATTTGGCCCTTCATTAGTCTTCACCTCCCTG
This sequence comes from Cavia porcellus, assembly GCF_034190915.1. NCBI lineage: Eukaryota > Metazoa > Chordata > Mammalia > Rodentia > Caviidae > Cavia > Cavia porcellus. The sequence continues at coordinate 82,397,371 of NW_026947486.1, forward strand.
GTTGAGATGATGATGGCTCACTATATCTGTGTTGTTCTCTTTTTCCTGAACACACCACCAGAATGCACTATCCTGGCTGTGTCAAAATTCTTATCAATGAAATCTGAGCTAAAAAGATGAGTACCACTTCTCAGCTTACCACACCAAAACATCTCTCACAACCTGCCATGCATGCTCCTTTATTTCATCTGTCTGCTGGATGAACCGGAAACAGTGGAGGACTCAGAGAACCAAAAGGATGGCAGAATCACATAGCAAAATGAGCTTGAGTATCTGAATGTTGGTATGGAGCACAGCTTTTCATCTCCCTCCATTCTATAATCCATGTTAGACTATGACATGAGGGAGAAATAGCCTGTTAAGCCATTTAATATTAAACCACTGAAATTTCTTGTTAAAGCAGTCAGTTTACCTTTGCTAATAAATATCAGGCCTGCTTCTCCTTAGTGCACCAGGGATGAGTGCCTTATCCTTAAAGGACAGCCATCTTCTCACTAGCTAATGACACCAGGGCCTAGCATATAATGTGAGCTGGCACAGTTACATTCCTTTCTTTGTGAAATGGAAGCAAATAGAGTAGTTATAATACCAGCCCATATTACTTATATGTGCTGAAATGTAACTTATTTTGTTCTTATGGCTGTTTTCAGCTCTAAATTGGCATGTTGGTAGAAATTTTCAGTAATTTTTAAAAGCTGTTTCAATCAATTCAGTTTTCTTAGTGAATTCAGAGTAATGATCTCCTCTGCCCCAGCTGCAGATGGCATTTATGTTTGAGATGTTTTCTCTTTCTACTGTGGTATCCATCTGCTGTTGAGTTCTTCTTGTCTTGATCACCAAGTCTCCAGGATTTCAGGTTGCTTGCAGCATTTCTTTGCTCTTGTGGTTATGTAAGAAGCATCTAATTGTTTTTTCATAACTCTCTGTGGGATGTTTTGTAAAGCTGTTTTAGGCCCATTGGTATAGCTACACTGTACAACTATCGTTTATATCATGATCTTTCATCATGTTAGTGAGGGCTAACTTTGCAGGACTTGCCAATTTTCAGGATGTTAGACACAGGCCCAGTTTGCGTTTAAGCCCCAAAGCTGTCAGTTAGTTTGATGGCCATCCCTAATAAGTTGTCTCAGGTCAGTCAGGACAAAAAACATATAATCCCACTGTTTCTCATGTGATTCATCCTCTCTACGGAAGGAACTGAAAAGGGATAAGGTTAACAAGAAATAATGGCACAATAGTTAATATTTTACTATTATCCTGATTCCTCAAAGAAATCAGTTGCCAGAAAGAAACACATAAATGATAACACTGAGTTAGGTTAATGGAATAACATTATCACATGAGTCCAAAGCCATATAAGACCCCAAACAGTACTATGGTTCCAGCCTTGGTGATGCCCAACCCTTCATGTGATTAGTCTTGGGTTTCTGTTAATGAATGGAGCAATTTCTAGGTGTAGTAGTTAGGGTTCTCTAGAATAACAGAACCATTAGAAAATATGTACATAATTATGCAAAGGAATTTATTACATAGCTTACATGATCAGAGATAGGAGTGTTCACATAACTTTCTACACATTTGGAGAGCCCGAGAAGATGAAAAACCCAGAATGGGAAGGACCAAGGTTGTAACACCAGTCCAGAAGAGAATGAGGATTCAGCACCAAGCTGAATAACTGGAAGCTCAGCAGAAATTCACCAGTGCAAATCTGTATTGGAAGATTAAAGAAAATAGAGGTCTGGAGATCAGTGTCTAATGGTGAAGGCAGTAAGGGACACACCAGTTTAGGAAGACTGGAGCTCTTCAAGATGAAGATGCTTCCTTCTTTCCCTTTTAATTCTATCCAGACTATAAGCCTATTGGTTGGTGTTATCCACAACTGGGGTGATTCTTCCCTTCTTAGTTTGTGGGCCTAAATGTCAATCATCCACAGATGTATCCCAAACTGTATTTTACTAATCTTTTTTTGGTCTTTTTGATACAGGGTCTTGCTACGCAGTTCAGACTGGCCTCGAGCTCACTTTGTAGCCTAGGCTGGTCTTGAACTCGCAATGATTCTCCTGCCTCAGCCTCTAGAGTGCTGGGATTACAGGCGTGAGCCACCATGCCTGGGTGTTTTACTAATCTTCTAGGCATTTCTTAATTCATTTGAGTTGATGTATCATGATTACTAGGGATGCTTTCTCTGAAATACATTCATTTAATTCCATGAAGTGGAAGGTTTGGAGTCATCCTAGGATTACCTCAAGTTTTCTCAGATCATTATCCTTAATTACAGGTGAGGTCATATCAGAAATAGTAACTCACATTTCTTAACTATATAACCAGGAAATTGATGCTTAACTACATTAGTTTATTGTATGTATCTGTGTCCTAGTCTAGTCTCAATTTGGATATCCCTACCACTATGTACAGATACATATATGTCTCTTCCCCTTCATCTTTTACATTCAGTTAATCACAATGTCTTTTTGGTTCTACTAGTTTAATATTTTTAAAAACTGTCCCTTTGACAGTCTTCGTTTAGTGTACTGCCTTTGATACAGCCCTCATTTCTCACCTGGTTTCCTAGAACACCTCTCAACTGAGTTCCCTAATTCTGATGTTGCTAATATCTTTACAATCATCTGCCCACACTGTACCAGATCTTTTAGAAATGCAAGTATATCCTATAATGCATTTGTTTTTCTTTCAATGGCTCATTGCTCTCTATATAAAATTCAAACCCTTCACTTTATCCTTTTAAAAAAATTTGATGGTAATAAAATACAACAAAACAAGACAGAACAAAGCCAACTGAGACAATGCAGTGAAACTGGTACAAAACTTCAAAGCAGAATACCGGGATAACAATAATAGGTACCATAGTATATCTCGTTATCTTCACAATAGTTGTCCATACAATTAGGTATAGCAATATCAAACCAAAAGAAGAACATTGAAAAATCAATCATAACAGAATATTGAATAGAGCAAAATCATTAATCAGAACAAAGCAAAACAGTGAAACAATATTTGCCTTCAAAGAGATGATAGAAAGAAATCCCCCATATTTGCTATATTGTATACTGTCATCCTCCCAAGAGATGCTCAGACCTCTGGCCCCAGGTCAGCATAATCAACCAAACAATACAAGCATTTAGTTGCTTTATGTCCTCACCTTATTCTACAGGGTCCTAGATGACCTGGCCGTCTTTAATACTATTCACCACTCTTTGAATCTGTCATGCGGAATGCTTAGTTTCTTGATGCAGTTTCATCCTGAAGTAGCTCAGGATGCATCATCTCAGAATATTCCAAATAGGCATATTGATGATTTGAAGGTGAAATCATTTGAGTAACTATAACTACAGAAAGGGTCATTTTAATCTGTCTATTCCAACATGCAACAAACCATAAAGGCTCATTCAGAAGGGATGCCTGCCACATAACAAGGCCAGAAAATAGCCTTCATTATAACACACTAGAAATTAGGGCTGCAATGAACCTGAATAAATAAATGAAACCCTTAGCTTCTATCAATCAACTTCTATAAACCTTCCCTACATGTCGCTTAGTGACATCCTTAGATATTATTATCATAATCGAGCTATCCATTTATCCCGTTCTTTCATAACTTTATGGCTCTTTGCCTAAAATGTGTAAAATCATCATGTTTGGTCATTTTTTAAGATTTAATTCTTCCGTGAAGACTCCATGTACATGTAAAACTAATAAGACTTTCATTTTTTCTTTTGTTAATCAACTCTTATATTAATTTAGTTCCTTGACCCATCCAAAGGACCATATAATTACCTAGGGAAAGTGGAGGGGCTCTCTCTTCTACAATACCTTGAGGTTCCTTTTCTTCTCAGGGACTTTTCTGCTCAGGCCTTACTGCAAATGAATTCAAGCACAGTCTCTTTGTGGGGTAGAGAGACATAAGTATTTATTAAATCTCCCTAGGTGATGTCACTCTGAATGCAACTTTGCAAACCAGCACTATTTTTTAAAGGTAGAAACTATATAGTTAATAATTCTTGCAAATGATTATGTTGAGATCTTTTTATGAGATAACACTCCCAAAATAGAATTTATTAAATGATAGTATAAATATCAAATATGTCATAATGAAGCATCATAATCTTGGTGAGTTTGATGTTGTTAAATATAACAAAATGTAGGACTTAGTATATAAAATTATAATAATCTAAAAAGAAAGAACTGTTTTAATACATGCTATGATTTTATGCCTGATATTTTATATAATTTGAGAAAGTGATAATTATTCTTTTATTGAGGCAGAGTCTCACCAGGTAGTGCAAGCTGCTTTGAACCCAGGCTGGCCTCAAATTCATGGTGATCCTCCTGTGTCAGCCTCCCAAGTGCTGGGCTTACAAGTGTACTCCACTGCACCCAGCAATAATTACTCTTATCCATATAAGTGTTCTCAAAGAAAAATTTTGTCTACATATAATAGAATTTGAAGATGAGCACTAAATTTTATTTTATTTTACTCTGGTTTCTTTCTTTTTAAATTAAAGAGAAGAAAAATAGAAATAAAATAAAACCACATTTCAAATCAGGGTATTAGGTAGTAACAATAATTAACACATTCTATATTGTTATTTTCACAGCAGTTACTCAGAATATATGACATAGGCATGAAATATGTCCAAACAATATTAGCACAAGCCTCTTATCAACGAACTAAGAGAAACTAACTGTATAACTATCTTAACTATCTTGTATATATATGTATGTATGTATGTATATATATATATATATATACATATATATTTCTTTTTTCCTCTTTCTTCCTTTCCCCTTTTCACCTTGAGTTTTTCTTTTATTTTGAAAAGTTTCTTCCCAATTCATAATTCATTAAATCTATTGTATATTTTGAATCTTATTTACTCATTCAGTTCCTCACACTAGTGAGACAATTTGATATACATATGGGTCTGATTTATTTCATTTATAAGTGTGGCCTTAATTTGCATCCATTTACCTATAAAAGTCTCTACTTTATCCTTCATTATGACTTAATAGTACTCCATTATTTAGGAAAAACCACATCTTATTTTTTTATCTATTCCTCAGTTGATGGGCATTTGGGTTGTTCGCAAGATTTAGGTATTGCAAATTGTGCTGCTATAAACATGGGTGCACATTATTTTACTATTTTCTAAATCTCTTCACCTTTTTATTGTATTGTTTGTAGCAGTTTATACATTTGTTTTTGTGGAATGGTATATGGATATTGCATATCTCAATCAATTGTGATCCCTTTCCCCTACCTCTAATCTGTCTCCTCCTTCTGGAGCCTTTTCCTATATCTAACAAGTTTTTCTTTTTATGACTTATCATCTATCCTTTGTTTTAATTAATTAATTTATTTATTTGGTACTGGGGACTGATCTTGTGCTTGCCAGGCAGACGCTTACTCCAGTGAGCTAAATCCCTGGCTTAACTTATTTGTTTGTATTTTAGGTTTCTCATATAAGAGAACATGTGTCTGACTTTTTAAACTTAACATTATGAGCTAATAGTCCATCCATTTTCCTAAAAATGGTACGACTTAATTCTTCATATGTGACATATGTATTTCTTTTTCCTTACCATGCATCTGTTAAAGGACATATATTTCAGAACTCAGCTATCGTGAATTGCAATATTATAAACAAGGATATGCATGTATCACTGTAGTATGATATCTTTAACTTTTTCAGAAAATGCACTCAGGAGGGATATAGATGGATCAAATGGAATCTATAGTTTTGTTTTGTGGACTCTCCACTGTGGTTATATTAGTTTGCATTTCTACCAACAGTGTTGAAGGGTTCCTTTCCACATCCTCACTAGCATTTTTTTTGTGTGCCTGTGTGTGTATGTGTTGTTCTTTTTTTTTGTACTGTGGATTGAACTATGCATGCTAGTGTTCTTGATGATAGCCATTCTGACTAAAGTAAGATGAAATTTTAAGAGTCATTTTGATTTGTACTTCCTTAATTTCTGAAGATGCTGAGTACATTTTTATGTATTTATTGCTCATTTGTACTTCTTTTGAGAAGTGTGCACTCAGTTCATTTAACCATTTCTTGATTGGTCATTTGGTTTTTGGGGGTTAATTTTTTCGAGTTTTTTATATCTTCTAGATATTAGTCCTCCACCAAAAGAGTAGTTGGTAATTTTTTCCCAACATTCTTCAGGTCATCTCTTAACTATTGATTGTTTCCTTTGCTGTGGATTGAATTTCATGAATTTCATGAATCCCATCTCTTGATTCTTGGTATTATTTCTTGTAGCATTAGCGTTTTCTTCAAGAAGATTTTGCCTGTGCCTAAGGGAGAATCGAGATATGCATTTAAAATGCAAGTCAAGCATCACCTTGTGTGAGAAGCATTCCTTGAACAAGATTTTCCTTTTCTTTGTTTCCAAAATACTATCTGTGTCCTTCTATCATAATAACCATGATTCTCATTTGCTTGTCTGTCTCCTTTATAACATACTAAACTCTTTGGGGGCTTGGGATATGTCTTAAATGCCTTCATACACCTAGTGCTTAGCACTATGTCTAACACATACTGGTTACAATAAATTAATATGTAAGTTTGTGGAATAGTGATGAAAAATTTATCGAGTGCCCATTATATGACGGGTATGGTGCTAACTGGTTTTAAGGTGGCCTCACTTAATCCTCACTACAATCCTGATAAATGTGAATATTTATCTTTGTGCTACAAAAAAGGAAAATGAAGATTAGAGCAGTTAAATGATGCACCCAGTTACATAGATGATAGCAGGTGTAGGATTTAATTCCAGATCTTCTAACTCCAAATTTAGTGTGTTTAATTCTACCCTTGATTGTGGGAAAAGAATACTTGATGGATGTATGCCATGTGTATTAGATTTTATTGCTTCAAGGCAAATTAATAAACATAGCAGCAGAAAAAATGCTCATTTACTAGCTCACAGTTTTCAGAAGAATGGGTGCAGTGTGGCTCAGCTCATTCCTCTGTTTAGAATCTCACAAGGCTGAAATCAAGATGTCAGCTAAAGCTGAGTTCTCTTCTGGAGGACATAAGGAAAACCCTACTTCCTAGATCACTCAAACTGTTAGAATTCTGTTTCTTGTTGCTGTCTGACTATTTGTTTTCTTGCTGGCTATCATTTTGGGATTGCTCTCAATTTTTACAGGTTACTCATGTTTTTTTTTTGTCATTTCTCCAACTGCTATCTTCAAGGTAGCAACAGTATGTTGAGTCTTTCTTCTGTATCAAATCCCAGTTTTAAGGGACTCATGTGACAGGTTAGGCCCATTCAGATAATCTCTCATCTTAAAGTCAACTAATTTTTGAACTTTAGTTATACCTGTGAACATCTCTTTATAGCAGCTCCTATATTTGTGTTTGATTGAATAATTGGAAGAAGATGTGTGTATAGCAGTGGTTTGAATCTTAAAGGTCATCTTAGAATTATGCCTACCACATTGCCTGTGTTTATAAAGCTTTGTTGTTACATGTATTATTTCATTTTATCTTCTTTGATAATTATATTAAATTGTGAAAACAGTATTATAACTAGTTTTTTAGTGTACATGAAGAAGTTGGAGTAATGTAAAACAGTCACATAATGACAGCAAAAAATTAAAACCCTGTTTTTTCAGTGCTGTCTGAAGAAACAGTGCTGCCACATCATTTATTCAGTGATACCATACCCTTTATTGCTTTAAAAAATTTATAATCTAATTTGGACGTGATAGCAATGAAGAGCAACATCATTCTTATTTAAGTAGGTTTGCTGCAATGTAAGAAGACTTGATACGTAATCCATTCCATTCCATTTACATAAATGTTCACATTGGCCATGTCGGAACTTAGGACGCTGGGAAACCAAGCAACCAGCTTGCCTCCCTGGTAAGGAGCAGTGGCTATGGCAAGTGGCGGCCGCCCCAGGGGGAGAACCAGCCAGTGTCTCCCGAGATCCGTGCCATGTTGAAACTTAAGATGCTGGAAACCAAGCAACCAGCTCGCCTTCCTGGTGAGCATCAGTGAGCCTACCAGCACGTGGGCTGAGAATCAAACATCCTCCCCGCCACTGTTAGCAAATGGGAGCCAGAGATCAGAGCATCTCTCTGGAGGTCGACGATATGCAATATAGCAAATAGGGGGGAATTTCCTTCTACCATCTCTTTGAAGGCAAATATTGTTATCACTGTTTTTCTTTGTTCTGATTAATTGTATTGCTCTATTCAATATTCTGTTTTGATAAGTTCTATAATGTTCTGTATTTGGTTTGATTTTGCTATACCTGATTGAAAGAACAGCTATTGTGAAGACAAGAGATATACTATGACATCTATTACTGTCTATCATTATCTATCATTATCCCAGTAACCTGTTGTGATGTTCTGTACCAATTTCACCACATTGTCTCAATTGGCTTTGTTCTGTCTTGTTCTGTTATATTTTACCACCTTCAAACTAAAAAAAAAATGTTCACATTAAGAAGGAATTAATCATGTGTAAAAAAATGGTTTACTGTATGGCCCTTTAAATTGTACTGATTATTATTATCATCCGCACTATCTTAGCAAATGATTATAACTGACATTTGTTAAACTTTTATAAGATATTCCGCCCAAAGCTTTGTGCTCCCTGTAAAGAAAAATCCTACATATTGTGATAAATGCTTATACATGTAAAAATGATTTAGGAAAATCATCTCAGTTTAGATTTAAAGTGGCTTTTGTCTAGTTTTGACACTCATCTAAAAATTTTTAGTGGAAAAGTGAGTTGTGCCTATGTGTATAGATAGTCAAAAATATAACTGATCCTGTATGCAGATATAATCCCATATCTGCATTTCTCTGTAGTTGCACTGGCTTTATAGGAAGTCAAACTGATTGAGTAAACCTGAGGCAGAAGATGTATGTATTCTTGTGTATGTGGGTGGTAGGCATGCACAGGAAAATTCTAAAAAGACGAGGACAGAAGCTACAGAGTGACATACTAAGATAGAGAGTACTTAAGCATCTGGTTGCAGAAGACATGAATTCTCCATTGCCCGTTTTTCATGGGAAGGTTAGTTCTTTCATACAGAGTGTATCTTCATCTCCCTTTCCTAGTTGTGATGGCTCGGCCACCTGAAGAACTGGGCGAACAGCTCAAAAGAGAAGTATTTTTGCCCCACTGAGAGCTCCTTTTGCTTCTTTCCTCTCAGAGAGGCCGCAATGTGCTTCCTCATTGTGAATAGTCATGGAGTTCAATGAAACAGATTTAAGGCTCCCACACTTTCCTCCTAAAGCAGGAGCATATACTTCTTAAAGCAGGGCTTCTAAGGACAATTTGATCATGGCTGGTATCCTTGGGACTACTGATGTACACTAAGGAGCATTTGCAAGACATTTACTGAAAAGGAGAGGTGAGGATAGAAAGAACTCTGAACTGGACACAGGAAGTCATAATTGCACATCTATAGCGAGTCATTTGCGCTAAATGACCTGGGTATCTATGTTATCAAGGTAGAATTAAGTGCTTTGGGGATGATACAGAATGGATTCCACTGCTGAGAAGTGAATTGGGTGCTGGGTAATCTTTGGAGGTACTTACTTTGTGTGTGTGGGGGAGACTTATTTTCTATACTAATTTTCTGGACTCTATTCTGTTCCATTAATCTATTTAACAATTCGCTCACCAATACCACAGTCTTTCTTTTTTTTGGTACCAGGGATCAGAATACTACAGTTTTGATTAATGGAACTTTGTAGAAGATCTTCAAGTCAGAGTCAGTCCTCAGAATCTATCCTTCTTCAATATTGATTTTGCAAGTCTGTATTTTTCCTATATTTCAAAATAAATTCTATAATCAATTTATCAACATGAATGACTACTGGATTTCTTCAATATATGAGCTTTTATTAGTGCATATTGATTTTATACAATATCAGTCGCATTGTGGCATTTTAACTTATTTGCTTATTTATTTATTATTTTGGTACTGGGAATTGAACTCAGGTCCTTGTGCTTGCCAGGCAGGCACTTATCCCATCGAGCTACATCCTTGGCTCTTTTTGCACATTTTAATCACAACCATCCTACAACATCATTCCACACACATTTGCCCTCTTTTCTGTTACCTTTGCCTTGTCCAAGTCTCCTTCTTACTTTCATGTCACCGCCCCCCCATATACTAGGGAAATCATCGATATTTGTAATTCTGACTCTGGCTTAGTTCACTTCTCCATACTACTTCATAAAATGATAACAGTTCTAACATACATATTTGTGATCTGTCATATCAACCAGCCAGGCCACAATGCTACCATCAGAGATCTCTGAGAAAGTAGCCCTCCTTTAAAAATCCAACCAATTCACAATATTTGCTTTCTATGGCCTAGTAATTTAAAAAATAATCCCTTTTATTTCTCTCTTTCTTTTTCTCACATCACCACCACCACCACCACCACATAGCAACAAATTAAAAAAATCCCACAAACCTCCTTATATACAAACACAGTTAAAGACATATTAATAACCTGTATTTTGGGGTTAAGTGGTTAAGTTTATGAATTTTGCAGTCAGACTGACCAATATTTGATACCAGTTCTGTCAGTTAATAGCTGGGTGCTCTCTGGCAAGGCATTTTGCCTTTTTGGGTCTCAGTTTTTCATGCATAAGATGGGAGATAGTAATAATGTGTGCCTATAGGGTTATACTGAGGATTATGTGAGGTAATAAATTTAGAATGTGTAGTACAGTATTTGGAACATAGTATTCCACAAATGATTGTTACTATTATTGTTATAGTTGACAAGTTGTGAAAGTTGTTATGCACAGCTATATTAAGACCAAGAAAACTCTTTCACCTTCAAAAGGTAGTCTTATGGTCCCCGAAATTACTTATTGAATAATTTGCATTTTGAAAGGAAGAATTTTTTGCACATATAATTTTCCAGGTCATCACACAGTGTGTCTAATAGCTCATTGAACAAGAAGTACAGGCAGGAATGTGGGTTTGGATTCTTTTTCAGCTGAGAACAGGGTTTTATTTCCACTAAGGAAGAAATAACATAAAATGGGTGTTGTAGTCAGGGGTTATGCACAGAGAACAACTAGAATCAGGAAATGGAGTTTATAATATTGTTTTATGATGGTCACCCAGAGTTAATACAAGAAAATGCAGGAAATCTATCCACAACTCCAAAGACATAGAATATTTAGTCAAGGGTCTGAATCCCACAGCAATGTCCCACATTAGTCCAGATGAAAACCCAGAGCTCATGACAATGCCTCCCATGAGTTCAACTGGAGGTCCGGAGCCCACAAGAAGGACTCACACCAGTCTCTTTTATGGATCTGTGCTGGGAAGGCTCAAAGGTTAGTGTAGAAGCCAGAAAGTCCATGCCAGAGGGGTGAAGGAGCTGTGCTGGTGGGATGAGGGTTCTATGCTGGAGCTGAGAAATCATGCTCACAATAAAGACCAGGGCTGTCCTGAAAGGCACTACAGCCATCCTCAGCAACACGGAGGCCCCGAGCTTCCCTGACAACAAGTACAGTCGAGTACATGCCAGAAAGCCAGCATGACGAGTTCATCCTGGAGGGCAAGTGGCATATGTCTTCCTCTCCAGAGTGAGGAGGCAATGCTCAATGTGAGGACCAGAGCTTCTCCAGGAGAACCATCGGCTCAAACAACACGTAGGAGAACCCACAGTCCCTCAATGCACTTCCTTAGCTACATCTCTATTTATGCTGGCAACTTTCCTCAGATGGGACATCTATGCTCAGCACCATGCTGGTGTAATCCAGCTGGCGTTAAGTTGACCAGCAGTTTTTAATCCACCCCTGGTCAACTTAATAACCACACGCATTTTCTTAAACTATGGTCCTTAGTAGCAGGTTTGTGAAAGTTAACATACCTTGTTTTATTCATATTTACATTAATACAACAATTACATATATACAATTCTTTTTTACACTTATTCCTGTACCAAAAGCAAAACATTTAAAGGGTGAACAAGGCTCAATATTAAAACACAATTTTGATAAATTAACCTGGTTACAAACATGTAGAAACATTAAAATCACACTAAAAGAACAATTACAATCACAGTCCTTGCTTGCCTTTAACTTTTAACCTGGTAAATGGCAAGACTAACATTTTATCCTGGTATGGCAAGACTAACATATAAGAATCTCCTGCAATTCAAATGCACTCTTGAGTTTTCCTTGTCCTATTCTTCTAAACAATCATGTTCTCTGTTTCATCCTTGCAACCCGCATTTCCAATGGAGCCTTCTTCTTGGCCAAGTGTTTTAAATTACTCTACTGGCTCTTTACTCTAAATTTCTAACATAGATCTGGTCAAAAGCTCTCAGAAGGAACTGTGCTACTATCCTAACAGTAGACTGCCTTGAAATTTTTCTGCCACCCAGGTAATATCTCTAAATACAAATAAAAAAGACTACCTTTCAGCGAAAGCACAATCTACTACCTGGACTCTAGCAGTCATTGCAGTCTTTCCCAACAGAAGCCTCCCAAGCTTCATCTTAACTGGCAGCATTTCCATCAGTATTCTGATTTTCCAGGTTCTGACCAGGGTCTCCAAGATAGTTTACAGCATACAAGGGATGTCTCTTTGGCCAGTCTCTCAACAACTTTCCAAATTAATTGCCAAGTCTCTTAAGTCACATGACCAGGCAACATAACAGGAATGACCCCATTCTCTCAATACCAATATCTGTATTAGTCAGGGTTTTACTAGAGAAAACAGAAATAACACGAGATATACAGATGTAAAAGAAACAACAAGACTGGCTTATGATGATCATCACAGAGTCCGATGAGGAAGTGTGCAGAGGGTGTCTACACACCGGAGGCTGAAGAATTCAGTCCAAGGTCTGGAGTTCACCCGAGTGTCTTGTGCAAGTCCACACCAGCAGGCTGATGGGTCTGCGACAGAAGGCCTAAAGATCTGTGATGGAAGGCTGAAGAGTCTATGCCGGAAAGCTGAAGAGTCTACACTGGAAGCCAGGAGACGAGGTCCAAACCAAAGGTGAAGACTGGAGCTTCTCCCAAGAATGGGATGCATTCATCCTTCCTTCTTCCCTTTTACACCTCCAGGTGATGAGCCCCCTAGGATGGGTCATCTTCTACATCCTTGCGTGTAGAGCTACTAAACTCATTTAGTTAAGTTTCTAAATGTCTCAAGTTGACAGAATCAATCAACCACTATAATTGGTAAGCTTGAAAGAAAAAAAATCTAACAATTTAGTCATCCAGAGCATTTATTTGCAAAAGATCAAAGAAGCACAGTGAAAAAAAAAAGATGCTTAACAAGTGTAGTGACAAGAGCCATGGGTCTTTGTAAATGGTGAAAATAGTATTACTTAAACCTATTGAAGGTGGTTGTGAAAATTAAATGAAATGATTCAAATAAAAATGCTTAACATAGTTCCTGACACACATAAAATACACAATAAATATAATCTATAAATATAGCTATATAATCTGTTACCAATCTTTGGAGATTTGGATTCAATAGATTCGAGGAAAGATCTAGGGGATCTTCTTTTTGAAATATTTTCTTAAATGAGTCTACACCTTCAATGGGAAGATATTGATATGTGTTTCTCCTATGATCAATTTCTCCTTTTTCTGCAAGGAACTCTATTCTGTCTATTTCACGGTAACACCCTGTGTTTTAGTAGTGACTCTTTTTGCTATGTTTTGTTTTGAGTCAGGGTCTTGCTATGTAGTTGCTTATGAAACTCAGGCTGACTTTGAACTCATGGTGATCCACCTGCCTCAGCCTCTTGAGTGCTGGGATTACAGGTGTGTGTCACCATATCCAGCTTCCAATAGTAACTCTTAATGGAGTAATTAATACAAGAGTATTATAAAATGGAGTAACAGCCATATCTTGAAAGCTACTCTTCATTCATGGACTGAGGGGAGAGAGAACAAAAGCCATACCAGAAAGCAAGCCCAGACTGGGAAGCAACACCATGCATGGGCTGTCAGAAAACTGGGAACAGCCAGACCTCAAACCCCTCTTGTGTACAAGTTGGCAAACAAGAAGTACCAACTCCAAACCCCCCATAAGTGATATGGTTATCCAGAGGAACATAGGCTGTGATGGTAGCTATGGAGATGAAATGTATTGGATGCCTGTGGTGATTTGGTGTCTCACTAACATTGCAGGTCTATGGCCAGTGGTCTGATCATAGATTCAGAGGATAGTGGTACACAGAGTGACATCTAGGGGGGATCTCCTTCTGAGGGGCGCAGCCGTTGTTCATTCCCTATGGTCTTGTTTTGAAGTCCTACATCGTTTCCATTGTTTTGTTGGGTTGAGTTTTCTTTTGTTTTGTTTTGTTTGATTATGTTATTAAACTGCCATCAAATCTGATGGCAGGGGCAGCTATTTAAAGATGGCAAGATATATTATGGTAACAATTTGGGATTTACTCTTGGCTTGTTTTGAAGTCCTTTATTGCGTTCATTGTTTTGTTTTTATTGTTTCTATTCTGTTCTATTTGATTTTTACTATGTCCAACGTTATCTGCAGATATTTTGAAGATGTCAAAAGGCATTATGGTTACTATTGTTGATTTCATGATGTTTTGAAGTCCTGTATCTCTTACACTGGTTTGTTTTGATTGGTTTTATTTAGTTTTATCCTTTTTAAAAAAAAGAAAGATCCTATATTACTGCCACTATCTTGTTTTGACTGATTAGATTCTGTTTGACAGTATCAAGTTTGAGGGTATAGGCAACTACTTTGAACGCAATAAGATTCACTATGATGCCCATTCTGGTTTGACTATTATCTTCTTTGGAAGTACATGTTTACAAGGTTTATTGGTTTAGTACTGTAATGTTTACAAGGTTTTATTGGTCTTGTTCTGTACTGTTTTGTTCAATTTTATAATACCTAGCAATATAGGCAATTCTTTTTAAGGAAGCGAGAGGCGTTATGGTAACCATTGTTGATAACCTTGTACTCTGTTTTTACATCATGTGCTACGTCTATCCTTTGTTTTGACTGACAGCTTTGTTTTGTCATATTTGACTTTATTCTCTTCCAAAATAAAGTAATAAGAACTAAGGAGTAATAAAACCCAAAATGTGTAAATTTTGTTGTAAAAAAGGAAAAAAAAAGTGCTGTAAAGGATACAACTGCAAGTGTGTTTAGGTGTGTTAAGATAGATGACCATATTAATGTTTTTGGTTGGATCAATGAACACAACTGTTTGCAGTCTCACTGTTTGAATGTCTACTTTGTATGATTTGATCCTGTGACTTGAGCAACTATCCCTAAGATGATAATGTGTAATCTATTAACTGGTGATTTTTTACTGTTTTTTTTTTTTTTTTGTAGTTCTGTATTACTTGTACCCTTACACTGTTTTGTTTTGGTTTTTTCTCTTTTTCCTTTTAAATACAATTTTTTAAAAAAGAAAGATGCTCTTTAGGATTCATTATATCTCTGGAAATTTGTGGTGTTCTAGGTTAAGAATCATGTCCATTTGCCCATCAGCAACAGCCATGCTCTCAGATCAAATCGGAATACAAATCCCTTAATGAGATTAGTTTTCATTGATAACAGACTATTTTTTATTCTAAAAATCATTGCTTCCTTTTTATAGACTTCTCTCTTTTTCATGCTTAAAAGAAAGTATTTGATGTGTTCTAGACTAGTGATGGGAATGAAAGCTCATTTAGAACAGTATTGCAGGTGGATTAATTTTAGCATTGTAGATCTGGAGCATGAATGAGAGTCAGCAAAGGCAACCAGTCACTTAGGATTTTCTTGGCCATATGTATGCAAGTTTGATCAATTCTCAGTCCAATCAATTTTTTCATGTGCTCTAACAACAGAAAGCCAAGCAGGCTGTTTGAAGGGCAGATAGTATTATACAATTATTTAATACTACCAAAGTCCTCGCAAGGCAGGAGAGACAACTTTTCCTTTTTCAGCTATAAATGGGACATATTTTGGAATGAAGTAGAAGCAGTAGAGATTGTTGGTGACAGCAATTGAGGGAAACAAGTCTCATTTATTACTGGTTGTTAATTTTGAATCCATAGGCACAATGTGATTATTTACTCCTGTTCTCGTATGGAAATGTGAGGTGATGGAGCAGCACATTTTTCCCTTATAGTCGACTCAAGCCATAGAAAGGACTAGCCCCTGACAAGGCCTTCTCCTTTCATTCCACTTCTTAGCAAAGCAGATTTTACACAAGAGGAAACAGGGGAATAGAGAGGTTAAAAATGAGTGCTTTATGTCTTACCCAGTTGTAGAAATGCCCAAATTCATATAATCTAATTCCAGAGCCCTAGCTACTGAGGTTAAACTTCCTTTATGCATATTTTGACAAAAGCTCTGTAAGAAATTCTGATGTGTGTACTAGTTAAGAACTTGTAATTTATTCCTTGAATCTTTAAAAATTATTTTAAGAAAGTCTAAGTTGAAAAGTGATACAAAAACTTGGTAACAAGGTCACATTATATAGGAGATTATGCACTGAAATATGAATCTCTTCCACTTCTCTCAGTTCCACAGATTCTTAGAACTCTAATATCCCCTGTTAGAGGTAACTACTATTTTAAACATATTTCTAGAAATATTATGAGCATGTATGGCAATATATATGCATATATATCCTTAAAACATGTCATACATACTGATGCTTCTAGTTCAACTCAGAAATAATGTTTTGGCAAATAGTATCATCTTCAAGATCCAAAAAAGCCTACTGGCCAAGCCACAAATGAGAACACTGTGGATATGATTTTTTGTATACCCATAAAAAACTGATGAAGTAAAGAATTCATTCTGTAATGTCAAAGTTAATCTGGATAGGAAGTGACTCCATCTGGCAGTGTCTGCTTTGAGGGGCTTATGCTTATTTGGGTATATTCTTTATGGTATTGCTCCCTGAGTGTAGGGATCATCTCTGTCTTATAAAGTATTGTACCCAATACAGTAACTAATGAGCTTAGTACCTATTGTGTATGTATTGAATGCTCAGTGATGATTGTATGTATGCCCGCAAAATTTCTTTTGGTTTCATTTAAGAAATATCCTTGCGATGGAGTGTAGATTACTCTCATACCATTTCCATGATGCTTCCTTTTATTTTCTACTTTTATCCTTCAGTATAAAGATGTTTTGAATTTTTAATGAGTATACACTTTGAATTATGCTAAAAGTATAGATTTCTGTATGTTGGCAAAGAGTACTTGTATGGAAAAAAATGTGGCATAAAAAAACAAATTCCGAGTAGTATATCCACTTTTAGAAAAGCAAAAGAGCACAATGAGAAATACAGGAAAACAAATGACATATTACTTATTCATTGAAAAAAGAGTTGTTTTGCTATTAGTTATAAATAATCAGTGTTAAAGTTGAAAATGACTACTACTGCCAGGTTTCAACAAGTCAAAATTATTTGATACATTTATGTGTTGGAAGGAACTGGGTATAGTAGAAAAAGCAGAGATTTTGGAGTTGGACAGAAATGGATTCCAATGCAACTTTGTTGTTAGGTACACTGAGTAAATTACCATTTCTGAGCCACAATTTCCCCAGCCATAAAATGCCTATGATCATTGATTAAAACCATATTGTTATAAAATGAATTTAGGAAAAACAAACATTGATCAAAGAAAACAATCCTTTTGTTATTATGGAGACAAGCAAAACCTCCAAAATACCTAAATAGTTTTCCTTATTAATTATATCCCAGAACTCTATTATTTTCACAATAAACTTTAAATGTTATTTTGCATTCCAAAGCCCTTAACATACTGCTTTTCCATTTTTAAAATTGATACAAAAATAATTTATATATACATGCAGTTATATATACACACATATAATTATTTTATTATTTTACGGGTCACCATGTAGTGGTACATTTATATATTTATATATTGTATAACGTTCAAATAAGGGCAAACAGCTATTTCCTCAAACATAGATGTATAAAAATTTCTCTCTGAGTCTTGAATTTATTGTCTTTTCCAGTATGGTAGGTAGACTCTTAAGATCATCCTCAGAGTATCTGGTCTCCTAATATTAATGGCTTTGGTGTAAACTGAAATGAAGGGCTTCTTTCTAAGCAATAGAAAAACAGCAAAAGTATTGGGTCATCATTTCTATCTTTAGCCTGTAAGATTGTGATTTTCATGTAGCTAGCTGACTCTCTTGCTTGTTTTAATGATCAAGGGAGGAGAGATCCAGTTTTGGACAATAGATGACAGTGACCTCTGTCGAATAGCTAGTGAAAAATCTTGGTTTGACATCCTATGAGGGACTGAATTCTCCCGATAACCACATGAACAAGTTAGGAAATGAATCATCCCTCCATCAAACCTTGAGATGAGATCCTACCCTTGGTCAACACCTTAATTACAGTCTGCAAGAGATTCTGAAACAGAGACCCAGTTAGATACTGACCCACACAAATGTGAGATAACAAATGTGTGATGTTATAAGCTGCTAAATTTTGGAGTAAATTGTTGCATAATAAATAACCAAAATACCTATAATGGATGTTCTAGCACTATTTTCTAAAAGTCAAAAGAATTATCTCAGCTGAATTTCCAATAGAAAAATCTAACAATGAGACTGTCATTTCTCAAACATTTTAAGTGATTGTTATAGTGATTCTTGCTTTATTATATTGAATTTATTAACTTGTTTTATCCTCATGACAACTCTGTGAGGTAGGCACTATGATCTCATTTTTGTAGATTAGGAAATCAAGTCTCCGAGAGGTTACTTAACTTGTCCAAGGATGGAATAGATAGTGACCTGTAGTACTTTAAAATTCATGTTCTTAAGTAAAATTGACATCTTTATAAATATGATGACTTGAGATGTATTCTAACTAAGGTTAGTACCACGCTCAGAGCACAGTAGCTACTCAGTACATGTAATCCATGGTTATTGGACCTTTAACTTATAGCAAAGAGCCTCTGAATCAGTCTGGACTCAGAGGCCAGCACCTCACACCCTGTTGTGGTGCATGGTCTTGGTTATAGTGGACACAGTAGTCCTCACATATTGAACAAGGCCCTGCTTCATCAAATGACCATAGTAGCCATTCAAGTGGACCCCATTCAGAATGTTTCAATATGTTAAACTCATTTTTATTGTGCTCAGGGGAAACCATTGAGCCTGGGGGCTCTTGATCTGTTCAAGTAGGTTTCCTATACACATATACAGACGCTGAACTATTTAGAATAGTGATTGAATTTGAGGTACCAGTTGATTTCCAATGATCTGTTGCAGCTGAAATTAAATGCTCTTCTTTTTTTAAACCTCTATAATACTTGATTAGTTCTTATTTGCACATGGAATTTTACATCTAGCATGTTTTGTAGAGCACTTACCTTAATGACAGTAACAGAAATGCCTTACAATTGTGTAAGCTTGACTGTTTATAAAATACTTTCATATGCATCTCATTAGATTTCATGGCACTTTATATATGCCTTCTGAGATGAATGACTTTCTACCTTGTATTATAGCTATTCATATACATGAGGCAGAATAGTCTGTTACAAAAATATATCACAGATTCTAGCGTTAGACAGACCTGGATTTGAATATCAGATCCACAACTTCCTCCATGTTTAACTTGAAGAAGCCTATGATCCACCTAAACTTTTATTTTCCTCATTTCTAAAATGAGTTTAATTATGTTTATCTTACAGGGTTGTTGTGAGGGATGAGGTAACATAAATAACAGGGAAATTAGCAACATTTCTAACAAGTATTACTGTTTACTTGTATACTGTTTGCTATTGCAATATAAGGCTGATTATTTGTTGCATCTTCCAAAAGCCCAGTCCTGTATCTCTTATCTTTGGAAGGACACTCAATGCACACTTCTTGAATGGAAAAACCTGCAGGCCAGTAGAGACATTATTATTCCAGTAGATGGAGGTGAAATGGCCTGCCTTGTCTCTCATGGCCAACAAATTATAGAACTTATATTTGAATTCTGGTTGTTTGCTGTCCAGTCCAATAAATCTTCCTATAGTTTTTTGGGTTGGTTTGTGAAATTGATGTACTGGGTGTAGCATCTCTTAAAGAAGATAGACTAGCAAGAGCCTAAGCTAGATTCTCTATTAGGATCTGAAATTTTTGGGCAAACTGGATAGAGGATTTCTAGCTTACTTTCTCACAGGCTCTGAAAGAGCATCTTGAAAAAAAGAGCCATACACAGACTAGGTCCAGTAGTAGAGGCTTCATTGTTGGATGCTTAGGGCAAGTATAAGTGTAGTCTAATTAACCACTATTCAGATTTACTTATTGGCCTGTTTCTCCAGAGACTTGTGTCTAAATTTCACATAGAAGGACATTGGAGGTAAAACAAAAACTCAAGCAGGAAAAACAGCAACATCTCTAAATATCTCTGGGAGGTTTTTAAAAGAAGATGAAGCATCACAGTTTTTAAGAAAGCCTAGCTAACTTTATCACATGGAGCTCCTAGGGGAGCACTTGGCACATGGAAGGCTTTAGTGTGTTGGTGCCGCCAGGGGCAGTGCATGCGTTTAGCATCTGATGCCATTTGGTTTTAAGAAAGTAGCATCAGTGATTCAGTGTGGCCTGGAGGCTTCTGGAAAAGGGGAAAGTACTAATACTAATACTAATACTAATACTAATACTAATACTAATACTCGCTTCTTTTATGGTAGGCATTGAAAACAATGATGAGGTGTCTGTAATCTGACCTCTAGAGGTGCTGGAGGCCTAGGAAGTTCATAAAGGAGAGTAGGCTTTATGAGTACACTTGTGACAGCCCTTGGCATTACAAGAAATAAGTGGAGAACTTGGAGATACCATTATAATAGCTCTGAGTGGAAAACAGGGAAGAGGTGTTTATAAACATGAATATTCTATTTTTACCTTGGTGTGGTTTGGTGAATTACAGGTTATGTTAGTAACCTTATAGTCAGATTGGTCATAATTTACCCTGTAGTCTGGGGTCCTTTCAACTCCCGTTCTCTATTCGAGAGGTGCTAATTGTTAGTAGTAGAATTCTGCCTTCTTCTCAATCCTTGCCTCCTGCTCCAACGCCCTACAAGTTCATCTTTTTTTGTCTTTTTGAGACAGGGTCTCACTATGCAGTTCAGGCTGGCTTTGAGCTCACTTTGTAGCTCAGGATGATCTTGAACTTGCAGGATGGTCCTGAGTGATCCTCCTGTCTCAGCCTCCCAAGTGCTGAGATTACAGGTGTGCATCACCAAGCTTGGCTCACTCTACAAGTTCAGTGCTCTATGCTACTATGCAGCATTTCTATGAGCACAGAGATTTGAAAGAGAGGTTACTGAATGCCACCTCAAATCTCCATCTGACTCGTGTTAATCATGCCAGTAGTCTAAAACTTCCAGGATGAAGTAAATGTGGGTGTAAACATTTTGGAGCTTCTAGGAGTGGGTTAGGAGTCACAAAAGCTGTCAAATATTAGCAGTATGTACAGAGACTCCCAGCCATCATTATTACAGTGGTGGCGTGCTGTGCTCTCCTCTTACAAAGTGCTGCTCTTGCAAGGGCTGAGACAGTGGTGTGATGCCTTTAATGGCAGTGATACAAATTTCATCTGTCTAGCGTAAGAGAAATGAAGTAAGCTTGTTTCCCTTCTGATGATCTGGTTGTCTTTCTTGTCCTTCAAGGTCAGCCAAAGATGTGGTAAAGGCATTAGGTATGTGTCAAGAATGACACTACCATCACCAACAGTGACAACAAAAATGCTTATGTAGCATTTATTTTGTTTAGGACATTGTTCTAACGTGCACACACACACACACACACACACACAAACACACACACACACACAATTTCCTCCCCATTCTTTCATCTGTTTTCTCACAGTGGTTTAGGAACTGGGTAAGAAGAGTGACAGTCCTTCTCAGAGAGGCTAAAGAAAATTTTCCAAAATGTATTTCCAAGTGCAGTTGTTCCAGAGAAGCTATTAGATGTTATGCAAGATGAGACACTGGGTTATGCAACATAAGCATATTTCTTTACTGTACGATTTCTCAATGACTTGTGCATGGAGATTTTTTTTGACAGGGAAAGATAATGGATAAAATCTTCAGAATTTCTTAAGAAGCAGTAAAGCATGACATTACAAATGGGGATCTTTGAAGGCAGACTTTCTGGATGTAGAACTTTGTGAGCGAGTCTCACTAGCTACTTATGGGACCTTGGAAAAATCTGCATCACATTAATGTGCCACATATTTTGTTTAAGGTACTATTCTAACACATATATACATACACACATTTCTCATGTCTCTTAAACTCTCAGGTAATTCTGTGGGAAAGGAAGGTCCCAACTTAAGATTTTAGTGGCTTTGGTAAATTGCCCACAGAAGAGAGAAACTGAGTGAATTTATAATTCATTCACTCTACCTTCAGATATGCCTCTCTGTCCCAAAGTTCCCTACGTACGTCTAATTTTGGTGATAGGAAGCTTGTTAGAATCATCAGCATGCAACTCTGTGCCCTGGTTGGAAGAAGGTGGATAAATTTGGGCATTAAATAACTGGCCCTCAGTCTCTGTGAATGACGGTTTACTGTGTTTTTAAAGATCAACTTCTGCACTTCATTGTGGTGACTGACTCCTGTATGCTGGAGGGGAAGGTTAATAATGCCCAGTGGGTTCATTAGCTTTAGCCAAGTGTTTCTTGATATACTAAAATGGAGTGCAGCTATCATCCATAGCGGCTTTCTCCCTCTGCTCATTAGTTAATGTCAGGGTTTTAATGGTACAGAGCAGAAGGAAGGGTGTGCTTGTGTTTATGTGTCCCCATTTGTCTTTTGCTCTACAAGCACCAGCTGAGAGTAATTTATTTCTATCCACAAAGGGAAATGTGCCTTAATGATAAGACCCACAGCGTATAAATTGGAAAACCTTGGCTCTGGAACCACCATTACCTCTGACTTGCTCTATGACCTTGGATTTATTAGCTAGATTTTTCTGGGCCTTTGTCTCTTTTTCCCTAAAATAAAATGGTCGTGATTTTCACATCTCAAAGTGTTGTTGAATATATAACAAGATAATATAACTGCTCATGCTTGGAAACTAATCAGTGTTTTGTGGATAGAAGAGACGTTTATCTTACCCAACAAATTCTGATTAGAGATCCTGTGCTTTTTCACATCCTATTTTCTCACATCTTTTTAAAATTTTCAAATAGAAATATACTTGAAATAATTGTATATTTCATAGAAATAAAACTGAAATTATCATTTAGTGTTTCGCAGTAGACCAAAAGAAAAAAAGAATCCTCTATGATAAACTCAGGGAAATTGATCTCTTTGGTACTGCAAATGGATTCCCTGCAGAAATAAAAACACATCTCAGAAGCGACCAGTAGATGTCAGTATTGGACAAGCACCAAGTTATTTGCTGAGATTCCTGCAACAGCGTCTGGCTCCATTTCAGCTAGCAAGTTTCTCTGCAAAGGAGAGGGAGTTTGCGTAACTGAAGCAAAGATTTTGCTTTCTCACTTCTCGCCCCGTCTTGCAGAAAACAGCCTGATGCTCTCAGTAAATCGCCGTTATCTTCACTTTCAGTGATTCCCTTTATAGATCTGCAGTCTGCTGAGAAGTTTGAAACACAAAATTAAACATGTTAGCTCCCTGAAGGCCACACACTTGTTTTTCTTTACAAAGGTGCTTTTCTTTTTCCAGATCATCCTTCTTATCCTACCTTCTGTGTATTATTAATCAAGTCTAACAAGAAAATACTGCTGTTTTGGGCCCGAGTTCCAAAGCTCTAGAAACAAGGTCTTTATTTGTTTATTGCTGTAGAATGACACTCTGGTTTTAGATGAAATTGTCATTTTCTAAAAATGGTAGCTACATCGTGTGCCATTTTAAAAAAGAAAAGATTCACTTTATTGCTGTGCTAAACCGTCTCTTTCAGTCCTCTTTCATTTTACATTTTCACTAGGAGGCATCAGAAGGGCCATGTAATTAGTTTCCAGTGTGTCTGTTGCACTCAGAGAAATTTACCTTTTTTAGGGAAGATATGTTCTTATTATGTTGCTTTCTTATCATATCCTGGATTAGGGAGGAATGTGCAGCAAATTCAGACTAAGGCTAGTGATAAAAATCAACTTAGCCCTGTAAAAAGGCCACCTGCTTTCGGCTTTTGGATTTCAAACTTGTGGGGTTTGTACTCTTGAACTATTTTGAAGGGGAGGGAAATCAGATGGTTTTGTGCCCCTGTTGCCCTTTCCAGGCAGCAGGCTCGGAAGCATTTAGAGGGCATTTTGTGGAGTGACTTGGCAAGAGCCCCTTCTTGGTTTGTTTTCATCCTTTTTGCCCTTTAGTTGGCTGAAGAAGATGTTTTAATGACAGGAAGTCAAAGGTAGCTTTCTGCTTTGGCTGTACTTCCTGGAGACTGGTAGAGGTGGTCCAGATGTGACAGTGCCTTTCAGAGAAGAGTAGTATCCTACTGTAGCACCTTCAGTGGCTGCTGGCCAAGTGCGGGCCTTGTTCTGGGTAATGAGTCATCAGACATAAGCAGCCTGCTCTTTGAGGCAGACCTGGCATTAGTTTCAAAGTCTGCCTAGATCAGATGCACATCGGTTACCACTTCAGTGTCTCAACATCCTTGGGTCTCTTTATTTTAAAGAGGATAAAACAGAATAAAACCTATCAAAACAAGCCAGTGTGAAAGATACAGGATTTAAAAGCCTTACAAAATCAACAATACTTACCATAATGCCTTTTGATGTCTTCAAAATATCTGCAGATAACTTTGGACATAATAAAAATCAAACAGAACAGAATAGAAACAATAAAAACAAAACAATGAATGCAATGAATGCAATAAAGGACTTCAAAACAAGCCAAGAGTAAATCTCAAATTGCTACCATAATATATCTTGCCATCTTTGAAAAAGCTGCTCCTGCCATCAGATTTAACATAATCAAACAAAACAACAGACAGTAAAACCCAACTCAAAAACAAAACAATGGAAATGATAGGGGACTTGCAAAACAAGACCATAGGGAATCAACAATGGCTTCAACCCTCAGAAGGAGATCCCTGTTAGTTGTCACAGGGAATATGCCATCCTCTGAATAGATGATCAGACCACTGGCCCTAGACCTGCAATGTTAATGAAACAACAAAGCACCACAGGCATCCAATATATTTTCACCCCTATAGCTATCACCATAGCCTGTGTTTCTCTGGATAAGCCTGTCACTTATGGCAGGGGTGGGGGTGGGGTTGGTACTTCTTGTTTGCCAGCCTGTGTGGTGGAAGGGGCTGGGCTCTGTCTGTTCCAGTCCAGCAGCAGTCCATGCCTGGCGTTGCTTCCCAGACTGGGCTTGCTTGCTGGTGTGGCTCTGTTCTTTCTACTCCCAGTCTGTGAATCCCCTTGGGCCTCTTTAGGATGATGTTCCTAGTCTTAGACAAAGAAAGACTCTGCATTCTCTTGAAGGCTAAATTTCCATGACCTTGCCCTGTCCTAACCCATTCCCAAACACTCATGTTCTTCCTGACTCCCAAAGGACCTTGTACTATACACATCACCTTGCAGTCTGACACCTTCAACTTCTTTCTTTCCTTTGGTTTACTGCAAGTGAGGTAGTGAAGAGAACTAGTTTGCACTTACATACATATACCTTAGCTACCTGCTACCTGTCTGACTTCAGGCAAGGATTTTTATCTCTTTGAAACTCAGACTCTATTTTTATTAAATTAATTAATTAATTAATTTTTACTGTGTGCTGGGCACTGTTCTATTTTTATTTTTATGTAATTTTAAAGAGCATAAAACAGCAATAAAATGAATAGAAATAGTCATAAGACAGTAGGAAATCTATAGTAATTACTATACTGCATATCATTGTCCTTTAAATTGTTGCTTGACTTTAGGCTTGCAAAGCAATCAAACAGTACAGTTCATGCAAATCAGCTGGCTGCTCACAAGGGTGGCGGGGGTGGGGGAGCCCCTGCTCTTTTCTCTTCAGCCCGTGCACTGGGAGGCTCACAGGAGAGGGTTTAGGTTTCATCCTGGTTCTCCCCATTCTGTGCTCCGGTTGGCTCACAGGTAGAGGCTTAGCTTCCTTTCCTCAGATTCTTTTAAAAAAATGTTTCCTGTTGTATTTTTGATTGTCAAATAACAATTATGTTTTAAATATTTACAGGGACAATGCAGTGTTCTTACATGTTTACATCACGGAGTGATTATATCATGCTAATTAACGAATTGATCATTTCACACATTTCTCATTTTTTGTGGCAAAAATATTTAAAATTTAGTCTTATCTCTTAGAAATTTAAAAATGTACAATACTTTTAGTGTCGTATAGATGTCATTCAGTGCAATACATTGCTAACAGTACCTACTTTGCTGTGTTTTATGAGGATTAAAGGAGGAACTATAATGTAAAGCAACTACACATCGGAGCAAAGCAATCCATAGCTGCTGCTAATTTTATTGCTATTACTATTCTACTAATGACCTGCCTGTTTACTTTTTACTCTCTTCCCTTTCACTGTTCAGTATTTCTAATGACTTTGTTATCTTTACTTTTGCCCATCTATAGCTACTCACTATTCATGCCCTCTTATTTTGGCAATTACATTTTAAATTATAAAGGTTTTGATGGTTCACAGTTTCTTGCTTGTAGCATTTGTCCACATTTGACAGATACAAAGGTCATCTCAAGTCATCCTGGAGGAAATAATTAGAATTTTTAAAAATCTTTTTTCATTTCCAGAATTATGTATATTCCAGAGTCTTTTTATTTTTCCTTTTTGGTTATTTCTGTTTGCTCAATGATCTTCCATTCTTGGATTGTTGGCATTTATTTTTTCTAGGCCCAGATGCCATATCCCCATATTTGAAAGCAAATGCTTTCTCTCCTTCATTTCTATAACTATTGGTTTGCATCTTTTTATTACATATCACCATATATTGAATAGTAAATGTTTGCTTTGTTTCTAAGTTTGACTTTCTGTTAGGAATATAAATTCCTGGAGGACAAGGACTATGATGTATTTGTTAACTCCTCTGTGAATGTTTAGTATTGGGCTCCTTGCTCCTTTGCTCTACTTACAAAGTCCCATGGAAACACTTTGGAGCACCACCACAGTGTGAAAAATCATGGAATTTAAGAATGCTTTGGTAGATTAAAGATTGCAGTAGTTGGTGGAGGAGATGGTGGTTCATTTCTAGAAATCTTGGTAAATAGCCTGTGTTCTCACTGGATTGAAACAAGCAGCGTGGAGACTTGCCTAAAGTGAGAGCATCATCAAATGAACTCTGGTAATTCTGTAAGGACAATGTCTGACGGTCCCATGAGACCTCATTGCTGGGAGGACATTTCATTCTGTAGCAAACGGTCAATAGCTTCAAAGTAGCTGTGTGTCAGCAGGGAGCTTGCCAGGCTAGGTTGCAGCAGTGGGTTTAGACTACAGTAAGGTTTCTTCAGAGACAATTAATATGTATCTGAATATTTTAACCCTGAATACTTACCAGGGAAATCCTTCATAGTACATTATAGGACAAATGAGAATGTGGCCTGTCTTTCTCCTGTGGCCTGTCAGTCTCACATATAACACAAGGTGAGGCCAAGGGTAAGTTCAAGGTCTGATTCAATCAACTGGTAAAGATGCAATGAGCCACTTCTAGATTTAGACAGTGTAAGTTACATAGACAGTGAAAAGAGAATGAGTCTAAAGTGCCACATCCCTGTGGTCCTTGTCCACATAAGAAAAAGGATGACATGGAAGCAAAAGGAGCTGGGTGATAGGAATGAGAGCCGTGCAATGTCATGTTGCTAAGGAGTTTATTTCAGGCTGCTGGTAAGCAGGTTTATATTCTGCAGCATGTATATTTTTATGGGTTTATATGTAGCAAATTTATTTATATTTTATAAATTAAAATTTACATTTATATGTTATACATAAAACAGTTATTTTCTGAGGAGGCAAAGCTGAAAACTCCATACTTCACCAGAACCCAGAAGTGATGAGAAATGGTGTTATGATAGTCTCCAGAAGAGGTAGGAGGTGGGAGATGGCCATGGCAGTGTAGTGTTTCAGTCTCTCATGTTTGAGGAGGATCATACGGTATTCACTCAGGATGTGGGCTGTGGTTTAAGTCTTTGTCTGCATGGTCTGTGTAGTAGTGTGTGAGATCACTAATGCTGAAAACCATTCCCTACAAGGTCTATTCGTTATTTGGTGCCCAGTCACCTTTGGCTGTCAGTAGCTATGGTTTCTGTGTACTAAAAACCTTTGAGGACCATCCCCCTTCTCTAGACTCAAAGTTTAGGTGGTTTCCAATAAGAATATTTATAGGATATGCTTTATTATTTTTCATGTTGACCATTCTACTTTCTACCCAAATTAGGCTGATTCATTTATTTGAATTCTTATTTTTTTGTCTTTTAAAGACATGCTGTTGCTATGTAGTTCAGGCTGGTCTTGAGCTCATTTTGTAGCCAAGGCTGGTCCCGAATTTGCACCAAGCCTCCTGCTTTGGTCTCCTGAGTGCTGGGATTACAAGCATGCACCACCACGCCCAGCTAATTTACTTGAATTCTTATACAGGATACTTTTGTCACAAGAAACATCCTGGGCAGGGGTTGGTCTCTGAATCTGGGTCTCCTTGAGCTTGACACTTCCAGTTTGGTCTTTTTCTCACTTTGTTTTGACTGTTAGGTTTCTGTAGGTCTTTAGGGTTGTGAACACACACACATTATCGCTGAAGCTGAGGCCTTTCCCTATCCTTTATCAGGTATGTCCTGTGGTTTCTAAATACTTTCCCCAGCCTTAGAGTGCCACTTTTTTGGTTTGTTATTTTGGGGAACTTGAGATCGAACACAGGGCCTCCACACTGTACTATATCACCAGAACTTTTTTTATGTGTTATTTTTAGACAGAGTCTTGCTAAGTTGCCCAGACTAGGCTTGAACTTGTGTCCTCAAGCTTCCAGAGTACTGGGATTACAAGCATGTACAGCTAGGTACAACCAGGGTACTGATTTTATTTGGCTTTCAAAATCGAGAGCCTACAGGTTTCTAGTCTCTTGACTACTTTCTGCTCCATTGTTTTGCATTGGTCTTGGGCTAA
Source organism: Cavia porcellus (assembly GCF_034190915.1). Taxonomy (NCBI): domain Eukaryota; kingdom Metazoa; phylum Chordata; class Mammalia; order Rodentia; family Caviidae; genus Cavia; species Cavia porcellus. Next base: position 82,426,483 of record NW_026947486.1, read on the forward strand.
CAAATGCTCTTGATCTCTGGCAACCTGCCTTCCTAGATTCTAGCCTATTTCCAATTGAGACCCCATATTTTGGTACATTACTGACTTTTAGGATCCTACCCATGTTCTTAGCTCTACAAAAGTTTATGAAATTGTCTATTGAAAGTGTCTAATTTAGCACAGTGAAGTTATGAAACAGGTGTGAGTCCTGGCCAAAGCCAGTACTGTTATTATATTTATATCATTGATTCAATACCCATACTATGATGAAGTATTCCTTTTTGTGTCAGATGCTGTGGTCAAAGATGTGGAAAGTTAAATGCTTCTTTGGAGAGCGTACCCAGGCAGACAGTACTCATGAGAGGGAAGCATCGTATGAAGAGTCGCCAGGGTACTTCACTTTCTACTAAGTGCATTAGTGGTGAGTCTTATTAGCTATTGGGTAATATTTTTATATTTGTTAAATTTATTATTATGATCACTATTATTGTTGTTTCACTTGAACATGGTGCCTCACACATGCCAGGTAAGTACTGTATCACCACACCAACCTCAACTGCAGTATGTAATAGAAAAAACACATACTACATGGTAGTACCAGTATTGAATTGACAACGTACATATAGTGATGTCCTATCACAGTACTGGTTTTGATCACTATTCACACTGACTAAGCCCCAGCCCTTTAGCAATGTTTAATTAATAGAATCATAGAACATGTAGCTACAATTGGGGTGGAGAGTAGAAATACAGTCTATCCAATCATTCATTTATTCAGCAAATTTGTACCAAGTGATTTTTATGAACTAGACACTTTGTAGAGGCATCTGTGAACAAAACAACATGTGGTTCTTGCTCTCATGAAATTCTAGTTGGAGGTTCAGAGAGAGAGGAAAAGATTAAAAAGCAAGAGAATGAAAATTATCAGATGAAACCTGGTACTGACAAATATGAAGAAAAACATTGGTGATGTGCCGAGGCGATGTGTGCAAGATAAGAAAGCCCTGCTTGAGAAGGGGGTGTGTGATTTACGGGAAGAGCAAGAGGAATGCCACGTTAAGTGGCATTAAGTAGGCAATAGGCTGGAAGTTGGCATTACTATGAGGAAATAGAAGTAATGACTTAGTAGCTCGGGTAAGTTTTGTGACAGGTTGTGGCTGGCAACTTTAGAGGGGTTGAGGTAGCGCTGGGAGGACTTCTCAATTGTACTTCCCTCCATCACCCCCCTCACCCTGTATTCTCACAGCTGTTAGGGCCCCTAGAGATTACCTGAAAACAAGGATTTTGATGTTCATGAGTTAGCAGAGATGATTATGAATCCCATTTTTAGGAGGTAAGAAAATGTGAAGTTCTCTCTCTCTCTCTCCATGTTCACTCAGTGAAACAATTTCACAGATTAAGTCACACTAAAATATTAGTGACTGCATTTAATCTCTCCTATGAGGATTTTTTAAAGGACTCTAGGACATAATAAATGAAATGATTAAGCCTTGGGCTAGCTGGGTAAAGGAATTATCTTTGTTCAGTCTGTTAACATCTTTAATATTGATCTTTCAGATTCATACCAGGGAGCATGCCTAGACATTCAACTAGATTCCTCACTGATATGCCTTTCCTGTCCCAGATCTCTAAGTCTTCCAGATATGTGCATCACAGCCTCTGGGAAGCGTCTCTGCTGCTGGAACCCATTTTCTTGGACTTTGGATTCCTGCCTGAAGACAGAAACAATGCCTGCCCTCTTCCTCCCCAACATAAACTTGGAAGGCTGACAAAGAAGATTAAGATCACTGTCATCAAGTTTTTATCTGCTGTAAGCAAAAACAGGAAACAAGGAAATAAAGGCACAGCATGACAATAAATTTTGAGTAGGTAGCATGGGAGAAGTTTTTCTTAAATTCCCTTTTCCACGTACCTTCCCACCCACATGTTCCTAGTCAGATTTATTTTTTGCATATCAGTTTCCGAGGACGACAAGAAACTTGCCCTTTTCTTAAAACCATGATTTTCAGAAGCAGATTATCCTGCACTTAGTTGAGACCTCTTACCAAATCCTTGGAATAAATAATACTCTGGGCTTAGGACGTGGGCGTTGAATAGAAATGTTATGACTCATAAAGGAGTATCAAAATAGCACTGCTGATGTATGGATCTCGTATCAGTTTTGGAAATGACACTGGGAAGAGCTAGACTTTTTTCTTGCATCAAAAGGCTGTAATCTGACAGAGATGCTCTTGTTTTCTGGATTTTTCAGCATCCATTGATATTTAAAAATCCCATATCTAATGTGGTCCTTCTCAAAGGTGACTTGGGTTTTTCCTCAAAATGCATCTGTCCTCAGAAGAGAGGGCCAGAGTGAGGCATGCTAGAACCTGTGTTGCCAGGGTGAAAGGAGAAAAAGATTGACATTTCCTTGGCTTATGTCTTGAGATGCTTGTTCCCAAATAAGAATAAGGCTAGGATCATACATTTTCTGTAGAGTGAGTTAAGAGATCTCTCGTGATATCAAGCAGTTAGTTGGTGTTCCAGGGCTCAAGTCTTTCCTATTTTCTCTCCCTTATGGGAGGCAACAAAAAGTATAGTTCTTTCACTGAGGCCCATGGGTTTGAGGGTAGCTTTCCTTTGAACTGATTCTTTCTCTGAGAATATTGCTTCAACTACTACACTCTCAGTGATGCTTCATTAGTGCAGTCTTCTCATTAGTGATTGTTTTGCATTAATGAGGTTCTATGATATGCCTCTTTGATTACTAGTGCCTCATGTAGATGCCAAACAACAAATACTTATCCTCTACATTCATGAAACAAGTGTACACTTGAAATTAATATGAAATATATTCCTGCTTCTTATGAGTTCAAGAGCCAGTTGAGGAATGAAAAGTTCTGGCATAGAGAGAAATGCAGGATGGCATAAAATACGCTGCTAGATTGTGTGACTCAGATTATAGGACTAGAGGGAAGAAGCAGGGAAGCAAGGCCAGGAAAATCCTTGAAGGATCCAGGTCTTAAAGGATAACCAGAATGCTGATGGGTGAAGAAAAATGAGGGCATCTGAGCAAAAGAGACAGGACTGACTACAGTGTACATATGTGTTACAGTCAGGGGTTGTAAGGAGGACAATTACATACAGGACACAGAATTAATAGTAGTAATTTATGATGGTCATCTGGAGTTAAATACAAGAAAGTGCAGGAAATCTGTCCACAATACTAAAGACCCAGAATATTCAGCCCAGGGCCTGGATCCTACAGCAATGTCCTGCATGAGTCTATCTGAAGAACTTGACAATACCTCCTACGAGTCTAGTTGGAAGCCTTGAGCTCACAACAAGGACTTATGCCCATCTGTTTTACAGATCTACACTGGGAAGGCCCAAAGGTCAGTGGTGGAAGCTAGAAAGTCTATGCTAATGGGGGTGAAGGAGCTGTGCTGGTAGGCTGAGGGTTCTACACTGGAGCCGAGAAGTGATGCTCAAAATAAGGTCTAGGGCTGCCTGAAAAGTACCACTGCTATCCTCAGAGACAATGAGCTCCCAAGCTCCTCTGATGAGGAGAACAGTTGAGCACATGCCGGGAAGCCAGCATGACAAGCTTCTCCTGGAGATTAAATACCACACATCTTCCCCTTGGGAGCCGGGAAGCTATGCTTAATGTAAAGACCAGAGCTCCCCCAAAGTGAACTGCAGCCATTCTCACCAGCAAGGTTCCGAGCTCCTCTGATGAGAATGGCTAAATTCATATCGAGGAAGCTAGTCATGACGAGCTCCTCCAAAAGAACCAACAGCTGGAAACAGCAACACTTAGGAGAATCTACAACACCTTGATCTTCCTTTCCACATCTTGTTTTATGCTGGCAGCTTTCCTTGGTGGGCCACCTACACTTAGTACCATGCTAATTTAATTCAGCTGATGTTAAGTTGACCACCAGTTTTTAATCCATAACAACATGCATGGAGGGAAGGCTGTGACTATCCAATAAGTTTGATATATTTGAAGCGGAGTGTTCTCATTGAGGACTTGTGGGACTGGAGGACTGGACAGATATGAAAGGGCCAGAGAATGGGCATTTCAGAAGTCAAGCAAGATTTTAACTGCTTTCATTAGGTTCTTTTGGTTACAAGAGATAGAGATGCTTCCACATTATCTCAAATAAACAGTGGCAGAAGATTGTTAAAGAACAATAATGTAAACCAGGCATGGTGGCTCACGCCTGTAATCCCAGCACTCAGGAGGCTGAGGCTGGAGGATTGTTGCAAGTTTGAGACAAGCCTGGGCTACAAAGTGAGCTCAAGGCCAGCCTGAATGCCATAGTGAGGCCCTGTCTCACAAAGACAAAACTAAAGCAAAGCAAAGCAAAGCAAAACAAAATGACCAATAATGTAGAAAGAGATTTTAGGGGAATCAGAAATGAAAGACCACAAATCAGAGCGCAGTGGGATCTCATGGGAATTACACTTGGCTCCATGGTTTCTTCCAAGACCTCAGCAGCAGGACTTGGAGATTTCACTTTAGTTTTCTGCCATTAACATGATTCAGCTCCATTTTCCTTCCCTACTGACTGGCTTATTTTTCCCTCTGCTCAGGTTATCTTTTCTGTAGCTCCTAGTTTGCATTTTACTCATTGTTTCTGCTTCCTTATCATTTTAGTTTGCATGACCTAGCAAGGCTTTTTGCCATCTTTTTTCTCTTATAGCTCTGACTCTTCCTCATGGATTCTCTCTAGGCATTCTTTTAGATTTAAGTCTAGATCCTCTCTTCCCCTTTCCTCTCCTCTCCTTGGCTCCCTTCCCTTCCTTCCCCCTCACTTCTTCCTCTCTTTCTCTTCTCCTCCTCTCTTCTTTCTCCCTCCTCCTCCTCTACCATTTTTAGTGTAAATCTCAAAAGAAATTTTGATTGTCTTGCTTTATATTTTTGTACTTGGCATTATCTGGTATTGTATATGCTATAGGTTGCTGGCCCTTGGGTCAGGGGCCTATACTTGGGCTTTTGAACTGTGCCTGGGGTACGGGAAGAAGATAATATCTGAGAAACCCATAAAAGATTGGTTATACATACAAATGGGCAACAGGTACATAAAAAATGATCAGACCACTAATTATCAGGAAGATGCAAATCAAAACCATAAATGAGATGTCTGCTAGGATTACTACTATAAAAAAAACAGTGGATAACAATTGTCAAGGATATGGAGAAAAGGGAACCCTTAGACAATTTGGGGGGAAAGTACATTAGTACTGACATTATAGACAACAATATGAGGTTCTTCAAAAAATTAAAAATAAAATTATAATGTGATTCAGTGATCCCATCATTATGTGTCTTGGTTACTTTTTTCTTGCCATTGAGACAAAATACCTGACACCCAAATTAGGGAAGGGAAGATTTATTTCTTACAATTTTGGAGGTTTTAGCCCATACTCAGCTGGCTAAAAGTGGCAAGATAGCAGAGTGGGGCCGCCATAAACAGCAAGGGCAAACAGCAAAAAGAGAGAGACATACCTTTTTCCTGCCTTTACACTGTATGTTGGCTCCACCTCTGGGTGGGTGTAGTGTTCACACTATCAATCAGAATGCTAGACAATAGACCCATCACAAATGCTAGATTCAGCCACATCCATGATTGCATGAAACTTGGGGGGCGCATCTGACATATAAACCATAACATTTTGTATCTAAATGAAATGAAATCAGTGTGTCAGAGAGCTATTTTCACCCACCAAATTATTCACAATCGCCATGATAAACAACCTAGTAAGCAAATGAAAGAAGAAAATGTAGACATATATAATGCAATATGATTTCCCAGGAAAAAAGAGGGAAGTCTTATCACTTGTAACATGCATGAACTGGAGGGCATTATATTAAGTGAAAGAAGACAAGATACAGAAGGACGAATATTGAATGATTTATATGTGCAATCTAAAAAATAAAACTTATAAAAATAGAGTACTGTATTGGTTTCCAGGATCTGGGAAGTGGAAGATATGCACAGATGTTGTTCAAAGGGTATAAACTTAGAGTTATAAGAACAAGCTCTGAGGTTCTGATGTACAGCATGGGTGGTGACTGCTGTGTTAAATAATTTGATTATTATGATCATTATGCATTGCATATGTATATTGTATAATCATCATACTGTATAGTTTGAATATATTTAGTTTTGTCAATGAAATGTTTAAAAAAAGGTAGATTGACTATGGAAGAAATGATGAATCCTGAATATGAACTTAGTCATATGTGACTATCCAATAAGTCACATATAAGTGGCATAAGTGGCAACTCAGAGAAAAAATGATCAGGAGTCAGTATTTCACTGGCTGTAAGTAGAGAGAAGGAGTAATGACAAATTCCACAATTTGAGATCTAACTGACTAGCAGAATGATATGATTAAAAAGGATTCAGCATCAGGAATTGTGTAAGGGAGAAATAAGTTCTATTTCTTCCACTTCGACTATCTATCAACAGTGGATTCTATTGGATGTTATTTTTTATTTTTTGCTCTGTGACTTTCTTTCTTTCAAAACTTGGACATCCACTTAATGGCTAGAGTGATATAAGACAGGGCTAGAAACATGTGGAGAACTTTTTTTAAAAAAGGTCCACTTTATTCATTTTTTTCCTTTACCTGTAAATAGTTCATTGCTTTATGGAAAATAAGTAAGGAAAATAGATGTGAGGATGCATTATCAGTTCTGTGTGAACCTGATTCTGCTTTGGTTATGATTTCAAAATCTTTAGAAGAGAGAAAATGAGTAAAGATGTAGAGAAATAAGTAAAAACAATGGAGATATGGACTCAAGCATGTTAGATATAAGCTATGTGTTTATGGCTATTACTCACCCATTTTGAGAAAAGCAGTTCAGAGGAACGTGAAAAGTATTTGGTGAAAACCCAACTTGAACTAGTGTAAGTTAAAAAGACTTTGTCTTTAAGGTAAAAAGATGGCTTACAGGCTTGGAAAAAGAATTTAACAACTAGGAACCAAAGCAACAATGGGGTTGCCTTAGAGACTGACTGTCCTAGTTACTTTTTTGTTGCTGGGACAAAATATCTGAAACCTGCAAGTTAAAAGAGGAGAGGTTTATTTTGATACACAGTTTTTAAAAGTTTCAGTCCATACTTGTAGAGCTCCAAGGCAGGGAAGTATGGCAAAGGAGGCTTGCTCAAGGCATGGCAGAAAGGAAGTAGAATAAACAATGAAGAGAGGAAGAAGGGAGATAGAATCTTCCAGGCCACGGCCCCAGTGATCCACCTCTTCCTTCCAGGTTTTACCTCCCAACATCACATTTAACTATAAACTCACAAGTAGATCAATCCAGTGATAAGTATCATGCCCCATAATCCAATTACCCCTCAAAGCCTCACCTATGATCACATGAGGCTTTGGGGGCACATCTAGGTAGAAATCATAACAGGAACTAAAATTTAGCAGCTCAAAGGCTGGTGTTTTTTTTTTTTTTTTTTGCGGTACCAAAGATCAAACTCATGACCTTGTGCTTGCCAGGCAGGCGCTTATGCCACTGAGCTAAATCCCCGACCCTCAAAGTCTGTTTTCTTGTCTCTGCCATTATTTCTATGTTGGCTTCATTTTATTATATTGGAGGCAAGATTCTCCATAAGGCTGTGGGCATAGCTGTTGCCAGCACTGAGCACACATCTTCACTGAACTTTGACCAGAGAGAAAAGTGCTCCTCTTGCAAGCAGCCAACTAAGAATACCTAGGAAATAGCTTGGATTGGTTTGTTTTGAGTTATGTGACCAATGCCAGACTAATTACTATGGCCAAGAGTTTGAATTCCTATTCACAGGCAAATTTATTTGCTTTTATTTTGAGAGGAAGTCTCATTGTATTTCCCAGGCTGACCTAGTCCTCTGTTTGCCTAGAGCTGGAGAGGAGGAAAAATGGTTCACCAGAAGAAGTAAGGGGCCAGGGGAGTATTTTATTGTGAACCAGGTAATCATCCTAATTTGTGTTTTTCCATGAAGATCATATGGAAATAGAAGGTATCAAGGAAACAATGCACAGCTTTCCAGTATTGTCACCTCCTTTCTCTTCTCAGTATTTGTCCTAACTCACCTCACGACATTCTATTTTCTAGCTATACTAAAATTATATTGATTCCTTAAAAACACTGTGTTCTTTGTTTCGCTCCTTTAGCTCTATTTACTTCTTTTCAGGCTGTTAAATTGCCTGACGCATGGCTAGACATTGGAAATAGAGCAGCAATTGAGAAAAACAAAGTTCCTGCCTTCATGCAGCTTACACTCTAGTGGGAGAGACATACAAGCACCAAACAAATGACAAAGTATACAAAGAAGGATAGTGCAACATGAGATCATATAAAAGGGGCACTTAACCCAGATTTGAAAGTAGGCAAGAGATACTTGGGACAGTCAAGTGATTCTCCTCTCCTCTTCTCTTCCAATTAATGAATGAGAACATTGTAAGACTTCAAAGTAACATAATGGGGAATCATGATTACCACATACTTTTATGTATTCTTATCATTTCTTACACTAGGGAAACTATTCGGTATTTATACATGTGAGTTTGATTTATTTTGCTTATGAGTATGGTCTCAAGCTGCGCCCATTTATTTATAAATATCTTGATGTGATCATTCTTTATAGCTGAGTAGTACTTCATTATATAAAAATACTACAACTTTTTTTATCCATTCCTCAGTTGATGGACACTTAGGTTGTTTCCAAGATCTGCCACTACAAATTGTGCTGCTATAAACATAGGTGGGTATTTATTACTCTTAATCTGTATTAAACATTTGGTAATGTGGTAGTGGAAATTGCTCTAGAATTCAGACATGAGTCTGAACTCGTTCTGTGGATAATGGTGCAACCTTGGGGATACCTACATTATTTAAGTGGATGAATGAATGAATAAAAGAATGGCTAACACATCTTTCTGGAATGTGATGGAGATTAGATGCGAACAGGCCCAGTATATAACAAATGCTCTACAAAAGTGTTTTCCCTCTGTTCTTCTCTATTGCATTTGGTTAGCGTGTAAACGTTTTCCCAAGTATATGACAAATATCTTAAGGACAAGGTCCATGTGTTTGATTCTTGTCTAGCCTCAGATTATGCCTGCTGCTTGGCCCATTATAGGAAGGCAATTAACACTTTTTGTATTGACCTAAAGGAAGTCTTTTGATAATATTTGACAACTGCAGAAACATTTGGAGAGATTTTTCTATATTTTGGAAGTAATTAACTGGAAAAGTACCATCTTGGTGTTCCTTCTTTGTAGTTTGTGACAGCAGTATAAACTTGCTTATAAATGCCTTAGAAAATATTTTTCAACTTCTAACTTAGGAGATGAGTAATTATTGCTTAAAGCATCTCAATTTTCTTGTAATTTTCATGTTCTTTTCCAAAATAAGAAATGACTTTCACTTGAGAATAACTTTGAAATTTCTTGGTTGGTCATTTTGCTTTACAATCATCTTTAGGACATTAAAAACTGTGAGTTCACTCTGATCACTAGTCAAGTTAAAAAAATAGCTAAACTATTTCACTGACTTGTCTGTTTGATTAGGTTTAAAAGAGCATAAATCTTAGTATTTTAGGGTTTTGTGTTTTGATCACTATTTACAGCCTTTGAAGAAAGATTAATAGACATGAAAAATAGGGGAAAAGGTCCAATATATGTCTAAAATGAGTGCCTAAAAGAGAAACTAGGGAGAATGAGGGAGAGGCACTTTTAAAACAGATAATGACAGAATTTTTTAAAATTAATTAATGATATGAGTTTTTAGATTCAGAAAGCAAGAGTTTTGAGTACATAGAATAAAAATAAATATGCTTCTAAATACATCGTGGTGAAATTACAGTGCACTAAAGACAAAGTAGCTCTTCAGATTAACTTGCTTGAGATCATAGTAATTAGCAATTAATGATGTCAGGAACTGTGTTTGTTCATTGCCCTATCCCTAGCACCCAGTATAATGGTTAGCAGCCAGTGTATTATAATCGACAATGTAAATGAATTTATTAATGAAGAAATAAATAACTGAATAAACTTAGTGATGTATATCCATAATGGTTGTATGGGTTAAATTGTTCTGTTACCAGGTAGTGTCTTACTAACAGTGAAATTTCTTTCCAACAGAACTAGTTTATTTCTATGTGATACCAAACACCTGGGGAGATGTGCCTGTCTAACCCTTTACATATAATCAGTTTTGTACTTTATCTTTGGTGATCTGCTAAAGGAGATCTCCTGGTTCTGAGCCCCAGCTCTAAATTATAGCTGCTAAGTGCCACTTGCTGACTTGTGACTCTTTGGGCCCAAAGGTGAAAGGATCTTGAATAAAGAAAGTCCCAATTATGATTTAAAACTATGGATTTGTAACACAAGAGCATCAAGAAGCAGCCAAAAATTATCCATATCCTTCATGTTTTCTGGAGGGGATAATGTGATCATAAAACATTTAGGATCTTAGCACAATTAAATAATCAACATGCTTAGAACACTAAATATTCTAAAAGGTAATGGGAAGCCATCTGTCTCCTAGTTCTCAGACCAAATGCAGGGCTAGTGTTAGCCCTCTTGTGTATTACAGCAGCATTTTACTCTTAATTCCAACCAGATTCCATTAAAATGGACCCCAAAAAAGCCACACAGCCGAAGTGAGTAATCATTCTCTTAAAAATGCAATCTCTGTGCTTTCACCTTGAGTCTTTTATGTGACTTTTTTTAGAATTTGCAAAGTTTTAAAAGAGTATTGAGAAGATGACAAAGATCTTGTCTGTTTTAGTCCTCTGAGTACATAGCTATGTCTAGAATTTAATTATTGAAATTCTTAGTTTGATAATACAACTTGGTAGAACTAATGTACTGTTCTTTCTTTAATATGATTGTACCTACTTAGGACCCTTACAATGAATACTTACTTAAAACGGTGGATCCTATTAGTAAAGAAATTAGTAAAAGACTAATCATGTGATGGACTCTGTTAATTGTGTTGTACACTGAACAAACCAATTTTCATTTCCAAATTTATATGTAACATGTAAGGAAAGTACTAAATGCTTTGGAGAATGTTCTTATTGTACAATAACTGACTTTTAGGAAGAGTTTTCTGGTACCCCAAAGATGAAGTTGCAAGTAAGATCAAACCAGTTTTTTAAATTATTTGCACAAATCAATCATTTTGACACTCTTTGTTACATCTCCACTAAAACTATTGTATATTGGTCAAACCAGGTGCTGAGATAATGCAAACAGTTGAATGAATATAAAGCAAAAGCCTGCACAAATGATGGCATTCTGCTTCCCTCTCTTGATCAGAGATAGATTTGATCATTCAATCATTACAAAAAAGGTAATTAAGGTATTGTCAACACACACGATTTACTCCATTAAAATATGACTATTTTCCAAGGGTGTAGTTACCTTAGAAATCAATGCAGATGGGAGGAAAACTGGTAATAATATATTAATCTTTTTTCTAAACTAGAAGACTTCAACTAAATTGGTGATGATTAGTAAATGCTCCTTTTGCTCTGAATAAACACCATTATTTTCATACATCATCACATACTTTCTAATAAAGAGCAGGTGATCTTTTTTATAATTTTTTTGTGGTACCAGGGATCGAACTCATGACCCCGAGCTTGCCAGGCAGGTGCTTATGCTGCTGAGCTAAATTCCCGGCCCCAAGAGCAGGTCATCTTTTAATTTCAGGTACCATTCTCATTCAAAATTGTTGTCAACCTAGTGAAAGAATTTTCTTTGTGTTTCTCTTACCAGAACACGAATATTTTGCTGCTTTAGTTATATAGCTAAAAGATGAATTAATCAAAGAGAGTGAAGAATTTTCTTTGATTGAAGGACGTGAAGTTTCTATTAAATGCATGTCTAGACACTCCTTTTTAAACTTTTATCCCTGAACCATTAGTAAATTCATTAACAAGAACCCTATTCACATATCTAGTCTCAACTCTAATCATTTGTATGTTTAAATCCAGCTCTTTTGCCTGCATTAGTGTCATTAATGCCTGTCAGTAAATGATAATGTGAGAGAATCTCGCATTCCCACAGTGAGGACCCCACTGTAGTCAGTATTCTTGCATGACAGCAGCTGTAACAAATGGCTATCTTTCCCAGGAGAAGTGTAAACAGGTTACTAATTAATGCATTTACCATTAGCCTCTGTTTAGTCTTCAGCCACAGCATATTCATTTATTATGTTGGGACACCAAGTATAATGTTGTTATGGAAATGAGGTATTTGTACAGTCTCCTTAGATTCGCATGACAGATTGAGTTATCTACCTATTTTTCTCTCAGCACTTTCTCAGATATCAGAGTATATATGAATGACCTTGGAGAAGGTCCTACTTTATTTCCAGCCTTCTGATATAAATTGCATAACGGGCTGGCAATTTGTTTAAATACATATAATAAAAATCAGTCTTTGGTGAGGGCATAAATTTGGGGAGCCAGTTAAAGGAGAAAGGGAAAATAAACTCATCCTTTTAAGGAGTTTTGATATAAGGTCATAGAATTTAAATCGAAATTAGACTTGTAGAGATACAATTAGGGAATTATTTACTGCTGCCAAAAATGAAAAATAGACTTGGATGTCAATATATTTCCCTTATATACACAAAATTGGCAATCGCTCTCAAATAAAGATATAGTTAAACAAACTTCTTCTTCCAGATGGGAATTCTGAAGTTCCTAAATCCTTGGGCAAAAGCTTCAAATAAAAAATAAGAGGTCCAAAGAAACCTAATCATCTATTACTTGTTAACTATATATGCTATGTTATATGTTGCTGAAAGATATTCATTTATTTAACAAATATTTCTTGAGCAACACTTTGGGCCAAATACTATGCTATATGTTCAGGGTACACAAATATAAAAGATTCAGTCTTCTCTTCAAGGAACTCAGGAAAAAGACAAACATTGTCTCAGTGTAGTTATTACAAATAACTTAGATACTGTGATAATTGTCTGCTCAGAATAAATAGGTGTATAAAAAAGGAATTTTTTGGTACCAGGAATCAAATCATGTACTTGTGATTGCCAGGCAGGTACTTGTGCCACTGAGCTAAATCCCCAACCCTCAAGAAATGAATTTTTTGTGGAAAGCACAGGGAAGGTTTCACAGAAGAGGTAGCATTCAAACTAAGACTTAAAAGATGATAAGGAATTTTTAGAAGAGGAAGGTAAGGAACAAATATGTCAGGTTGAGGGAAAAGGATGTACAAAAAAGTAAATAGACATAAGAAAATGTTTCTAAGAAATGAGATGACTGGAACATTCTCTGCATAGGAGATAGGCTAGCAGAAGTGAGGAGACAAAGTTATATACAATGAAGAGAAGGGCCAGACAAAGTAGTTTTACATATCACACTAAGGGGATTTGGGTTTGAGCACACAGGAAATAGAATTAATGGGAGCATTATGTAGCCAGGTTGGTTTTCTAGCTAAGGCCTTGGTGGCAATGTGGAGGAGAGTCTCTAGTTGAGAGGAATTGGAGGTAGGGAAAGTGGGCAGGAGCTTGAGGAGGCAGCCTAACTAAGTGAGAAGGAGAGCCAAATTAACTTTTAATACAACTAGCATGACTTGATATAGTCAATGTTGGGTAAGTTCAAATTAAGATCTACACTAATATTGGTCCAAAAGCCACTTATCCAAGCAAGCATCTCTATTGTTTCAATGAAATATCCAGCTTGGGTTTGGAAGTTCACATTTGAAGGGTTTTCTCACTTTGATATATTAGAATTCTCTTTTTAAAAAATTTTATTTAAAGAGAAAAAAGCAAAATAGAAAAAAGAATACCAATAATACAGAATTTTTAAAAAATAAACATTAAGAAATCACTAGTTGATAAATTATATATTGTCATCTTAGAAATAATTGTTCAGGTTACAAAACTAAAGCATAAAAAGTGGACATTCAAACAGTGAGACTGCAAACAGTTCTGTTCAGTGTTCTAACAAAAACTTGCTAACGTGGTTATCTATCTTGCACACTTAAACATACATGCAGTTATATCCTTTAGAGCACTTTCTTTCCATCTCTTCTTTACAAGAGCAATCGCGCATTCTGGGTTTTATTACTCCTACAGTTTTTATTACTTTTTACACTAGAGACAAAATGTGGTATTTATAAATATGATTCTTATTTATTTCACTTATGAGGATAGTCTCAAGTTGCCTCCATTTACCTATGAAGGCCTCAAGATCATCCTTTTTACAGCTGAGTAATATTCCATTCTGTAAAAATACCACATCGTTTTCATCCACTCTGCAGTTGATGGGTATTTTGGTTGTTTCTAAGATTTAGCTATTACAAATTGTGCTGCTATGAACATGTGTGCACATATGTCACTATCATATGAACCTTTCAGTTTTTCTGGGAAAATACCCAGGAGAGGAATAGCTGCATTGAATGGAACTTTCAATCAATGTCTTCTGAGAAATCTCCACAATGATTTCCATGGTGGCTGCATCAGTCTACACTCCCACCAATAGTAGAGCAGTGTTTCTTTTTCCCTGAAGCCTTGCCAATACTTGATATCAGTTGACTTCTTAATGACAGTTATTCTTTCTGGAGTGAGATGAAATCTCAATGCGGTTTTAATTTGTATTTCTCAGATGACCAGTGATGGTGAACATTTCCTCATGTATTTATTTGCCATTTGTATATTTCATCTGGGAGAAATGTGTGTTTATCTCAGATGCCCATTTTTGGAGAAGGCCTTTGAATTTGGGGAGCTTGATGTTTTTCAATTCTTTATATGTTCTGGATTTAAGTCCTTTGTCTGAGGGATTGTTGGCTACAATTCTTTCCCATTCTGTGGATTTTCTTTTCACTTTGTGGGTGATTTCTTTTGAAGTGCAAAAACTTTTCAATAATATGAGATCTCAGTTGTTGACTCCTTGAAGTGTTTCCTGTGTGGTTTGCGTTTTATTCATGAATTCTCTGCTTACTCCTACGTCTCCAAAATTTCTACCTACATTGTCTTCCAGTAGGCTTAGTGTTTCTGTTTTAATATTTACATCTTTGATCCATTTTGACTCGATTCTAGTGCATGGTGATAGGCATGGGTCTACTTTCAGTCTTTGGCATGTGGAGAGCCAATTTTTCCAACACCATTTATTAAAGAGGCTATCCTTCCAGTGAACATGTTTCGCCCCTTTGTCAAATATAAGGTGGCTGAGAATCTTTATAGTTGTGTTTTTATCTTCTAATCTGTTCCATTGTTCCTCAGGTCTATTTTTTGCCAATACTGTGCTGATTTTATCACTGTAGCTTTGCAGTAGAGTTTCAAGTCACAAATTGAGATGCCTCCTGTCTTGCCTTTGTTGCAGAGAACTGCCTTTGCTATTCTAGGTTTCTTCTGTTTCCAGATGAATTTTAGAAGTGTTTTCTCCAGATCTGTGCGGTATGTCAATTGTATTTTGATTGGGGTTGCATTAAATCTGTATAACAATTTTTGGGGTATGACCATTTTCACAATGTTACTTGTTCCTAGCCAAGAGTAAGGAATATCCTTCCATTTTCTAATATCCTCTTCAATCTCTTTTTTAAGCATAGCATAATTTTCATCATATAGGTCTTTTACATTCTTAGTTAGGTTGATTCTTAAGTATTTCATTTTTTCTAGATGCTATTGTGAAAGGCGAGATTTCCATAATTTCTCTCTCAGTGAGTTTTTTTGTTTGTGTACAAGAATGCTATTGATTTTTGAGCATTGATTTTGTATCCAGCTACACTGCTGAATTTGTTTATTACCTCTAGTAGTCTTTTAATGGAGTTTTTTGGATCTTCTATGTAGAGTATCATATCATCTACAAATAGTGATGATTTAACTTCTTCCTTTCCTATTTTTATTCCTTTTATATCTCTTTCTGTTTTCTGATTTCCTTGGCTAGTGTTTCCAGAACTATATTGAGTAGGAGTGGTGATAGTGGACATCCTTGTGTTGTTCCTGATTTTAGAGTGAAAACTTTCAGTTTTTGTCCATTTAGTGTATTGGCTATTGGTTTTTCTTAGATGGCCTTTATGAGATTGAGGTAGACACCGTGTATTCTGCATTTCTGAAGGGTTTTTGTCATGAACATGTGTTGGATTTTATCAAAAGCTTTTCCTGCACCTATTGAGATGACCATGTGGTTTTTGTTTTACTTGCTTATGTTAAACCATCCCTCAGTTCCAGGAATGAATCCCAGTTGGTCGTGATGTGTAATCTTCTTGATGATTTGTTGCATTCTATTTGTTAGTATTTTATTGAGAATCTTTGCATCAATGTTCATTAGTGAGATTGGCCTATGGTTCTTTTTGGTTGGGTCTTTCTCTAGTTTGGGCATCAGAGTAATACTTGCCTCAGGAATGATTTAGGGAGGATTGCTTCCTTTTCAATTTCATTGAAGAGTTTAAGGGGTATTGACATCAAATCTTCTCTAAATTTCTTGTAGGATTCAGCCATGACTCCATCAGGACCTGGGTTTTTTTTTTTGTTGGTAAGTTTTTAATTACATTTTCAATTTCAATAGCTGGTATTGGATTATTCAAAATTGCTACATCTTCTTAGTTGAGCTTTGAGGTTCATACGTTTCTAGAAGCCTGTCCATTTCCTCTGTGTTTTCCACCCTATGTAAGTAGAGATTTTCAAAATAGGTATTCATGATCTTTTGAATTTCCACGGGATCTGTAGTAATTTCTCTTTTTTTAGTGCTTACTGTGTGAATTTGGATTTTTTCTTTCTTTTTCTTTATAAGCTTAGCTAGAGATTTGTCAATTTTGTTTATTCTCTCAAAAAAACCTGATTTTTGATTCATTAATTTTTTGTATTTTTTTTAGTTTCAATTGAATTAATTTCTGCTCTGATCTTTACAATTTCCTCTCTTCTATGAGTTTTGGGCTTTACCTGCTCTTCTTTTTCTAGAAGCTTGAGATGAAGCTAAGGTTATTTATTTGTGCTTGTTCTTTATTCTTGATATGACAATTTATTGCTATATATTTCCCTCTTAAGACCATCTTCATTGCATTCCACAAATTACGGTATGTTATTTCCACATTTTCATTGAATTTTATGTATTGCTTTATTTCTTCTTTAATTTCATCTGTAGCTTGTTGTTCAGAAGGTTGCTATTTAAGATCCATGTATTTATGCTGGTTTTGCAATTTCTTTTGCCATTAATTTCCAGTTTCAGTGTGCTATAGTCAGATATTGCATGGGATAATTTCAATACCTTTGCATTTACTTAAGAATGTTTTATTGGATAATATATGGTCCATTTTGGAGAATGTCCCATGCACAGCTGAGATGAATGTGTATTCTCATGTGGTTGGGTGGAAAACAATGTAAACATCTACTAAGTCCATTTGCTCACAGGTATGATTCAGTTCTATTATTTGTTTGCTGGCTTTTGTCTAGTTGATCTATCTCTTTGTGACAATGGGCTATTAAGGTTCCCTGCTATAATTGTGTTCTTGTGTATTTGGTGTTTCATATCCATTAGTATTTGTCTTATATAGTTGGGTGCTCCTGTATTTGGTGCATATGTATTTATATTTGTTAGCTCTTCCTCTTGAATTTTTCCACTAACGAGTATATAGTGACCTTCTTTATCTCTTTCAATCATTTTAGGTTTGAAGTTCACATTGTCTGCAAATAGAATGGTTACCCCTGATTTTTTCTGGGTTCCTGTGCATTGAATACTGTTTTATACCTTTTGACTTTGAATCTATGAGTTTCCTCTTGGGTTATATGTGTTTCTTGTATACAGCTTATTGTAGGATCCTGGTTCTTGATCCATTCTGTCAACCTATTTCTTTTGACAGGTGAATTGAGGCCATTTACATTTATGGATATCATATATGTACTGGCTTGAGTTTGCCATGTTATGTTACAGTTGTTTGTTTCCTGATTTTCCCCCTTGTTTAATTGCTTGTCCTTCCTGGTGGTTTCTTTCTGTTGTTGTTCTGGAGATTGTGGTCATTTTTATCTCTATCTAGTATGTCTTTCAATACTCTTTCTAGGGTTGGTTTGGTGGATATGAATTCCTTGAGTTGTTCATTGTCATGGAAGTATCTTGTTTCTCCATTAAATGTGAATGAAAGTTTTGCTGGATATCTCAATCTGTGTTGAAAGTTGTTTTCTTTCAGGGCTTCAAATACCTCACTCCAATCTCATCTTGACTTGAGGGTTTGTGCTGAAAAGTCTGCTGTGATTCTAATGGGCTTTCCTTGATAGGTGTGTTGTGTCTTTTCTCCAACAGCTTTTAGTATTCTGCTTTTATGCTGCATGTCTGGGATCTTAATTATTATATGTCTGGGTGTAGACTTATGTTGGTTGTGATTGTTTGGTGTTCTGTATGCCTCAATTATCTGCATATCAGATTTTTTCCCCATGTTTGGGAAATTTTCTGCTATTTTGTGAATAGTTTACCTATGTCATTTGCATTGAATCCTGCATCTTCACTGATGCCTATTAATTTTATATTGTTTCTCTTGCCATCACCTTCAAGCTGCTGGGTTGTCATTTCATGCTGCTTTGTTTTTTTAAAAGTTATATCCTTTGATGTTTTCTAATTGCAATCCTGTCCTCAAGATCTGAAATTCTATCCTCAGCTTCATTTAAATGGTTTGCCAACTTTCAATAGAATTTTGTGTTCTTGGGTGTCTCTTTGAGTTTGTTTCATGAATTCTACTTGTTTTTGATATTGTTCATTCAAGGTTTCAATCAGTTTCCCATGCTCCTGTACTGTTTTTTAATCTATTTCTTCTCTAGCTGTGTGGAGCAACTCCTTTACTAAGGTTATTATTTCTGTCTTTACATGAGAGGTTACTTCTAATTTGATTTCCTCTATAGCCTCATGGAATAGTTTTTTAAAATTTCATTTGCTCTCTTTTCAGAGATTTCTGGTGTGTGACTTTTGAAGTCCTCTATTTCAGTGTCTCCTATACTTGGTCCTGGTGGACTAGATGTTTGAGATTGCAGTTTGCTTGTTTGTTTTGTCATTTTCCTCTTTCAGGTTAATATTAGGTCCTTCAATCCCACCAGTGTCAATTGTTGGTAGTGTGTATCTTAGGGTCCTATGGTAAGGTTGATGTTTATCCAATTGCTGAGTCTCACAATGAATAGGTGGGCCAGTCACCTGAATTCCCCCTTGAAGGCCTGTTGGGTGAGTCCTATATTCTATTATTGATGAAAATCAACCCATAGTTCCTGCTGTTATTATGTCTTCCAGTTGTTTAGAGTCACCTGATCTCTCTGTTTAGTGTGTTTGTGCCAGCTGGGATCCTACTGTGTCTCTGGGTGTTTCATAATCCCTTTTAACTTTCTCCAGGTTGGGGGAGGTCTTATTGGCCCCCTCTTCAACCTTACCTGATGTCCTCTGTGTGGAGAAAGGACTCACTCATCCTCTTGCCAAGCTTAGCAATGGCCTATGTCTGGAGGGGGCTTCACTATTGCTCCTGTTTACCCACTGAAGGTGACAAACTCTATTCCTATTTTAGATGCAAACCCGCCTCACTGATGGAAGCCTGCTAAGTTCTTCTGTTTGGATGAGGGGTTACTGAGTGTCCCCTCAATACAGCACAATTAATCCACTGCAGGCCAAGGTTCTGGGGGGAGGTGTGGGAGCCAAAGATCAACAGCAATACTAGGTCCAGGAGGTGGGGGAGTCCCCAACTGCAGCAGTGGGACTGTGGGGCCCTGTGCTGCTGGCTGGAGTTTCTGGGTTCTAAGGTGGTCAGTCAGGATGGTGCAGGCACGGGAGGGGCCCAGGTCTAGCCCGGCCCCACATGCACTGATGGCTGGAGTTCCTGGATCCTGTGAGGTGGTCTATGGGGATGGCAGAGGTTGCAGAAGGGGTCCAGGTCTGGCCCAGCCCTATGTGTGCCACTGGCTAGAATTCCTGGGTCCTTCGAGGTGGTCTGCCAGGATGGCAGGGGTCGTGTACTACATTTCTCTTAATCCTCGTTGTTTTCTCCAGATTCAACCTTTCTTCTTGATATTGACTAAAAACTGAGCATTTAAAGATTGCTGAGAAGAAGTGTATTCATTGGTCTGCATCCTTATGCACTCTTAAATTAGCTGCCCCAGCCAGTAGAAATGAAAAAAACAACAGCAACAATGACACAGAAACAGACAAATGAAACTGTTATCAGCTATCTACTGATTCCTTGTAGGCAAAGAGTAGGTGCCATTTTTGTAGTTCTAGACAATCTCATTCTTGTTGCAGCAGGGATATAATGGTGTCAAAGTCATAATTACTAAAGTTCTTTTTAGCAAGTTGCTTTATTCTTTGGGCTCTGCTTTATCTATCTGTAGAAAAGAGACAATGACACATATTTTCTCTTACTTTGACAAGAAATATTTTCCATATGAAACAGATCATATGGATAAAGAAATTTGAGAAGGAAGGGTGTGAAACAAGGATGGTAAATGGGTTTCAATTTATATGTGATTTCTGATTGATTGGTATTAGCTGTCTGAGGCTTGGTGTTAATAAATGCGAGTGCATGTCTAAACTCAGGGAGAGCTATGTGTATAAGGTTGCAAGTTGCTGAACACAGCCTTTTTGCCAACAGAAGGACAGATATGTTTTTGGAGGTGATCACTGGATGAATAAGATACAAGGGGACTTTGTCTGAGTCAAAAAGCAAAGGTGCTTAAACTGGTCCACCTTATCCCATCTTCCACAAATTGTAGCTCACTTAGATGACCATACAGTGTCTTGACCCCAGAGTCCAGTGCTGTGTGAAAAAGCTAAGTTTGAATGTCATGGATTCTTTGGGTTAATTGGAAATATTTACACAAGACTGTCAGATGGCTGATTGATTACTATGGTTGCCACCAATACGTAGATGGTCATTAAAATTAACTGCAATTTGAGAGGAATATAGGACCTAGTCTACTGGGGTCAAATCAGAGTATTCTTTTGCCTTTGGATCAGAGTAGAACAGGAGAGAGACTTTAGGAATTTGATCATCTCAGAGTAGAGAAGAGTGAAAGACAGTGAGAGAGGGATACAGAAGGAAAGGAGAAGAGGGAGATGGGGAAGAGAGGGAGAAGGAGAAATAGAAAGGGATAATGAGAGAGAAAAGAGAGGGAGATAGTAGCAGGAGAGGGGAGGGGAGAAACAGAGAAGTGGGTGGGGGAGAAATTTAAGGCAACAGGTAGTAGTTTAAGAAGAACCAAGAGGGTGAGTAGGTTTGTGGGTAATAACTGTACGTTTTTACCTCAGAGCATAAGGAAAAGCACATTTTCAAAATAGTGGTGAGAGAAGGATTTCTTTAGAAAAATTCCCAAATTTTTATTGAATTACAATTACATACACACAGAAGAGTGGGCATATTATAAACATATAATGTAGATTCACCAAGAAGCAGGTCCTCCCTGTGAACCAGCTGGCCACCAGCGGTGGGAGGACAGCCAGACCCAAGCATTTCCCCTTGATTCAACGTACATTTGTGGATTGTGGCAAGAAAGAACAAGCATTCATCAAGAAACAAGCCCTCAGCACTCGGGAGGCTGAGGCAGGAGGATCATTGCTAGTTTAAGACTAGCTTGGGCTACACAGTGAGCTCAAGGTCAGCTTGAACCACATAGTGAGACCTTGTCTCAAAAAAAGAAAAGAAAAAAGAAAAGAAAGAAAAAAGAAGCAAACCCTCCCTGTTAACCAGCGCCATGTGTGGGCCTCTGGCAGCAGAGAGACAGCCAGACCCCACCCCCTTTTGGTGCATGTGTTGGCAAGCAAGAAGAGCCAATCCCCAACCCCTTCAGGAGACTGGCTGATCTTGAGAAACACAGGTTGTGATGATAGCTATTGAGGTGAAATGCAGTTTGGTGCTTGTGGTGTTTCACTGGCCTTGTAAGTCTAGGGCCAGTGGTATGACCATCTTTCACAGGACAGCAGTATGCAGTTTGGCATCTAGGTGTAATCTCCTTCTGAGGGTGGTAATCCCCTATTATCTTGTTTTGAAGTCCTGTATTGTTTTCATTGTTTTGTTGGGTTAGGTTTTGTTTTGTTTGATTTTGTTATATCCTATGACATGAGCAGCTGTTTCAAAGATAGCAAGATATATTATGGTAGCCATTTTGGACTTACCATAATCTTGTTTTGAAGTCCTTTATTGCATCCATGTTTTTGTTTTTAATTGGTTCTACTTTGTTATGTTCTGTTTGATTTTTACTATGTCTGAAGGTATTTGCAGCTATTTTGAAGACAACAAGAGTCATTATGGTAACTACTGTTGATTTTATACTGTTTTGAGGTCCTGTATCACTTATAATGGTTTGTTTTGATTGGTTTTATTCTGTTTTATTTTTCTGGTTTTATCCTCTTTAAAAAATACAATGTGAAAATGTTTCACACACCAAAGCCAGTAATAAAAATTATTGTTTAGAATTTATATACAGAGTGCAAGCTCTTTGGAATTTGTGAATCAGGTAACTTAATTCATCCTCATATGTACCACATTGTGAAGCAGGCTTTGAGGTACTATGTAGTTGTACTAAAATTTGATTTGGTTTCAGGTGGATCATATTCTGGATCTACTACTATGTTGCTATGTTACTTTGGGTTAATCTTTCAATTTATCAGTGTTAATTTCTTTATCTGAAAAGTTTGCTCAGCAATAATCTTTATATTGTCTATGTCAAATGTAATCACAGTTACGAGATCTTCTTTGAAAAATTTAAAATCCCATTGTCCCACTACTTACCACATAGTAAGGTGTTTTTAAATGAGTAGCACATAACTCATCTAAAATGTCTGGCAGACAGTATGAAAGTTAATTTGGCTTGATACATAACTATTGTGTCTTTTATTATAATTTCTTTCATGAAAATTAAGGTCAAGTCAATCACCCAGAATCTTTCAATCGCCACTGCCTCTTTGCTTAAAGGGAAAGACATCTACCCAATGGGAATAACAATACAAAGGAAAGAAGGCAAAAGCATAGTATCTCATGGCATTGTGTTAGGATTACAGCGTGAGATGGTTGGACATATTTTTTTCTACATGTACTTTCCCTCTGTGGCTCTTGATGCTTGTCTATAGCATGGATCTTGTAGTTTATTGTCTAAGTATCTAGTGGAGACAAGGGTAGATTTGTAAATGTCTTTAGTTTTTGCAAGTGACTGCCACATTTTATCCTATCCAGTCTTTCCTGGATTGCTTTTTTATTGAATAGTTTACAAGTTTTGGAAAAGCCCACTATACTGTATCACACGTACAGAATTCATTTATTATCTTCCTTTTTGAATATAGTTTATTTTTTCCATGAGAATAGTATAATTTATTTCTAGTAGTCATTACTTGTTACCTGGAAGTAGATTTTTGGTAAGTGAAAACACAAATAAAGCAGGACTTCTAAGCTCCACTGCCCAACCTTCCTCAGCTCCTATAAGATGTTCTGTGAAGCAAAGGTAAACGTGCTTGACTAGCAATTATCCCAGTATGCAAAATGCTGCAAGTCCTGAGAAGTCTTTTCTTCCTTATGGTAAAGCAATGAACTGAAACTACAGTCCCCCATGGATTCTCTATCTAACTGAACTTATTTTGGCTAGGAGAAAGTGGCCTACTTGTTATAGTGGTTGACAGAACTGAGGTAACATAAAGAAGGCAGGACAATTTCTCTCCATAAAACATCCTTCTGAAAGGAGAAAATTGTCAGCAGGTGATGCCATCAAAACAGGTTTTGGCTTTCAAAGCTAGCCCTTCATCTCCTGGCCCAATATCTTCTCTTTTCCCTTCTCTCATGCTTCCTTTGATATTTTCACTAGAAGCAGAACAAGTTTTGACTCTGTAGGATCCCAATTAACCTTGCCTCTAGTGTGATACAGGTAGACTGTGTTTGGGTGAGTGAAGTTTAAGGGTCTGAAAGCTTTGATAAAAAATTCTAATACAATCAAATTTCTGTTACTAATCCCAACAATATCAAATTGGTAATAATTCAGAGGGCGACCTGAAAATTACCTGTATTCAACAAGTTCTCCAAAAAAGTATTGAAATTGTTAAACATACACAGAAATAGAGCAGCATGACTAATCTCCACGTACCTATCATCCAATTTCATTTGTTTACCATTTTCCAATATTAGCAAAGTCCTTTGCCTTGAAAATTTAACTTTGATTTCATATAGGATTGTTCAATGCCCTTAAATCCTTAAATTATTTTAGTATA
Source organism: Cavia porcellus (assembly GCF_034190915.1). Lineage (NCBI taxonomy): Eukaryota > Metazoa > Chordata > Mammalia > Rodentia > Caviidae > Cavia > Cavia porcellus. The sequence goes on from NW_026947486.1 coordinate 82,450,635, forward strand.
GATGCTCCTTTTTAATTTGTAAATGATCTGTCAGTTGCAAAGAATTCCCAATTATTTTTAATAAGTCTTTCAGGGCCATTCTAGCATAGGAGTTCATTAAAGCATTTTGACTTCAGTTTGAGTTGTTTTTATCTGAGACTAACAAAAATTTCTTCTAAATCATCCTATGATTTTGATTTTCCTTTGGTTCACACTGCCCTCAGCTTTACCATCTTCCCTAGATTACACCAACTACAAAAGAGCGATGACATATTTAAGGAAGAAGGATATGCCTCCCTGAGTTTTGATTAATAGATTCTTTCCACGGAGGTATAATCACTCAAGGTCAATATTTCAGAATTCATCTTGAAAAACATCGGCTTCTTTTGTCTGTGCAGAAAAAGAGAAGAGTGTGAATGGGGCCTAAATGAGATGCTGATTTTCCATTCGCCCGCCAGGAAAAGATTGACTCATACTGTCCAAATTAAATCAATGTCGATTGTTGAAGTGGATGATTCACTTCCAAGTACTCGTATTAACAATGTTATTTCTCTATCATCGGCCAGACTTATTTTGCTTTGTGTAAAGAAAGACTAATATACTTGAAAGCACTTGAAAGTGCTTGAAGCTTTCTAAGCTCTTAAAAATTTATACACACCTAGTATAAGCTCTTGGTCTATCCGAAGCTTATTTCTGGTGCTTCAAAGCCGTTGACTTCTAATCTGTAGAAGAGAAAATGTGTTCTCTCATCTTTTGCTTTGTTAGCATATTGTGATAAATAAGTTAAAATAACAAATAATTTTATGATAAAATGGGCTTTTCATTGGACTTTTAAAATAATTCCATTCACCTTCACTAACATCAATTGCTGAATAACATTTCTAATAGTATTATATTTCTTAAGCCTGCATAAGGAATGAGAGAACTATGGTGTCTTGCATCTCTCTTGAAGGAAGAGCTTTGAATTAATCCTAACACTTGACTGAAACTCATCTACGGATCTCAGGGGAAAGTGCTTCCCATTGGTCCTCTATATGACAGGAGATATAATTGAAGTCTCTGGGGTCTGACTTAGTGTGGCTGCAAATCAATCAGGTTCAGCACTTTCAAACCTTTTTCTCTTGTATCAGTGAAACAGAATCCCAAGGCTTCTGTGTAAATTGGATTTTAAAGGGTTCTTTAAGACCTTTTTTTTGAAGATAAATTATTCTCTCATTGTTCCCTTACCTTCTCATTTTCTCCTTTGTTTGATACTGGCTGAATCTGGAAGTATTATCACTAAGAGACATGTAATTCTTTCTATTTGAATGTGCAAGTCTTGAGATAAAAGCAATACTTAATCAGAATGCTTACAATTTTTTATAAGAGTTTGACTACTAATAACTATTGATTTTGAAATCATGTTTGACAGACTTTATCTGTTGAAATTTCCTGGAGGGCTCTATCATTTCAATATGGAATTTGTTCCCTGTCTTAGAAAGATATGACTAGGTACCTAAGCCCAGACATTTATTTGTTGGAACAGGAGAGGGAAGAAGTATTTGGCTGTGATAGTCTTAATGCTTTTATTTTTCAGGTCTGAAATTTTCTTCTAGTTCCTTATCTCCATTTTCTGACAGACTCCAGAGAGTGTCTTGGGCTCATGGAAGGAAGCTCATTCCTTGTCTCGTTCATATAGTGTGTCAGTGAGTATTTGATGGTGTATGATTCATAAGTGGGGATTCCCCTAAAAGTGAGGCTGCTTCTTTTAATTTTAGGCCCTGTTGCAGTCTTATATATTGTATTTCAGTGTAAATAGGGCTGCTTGCTTCCAAAGAGAGCAGGCCAATGCTGCTGTTTTAACTTGCCTCCATGCTAGAGGTGTTGGTGTTTGTTAATGTTGGCGGAGGTGGGGTGGTGGTCAAGGAAGAATGTAAAGAAATCTGGAAGTTCCTTTAACAAGACCAAGTCCATTTACTTTCTAGAGCTAATATGAAAGGAGGATTTCCATATGGAATGGGCCAGCTAGATCTTAGATTGCTCATTTTTCTTTCCTTATAGGAATCTCTTATCTTCTTAGGGGACCTGTTATGTTTACATTAACTTGAATGTCATGTTTTGAAAATTAATTTAGAAATCTAGATTGTGGTTCTAGTTTTCCTGTTAACCTTTTTTGGGTCTTGAATAGTTCCCTTTTCCTCATTTTGCTTATCTGTAAAATTAAGGCATTAACGTAAATAATATATCTCTGATACTCTGAAGTTTGTGGCTGTTAGAAACTTTGTTTGTAAATTTATGAATTTTTTCTATTTCCAGTAGAGGGCATCACTGAGTCGCTGAGAGACTCACCTAATACTCTATAGCATTGACAGAAGCAGTGAATCCTTTTGAGTTTTCTCCTTTTATGAGCTGTAAGATATAATAAGCAGAATGAATCATTTCAGGGCCTAAATATGAACCTTATTTCCTAAATGAAAAATACATAACACAGTTTGGGAGGAAAAGGTAAAATGATTTTGGGGCCTAATGACGTGGATCAGATTGCTCCGGGAATGGCATCCTAAGTGGAATGTCTAAGCCCAGTACCACTGAGGTGGCTAGGAGTTCAAAAATCATCGAAGTTTTCTTTTTGAGTAGCTTCATCTCCAGAAAGCTGGAAACAGGAAGTCTTTATTCTGGACACCCTGGAGAACTGCCACGTGAAATCATTTGTTCTATTGCAGTTGTGAATTAAGTGGAATTGAATTACGAGATACAGGTTAGGCAGCATTCAGAGTTAGTAGGTCCTTCCTTGGAGCTCCCACTGCACATATTCTGTTCCCTACTACCTTGGGGGAGGGGTTATTGGGCCAGTATATTTCCTTTGTAATCTCTATGGGCTCCTAGAGCAGTGATGGTGTGTGTGCCGCAGGGGGTTGTTTGCATCTCTGAAAGCCTTAAAAGGATCACCATCACTGTCCTAGAGTTTCTTTCTTTCTTTCTTTCTTTTTTTTTTTTTTTTTGGTACCAGGGATCAAACTCATGACTTCATGTTTTCCAGGCAGGCACTTATGCTGCTGAGCTAAATCCCCAGCCCCGTATCCTAGAGTTTCTAGAAGAGGAGCAAATGTTTCAGGCATGTTTGTGACTTGACTCTGGCATTTAGTGTAGTGAATTATCTGACTTAGCAATTAAAGTCGCTATACTTGCATTCACATTTTTTTTGTCTTTTTTCTTTTTATCGGCACCAGGGATCGAACTCACGACTGCCTGCTTGCAAGGCAGGCGCTTATGCCGCTGAGCTAAATCCCCAGCCCCAATTAACATTTGCTTCCATTGTGTGTTTATCCCTGCACTAAATGCTAGACACGTGATTTCTCTTTTCTCCATTCTTTCTCCTATGCACCCTATTCCTGGCTGTTTTTATATATCCACTCATTCTCGATATCTTCAGCCTTTAGATTGGAAGTTGCAGCATTGCTTCTTCTAGTTACTTCAGCAGACTAGAGCTTTTCTACTGAGAATTGCAGTGTCAGTTCTCACTGATGACTGTTCACTAATGACACCATCAAACTAAATTCATACCTATTTGTTGCAATGGAGACTTGCTACTAATATCTTTCTCTTTCATTTTGTGGCTTAACGAGGCATCAGAAATAATAACTTTATTTCTTATGAATGATGTGCTAAGATAAATAATATTAACAGATGTTAAAAGGGGGATTGGGAAACCAGAAGAGGGTGGGGGTGGGGAGACATAACGGGGAGGAAGGAAAGGGGATAAATAAAACAAACTGTAATGTGTACATAAAACTACTCCCCAATATGATTGTATACTGCTTGAATTACAAACATGTACTAATAAATAAAATAAAAACCAAAATAAATGATGGTATTCCAGCCCTGGAATCTTTTGATATTTTTCTTAATATTTGCATAATACTTGCATTGGTAGATTTATCAATTGTGCTTTGTTATAGTTGTTATTTTCCATCCTGTAGGACTAAGAATTTTTCTAACAGCTATGCTACAAGTTCTATTTCTTGTCCCTAAAAACTGTGAACTATCCTTAGCCTGAGTTGTTACTGCACACCTGCAGTCCCAGCATTCTGGGAGACTAAGAGAGCATTATGAGTACATGCCCAGAATGGGTAAGTTAGCAACTGTCTTAGTTACTTTTTACTCGTTGCTGAGACAATATACCTGAAGTCCAAGTTGGGAAAGGAAAGATTTATTTCTTACAGTTTTCAGAGGTTTCAGTCCACACTCAGTTGGCTCCAAGGCAGGCAGGCATGGCTGGGCTGCAGTTCAAGGCAGCTGCAAGCAGCAAGCAGGAACCAGCTAAGAGCAAGACACACCTTCTTCCTGCCATTACATTACATCCTGGCTCCACCCCTATGTGGGTGTAGCACTGACACCAACAATCCAAGCACCAAACAATGAACCAATCACAAATGCACAATGCTAGTTCATGAGGCCTGGGGGCCACAGACATAAACCATGACATTTCATCCCTGGTCCCCATGACTCATGTACATCTTTATACAAAAGACATTTAGTCCACCTCCAAGAGTTGCCAAAGTCCTAACAGTTTCATCATTGCTGAATAGTTCAAGTCCCAAGTCTCCTCCAAGATCTATGGCAAACTCTTAACTGTAACCACCTGTACAAATGAAACAAGGTTAGACATTTCTGAAATGCAAAGGCACGAGATAAACATTACTATTCCAAAAGTTACAAGCAGGGGAATATCAAGGATTGGAAACAAAGCAAGTCCCACATCCAGCAGAGGGAACATTATGTTCTAGAGTTCCATGCTCAGCATCTGAAGCAAACTGGTTGCAAGCTCCAAAGGCTTGGGTGATTCCACCCTCCATGGCCCTTCTGGTGATTTCAACTCCCAACAGCTTTTTTCTTAAATCCTCTTTGCTTGCTTTTTGCAGCTTCCCTTGGATCATCGACATTCCTGGCCTTTCCAAACTTCTGGGGTCTCCACTGCACCTTTGGCTTCACCCTTACATCTTCACAAATTGCCCTCTCAGGGGCACACTGCTTGGCCTCCCAGACCCTTTGCAATTGAGGTGGAAGCTGTCTTACCCTCAGAATTTGTGCATTTTCCTTGCACCTAAAATCAGCAATTTGTGGATGCTGCCAAGGTTTGCTGCTAGCTGGAGCAGTTGCCAGGCTTTTCTCTCTTGGCTGTAGGGTCAGTTGCCTGGATCGCAAGGCTCTATTTACTTGATTGTGAGGAAAAGCTTCTCTATGTTGCCGCCATTCTGGAACCTCATGTGGCCTCTGTCGCCATTCTGGAACCTGGTGCTCTGCAGCTTTCTCCTCTGAGCAAATTCTTTCACCTTTGCAGTGAGGTGAAAGAAAGGGTGGGGACCCCCTTCCTGGGATGCCCCAGGGCCATCTTTCTTATCTCTCTGTTTTTCCAGAGGAATCAAAATCTCAACTCTGTGTTTACAATCCATAGCCTTCCTGGCATTTTCCTTCTGGCCAAACTCACAGTATTGCAAATTATTCTGCTGGGCTCTTTGCTCTTGATTAGCAACATAAAGCTGGCTAAAAGCCCCCAACAATAGCCGTGCCACAGACTCAATATTAGATTGCTTTATAATTTCATTTTCAACATTAATCAGCCCATTGCCTTTGTTTCAGTCTCAGGCAAAGTCTCTGGGCAGGAGAAAAATGCAGACAAACTTCCTGCCAAGCCATAACACACATCATGTGGAGTCCAACAACCAATGCAGTCCTTTCTAGCAGAAACCTCCCAAGCCTGGTCTTTACCAGGAGGCTTTCTATCAGCCTTCGGATCTCCTGAGCCCTGACCAGAATCTCCTCTACAGAACAGCCTAAGCTGCTCCAGCTCGATGCATCCAGGTGACATGTCCAAACCTTTCCAAACTCTGCCCGCAAGCCATTTCCAAAGCTTCTCAAGAAACATGGTCAGGGATAGTCACAGCAAACGACCCCACTCCAATTATCAAATTCTGTCTTACTTACTTTTTACTCATTGCTGAGACAAAATACCTGAAGCCCAAGTTGGGAAAGGAAAGATTTATTTCTTATAGTTTTTGGAGGTTTCAGTCCACAGTCTGTTGGCTCCAAGGCAGGCGGGCATGGCTGGGCCACAGTTCATGCGACTGCCAACAGCAAGCAGGAACCAGCAAAGAGCAAGACACACCTTCTTCCTGCCATTACATTGTATCCTGGCTCCACCCCTATGTGGGTGTAGCACTGACACCATCAGTCCAAGCACCAAGCAATGAACCAATCACAAATGCACAATGCTAGTTCATGAGGCCTGGGGGCCACAGACATAAACCATGACAGCAACTTAGTGAAACCCTGTCTCCAAATAAAAAATAAAAGAGTTGCAGATGTAGCTCAGTGTGAAGACCCTACACTGAATCCCTAGTATTGCAGAAAAAATTGAGCTCTCCTTAATTGGAGACAATAAGTGCTAAATTATTTGTGTTACTGAAAATGTTTGTCAAATATTCTAAATGTAATGTTGTTTTGATTAGAGCATTGTTATATATGCTGCAGAAGGGAGCAGCATTTCGGTTACAGTATTAGAATATGTGCTTGATAAATCCTGACATGTTAGTTACTTAAAGCAGTAACGTTTTCTTCAGGCACATTTTGTGTCTCCAAATTGTAATTTAGGGTCAAAATTCCTTTATCTTACTGCAGTACAACCCTGTACATGGAATTCTCAAGGTTGCTCTAGGGTTTGTTTTCATTTTAGCCAGCTGCAAGTTGAAAAGAACATGGAGGTTATTGTATAGGAAGTCAGGATTGAAGATATTATATATTACTTTGGGCTACATTCCACTGGGCAAAAATCAAGCATATGACTACAACTATAGGGGATACAGGCAAATATGGGCTACATGTACATCACCGCTGTTGGCGGTCGCCATGAACTGCGGCCCAGCCATGCCTGCCTGCCTTGGAGCCAACAGACTGTGGGCTACTTGTACATCAGAAGGAAAAGGAAGTAGGTTTTTATGAATATTTAGAGTATTTTTATAACTTTTTTCTTTTTTATTAACCTGGGTGTTTTAAATATTTTATTGTTTTGGTCCTGGTGACTGAACCCAGGGCCAAAGGTTACATCCTCAGTCATTTTTATTATTTATTTTGAGACAGGTACTCACTAAGTTGCCCAGGCTGGACGTGAACTTGTAATATTCCTGCTTCAGTCTCCAGGAGAGCTAGGATTACAGGTGTATGTCAATATGCTCATGTGAATAGTTTATAAAAAAGTAAAACCAGAGACATCTCTAGAAAGCCAGGCCATTTTTCTTATTCCTGTACCCATTTCATTGTTTGCAACAGAGGCACTAGGAAACAGATACTTTGCTTCTAACTCCTGTTGTCTTTTTAGATGTGTCCTTAACTTCAAAGTGAAAACAGATAAATTCTTACTAGATTGACTGTAAAGGATGATAGACACAGAGATCAAGAATTGTTAACTGAATATCATTTTAAGAAATGATGAATCTAAAGAAAATCACATTATTTGCAGTTGCCCGTTTATATTTTCCTCATAGTGTTGCAGCAGATGAGAAAATTGGGATCTTTCTCCAGTTTCTGGTGAAAGGAGACTCTTAGTTGTGTTCCATGGTATCAGTAGGACAGAATTGGGACTTTCTCAAAATTAGAGCTGAGTGAATCAGGCAAGAAATACGCCAGATACTAGTATACTCGGAGCTGGAAATACGTTGTTGAATAAAATAGTCAAAGCAATCATGAAATAACTTTTACTGATACTATTGACATTTAAAAGGCTAAAAACAGTAAGGATATGTAAGGGTTGGTAAAGATATGGCAATTCTTGAACAGTGTTGATGAGAATAGAATAATACCGAAGAGAACAAAAGTTGTTTCAACTTCACTGAAGTTTGGTTATGTCCATTTTTCTCCTTTTCTCCTCTCCTCTCCTGTCCTCTCCTCCCCTTCCCTTCCCTCCTACCCTCCTTTTCTTTCTTTCTTTCTTTCTTTCTTTCTTTCTTTCTTTCTTTCTTTCTTTCTTTCTTTCTTTCTGTTTTTGACACTCAGGGTAGAATCTAGGGCCTTCACATTGAACTGTATCCCCTGTCTTTTTATGTATTTATTTTTACATTTTGAGATTGTCTTGCTGTGTTACCTGGCTGGACTTTAATTTTGATTCTGCTGCCTCAGCTTCCTGTGTAACTGGAATCACAGGCATGTGCCACCATGCCTGGTGGCAGTAGCTGTTGAAATTAAAATTCACATACCTTAAAATTCAGCAGTTCCACTTATAGGTCTTTTTAACCTGAGTAACACACAATATACACAAAAAGACATGTAGTAAAGCACCTTCATCACAACTGTTTTGTAATGGCAAAATTTTGGAACCAAGCTAAATGTTCAGGGATATGTTTAAATAAAGTGAGGATACATCCATATACTGGGACTCTACAAGAGTTTACAAGAATTAACTGGGTATATGTATCAACATGTATGTATTTTAAAAAATTATGAGTGAAAGAGACAAGTGGCAGAATAATGCAATGTTATTTGAAAAAAGTTGTACAAGCCAACACTATATAAAGGGTGATAAAATACAGTGAATATTTAAATTGAAAAATTTACCACAGTGAAAGACACATTGCAGTTAATCCTTCTCAAAATACTCCTTCATCTTTGCTTGGAACACATATCCCATCATTTTTGCCACTTTCTGAAGCAGTTTTAGAAGTTTTCTTTCATGACTATCTTTGCAAGATGTGATTGTTACATGATTAATGCTACTGTGAATGGTACTGTGGCGTGCCATCTGATAGAAAGTCAGTTTCATTAAAGCGTTATGGTGCATCCTCATCCACCTTGTTCACCAGAAAATGCACTGTAGAACTTCTGGATCTACCACAGGGTGAAAATTACCATGGAGAGTAAAAGTTTTGAATCAAGGAAACCATGCCAGCACAACTAAAGACACTCACAAAAGAGGACGTCCAGAACACATCAGAAAGTGGCAAGAACGTGGGGGAAGTGTGGTTGAAGTGAGGAAGAGGCTCTGAGGACGATTAATGCCATGTGTCTTTTACTGTGATAAACTTTCACAAATTTAGACATTCACCATATTTTTCAATCACACCTCATGCATTTTGTTTGGCTGCAGATGTTTCTGAAATTGTTTAAAAAGACTGAAAGGACACATACCAAGCTAACATTGGTGTTTGATTACATTAGGGAAGGGAGAGTAGAGATCAAGAATTTGGCTTTACCTGTAATATTCTGTTCTGAAACAATAAACAATATTTTCAAAATTATTTTAGAGGAAATAAGTAGAGAAAGATTGTAAGTAAAAATGTTAAATATCAGTGATGGCTACTTGTGAATGTTAGAAACATGAGTGACTGTTGTATAATTCTTCATAGTTTTAATGTTTTGAAATTACAAAAAGAACAATTAAAGAAACAACTACATAAGCCCATGATCTATAATTTTATAGATTTTGCCCTTGAGTAGAAGAACGAAAGACAGGTAAATACGTAAAGAATGCAGGGTGTTGAGAGAAAAAAGAGGAGATACTGCTGTCTTTTTTTTTTTTTAGTATGGTAATCAAATTCACAAGCTTACACTTGCCAGGCCAGGGCTTATGCCACTGAACTAAATCCCCAGCAACCAAGAGACTGCTGTATTACAATAAGGGGTCCAGTAAAATCTTCTCAGGGAAGATGTCGATGATTCAGGAATTAAAGATTCAGTATTAACTTTCTAAGTCAAGGAACCACATCTTGAGAGTAAATTGTCAGGTGTGAGGTGGTGTCAGGAAACGAAGTGATACAGGTATGTAAGGATTGGAAGGGATTCATTAAAAATGCTAGTGTTATATTATTACAATTATTGAAATACATTGACCGATTTACTATATCTATGAATTCTATAACACTTTGTCAATGTACATATGTAATTTCTCCATGGTCTATAAGAGGTGGTTATGATAATTATAATTATTTTAGAGAAAAAACTGAGGGTCACTAAGAGACCTGGTCTGTCTCCAGACAATAATATAATTTTGTTGGTTGAGATATGGAGGTATTATTCAGGGTATTACATGCCAGAATACTATGTGTGTGTCCTTAAGAGTTGTTTTCTGGTTCTGGAGAAGATTTTGCACTAAGTGATTCTCAAATTTTGGTAGCCATCAGAGTCACTTGGAGGAGCTTAATAAAATGGAGATCTCCAGGCTTCTACCTATAGATTCTGATTTATTAGTTCTAAGCTAAAATTTGTCATTTCTGAGGTAGGTTTGACATTCATCTCCAAGTGATTGTAATATATGTGGGTTTTGAATCACACTGAACAATCCCAATGTTACTGCCCTTTATTCCTTGACATCTTTGGATCACTTGTGTCCATTTTAAGCATAGACACCCAGGGACAGGGAAAAACTCTATTATTAAAATTAGTTCTAGTTCTTTGGGACTATGTTTCAATTAGATAACCAGTCAAGGACATAGGGAGTAAAAGCCTCTCTGCAAAAGTTGTAGAGTGAAGCTTTTCAAACTCCTAGAAGTCTTTTACAAGCAATTATGCATTTGGACTACTTGCCAATAAACTAGATATGTGCAAGAAATTTTACAAATGTAATAGAGAGTACACGGCCTAATACTAAGTATTCATGCATCATGGAAAACAGAGGCACAAGCACTGTCCTACTGCTTGAAATCAGGGATATCCCCTATCCGCATTCTTGTCAGTGTCAGCTTTCCTTTTTACCAACTTCTGCTTTCTAGACATTAAGGGATTTTTCTGGTCTTCTGGAAGAGTGTTTGTAAATTTTTGTGTCACTGTGAAAAACAGGCATGGACAAAGAACTCATGTTCAAACCTCACCATTCCTTCTCTCTAAACTTTAGATGGATAGTTAGATTAATGGAACCTTCTGAAGTTGGAGATGAAAGTTCTGCTGAATCATAGAAGCCTGGTTTCTGGTTCTCAGAGGAGTCTTGTTTTCTAGCCTCTTTCTTTTGAAGTGGTAGCAATTTGAGGAATTAACTGAGGCTGTCCTGTTCTACAATGGTATGGCTCCAACTTTGGTCCTCTCAGGGCCACACTCTTGATTATGTTAATATATCACAGCATTAATAAAGGAAATGGTTATCATTTGGCTCAAAAACTTTGGTGTACAATATGAACAGAGGATAAAAACCCTAATGTATTTTTTAGGTGCTCCTTCACTTTTGTATGCAGCACTGAAAAGTCTGGCTAAAAAGTGTTCTTTCTCTACAAATTCCCTAATAGTTCTTTTGCCAAAATTCTGTCTTTCTCAGTCTACCGTGATTCTACCTCTTTATACTTTCTAGTTATTTGTAGAAGTTCTATGTTCTTTTCACCAGACTTTCTTTATAAGCTATACCTCAAGATTCAAGCAACCGCATGATTTTTATGTATGTGTATTTCTCCTGTGAAGCCAAATGTTTGTTTATTTTTTTAATTTTTTGCAATATTATTTTTTACAATATTATTAAAAATTTTAAAAAATTTTTTACAATTTTTTTTACAATATTAGTGTAGACAACAATAGATTATTATGTATATTAGAAAGAACCTTTAAGACAAGCATTAGAATTGATGGAAGCAGGAAGCTGAGGGAACTATAAGACTGTTGCAGTCTGCAACCATGGTGGCAGAGAGAAGGAAAGCTTATTTAGAGATGAGACTCAGTTCAGTCACTGAGAGGGCCAGAGCAGCTACTCAGTTGAGAGCAGCAGAGTAAAGGGGACCCCTAAGAATAGCAGGGAAGCTGCGAAGTCTCAGTCTTTTATTTCGAATATTGGTGTAAGAGCACAAAGCAGAAAAAAAAAAAAGCAGTTTGGGCGGGGTCCATTTTAAGGCTCGGCACTTGTCTTGGGGAAAGTGAAAGGGCACCAGCCAGACACAGCAGCCTCCCTAATCTAAACCTCTTTCACCATTCACTCCTTGGCCAAGTGCCCCACAGAAGGTGTCCTTTAACATAGCACCTGCATTTAGTTGGGTAAATACTTGGTCTCCTCAAGATAACCAGTCATCTTGTTTCTTCTTCCAAATCTTCACAAATTATTTTAATCATTTTTCAGCATTTTGTTGCTACAGTCAAGATGCCATGCCTCATAGCTAATGTTGAGTATCCTTTTTATGTATCTGTTGGCTATTTGTATAGCTTATTCTAAAATTAATTTATTAATTAATTTATGTGCTTTTGAGACAAGATCTTGCTGTGTAGTTCAGGCTGGCCTTGAGCTTGCTTATGTAGCCCAGACTGGCTTCATACTCATGGCAATCTTTCTGACTCAGCCTCGTGAGTGCTGGGATTACAGGTGTGTGTCACCATGCCTGGTTGTTAAAGTTTTATTTTTAATAGTACATGTTGCAGTAAATAATGATTACATTCACCCTGGGAAATTGGTACTTGTACATAACACATCTTGATTCTTTTTATGTCCCCCTCCCTCGCCACTCCCTCCAAACTCTCTCTGTTTCTTGGTCCTCTTATCATTTGCGAAGCATCTACCTTCTTGATTCCTATTATTTACCATTTATTATGCTCTTAAATTTATTTACACTGTAAGTTTTTCATGTAAGAGAATGTAATATTCTCCAAGTAATATTTAAGCTTGTGCATGTGATGCATTTCACTTAATATTATTGAAGGTATATTCATTTTTCCTACAAGTGCCATAGGATTATTGTTCTTTACAGCAGAGTAGCCCTCTGTTGTGTGTAACAATACATTTTACTTATCTACAATGGTCAGAGATGTTGAACATTTTTTCATGTATTTATTAACCATTTGTATTTCTTCTGAGAAGCGTCTATTCATTTCAGTTACCTGTTGTTTTTGGATTGGGTCTTTTTTTTTTTTTTTTGGCTACTGGTATTGAATTCACAACCTCACACTTGCCAGGCTCATTGGTTCTTTTAATTTGAGGGGAGTTAAGCTTCTTGCAGTTATTTATATATTTGATATATATTATAGATAATATGTATATATTTCTATATGTATATTATAGTAAATGTTTTTAGTACATAATGAGCCCATTCCTTGTAGACTTCATACATGTACATCACACTTTACAATTCCCTCATTTTTTTTGGTGTTAGGGTTTCAACTCATGACCTTGCACTTTCCAGGCAGGTGTTTATGCCACTGAGCTAAAATCCCTGGCCCAACAATTCCCTCATTTTAAGATCTCACTCCTCCTCCCTCTGTCTCTTTGTGCCTGGCCATATGCTAAAGATTTATCTTGCTATTTCTATTATCTTTTATTTTGCTCTTTATTTAAATTCTAGGCTTCTTATATATATTTTTTTGTCTTTTTATTTTTATCGGTATTGGTGATCGAACTCACGACCGCCTGCTTCAAGGCAGGTGCTTACGCCGCTGAGCTAAATCCCCAGCCCCTAGGCTTCTTATATTTGAGACACTATGTAACAGTTAAGCTTGTGTGTCTGAATTATTTCACTTAATATTATGGTCTCAGTGTGTTTCCATTTTCTCACAAGTGACTCATGTTTATCCTTCTTTATGGCAGAGAACTACTCTAATATGCATAAATACTGTATTTTCTTTAACCATTTATCTCTTGATGGACATACAGGCACTTGCAAGGCTTAGCTATTATGAATTGTGTTACCACAAAGATAGGTATGGAAGTATCGGTGTAATATGGTGTCTTTAACTCTTTAGAGAGGGTACATAGAAGGGTGACAGTTGAATTGAAAGAAATTTCTAGTTTTATTTTTTGAAGAATCCCAGTACTGATTTCCATGGTGGTTGTACTAATTTATATTTCCAACAATAATAAAAAGAGTTCCCTTTCCCCACAGCCTCAGCAGCATCTGTTATTTTTTTTTATTTTTTTGATGGTCTTTCTTTCTGGAGTGAGACGAAATCTCAGTGTTTTAATTTGCACTTTTGGAATGGCCAGTGATGTTGAACACTGTGTTTTAGTGATCATTTGTACTTGTTCTGAGAAGCATCTATTCGTTTCAGATGCTCATTTTTGATTGAGTTTTTAAATTTAGGGTTCTGATTTTGAAGTTCTTCACATACTCAAAATATTAGTTTTGTCCCTGAGGAATAGCTTGCCCAATATTTTCCCTATTTTATCGACTGTTTCTTCACTTTGTTGTAGTTTCTTTTGATGTGCAGAAGCTTTTCATTTGGTATGGTTCACTTGTTGATTCTTGGTGTAATTTCAAGTCTGGGAATGTGATGTCTCCTGCCTTGCGTTTTTTATTTTGGTCTAGAATTGCTTTTGCTATTCTAGGTCTCCTGTGGTTCCAAATGAATTTTAAGTTTGCTATCTCTAATTCTATAAAGAATTCTCTTGGTATTTTGACTAGGATTTTGTTAAAACAGTTTTGGAAGTATGGCTATTTTGACTGTATTGGTTCTGCTTATCCAGGAACAGGGGACACCTTTCTGTGCTCTGATAGCCTTTTTCAGGGTTACTATAGTTTTCATTGTACAGGTCTTTCATTTCCTTGGTTAGGTTAATTCCTAAGTATTTGATTTTTCTTGATGCTATTATGAGTGATATCCTTTTCCTAATTTCTTGCTCAGTGGGTTCATTATTAGTGTAATGGAATGCTATTGTTTTTTGTGTGTGTTGACTTCGTATCCTGCTACTTTGCTAAATTTGTTTATTCTAGGAGTTTTTGGTGGAACTATTTTGGTCTTCTATGTAAACAATTGTGTCAGTTGTATATGAGGATAGTTTAACCTCTTTCTTTCATTCCTATACTCATTCCTTTTATTTTTTTCTCTTTTTGTATATTTTAGTGGGCAGGAGTGATGACAATAGATATCCTTGTCTTGTTTCTAATTATATGCAAAAAACTTGCATTTCTTCTCTACTTAATATGATGTTGGCAGTACATTTGTCATCAGTGGCTTTTGTAGGGTCCTTCTCTATATATTTTCATCATGTATGTATGTTGGATTTTAAAAAAGCTTTTCCTATATCTTGATGATCATGTGATTTTTATTCTTCCTTCTATTTATGTGACACTTTTTCAATATTTTTTTATTTGCACATGCTTGCAGTATATAATGAATATCCCCTTATGGGAACTGGTTACACATTCATAACATACCTCAATTCTTTTTTCATACGCTTCCCCTCTTCTCCCTCTGCCTTCCCTCCTTCTCTTGATCCCCTTTATATTTGAGAAAGATCCGTTCTCCTAGTTCTATTTTTATTTTGCATTTTACTTAAGTGTTGTGTTTGTCATATAACAGGAACAATGTGCTATTTAAGTATGTGTGTCTGATTTACTTGACTTAACATGATGGTCTTAAAGTGCATTCATTTTCCTACAACTGACTCAAATTTATTCTTCTTTAAGGTATAGTAGTACTCCATTGTTTGTAAAGGCCACATTTTCTTCTTCTTTAGTGCATGTGTGTAGCACATAATGATCAAATTCACCCTGAGGAGTTTGTACATGTATAAAACACATATTAATACCTTTTCTGTCCCTTTTCTTTCTTTCCATCCAACCTTTCTTTACCTCTCCATTTGAAAAAGCTCTTACATTTTTCCTTCAACTTTTTTCCTTCAGTACCTTTCTCTTCCTTCCCTCCTCCTTCCCTATCTCTTGTTCTCCTTTCCATTTAAGAAAGTTCTTTATACTTCTTGCTTCCTACTATCTTCTATTTTACTCGGTATTTATATACTGGGTTTCTTGCACTAGAGAATTCAATATTTAAATTTATGTATATGTGATTTATTTCACCTAAAATTGTGGACTCAAGGCATATCCACTTACCTAAAAATATCTCAAGTTTATCCTTCTTTATGGCAGAGTGGTATTTCATTCAGTAAAGAGACTGTCTTTGCTCCAGTGAAAGCATTTGGCCCTCTTTTCAAAGATAAGGTAGCTGAGTGTATGTGGAGGTGTTTCTCCACCCTCTATTTTGTTCTATTGACCCACAAGTCTTTTTTTGCCAATATCATCATGTTTTATCACTGTAGCCTTGTACTATCTTAAAGTTCAGAATTATAATATCCCATGCTAAGCTACTTAATTTGGATATTAACTTTAATAGTTTAATTTCTTCCTTTCCTATCCATGTCCTTCTACTTTCTTCTCTTGCCTTATTGCTCTGGCTGTTTCAAGAATTGTATTAAACAGGAGTGGTGATCGTGAACACCATTGTCTTGCTCTTAATTTTAGAGGAAAAAAATGTAAATTTTTCTCCACTTAACATGGCTGTTGATTTGCCATTGCTATTTCTCCACTAAATGTGATGTTGACTTTTTAAAACATTATCTTTGTTAGTACATATTTGCAATTCATGCACTTTACAAGCATCTTGGGAGTGGTCATATGTACAGATATTTGCTTTTAAAAGATTGAGGTAAAGACCTCTTATCCTTATTTTCTTCAGTTGTTTTTACTTTCTTCTTTTTTAAAGACAGAATCTCACTACGCAGTTCAGACTGGCCTTGGAGTCATTTAGCTTAGGGTGGCCTCAAACTTGCCTCAGCCTTCTGAGTTGACGGGATCACAAGCATGTGTCACCATGCCCAGCTCTTTTTCTTTTTAAATACCAATGGATGTTGAATTTTCTTCAACAGCTTTTTTGCATCTCTTGAGATGATTATGTGTTTTTTGTCCTTGCTTCTTTTTATGTGTTATGTTTTGTATATGTTGAACCTTCACTCTATCCCTGGAATGAATTCTATGGTCATGATGTATGATCTGTTTGATGGAATTGCTGCATTCTATTTGCCAGTATCTTATTGGGGATTTTTTGCATCTATGTTCATCAAAGAGATTTGTGTGTAGTTTTATTTTTTTTATTGGGTCATTTTCTGGTTTTGGAATCAGTGTAACACTTGCTTCTAGAAAAGACGGGGAGAGTTGCTTCCCTTTAGATTTCGTTAATAGCTTGAGGGGTATTGGTGTTAGATCTTTTCTAAAGTTTATTTGCAGAGAAAATGTGTATATTGTTTTTTCAGTTGAGTATAACTACTGGATTTTCTTTGGGCTTCCTGCTGGCCCAGGCCAAGTTCCTCCCTGGAGCCGCTGACCTTCTCTGGGTTTACCTTGTTTTTGCAGAGACAGGTTCCCATCTCCAGGAGCCAGGGTCAGCTTTCCAGAGTGCTTCATCTTTTTCTTTGCATTATATTTCTTTTCTCCAATATCTATGTAGTTTCTAGCCTTACTGTCAGCTCCCTCTAGATCCTCAGAGATCTACTTGCTCTTTTTTTCTTCACTAAGTTGTTGTTTTCCATGTTTCTTGATTCCAGGTTCTCAAGAGGCTGTGTTTTGCTGTTCATTTTATTCCACCGTTTCCAATATTGTATAGATGTCTTTCATTAGATTAAATTTCTTCTATTTCATAAGAGATGAAGTAATTGGAGCAGCTGGTGAGTTCATGTGGATTCTCTTTACATTCTTGATATGCAGATTAGATGAACTGATTATTCAATATGCCTCTGTCTTGCATTTATGGGATAAACCACACTGTCTGTGCTTTATTTTCCTTTTTACTTTAAAGAATTAAAATTCCTAATATTTTGTTGAAGATTTTTGCATCTGTGTTTATGGCAGATATTAATCTATAATTTTCTTTCTATTTATATTATTTTTATTGTCATATATGATTAGTATATAGTATTTGCATTCATTTGGTGCAATTAAGTATATCTATTATATATATTGTTCAATCTGTTGATCAGTGTGATCTCCTTTTACTCCCCACCCCTTAACCAACCAAAAGTCTACCTCACTGCTCCCTATTGTCTCTCCTTCATTTACCTTTTAGTTTATTTATACTTTGGGTTTCACATACAAAATAAACCAGATGATATTTAGCTTTTTGAATATGATTTACTTTACTTAGCATCATAGATCAAGACCCATGTATTATCCTGCAAATGATGCAAATTCATTCTTATTTATGGCTGATGAAATTTCTTTAATTATATATAAATATTTCCTCCATTCATCTGTGGATGGAGATCTAGGCAGTTTCCACATTTCAGTGACTGTGAATTGTGCTGCTGTAAACGTGGCTACGCACCTATCACTATAGTATGCTGTCTTTAGTACTTTTGGGAATATACTCAGGAGCGATATAGCTGGATCAAATTGAAGGTTTATAAACTTTATCAGGCATCTCCTTTTTGATTTTCATAGCAGTTGTACTAGTTTACATCCCCACCAACAGTGTGAAAGGATTCCTTTTTTCTCACATCATCACCAGCATATTTGTTGGCTTCTTGATGATTGCTCTTCTGACTAGAGTATGACGGAATCTTAGAGTTATTTTGATTTGCTTTACTCCAATGTCTAATGGTGTTGAAGAAGCTGGCTATTGTGGCAGATGCCTGTAATTCTAGCACTTAGGAGACTGAGGAGGAAGATTGCTGTGAATTCAAGGCCAGTATGAATTACATAGTGAGACCCTGTCTCAAAGAAAAAACGATGTTGGACCGTTTTTCGTGTACTTGTTGGCCATCTGTACTACTTTTGAGAAAAGTAGTACATTCAGTTTATTTGCCCATTTTTAATTGGGTGATTTGTTTTTCAGGAGTTAATTTTGTGTTCTTTTCATATTCTGGATATTAGTTCTCCAGGAGAAAAGTAGCTGGCAAAAATTTTTATCACATTCTTTAGGTTATCATATTGTTGATTGTTTCCTTTATAGCAAAGAAGTTTTTTTTTTTTAAATTTGATGCAATTCTCTTTTTTTATTTTTAAAAATTTTTTCCTCTTTTTTGATGATTATTATTTTTCTTGTGTTATTGGCGTTCTGTTCAGGAAATCTTTAAATTTGCCTATGGCTCAAGTGTTTCCTCTATTTTATCTTCTAGCATCTTCAAAGTTTCTGTTGTGTCTTTGATCTATTTGATTTGATCTTAGTATAGGGTAAGAGGTATAGTTATAGTTTCTTTCCTTTGCATGTGGATAACCACTTTTTCCAGCACCATTTGTTAAAGAGGCTATCTGTTTTCCAGTCTATGTTTTTGGCCCCGTCATCAAAAATCAGATGGCTGAAAGTACATGATGTTATTGCTGAACCTTGTACTATATCACACTGGTCTAAATGTCCACTTTGCGTCTCTATTATATTGTTTTTATTAGTATAGCTTCACAATGTATTATGGAATTCAGAATTGTGACGCATCCCACTTTGCTGTTTTTGTTCAAGTTTGCTTTGACTATGCTCTGTTTCTTCTGGTTCCACATAAATTTCAGGGTTGATACTTTTAGGAAATACATTGGCATTTTAATTTGGACTGCATTAAATCTATATTTTTGTCTTGTTATAATGGAAATTTTAACAATGTTGATTCTTCTTATTCAGAAATAAAAGATATCTTTCATTTTCTAATAGTTTCTTCAAACTCTTTCTTGGGAATTCTGTGGTTTTTGCAAAAGAGATCTCACCTCTTTAGTTTGGCTGATTCTTAGATATTTAATTTTTTGAACCTATTGTGAATAAAATTATTTTACTGGTTTCTTTCTTGGTGGATTCATTATTGGTGGAAACATTATGGGCTTTTGTGTATAGATATTTTTCCTGCCATTTTGCTAAATTTATTGACTCTTAAGAATTTTCTGACGGAATATTTTGAGTCTTATAATGTAAATAATATAGCTCATCTACAAATATAATTTAATTCTTCCTTCCTTATTCATATGCCTTTTATTTCCTTCTCTTGTCTAATTATTTTGGCTAAAGAGTTTGATGGTATGTTAATCAATAATAGTGAGTTTTGACAACTTTGTTTCATTTTTGATTTTAGAAGGAATGATTTCTTATTTTTTTCCCACTTGGCATGAACTGTGAATTTGTCATAAAATCTTTTTCAATTTAGGTCCTTCTGTACCATTATTTAATCAGTATATTTATCATGAAGTAATATTGGATTGTGTTAAAGGCTTTTTATGCATCTATTAAGATGATATGATTTCTATCCTTGAGTATATTTATGCAACATATTGCACTAATTGATTTACATTGGTTGTAGTACCCTTGTATTCTTGAGATTAATCACATTTCATCACGATGTATGATCTTTTTAATGACTGGTTGAATTCTGTTTTCAAGTATCTCACTGAGGAGTTTTACATCTATCTTCATCAAGGATCTTGGCTTGTAATCTTTTTGTTGACACTTTATCTGGTTTGGTTTCAGAGTAATGCTGACTTCATGGAATGAATTGGAAGTGTTCCTTCCCTTTTAATTAAAATTTTATGGTAAAGTTGGAGGACTTGACAGTAGTTCTTTAAATTCTGATAAAATTCAGTGGCATATTCATGTTTGGCTTTTCTAAAATGATAGAAATTTTTTGCTACTTTGATTTTCTTGTCTGTTATTGGTGTGTTCTGATTTTATATCTTCTTGGTTCAATTTTTAAGTCCTGTATGATTAGGAATTTATTCATTTTTTCTAGATTTATTAGTTTCTTAGAATATAAGTTTGTTGATTTCAACAGCATCTGTTGTAATGTGCCTTTTTATTTCTTTTTTAAATTTTTATTTTGAATGTAGTAAAAATACAACTGAGCAAGACAAAACAAAGCCAATCGAGACAATGTAGTAACATTGGTACAGAACTTTAAAGCAGGATACTGAGATAGTAGTAATAGGTACTATAGTATATCTCATTATTGTCCAATAATCGTCCAATTAATTAGGTATAGCAAAATGAAACCAATAACAGAACACTGTAAAACCAATTGAAGGAGAATATTGAAAAGAGCAAAACAATCATTACAAAACATAGCAGTGGAAATAATCTTTGCCTTTAAACAGAACATAGAAGGAAATCCCCTATATTTGCTATATGGCGTATGGTCATCCTCCCAAGAGATGCTCAGACTGTCCCCAGTTGCTGACGAGGGGTGGGGTGGGGGGCAAATGTTTGATTCTCAGCCTGAGCGCTGGTAGGTTCATGGGAACAGATGACTGGTTTCTCCTCCCTGCTGGTGTCGGGCGTTTACCAAGAGGGAAGGCAAATTGCTTTCTTGTGCAGCCGCCTAAGTCCCAACATGGCCGGGTATCGGGTAGCCACTGGTTCTTTGCCTTTTTAAAATGATTACACCCATGTGGGTCTTCTCTCTTTTGATGAGGTTGGCTAAGATTTTACCCATCTTATTTATTCTTTCAAAGAATTAACTCTTTGATTCATTGATCATCTTATTAATTGCTTCTTCATTTGCTTATTTCTTCTTTGATCTCTGTAATTAATTTGACTACTTCTTTTAGTTCTTTGCCTGGAAGTTCATCTAATTCAGTGTCTGTGAAATCTGCTTTTTGTGACTTAGGAATTTTGCATGTATCTTGTTACCTTTCTTGTTTCATGAATGTTGTGTTTTTGTTGCAATAGTTGCTGTTGTTGTTAGTTATAGATCAGTTATGCTAGAAGGCTCTATCACTATTGTGGAGGCCTCTTTAGTAATCAAATTTCTCTCTGTGATTTTTCCTTGGTTTTCAATAATTCATTATATGCATATCTACTCATCCTATTCAACAAACTTTGATCAGTCCCTATGAATGCATTGTGAGGAAAGAACAACTACCACAGAACAGCATCCACAAAACCAACTATATATCAACTATATATCAATTTAAAACTTGTGTAAAAAGCTCATAATTCTTTCAATAATCTGGGAAGCCAAAGAAATAAAAAGATAAAGAAGAAAAAAATATAAGGAAAGAAAAAAGAGATAGGAATTGACGATATATTTATATCTGGAATAGAAGGAGAGGAAGAGGAGGTTTGATTGATTATTTTGAGGGTGGAGAGAAAGAATAAAATGGAAAGAAATATAAGTGGAAAATGAGAGAAGCCTTAAGCAGGTTGGATCCAATTAATAAAGTGGCAGAAACTTAATGTTCAAAGGTTAACCCTTGGTGAAGATCAACTTGACATATTATTGTAATATACTATATAAATATAGGCAGTAAACCAAGCATGGTGGCACATGCTTGTAATCCCAGCACTCAGGAGGCTGAGGCAGGAGGATCATTGTAAGTTTGAGACCAGCCTGGGCTACAAAGTGAGCTCAAGGCAGTCTGAACTGCATAGCAAAAGTACAAAAAGACAAAAATAAATAAATAAAGAAAGGCAATAATTAAATAACATACACTTCATGTATATATTCAAAAAACAAGAAAGGAAAAATATTTTTAAAACATTAGAATAAAAAATAGGAAGCAATGATAGTATTTGTATGTCAGAAAAGAGGAGAGAAGTGGGGGGAAAATTTTGAGTTTATGAAGGGAAGTAAAGACAGAGGAGGCTGGACTGAGGAAGTTTAAATGGTGAATTGTAGAGGAAGCAGGGAATTTGAGTCCAATGATATACCTGAGAATCTAAGATAGCAAGTCCTATGAAACAGCTCAGCATCAGGAATTTGATATGACATGGTTTATAGAAGTAAAATCAATAGCTCATATTCATATGCTCTTGCTAGCGTACATACACCCTCTTAGCTCATGCAAGAAGCAACACGGGGAAAAAACAAATGAAGATCCAAGAAGTTTGTTTGTTTTTTACTGGAGTCTCACTTTGAGCAGATTGCTTTTCCACCTTAGTCCAAATCTGGAGAGGCCTTGTACCACTTCTGGAGGGCTGATCGTTGTTACTCTGTGGTTGTGGCTGGGAACTTGTATGGGTCTACTAGTAGTTGAATTAACTAATTCCCCACAGCTGACATACTTTTCAGTACCTGGGAGTAAAGGAGCTGGAAGGTCCAGAGGGTCCTGTGAGTTGGTCTATCACTCCTTTTGCAGATAGAGCTCTGTTAATCTCCTATGCACACTTTTGTGGATATGACTGGCCAGTGACTTCGCCTCTGTCCTATTTCCAATCATCTTCAAGTGCAATGGAGAAGGGTTGAGAGTATCAGCACTATGCCTTACACTGTTTCCTTCCTTGCCACAAAAAGTGATGATTGTGACCCTTCCCTGCTACAAAATACCCTAAAGTTGATTTTTTTGTCAAATAAACAACATTAGATTTTTTTGTCATCCTGATAGATTTACCCCAAGGACGCTGCAGAAAAAACAGCTGATTAATCAGAATCCTCAAGTGCCCAGGTTCTCAAACAGGGCTGGGCTACTAGTCCTCCAGCACTGAGCTCTTGGCCTGCATATACTCTGGAGGCTTTCCCTTCACTACCAGCACATTCTTCTCAGTGTCATGCTGCTTCTCACAGTCCAGGTAGTGCTTGTTTTATTTTCTTGGGGGCCTGGCTCAGATGAATAACCTGCTCAGACATATTCTAAACTTCCTTTTGGCTGCTGAACTTGAAGGTCATGTTGATGTACACTGATCAAGACATCTGTGGGCCTTAGAGACGTGCTCAGCACGTTCTCAAAAATGTCATTTGCCTACTCTGGGTCTCCTAGCTGGTAGTCCAGCTGGGAAAACTTGGTGATGATATCCACGTGCTCCTTCGCAGGCAGGCATTTGAGGGCTCACTGTAGCATGTGGAGACTGGCCCCAGCCTGGTTCCTCTGTAGAATAAAAGCACCATATTTGATCCAGATACCTTTCTGCTGCCAGAAGCACTTCAGCATATGTTTATGAAGATCACCAGCTTCCTGGAACTTTTAAGACTTGGTGTAGATGTGAGCTAGGTGGAGAAAGACCTTGCGAGGCTCATGGTGTGTGCTGCAGGCTCTAAGACATTGCTCAAGGACTTGGGAGAGTTGCACGTTTTCTAGGTTTATTAGAACCACCTATAAATTCAGCCTCTCTTGCTCTTCACTGAAGGAGATGATCTGCAGGATCCTATTGGCTTCAGTCTGAGCCTTCTTAGTCTGCAGCCTGCAGGTGGAAGACCATTTACTGAAGCCACAGGATGGGGCTGTTGGAAGAACTCACCACCAGTTGATCAAAGTGCAGAGGACTTCTCCAGGTGCTTCATGGTTGTCTGGTGTTTGCTGCTTTTTTCTTTTAGTTTTTTAGCTTTTCTGTTCACTAATTTCTTGTGAAGGGAAACATGGACCTTCAATTTCAACATATCAACACTGAGGATTACAACCTTATTCTTCTGCCCAGATTCTACTTCACCCTGCTCAATGGTATCTGCTGGCTTTCAGAACCACATCAGGCACTGAACCCCCACAGGATACCACAGTCATCCTCCAAAACTTCCTGCACCACAAGGTCCAGGATCATTCTTGAGGTCATCTCACTCAGTGTGTGGATCAGCACAGAGTTTTGGCTGCTAATGAAGCTACACATGCCCTGCAGCTCCTCTAGACACTGAATCATAAGGATCAAGCTGATGTGGGTAGAGGCCTCAGCCTGCAGCCCAACAGCTACAACGATGGAAGCATTTGCTGCTTCTCCTTGGCCATGTTGGTCACCTTTTTTTAAAATAATGAAATGGTTTGCACGACCAATTTATTTTTTTTTAATTTAAGGAGAAAAAGGGAAAAAAAGCAGAAAAAAGGTACAAGTTACACAGAATTTCAGAAAAAAAAAACAGTAGGAAATCACTAGTTAATGGATTACATATTGTCATCTTAGAAGTATTTGTTCAAGTTACAAAATTAAAGCTTGTAAAGTGGACATTCAAACAGCGAGACTGCAAACAGTTCTGTTCAATGATCCAACAAAACTCAGTAATATCATTGTCTATCTTATACACTTAAATTTACATGCAGTTATACCATTTAGAGCACTTTCTTTCCCTCTCTTTTGTACAATGACTATTATACATTTTGGGTTTTATTGCTCCCACAGTTCTTATTGCTTTTTTTTGAAAGAGAGTAAAACCAAATGTGACTTAACAGAACAGAATTGGTTAAATCAAAAGGGTGGATATAATAGATAATGTAAAAACATAATGCAAGGTGGTTAACAATGGTTACCATAATGCCTCCCGCTATCTCTAATAGAATTGCCTATATCATCAGTTATAATAAAATTGAACAAAACAGTAAAGAATGAAACCAACAAAACCAAAACATTGGAGACATTACAGGTCTTCAAAAGTAGATAATAGTCAACCAGAATGGGCGTCATAATGAATCCCACTATCTTCACAGCTGTTGCCTAAACTTTCGAACCTGGTACTATCAAGCAAAGCAGAATAGAGGAACATCAGTCAAAACAAGATGGTGAGAGCAATACAGGGCTTCAAATTAAGTTAATAGAATATCAAAGTGGGTTACTATAATATATCCTGCTTTTTTAAAATCTATTTTTCCTTTAATTAAAAGGATAAAAGTAAAAAAGTAAATAATAAAATAGAAATTGCGATAAAAGAGGGCATAACAACTAAACAGTGCAGATTGATACATAACCATTTAAGCAAATTAGTGTTTCACCACAAGATAATCCCGACATAAAAGTAGTTACCATATTGTCTCTTTCCTTGAGATCTTTTAGTATAACTTTGTATACTGCAGCATCAAATATAGCAACACAATGTATAACCATGCAAGAGAATGACAGTATTATAGGGTATTTAGAATCAACTAACAGATAATGAACTATGGTTTCTGTATAATCTCCTTGTCTATAAAAGTTTTTGTTTATACTATCACATATAATAAAATCCAAATAAGATACAACATGTTAAGACCATGGAGACAGAAGAACAAAAGCTTGATGGGACTTCAAAATAAGATGATACCAAATCAGCACTACCTATTATGACGCCGTTTTCTCCAAGATTGTTCCTATCATCAATCTTCTCTGCCTCATTTCTCTTGAGCTCTTTTTCTGTCATTAGTTGTCAGCTTGTCTTCTTCATTTTGTTTTCTGCTCCATTCATTGTGGCCTCTCTGCCACTATTTCTGGATTCTTCGTATTTTTCTTTTTTAGAATATCCTGCAGTATTCTCTGTAGAGTTGAATTGGTGGTTGCATATTCCCCTAGTTCCTCTTTATCCTGAAAGCACCTTGTTTTTCTATCAATTTCCAGGGATAGTTGTGCAGGATATATCAATCTTGGCTGGAGGTTATTATCTTTCAAAGCTTGAATTATTTTCCCCCATGCTCTTCGTGATTTGATGGTTTGTGCTGAGAAGTCTGCTGTAATTCTGATGGGTGTTCCCTTGTAAGTGATTTGTTTCTTGTCTCTGACAGCTTTTAATATTCTGTTCTTATATTGGATTTCTGAAATTTTGATTATTATATGCCTGGGTGTAGCTCTATTTGGGTTGTAGGTAGCTGGAGTCATGTATGCCTCATATATCTGAGTATCTTTACTGTTTGCTAAATTAGGGAAATTCTCTTGGATTATTTCTGTGAATGGCTTTTGTAGTCCATTTGTTTGTGTCCCCACTTCTCGTATGTTCTTAATTCTTAAGTTATAGATCCTCTTATCATCTTCTAGTTTTTGTATTGTTGCTGTTTGTTTTTTTGTTATTTTTAAAAAGTTTTTCATTTCATGCTCCCATATTACAAATCTGCCC
Source organism: Cavia porcellus (assembly GCF_034190915.1). Taxonomy (NCBI): domain Eukaryota; kingdom Metazoa; phylum Chordata; class Mammalia; order Rodentia; family Caviidae; genus Cavia; species Cavia porcellus. The sequence goes on from NW_026947486.1 coordinate 82,476,997, forward strand.
TCCAGTTCAGATAATCTGTCCTTAATTTCTTTCAAGCTGTTATTCCAGTTTTTGATAGAGTGTTTAGTTTCCTGATAATCTGTTTGAACCTGCTTCTCGTATTCTGTGTGTTCTCTGTTTTCTCCGTCAAATAATTCTCCCCTCTTTTTCTGTTCTGTTTCTACCATCTGCTTTTTCTTGGGTGGTGCTTAGCATTTCTCTAACTATTCTGCTTATGTCTTGCTTCAGGTCATTAATAACTTCATTCCTGAACTTGTCTATGAGGCTCTGGTGATAGCCTTTTATGTTTATTGGTGGTGTGTCTGCTATTGCCTGTTTCTCAGGATTGGGGGCCGAGGAGCCTTTCTTGTTGCTCCCTCTTCCCATATTATTTGTTCCTTATATAGCAAGCGTATATAGGAGGCCCACCTTCCTTCCCTGTCAGCCACAGTCTGACTGAATTGCGCCAGTTAGGTGTTCCTGCCCACCACAGCATACCAGGGAGTTATGGACCAGGCTGCCTATGTGGGGCCCGCCCCTCCAGGTCAACCTACCAAAAGGCCTCACCACTAGGGTGCACCTTTAGATGCTGGGATCTGGGTTGTGCTAGCCTACTGGGTCTCAGCCAGCAGCGTCACATAGGCTAGGCACTGCTCACCAATTCCACTTGAGAGGGAGATATGTGACTGAAGTCACTACAGCTCTTTGTTCCAGCAAGTCTGCCTGGTCCCAGAATGTCCTCTGTTGGTGCCTCCTAGACCGTGGGAGAGTCCCAGTTTCCTTCACTCACCGGAGGTCGATGCACGGCTCCCTGCCTGCCCAGCTCTTAACTCCATTCACCGATTCCTGTTAGCGCTTTCGCCCGTCTCTCTCCCTGCCGAGCCGATTCAGATGCAGCAGCGGTGGCAGGAAACCCAAATCGCGGTTTTCAATGGTGCAGGCTCCTGCTTCCGCACTCAGGCTTTATCTGTTCCTGTTATAGCACCAGGATTGCATTCCCAGTTGGTATCTCTCAGCCCAGTTCATTCTTGGGTCAGCAGGGTATATCTCCTCTTGGGTAGGATTCCTCCCTCTGCACCATTCCTGGATTCTAAGCTCGGTCTCGGAGAGAGCCTGTGTAGCTGCTGCTATCTGTCTGCCATGTTCTCTCCAGAAAGCTCCATGTTGGTCACCTTTGCCAGCACTTTCTGCCCCTCAACAAAGCAGTCAATGGATTTTGTCACAAATGTGTCATTCATGATAGCTTTAGGAGCTGCTTTGCTCGGACGAGGGATACTGGTAGAACATACCACAGTTCCTGATGCTCTTCACAAAGTTAATGAGCAAAAGTCCAGGCTGGATTTCTGAAGATGCTGTTGGGATCTTGGCTACCTTCTACTGTGGAGACCGAACCTGGCTTTCTGCAGATTTAAACCTGTCTCTCCCTCTGGCTCAGACAGAACCCTTGACAAAAGGTGTAGCCTTCCTGGAGCCAGCAGTACAACAGTGGGCTGTTGATGATATGGTCTGACAGGTGAGGAGTGGAGAGGGCAGCAGGGATGCTGTGGGGCAGACAGCCACCTGTAGCCCTTCTTTGGTCTACCCTACAACATTCACATCCACCAGTACCCAACACTGATGCCTCTCCTCTTTCTTCTTACCACGCCCTGTACTCTCATTCTTTGATTCTGGATCACTCAACAGTTTGAAAGATAGGAGCATCCTCTCTTTGGATGGCTCACAGTTCAGGACCATAGCCTTTACTGCCCAGCTAGTGTAAAGAATGTTTTCTGGGCCGAGAATATACGGGGGACTGATCTCATGCTTGGGCACTAGTCCCTGCACATTGTTGTAGGTCTTCACAATGCAGCCATAGTCCTGGATCCTGAAAATGACAGCATGTATCTGCAGATCAGCTGTGTGACATCATTAGTAGGCAGTGATACGTAATTTGAATGTTACCAGAGTTTTCTTCAGGGTCATTATCAGCTTCTTAGGGTCTTCCCTAAGCTGTAGAGTCATGAAGTAAAACCCAGCGCCTGACCTCATTCGCAGTGTGGTACTACTTCTCTACATTCTTCAACAGGATATTAGCCAGGTACATCACAGCTACCAGACCCCTCATTTACTTAACTGCTTTCACCAGCATCCCAAATGGCTTTATGATCAGACCATGCCCTTTATCACTGCCCCAGTTTTGAATTCATGATATTTAAGGTACTGAGTTTCAATAACAGATGTCTACAGAGAGAGCAAGGCCAGTTCATTCATTTAGTTTTAGTGTATAGTTTTACACTTGTGAGTGTTCATTAGCTTGAAAGTTGCAGGTTTGAAGGCATTCTTAGAATCAGAGAGATGGCTGAGCTGGACATAGACCAGAGCCCCATCTTTCTGCCTGATGGTGCCCCACCCTTGTTGAAAAACCCCCGGATAGGAAAATCTCCCATGACACCCTCTAGATGCTGACAACAGAGTCCAGTGAATGGACACCTAGGCTGCAGGAAGACAGGGCTCAGACTCAGGCTCAGGTGCAAAGATCTGGTCTGACAGTATGCACAGAGGATGCAGGCCTTCACTTCCCAACTTTTTGGGATCCAGGGGTACTAAGTTAACCAGGCCTGTGAACAATGTGAAGAACTTCAGTGTAAGACCCAACTGAGTCACCTTCTGTATGTGGACTTTGCCTGCCCTGGTAGCAAGTTATTAAGTGTCCAGGTTTGCTCCTCAGTAGCAATGGCAGTAGAAATCTCTGACTGCTCGGTGAACAGGCTAACAATTCTTTTGTTGCCTTTTATGTCCTCAGAGATGCAGATCAGGTACTGACCCACCTTCAATTTGGCACCTATATTTTTCTGTTGGATGTGTTTCTGAGCTTTCTACAATGGCAGTAAAGCTTTATTCCCAAAACCACAAATGTATGCTAGGTAGCCATGGTCTTCTGGGCTAGACATGACACTTATCTGCAGCATGCCAGGCTTCAGGGCCTCATCACTTGGCCCTGTGTTGAAATTTTGGGGGTTCAGAGAGAGCTTAACACTCTTTGCCTTGCTCTGTGATGCTCACACTGGTCACCATATATCTCACCAGCATTCCAGGTGAAAGAAGTTTGAACACATGGAATAGATCCTTCAAAGGTTCATCTTGTGTTAACTGCTCATTCAGCTTTTTGCTGTAGATATTACAGATTTTAGTCACTTGCACAAACCCCTGGAGGTCACTGGGGAGACTGATCCTCAGTTCCAGCTCATTTGCCTCTTTGACACAACCCAATATATGCATTACCTCACAGAGGGTCTCAACCCAAAGGACTTTAAACTTCTTTTTTACAGACATGACATTCCTCTTCTCAATTTTCAAGGTTTTTGTTTTTGCTGGGCCTTTCTGGTTCTGTTTTCCTTTTGGTGGTGTACTGGTTGATATGTTATGTCAACTTGAGAAGTTTGAAAGTTTGACTAAGAGGCTCAGCAGTGGAGTAAGGTCCTCACTTTGTAAACATCCCCAACCTGTGCAAGAGAAGGTCAGGGAGATGGCATGAGTGCATAGACGCCCTAGGTGGTGGTGGCCTACTTACAATATGGTGGAAGAAAAGAGACTTGCTCTCCCCCACGTGTTTTGCTCTTTTTGCTTTTGCTGTCTTGTGCCACCTTGAAGGGTGGCCCCTGTGCCATGCCACCTTGCCTTGGATCCAGATGATTATGGACTGACACTTCCAAAAACTGAGCTAAATAAACCTTCCCTTTCTTAATTTTCAGCATCAAGTATTTTTGTCTCAGCAATGAGAGAAAAGTAACTAGGATAGGTGCATTCTTTTTCAGTAGACATATTAAATAACTTGTCATGCACAACCGGCTGCTGGTAAGATTTCTTTGATTTGGGGATCTTTTTTGTACTCTTTTGGGGAAAGCCTTCTTCTAGGGTTGCCATATCTGGATCTCCAAGTTCCTGGTGCCAGCACCTTTTAACTTCTGAACTGGCGTGGCTGCACTTTACACGTGTAGAGGCCTCAAATCCCAAAATGGCTTTTGTGTGTTTCTACTTTGAATTGCTGCTCTTTGTATTATAGTCCTTTAACACTGGCATTTTTCCAACTGAGTAGCTCTATCTCCAGGGACCTGGGGGCAGAATAGGGTCTCTTTACCACTCATGACTTTAGTTTACTATTTTACAGGTATCTTTACCCAGGGTCTATTGTAATTATTGGGGCTGGTAGCCAGGCCCTCCCTCTCACATGATGGTAGTTACGTCTTGAATTTATAAAAAAGTGGAGTTTTTGTTTTGTGTGTACTTAGGCAAATAGAGGTACTTAAAATGGCTTCCTGCCCCAAGTTTGTTCCAGTCCACCTTCAGCTTAATCTACTGAGGTGAAGAAAAGGGAGGCATGATGATTTCCTGACTCAGTATTGCTTAAATCTGGGGGAGACAGGATGGATGGGAATTATCACTCTGGGTTGTTGTTGGATCTCCTATCTGCATAGGATGCTTCCTTGTCTTAAGGCAGGGCCAGAGTGGACAGGAGAATGCTATGTCCTTTTTTCACTGTTATGCAGAAGGGAAGATCTTCTTTCCCACTCTGAGTTGCCACTCACTGAGCACTGCAATGCATTGGTTCAGTTCATCTACTTGTCTTTCTAATTACTAGTCTTTCTGAGTTTCTTCTTGTTGCTGTCAGGATGTGATCTCATAAGTCTTAGTAGTCCACATTGCCTCATAAAGCCACATATCTGTTGCTTATTATTTCAGAGTGGTTCATGAGTCCAGGCCACTTCTAGTCTACCTTGTCAGTGTCCTAATGTTCTCTTTTGGAATGAGAGTATTTGTTCTGTGCCATTGTATCTTGGCAGTATGTAAATTGTTTTTTTTTATAGTCTCACAACTAAGCTTCTGCCTTGAGTTTCAGAGGACATTTTGGACTTGGATTTTGAGCAATGCTAGAACAGTTAAGACTCTGGGAACTGTTGTAGGTAGACTGTGGCTTGTATCTAGATGTTCCCCTCTCCTCAAAGCCTCATATGGACATAGGTGGAGCTTTGCAGAGGTGGCAAGATCTAGAGTGTGTGGTGCTGGAATTAAGGGTGTGAGACTCCTAAATTGGTCCACTGACTGGTTTAGCATAGTGCTCGGTATGATTAAGGATGCCCCATCCTGGGTGTGAGTGCTACTCGCCCTAAGAGTGGGTAGTCTCAATACATATAAAAGGACAGAAAGAATCTGTTGCTTGTCTCTTGTGCTTGCTGCCTGCTCCCTGCCTGCCCTGTGATGCCCCTCTGCCATGTAACTTTGCTTTAGAACCAGCCAACTATGAACTGAAACCTCTATGAACTGTGAACTAAATGATCCTTTCCTCCTTTAACTTTGGGTGTTGAATATTTTGTCTTAGCAACAAGAAAAACTAATGAAGACAGACTAAATGCATTTAGTATTTATAAGATGGACTTGAGCCTTTCTGGCCAGGAGTACAGTGTTATAATTTGGATCTGGAGTGTCCCTCAAAGGCTTGAGACCTAATACCTGATATCCACAATTTAAGGACAGAGTTTTATTTTGGATCACACTTTCTAATCATAGTTTGCTGGCTCCAAGATAGGAAGGCATGGCTGAAGGGCATGGTGGAGGACAAGCTGCTCACACCGTGGCAGCTAAGAAGCAGAAAGAAAAGGGAAGCTCCAGAGATGGAGATATGTCCTTGTATGTCACATCCTCAGTGACCTACATTTAACCAGCTCCTTCTCTTAACAGCAAGTCAGTTGTAGCACCCCCTGTAACTTAATCACCTTTGAAAAGCCTTGTCTCTTAGCGCATGAGGCTCTAGAAAGGACATTCTTGGTCTGAACCATGAAAACTTTGTTGTCAAACTATGGCTGTGAAATGTTGGAAAGATCAGGTGATGGGTCCTAAGGAGAGAAAGAGACCTAAGTGGGGACATCCCCTTGAAAGGAATATTGAAACACCTGCTCCCCTCTACCTCCTGGATAACACAAGGTGAGCAGGTTTTCTGCATCATATAGTTCTACCACAATGTATTCCTTCACCACAGGCCAAAAGCAACCAGGCCCAAGTGATAATAGAGTGAAACTATGAGCCAAAATAAAGCTTTTCTTCTTCTTTTAAGACGATTTGCTCATGTATTTTGTCACAGGAATGCAAAGCTGGCTAATATAGAAGCCACTGGTGATCTGTGCCTCAATTAATTATACAGGTGACATATTCTACTTTCTTTCAGTGTAGTCAACGTTCTTATGTAGCTTATATTTTCAAGCCCCAAGAGAAACAAGTGTCAGAATCAACTTGGTTTAACTAAAGGTATGTATTTCAGACAACATGCCATTTGAGAAATGTTCTGTGGGCTCAAAGAGCATTTTTGTTGCAAAACTTACGCTCACTAGTCTGTAAAACCTGCAATGTAGTCTCTTCAAGGTACTTTAATAATTGGTTCATTGAATTTCTGTCTTGTTTTCAAGTATCTGTGTATTCTTATATATTGTGGACCAAAAATGAAGAATTGCTTTATGATAGTATTTATCTATGTGTTTAGTCTTCTGCACAACTTGACTTTTCATTTTTTCACAATATGTTTCCTCAGAAAAACGTTTGCATTTGTAGGCACTTCCTCTAGGCTCATAAAACTCATTAGGTTTGAATATGGTACCAAGCAGAGGTTGCTGAAGACAAGCATCTCCTTTTCTTTTTCTTTCTTTCTGTCTTTTATTCAGACAAGCTTTAACTATGCAGTTCAGTCTGCCCTTGAGCTCGCTTTATAGCCCTGGATGAATTCAAACTCAGTGCAATCCTCCTGCCTCAGCCTCCTGAGTGCTGGGATTACAGATATGCACCACTGCACCTGGCCAAGCATGTTACATTTAATAATGTATGTTTATTAATTTAGCTTTCATTTCAACAATTTCCAATGGGAATCTTTTGAGGACTTTAAATAACTGTGGACAATACTAGCTGTTTTCTGGGAGGGCGGTGTGTTATTTAAAAAAATTTTTTATTGAGAAGCTTCATGAAATTAAGGAATTTGCCACCCCTCGTGGTTTTTTTTTCTTCTTTCCTGTCTTCATGGACATGATAGACTCCTCAGTTAGCACGGACTTTACTGCCTGTGCTACACTTCCTTGATAGGAAACAGCTTCTTGGTTAGAGATACAGAATCCTTTGCTTTCTCTTGATGGTATTTTGTCTCCTTCATGATAACAAGTTTGCTCAAGTATGCTTGCTTCATAATTAAAACATAAATTTCATCACAGTGCAGAGGATGAAGAATGAAAGGCAGTCTCTCAGCACTAGGTCTCCATTACTGGCTGAAACGTTGCTTCATCCTCTTGCCTTCTTCGCTGGCTCCCTTCTCAGCGTCAAGGTCAGTGCTTTCAATCCTCCACTCCATCCTGCCACTCGCTCTCATCCTCCACACTCCACACCACCCACTTCTCACTGGATTGCAGGCACTTATTTGTCACTTTTATCACATGTGCTTGCAGTAGCCAGGTCGATCCTCAGTTAGTTCTGCATGCTTGGGAAGTGGCAGCACAGTGAGCGTGAAAAAAGGTGGCAGGCTGGGATGTGGCTCAGTGGCAAAATGCTTGCCTCATATGGGTGAAGCCCTGGGCTGCAGCCCTCGACTCACAGGAGAAAAACAAAATGAAAAAAAGCCAAAAGCAAAATAACAACAACACCAAGAAGAAGCCCCCCCAAGCCAAAACACCAAAAAACCAAAAACAAAACCAGAGCGAAACGACCCCCACAGAGGCAGCAAGAATGACTGCTTCTGAGGCAAAACTGAGGGAGTGTGACTGAGGCGGCAGCGAATGCTGCCAGATGACCAGGATTAGGGTGTTCTGCCTGAGAAACAGACCTCGCCTGTGACATAACTCGGGAGGCTGCATTCAGAGGTTATCAGGAGCAAAACAAAACTCCAAGTTAGCGGATTCCCTATCAGGCTCAAGCTGCTGTTAAATCTGGGCAAGGCCTGGGGTGGCTGAGAATGTGCAGAGGGGCTCAGGAAAGGCCAGCAGCTGCCACGCACTGCCTGGGTTAGGTGTCCAGTCGAACTTGCCCTGGGAAGTTTCTCCAGGTGGTGTTGGAGGTGTCTAGCTCAAAGCTCATGCGTGGAAAGAAATGATTGCCGGGTTCTCTCTTCTTTATTCCCTGCCTCCACTTTCTCCAGATTTCTTGTAGAAGGGATGCTCGCCACCCCTCCCCCATGCAGAGTCCCAGAGCAAAGCCTTGTTTGTGATGACCAATGTGCTTTCTGCGAAGGACCGCAGACATGTGGCTTGTAACAGACACAAGCAAGAGATCTTAGAAATGTCACGGAGGGGAAGACGATGCCTTTTTCCCACTAACACAAATTCCCATTGTTTATTTTTGTGTTTGCCTTTTAGTTTGAGGACAAGGAGACTCCATGAGTTTGTGCACAGCACCCTGGAGATGAATGCTTAGAGATACAGGTAAATGCTTAGAGATACAGGTATGTTAGATTTTGGAGGACCCTCAGGAATTGTGGAATCCAGTTGTCCCTTGTCTGTGCAAAAGCTGGGAGACTTACTAGAACACAGGTTTCTGGACTTCCCTGTGCCTGAGAATGTTCATTTCCAACAAGCTTCTACGGGAGGCTGGCACTCCTTGTCTGGGCACTGTACTTTGAGAAGCAGGGTTGTAAACCAATGTCCCCCTTTCACAGGTGACTCTCCTGAGGCAGAATCCCAATTAGGTCTCCAAATCGATCTGAACACTTTATCCCTTTTAAAACTTTGCAAACTTGTGTGTCTGCTCTCTGTTTCAGTTTTCTGTTCTGTAAAGTTATACTATTCCCTTTGTACCTAGGCATGGAGTTGTCTAAGTTGCAGCTGCCAGATAAATAATTGGGTTCCTCATGCCTGAGTGCTCTGACTGGTTGTGGGGCCCCTTATGCTTTCATAGTGTTTGAATCTAAACTCTTCCATTTGGATCTGGGTTTACTCACTGTAAACCCAGATTTTTTTTGTTAAGGACAGAAGGGAGACAAGCAGACAGACAGACAGACAGACAGAGAGACAGAGAGACAGAGAGACAGAGAGAGACAGAGAGTGAGGGATTAAGTTTGAAGTAGGAATTAAAGTAGTTTTTCATCTTTTTGTATGTTTTTCAATTTTCATTTGTCCCATTACACTTGTTAGTATTTCTATATATATTGTTTTTTCTTTTTCACATGTGAATTTCCTAATGTTTACCTTTACATTTCTTTTCATAGTTTTAAAATTCACAAATATCATCTGCTGATAACATTTGAGTATATATTTTCTTCTCATTTTAAGTAAGACTCTTTCCCTGTATGCCTTCAATTTACTGGAGTTATACTGGTATTTTCATTAAGCTTTTTTTTTTGATACCATGCATTGAACTCACAACCTTTCACTTGCAAGGCAGGTGCTTATGCTACTGGGCTAAACCCCCAGCCTTTGTCATGAAGTTCGAATCTCAGTCCAAAATTTTCCCCTAAATGATTTACCACTTTACCTCTTCAGTCTGAGTTCCCTCCTTTTAAAATAGTCTCATTTGTGATTAATTCTTTTCCATTTCCTAAATGTGGGACTGGGCATTTGTTAGTACTTTTAGAGAAGCAGAATAGCTGGGAAATAAATTTGAGTGAAATGAACTTAGGTTCATTCTTTTTCACATGGGGAAAATGAATCATAGAATAGGTAATTTGTTATCCCAAAGATGGGACAGTTAAAGATAGGTCTTGCACTAAAAGCAAAATTTCTGATGCCTAATTTGATGCTGAAATATTTCTTCTTCTTTTGTGTCCAGATCCAGGGAGATTTGACAGTAGAAAGTTAATCACCTACAGGCAAACTGAATAGGCATGACTTAGGCTCCTTGAATGGTACAGAATAGAATCCAAGGGATTTGTTTAAATGAGCACAAGACTTAAGAGAATCATAGTAAGTAAGGCTTGACCTTTGAGGTGGGCGAAGGAATATTTCCTCTGATAAGGGACCATACCCAGGGTATTTGATGGAAAGCCTGTGGTAGCAAGGCACGTAACCTGGTTACCCTGCCCCATTTCCTGCTGCATGTTTATGTTGGGGCTATTTTTCCTTAGGAAAAGCATACATTAAGTATGTTTTTTAAGAAAAAGAAAATTGCATTCATTGTTTTTTTTACTGTCTCTGTTCACGTTTTGTCCTTGAGTGTACTTTATTATAAATTAAATACTACAAATTTGTGGAGTACCAATATGCAAATAATAATTAAAATATGGAAAGGGAAAAGAGAAGGGAGGGAAAATGTAATAACCATGTATTTCTGCATAGACATATTGGAGTCCAAAGATATGTCTAGGCTATTTTTCAGAGCAGCTTTGTCTTTTATGCCCTTTGTGCTACCCTCTGATTCTTCATTGATTCCAATTAATCATATATATTAGTCTTCTTTGCATCATCTACCAGCTGTCCTATTAATTTTTCATGGTCCCTTGTTATTGTTTAAGAGGTCTTTCATTTGATTATCAGCAAGTACAAATCTGTCTTCTAGATCTGATATTCTATCTTCAATGGGTGGACTCTGTTTCTTACACTTCCAGTAGAATTTTTAATCTCCCAGGTTTCTATTTGAATCTATTTTATGTAAGCCAGTTCTTTTCTATGTTGTTTATTCATGGTTTGCATGTCATTCACAAGCTCCTGTATATTTTTATCTGTGTATACTCTATGTTCACTAATCATTTCCATCATTACTGTCATCATCTCTTCAATTGTCTCTCGTTTTTGTCAAGAGAATTATTGATCATTTTGTTACTTTCACTGCTATCATTTCAGAAAAGTCATCTGGATGACTTTTGATTTCTACCAACTCGATGCCCCCTTGATTTTCCTTGGATAAGTTGGGGCTTATGAGTTACATCTTGGTTTCACATTTTCTTATTTTGTATTTTTTGTTTTTTTGCATTGAGGCTTTTAACTTGCTTAAGATAGGTAACTTTTCCACTAGTATCTAAACCTATTCAAGAAATGACTAATTTTCAGAGATATATTCTAAGTGTAGCTAGCTTTTGGCTTTTGAGTCTGTCCCAGGATCCTGCTTCTTCAGCTTAATAGAGATGAGGATTGCTACCTGCTTAATTTAGCACCCAGTTCTTTGTTACTGGACTACAGTATAGTTGTTGAACCCCAGAAAATCTAAGTATTGGATCATAGGGGAGATTAATTGATCAAAGCAACTATGTCATTTTGGCCAAAGTAGTACAATAGACAGCATCAAGCACCGGCTGGAAATGACAAATTGTGATAAATATTAATTTGCTACCTGTAGCCATTGGCACACAATTTATAGTCATATAACAAAATCTAAGACAAAGCAGAAAATTATATACATTAAATATCCACTCACTAGAGTGATTTTGCCTTGAAGAGAAAAAATTTAAAAATGCAGAAAAATAAGGAAAAACTAGGAAAATAAAAGAAGAGAAAGAGATTAGCAGCAAGGTTTCAGGATAAAGGAAGATTACCTAAGCCTTGGGAAACTTGTGAAGAACACAGGAGAGAAAGAAAGGAGAAAGCAAGAACAGAACAAAACTAAAAACTAAAAATAATGTATACACACACACACACAAACTGTAAAAAACTCCAAGTGAACAGAAAAAAAAAAGAAAAAAGAAGTAAATTTTTTTCTGTGATTTCAGGCCTGTCGTTATCATCTGAGGGTTACAGTTTTGTACAGGGTTACAGAGCAGGCAGTCAGAGTCCATATCTGTGCTGGCTAATCCCAGGAAGCCTGCAGTATTAGGTCAGGATGCCGGCTCCGGTACTTTGAAATTCACAGAAGTTGACGCTGAGCCTGGCTTCTGGTTGTGGAGTTGGAGCCTAATTTGTTTAGCCTATAACATTCTGGGTGTCTGTTGCCAGCCTATGTCTCCTCAAACCTGGATGTTTTCTGTGGTTGTTCTTCAACCAAACTGTGGGAATTTAGCACTGGGATCTGTGAGATGAAGCCAACCTACAGCTACTCTGAGACCTGGGTTCAGTTGATCCCTTCCTAAAATGGTGCCTGACCAAGTAATCTCCAGGGGACACTGTAGTCAGAGTAGAGTCACTCAACTAGCTTTGTGACACACAGCATCCACTGCTCTGTTCCACTGGTATGTTTCCCCCTGGAGGCCTCTGGAGTCACTCACTTTCACTGTGCCTCTGTTCATCTGATACTCCTTTCTCATGCCATAGCCCAGAGACAGGGAAAAACTGAGGACTGCCCCTCCCTCTTTCTGCGCTGTGGTCTCTTTCTTCAATTTCTCTCTGGGCTCCATTTCCCCTTCAGACTTCCTGGGTCCTTCTTTTCTTTACCGGATCATTATTTTTCAGTGTCTGGATTCTGAATTCTGGGGAGGCTGATTTATTCCTGCTTAATGTTCCTCCCAGGAACTTCATCTTTATACCACATTTGAGCAGAATATAGTATTCCCATAAAACTCTGTTCTTCCACATGCACAGACTCCCCAGTTACCAATGTCTGGAGTCAGAATTGTACATTTGTTACAACTGCTGAACCTACCTGGACACATCACTATCATTCAGAGTTTACTGCTTATATTGAGGTTCATACGTGGTATTTTACATTGTATAATTTTGACAAATGCATGATGACATATATCTATATTCATAATACCATTAGAAGCAGTTTCAATGTCCTAAATTTTCTATTGGCTTTATTCACTCATTTCCACTTCCCCTCTAAATCCTGACAACCACTGAATTTTTTTACTGCTTTCATAGTTTTGCTTTTTCTAGAATATCATATGGTTGTAAGGTGAAAGCAACCTTTTAAGATTGGCTTCTTTCACTAATTAAGGTGCTTGGAAGTTTCCTCCATGCCTTTACATGGCTTGATAGCTCATTTTTTTAATTGTTCAATAATATTCTATTGCTTGGATGTATCACAGTTTATCCATTCAGCTGCTAAACAATCTTTTTTGTTCTTCCAAGTTTGGCCATTATGAATAAAGATATCCATGTAGATATGAATTTTCATTGCATTTAGGTGAATGTCATGGAATGCCAGTTCTGGATTGTATAGTTAAAAGTATGTTTTTGTTTTATTTTTGTAAGAAAGTATCCAGTTGTCTTTCTAAGTGTTTGTATCATGGTGCAGTCCTACCAGCCATATATTTCTTTTAGTTTCTAGTTCACTATTTTAAGCCCTGGTCTTCTTTCTTTCTTATTACTGGTTTGTAGTTTGTTTGCTTTTTTTCTCAGACTTCAAATTGCATCATTAGGCTATTTGAGATCACTCTGTTTTTCTAATGAAGGCAATCATAGCTATAAGCTTTCCTCTTAGAACTATTTTCACTGTTACCTACAATCTGGTATGTTGTGTTTCCATTTCCATTTGATTCTAGAAATTTTTAAATTACTCCCGCAATTTCTTCAATGACCCAGTCACATTTAGAAATATATCGTTCAGTCTCTATGTGTTTGTGTTGTTTGCTTGGTTTCTTTTGCTGTCATTTTCTAGCTTTTTTTTTTTTTTTTGTCTTTTTCGTTTTTATCGGTACCAGGGATTGAACTCACGACTGCCTGCTTGCAAGGCAGGAGCTTATGCCGCTGAGCTAAATCCCCAGTCCCTCAATTTCTAGCTTTAGTCAATCACAGTTGGTATGATGCATAGATTATTTCAATTTTTTGTGTTTTCTAAGACTTGCTTTATGACCTAGAATGGTCTATTGTAGGCATGTACCACCACACCCAGCACCTTTTTTCCACTTAAAAGACACATTAAGAGACTAGATTAAAAACTAAGACCAAACTATTTTTTTGCCTGAAGGAAACATACTTCACTAATAAAGATCTATACAGACTGAAAGAATGCAAAACAATATTCCATACAAATGCAATTCAAAAGCATCAGAAGCAGCTTTGCTTATATACCACAAAGTGCACTTTTAAGCAAAATTGGTAAAAGGAATAATGCACCAAGAAAATGCAAGAGTTGTAAATCCATGCACCAAACACAGTGCATGTAATTTTGTGAAACAAACACTACTCAACAAAAAAAGGGACACACAAATCTTATTAGAATAATGATGGTGATATCAATATTGTTAATCAATAGATAGATACCAGAAAGCAATACTAGCAATGAAATATCAGAGCTAAATTACATGAGATAATGGACTTAACATGTGTCTACAGAACATTTAAGTCTCTGATCCAATGTAAATTAACTTTTATGAAGGGTGCAATGTCTGTGTCTAGGTTCATTTCTTTTTTTGCATATACATACTCTCCACCATTTTATGCTCTCCAGCAGGCAGAGGCACCCTCAATATTATTTTGATAGAAAATTAAATGTTATAATACACAAATTATACAAATGTCTTTCCACTTCACAAAGTGGGCTCGGCTGGCTACTTGAAGCTACGGATAAACACTGTGGTTCCTAGTCACCACTTCATTCACAGATCCTGCATTGAGCACCTGGTATCCGCATGGATTTAGTGCCATAGGCCTATGATTTTCTCTAATTCACAGTTTAGAGGGAGAAAGAAGATACTTAGACAAAAATGACAGATTTTGAATTTTAAAATAGGGACAAGAGCAAAGAGTTATGGGATTTTGGCTGAGAGATGCTTACTTAGGAGGAGAGGTGAAGGAAGTTGTGTTGGTGCCTGGGAAGGTGCTTAAGGAAAGGCATTTCAGCTGGTTCCTCAAGGATCACTAGCTACTCAACTGACAGTGAAGTGGGAGGGTAAGAAGGGAGGTAACTTAGCTGAAGATAATGTAAAGGGAAGCAGGTGCATGTGTGTGTGTGTGTGTGTGTGTGTGTGTGTGTAAACCTATCTAGAGAAGGAAATGACAAGCATCGAGCAAAACGACAGATGGGTCTGAAAAGGAGGTTGGGGTCATGAATCCCACACTAAGGGTTTGCCACTTACGCTGTCAATGTTTGTGGAACTGAAACAAACATTGCTCGGTTACATTATTCTCTTCCCCATTTTCCTGGTGCTTTCCTCTCCTCCTCTTTACTGCCTTTCCAAACGAGTTAAATTTAATCATTGAAGCATGCATTTATACGTTTTTCAAATTTATTGCATACCTCCCAGTGTGCCAATGTTGTGTTCCTTGGAACTGACAAGTGTGCATCTTGCCTGTTTGACATGTCAAACTCAAACATGACAGAAATTTCCTTGGTCCTCATTCCCTATTATTCCTGTGCACACTCCTATTATTCCTGTGTCCCTCGAGGGAATTGGCCAAGACTTCTGGGAGTTGGACACTCCCAGCTCCACACAATATTGATATTTTGATATACTAGTTCATTTCCTCTCCAGTCGTGTCAGTGTCAGTGGGGTCAAAATAAAGCATAATGACAATGATCGCTGTTGATCTTGAAGTAAACAGCAATGGAACTGCCTCTTCTGTTCGCGTGGAGTAGGGCTGGGAACTGGTCTTGCCACAGAGCAAGCATTTGTGAAGAAGATTCCAGAGGAGATGTTCCTTTTATAGTGACAGGAAGTTATGTCACCAGGTGTCCCTGGGGAGGGAAAATAAAGGAGAAAAGAAATAACTGAGGCTTCAAGAAATAACTGAAACAAAACTGAGGGAAAGTGCCTCCTAACTCCCACATTGGGGTTCTTTTTATGGCAAGTTCATAACCCAAAAGTCTATGAGATGGTGTCCCTAGCTTTGGTCATTTGCTTGTGTTTGCACAGGGCAGAAAATCATTTAAGGGGTAACACTTCCTAATCCCTGTATGTAAATGATGACCATGCTTCATTCTACTCATCACTTTTGATTTTCCTAAGGCAGGATGTGGAACAACTCAGCATTTCCGTGTTTCTTAGGGAAACGTAATCCCTTTTTCCATCCTACTTCCTCTGTCAATCAACAGAAGTAGTCTAGTCCTTTTCCTTTGAAGACTTACAATTAGGGACAGAATGGAATGGGTGAGGAACCCAAGGCCACACAAACTTAAAAGCTTTCCATTTAATGTTAGAGAAGGCAGGGAACAACCTTGGAAGACCAGTCCAAAGTTCTCCTTTACAGCTTGGTTCAAGTCATATCTCAAAGGAAGCCTTTTCTATGTCTATTCCTTACTGCCATCCTCACCATAGGCTAGCCTGAATTGTGATATGGGTGACATTAGCTCCCCTGAAAGTATAACCCTTTAGAAGGAAAGTTAAGTCCTTCAGCTTTGTTACATTTACAGTGCCTGTCACAATGGAGGAGTTTGGTAAATGTTAAATGAATCACATGGATTTTAGAATAACTGTCAGTAATGGTATGTTTTTCTGTCTTCTCGGTCTGGAATGTCTACATTTGGCTTTCATATCTTTCTGCTCTCAGAGAAGGGCTGTGATGCTGCGGTTATAGATGTATAACATCTTTTTTTTGAATAATATCCCTTAAAGTAGGAATCAAAAGCATGTCATTGGAATGACTGAGGAGTTGTCATTTGCCTTGACAAGCAAAATATTCCTATTAGAAAAGTTCGGATGCTTTGGCCCAGGATAGCATTTTGGGCTTCGATGAGTTTAGTTAAATGTTTCAATTTTTGGTTGCTGTTCCAAGCTTTGCAAAGGCCAGTTACCCCATCATCCCACTAACACTATTTATATGTTCCACATATCCTTAGAGGTCCCCAGTGCTTTCAACTTGAGTGATAGTAATACACAGAGCACTTATACTGAGCTCTCTCTTTATACATACCTCCTGAAAACCTATTCTGGCATGTGTCTGGCAGCCATGAGTGGCCCCCTAGCAGGCAGAACATTTTTTGAAGATTATTGTACTCACCTGGATGATTAGTCTATCAGTGCCCTTTGTCCCAACGCCACTGGGACCCTCTCCAGTTTCTCGGAAAGGTAAACATGCCTCCAAACATACATATCCTGCTGTTTAAGCACCCAAGTCCCTGTTTTAAGTCAACTTTCCACAGATATCAAAAGCTATACGTTCCATGAGGCAGATGACAAGCTCATCACGCTGAGTTTGGAGGCACAGGAAGGTCCATTCTCCTCTGGTTCTGGCCTTGAGGTGGGCAACTCTGTGTAGTTGATGCTTCCCATCCCTTCTCCTCAGAGTTTGTGCTTCATAAAGTTTTAGCCCAGAGCGATCCCCCTCCCCACCATGCTAAATTCACAGGGACATGAACTTTCTGCTGCCGGGAAGCTGTAAGTGATGAGACCAGGCTGTCTTCACCTGTACCCTATCCACCAGGAAGAGGGAAGCCCAAAGGTCAGAGAGGGGGAGGAAAGGTCAGGATGAGAAGGCTGGCTTTATAAGGGGGGGTGATAACTGAGCACAGTTTGATTCTTCCTGCCCCATCCTGCCACAGTCTTTTTCTTGGTGGCACAGCTCCACTAAAAACTCCCAGAGCGAGAACGAAAGACGAGGGTCTCTTTTACCTCCAGAATCTGTTCCTCAACTGGTTTGAATTCCAAGGTGCACACCCTGTAGTGGCACATCCAGCCTCTCTGGAAGTTAGATAAACCTTCCTTTCATGTGCTTCCCTTTATTGCACCCCAAGTCCACCAAGCACTAAGGGAGCGCTCCCTTTAGACACATGGGCAGCAAACCTAGCTCACGTCCCTAGCACAGAAGTGATTTCTTAGGATAGGTATCACCCTGTTGGCCTGTCACTTTGGGGCTACTTTGTTTAAACAAAAGTTCTGATCTGCCCTTGCAATTGTGCCTTCATATTCTGAATGCTCAGGAAAAGTAGGGTGTGGTAGCATATGCCTGTAATCCCAGCACTCAGGAGGCTGAGGCAGGAGGGTTGCTGTTAGTTTCAGACCAGCCTAACTACAAAGTGAGTTCAGTGCCAGCCTGAACTGCACAGTGAAACTCTGTCTAAAAAACAAACAAAAAACAAAACAATGAAACCCAAGAAATCAAAAACCAAAAACCAGCATATGAAAAGCAGCTGCTTGATTTTGCTGGTGATTGCATAGTGTGACACAACCAAGAACATGATAGATTTTACTTTTTCTCTATAAAATATCTTTTAGTCCTTGTAATAATGCTAAGGCTCTTTATTGAGGAATAAACCTCTATTAGGTTAATTTCATTCCCAGAACTCTGTTAGTAATTTTTTTCTAGTTAATAAAGCTCTGTTTTTATTTCATTTTGATATGGGGAATAGAACTCAGGATATTGTGCTTGCCAGGCAGGTGCTTATGCCACTGAGTTATAACCTTAGCCCAAAGCTCTGTTTTCAAATGAAAAAGTTAAATTACTTTTTTAAAGTCCAGAGGCATATTTTCTATAGCTTCCTTATTCTTTCCAATATGCAAAACAAGCACAACAAAGTCTGTCTGTAGTCTGTCATGGTCTGTCTGTGGCACGAGGGGAGACATCTAACAGGACAGTAACGACTCCGGGGACCTGAGGGTCGCTGGAGGAGCAGAAGTCCTTCGGAGGCTGTGCTGCACAGGGAGGGTCTGCATGCACGTGTGCCTGGCAGGGCGGATGGCTTCTAGGTGCACACAGCTATGGGGAGAAGTGCTGCTGCTGCTGCTGAGGTTTTTCGTCTGAACACCTGGGGAACAAAGTGAGCTGTGAGGGGGTGCAGATGGGTGAGAAGACGGGACTTGATGGTGGCGGCTGTAACCCAGCCTGGCTCCAGAACTAAATCTAAATCTGACTGGATTCCTGGAACGGGCCATTTTCAAAAGCAGGGGACCGCTGTGCCCAGTGTGGCATGTAGTGAGGGAGGGAAAAGGCTCCAGACCAGATACTCAGCCTGGCCAGCCAGAGTTTTACCCAGGTACAGCGCAGGAGTTCAGTTGGGGATTCATATGTAAACCAACTAACACAACATGCTTTATCTAATGATTTATCTCTTTCCTTGACAATGTACCTTTATGATGACATAAAAGGGCCTTAATAGGTGTTAGAATTCCAGAATTCTAGGGTGTCTCTAAGTTCTGCCCAAATAGTGTGGGAAGAGTTATTCTCCTTCCCTTCCCCCCTTTGGTGCTATTTTAGAACTACACAAGATTATAAAACAGCCAACCATGTACCCCCTATTTAGCTTAATAAGTGTTACACCACAAATAAGATTTGGAACCCACTAGAATCTTCCCCAATAGAATTCTCCTTTCTCACCCTGTGTTTATCTTTCCAACATTCATGTTTCTGTATGCTACAATTGTATGTAGCTCTCACACACATGCCTTTTAGTCTTTATATGTATATACAATGTATAGTGGCCTTTTGGATGTTTACCTAGATTTCATATATATGATATATTTATATCCTTCTCCACTAGGTTTTTACCTTATGAATTTTTCTTTTGCCAACACTCCATCTTTGTCCAGTGTCTCTTCTTCAGCCCAGCCCTTATCATCCCATTCAATTTGTCTACAACAGTTCCGAGCTGGTGAATTAAGGCTAGTCCTATGTCAAATGAGTCTCAGCCGCTTCCCCTATTGCTCTAAATTAGCAGCTCTAAAACAGTGGGCACCAGAATCCCTTGGAGGCCTGTTTACAAAACTGCTGGCTCCACCGAGTTGCTGATTCACTAGGTGTTGAGTAGAGCCTAAGAATTTCTGAGTAATGTGATGATGCTGTTTTGGGGACTAAACTTTGAGAATCATTGCTCTAAGTCAAAGTATAGGCCGGGGCTCAGCAGCATCATATAGGCAGCAGGCATCTTTTAAATTTCCTTCAAAGCTGCATTAGAGCAGTTGTGTTCAATAGACATTTAGTGCAATACACATGTGGAATTGTGTATGTGATAGTAGTCATGTTAAACAATAAAAAGACACTGGTACAATTTTAGTACCAGTTTTTTTTAAACTCAGTGTATTATTACATTAACATGTATTCAGTAAAAAATATTAATAAGATATGATGTTTTCACAGAGCACATCTCAAATCGGACTACCCACATTTCAGAGTTTCACCAGGCATGCTCAGCTAGTGACTAACATAGCTCTCTAAACACAGCTGTAAAGGCTGGCCCCCACGTCTGTCTTTACAAAAATTGTTTTTAAACATTACATTTTAGTTTGTACTACCCATAATAATTTAAAGCATTATTCATTACTCAATGAATGTAAAGTGGTCAAAACCAAGAGGTAAAAGAGAGAAAAATCTACACATAACTGTTCATTCACATAAGCTTTTTTTGGATGCTTTATTAAACATTGTTTAAGATCTGCAATAATTTTGGAGTTATTAACTTGGCATGTTATTTAGCTAACTTTTGGGTTATACATTTTGAAGTATCAGCATGAATTTTATCATGGGCTTCTAGAAAGTCTAAAAGAGTGAACAGCAGATTCTTCTTTTTCCATCTTCTTTTTATTCTTCTTCACTGCAGAATGAGAGAAAAGGAACAATTATAACAGCATTAATCACCACAAATGCCTTTCTAAATGTAAGAAAGTATTTAGCCCTGTATATATTTTCTGTATTTGTGTGCATATTTCAACAAATAGAGAATATGTTTTCCTTTGATAACTTGGATAGTTAAATATCTGGGTGCTTGTGTAACCAATGCCTTCAGTTGTCTGATCATGCCAACCTTGTCTCTTTCTTATGTGACACCAGGAAGGCTTGGATTTGTTTGTGTGTGTGTGTGTGTGTGTATGTGTGCATGCACGCACGCCTGTTGTTATTTTATTGGAGAGGACATTCTGGCATTTAATCTCTCTAGCTTTAAAAGCCTGTTATGGTTGCACAGATAATATTCATTTCCCCTCCCAGATCCCTGGTTTCCATATCTACCATATGAGAAAAAGGTGGTTATGAAATACCTAATTGTGAAAATGCAAAGAGAAAAAAAGAAAAATATTTTGGTCATTAAAATCTATTCAAAGACAAGATATACCTTGAAAGTTTACCAGTTCAGTGATAGACAACCATACTGTGACTTTCTTTTCTTTCTTTTTTGACTGACATTAAATATAAAAGTCTATCGCTTCTCAGCCTTATGACTAAGATCATGTGAAATATAAAAGTCTATGACTGAACAAATATTTAGGTATTAACTATTAAATGTGGTCCTATTTGAAATTCCTGTTTTTGCTGATGGCAAAATAATAAAGGCCCAACTAGCGCCTGGCCCAGGCACTGCTGCTCATGGTAGTTTTCTAAATACATATTGGTCTCAGATACTAGAATTTATACCTGGGGGTTTCAACAGTTGCCGTCTGCTCCGCCTCGGTTTTTTTCAGGGCCTTCTTCATCTCCTGTTGCATTTTCAGTTTTTTCTTCTTTTGCAGTCTCTTCCTCATACACAAAATCTTTACCCCAGTTGTCAAACTGATACTGAGTAATTGCTTTAATGAAATATAATAGAATTTTGGATCAGTCACACATGGAAAAATAGCCCAATTTATAAGTGATAGCAGAAGCAGGACAATTGAAGTAAGGAAGCAAAGAACAGCGTTCCAGTGGAGGAAAGCCCGACCCACTACTTCCCCGCCCACGGCCAGCACGGAGCAGGACTGCTCTGCCTAAGCTAAGGCCGCTGCCATCTCCGGCCTCGGGCTACCAGCCTCCTCAAGGAGGTCTTCCCTCCCACCTGCTGTCCTCTCCCACCGCGTCCCCTAGCTGGTTACTCACATCTGGCATCTGAGATCTGTACTATGAACTCCTCTACCTGCTCCTCTGCTTCTTCCTTTTTCTGCTCTACCGCTGCTGCCTGGTTCCCTGATGCCTCCACAGATTGCCATGTTGCTGCACTGTCACCTGTTGGCTGCTGGAACTCCACGGCCGAGGCATAAGCCTGCGGCAGGCTTGGACTCAGGCTCAGGGTCAGGCCCAGGCCTGCACCCATGCCCATATCTATGCCTTTGCCCTTGCCCTAGCCTTGGAAGGGGGCTGCCACTCTGGGCCACGGAGGCAAGTGCAACACTAGCAGCACGCAAGGGGCGGGGGCACGGCCTGAGGCTGGGAGGCCGAGGGAGGGGTTGCAACGTTTGGAAGTCGCAGTAGGGGCGGGTCAGGAGGTGGTCGTGGTTATGTGTGGTGATGTGTGGTGATGTGTGCGCTGCAGCCGCTCCACGAGCTGACCAGCTCCACGAACGTGATTCGGCAGTTTACTGTGTTAACGGCCCTGAGGGGCATCCACTTGGACGTGATTCGGCATCGGGTCCCCACCCCCTCCTCCGCGAGTTCGATATCCGAGTCATCTTTGGCATACTCCTCCATTTTGGGGTCCCTGCCCTCCGAGAATCGTGCCCGCTCACCTTCCTCTTCCTCTGGGCCTGCCTCCGTCTCCGTCTCCACCTCAGGCCCTGTGCACAACCTCCATTGCTCCCCTGGGCCCCAACTCAGAGCATCACCACCTGATCCCCCCGCGGCAGAGGTGACCCCGTCCCCTCACCCGCCAGCCCCACTCTACGTCGTGCTCACCCACAGATCCAGGTCCTGCTGGCTCGACGGTTCATCCTCCAAGATGTACACAATCTCAGGTATCGAGTCACAGGGGCTTACGATCCGCCCACCGCGCCAACGACGGTAAAAATGGCGGCCACGACCGAAGCCACGGCCACGACCGCGACCGCGTCCGCGACCACGACCGCGACCGCGTCCGCGACCGCGACCGCGACCGCGACCGCGACCACGACCGCGACCACGACTACGGCCTCGCCCTCGCCAGCGGCCTCTGCTTTGGCCTCGGCTGCGCGCCGGCGAATATTGGCGGAAAGCCATTAATCGGGAGCGCTCGACCTGTTTGACGGGAGGCGGTTGGTGGCGGACCCGAGGGCTAGAGGGGAGGGGAAGGGTCGAGGTAGAGCCCATTACTGAGGGGACGAACGTCTACCTTGGCGTCTGGAGAGGTCCGCGACGGGAGCTGAAAGAGAGCGGTCCGGAGACGACCCGACGAAGAAGTTTCTCAAGACTTCCAGTAGGTGGGAAATTTATTCACAGTCTGGGGCAGAGGGCGGGTCGCGAGGGTCTTAACGCACTCTAAGGCGATTGGCTGAAAAGCGAAGATTGACATCTCCTCTGTCGAATGAGTGATCAAAGACTTAAGTTCAAGGACTACCCAGACTTTTTTTTTTTTTTTTTTTTTTTTCTGCGCCCTTCGGGCGTTAGTGAACTGCGCTGCTACCCGTTAGGTCCGCACCGTTTCTTCCCTTTAATTTTACACTTATCGGTGAAAATTTAGTGATCCAGCGCTGAGGTAACTCTGAGGCATGTTTATAGCAAGTAGTTCCTCAATTTCTGCCGCTTGACGTCCCATACAGGTAAGGACAGTCATAAAAGTTGTATAGCGCAGACTTCAATAGTAAAAAACGTTCCGAGAATGAGAAAAATTCGGATGATTTAATGTGGTTAGAGCTACTTGTAAAAGAATGAGCAAACGGGGGGCGGGAAGTTTAGCGGCGCAGCGCCAGCTTGGCGAGCGCGAGATGCCGAGTTCGATACCGGAACGGAAGAAAAAAAAAAAAAAAAAAAAAAAAACGGCGTTAAAAAAAACGGTAAAATTAGATGAATATGGTCCGAACTGAGTGTCAAAGACCCCTGAAATGTGTTTAATGAATTCCGCCAAATCGCTTTAAGTCTCCAAAGAATGAAAAAAGAGAAATACTTTTTAAAAAAAATCACCCGTTCGTAAGAGCTAAACATCCTAAAGGCAGGCTTTTTAAGATGTTTCCGAACCAAAGGACCAATTCATTTTGCTGATCTCAAGAGCTATTTAATTATTAATTCAAGTGTAATTCTAAGTTACGGAGAAATTAACTTTGGTTTTATACTTATTCTGTAAAAATGTTTTCTGGCATTAAAATTTGTTTTCAAAAACTTTGTAATGTCCATATATTTAGGAAAGATTTATTTAAATTCCATGGAGGCTAACAAAGGTATATTTCCTTTCAGCAACTCAATGACATTTCATTAGTTTTGTTTTTTCTCTCATCCCATCATAAAATCAGAGTGCAGTATTTTCATAAATCATTAATTTAAATCTGGAATCAGTGTAGAAAATCTCATATCTAAAATCCTTTCTGTAATGACTGGAATCCTCATCGAAGGTGTAGAATTGGCATTAATATTTGGTTGTGGTCTGAGAGAATTATTTATTTCTAAACCTTAGTTTTACCATTTTTAAAGCCACAAAATGATTAATTTAGCTAACTTACAAGTTGCACTGAGAAACAAATGAAACAATCGGATGAAAAATCCCTTCATATTGTGGAATGCTATATGGGTATACTATTATATGAATAATAACTTTTTTTAGTTCTGGAATTATTAGAAGTTATCAAATAGTTTCTACAGGCTTCAGAGATTTATACAATTTCGTTCTGGAGGAGTTATTGCCTAGCTATACTAAAATTTTGGCTTAGTCTATACCTTTCGTTCCGTCATATCAGTGAGATAGGTAGATGAGATGAGCTAAGATTACATTTGTTTGTGCTTGCCAGGCAGCAGGCTCTCTTGGCTGCTGAGCTATATTCCCAACCCTACACTTAGAATATTAACCACTCTTTGAAACTATTTTCCTTCACAACGTTGTATTCTAAGTTCATTAATGTTTCTGAGTATGCAGTTTTTCATTTTTATGTTACAAAAAAATCTAACAATATTTTCTTTTTTGTGATTTTCACTTCCTTGTAAGTTTACAAAATCTTTTGTCACCCAGGGAAATTTTGTTTTGTATTTTTTTTCTGGAGGTCTCTGGAATATTTACACTTAACCTTTTAATCCATAGTATGAGATAAAATTTTAGTTAAATTTTATTTTAAACAGGTCACCTGTGACATCATTTGTTGACTAATTCTTATTCTCTATACTAAGGTATAACCGTGTAATCTTCAGCACTATGTTTAAAAGTATAGGACATGCAAGAGAAAAGTCATTCTCCACAAATCTCGAGCTGGGAAAAGCTTTTGGATATTAAATCCAAGTCCATTTTCAAATGGGGAAACAAAGGCCTTTCACTGGCTTGTGAAGGTCCTTCTGCTTCACAGAGGACCCAGGACTAGATCGATTCCCTGATCTTTGATCTGAAGTTGAAATAAATGTGTTTCTTTTATGCAAAACTCTAGAAGGCAATTTGGCAGCAGGAATTAAATTAACCAGTTAGGCAAATGGTCATGAATTCAGGGCCTCTGAAACTCAGATCAACAGTTCTTCTGACTCTAATAAATCAACAATTATTTACTAAAAATTTATATGTATTGCCTTATGCAAGACCTCGCCTGGGACAGGCAAACAGTTGCTGCCATCTATAGCAATAGTTTCACAATCTACTTATGAAAAAAGATTACATATTGAGAATGGAGGAAAAAAAAAGAAGCAGCTCCTGATGTTTAGATCTGGCTGCTAGGCCATCTCAGCCATATCATCTAATTCTCCTATTGGACATAAGCAATCTAAATGAACACTAACACCAGAGAATACTACTCTGAGAAAGAAAACAAAACAACTGCTTTTAATTTCAGTTAAGCACAGATAAAAAAGGGGTCACACAATACTAAACATTTTCCTCTCCTGGCTAAAATGATTATCTATTACTTCCTTATCAATTAGAGTTTTCTCCTTGTTTTACTCCTTTATCAGAGGACTGAAAACAACTTGCTTTCTCTGCATTGGTTAGTTGTACAAGGTGCAAAACCAAGTAGGATCATGTTTATGGTTTGGCTGAGCCTCTAATGTGTTAGGGAGACAAACACCAAGTTTCACGTGTCTGTAAAGTGTTGGTAATTTCTTTAGACACCATTACACTGCAGACTGGCAGAGGGTATAATTATATTCAGATGGAAAGGATAACTTCTCAGGCAAAAAATACCTTAATTTGACAACAATTAGAATGCAGTCAGTGTGTATGAGAGTGCAGAGGATTGTAGCAGTGTTGTAGTGTGTTTGTGGTTAACTCACACTAAACAAATTTTTGTAGGCCAGAAGGTTCACATGTAAGCCCCCAGGTTGCTATTGTTTCCCATGGTGTGATTTCATCTTCTAATATTTTCTTCTCCTACTTTGCCACAGGATATGAATTTCCCTATTTTAGTGTAATTTCATAGAAACTTTCAGAGGCAAGTGCCTAGTAAATTAATATGGCACAACCTACCTGAAAGTTAGTGCCATTAACCAAATGTTACTTTAAGGAAGTGGGACAGGAATTTTAAAAGGAGGCAGGGAGAAGAGAAGTAAACAAAAGATCTGGAACGTGGGTGGCGCCCAGGGAAGTCAGGTCTGTATGGCGAGTAACAGTGGATCATACTGATAATTAGGGACCTGGTGATAATGGTGGCATTGGGGAAGGAGTGAAGAAGCTCTCTTGACTTCATTCATCCCCTGACAAGGAAGAGGAGGGCATTGGGAAGAGTTTAAGGAGCTTGGGGTGCAGATGTTGTCCTGTTTTCATAGGCTTTCCTCAGGTCAACTTGTACCTAGAAGTATTTTGGTACTTTAATACAGAAAAATGCAAAAGATCTTTTCAGGTGCCATCCAACTAAGGACTCATGCTTTAGTGATGATAATATAAGATTATAAATTATGCTATTATGGTATATAGAAGAAGTTATTAATTCAAGTCAGCTGATATTGGATAACTTCTAACAAATTTAGGAAAAAAAGTATTTTCCCTTTCACTCACTTTCTCATGTATAACTACTGCAACACTGATATGAATATGAACCTCTTCAGTACCCATGTAATCACTCCATAGTTTAAGACAGAACACTAGAAATGGAGTTAAAATTCTGTACACTCTTTCCTGATATAGGCATAAGTTTCATAAATTTTGTGTTTTGTTCCCATGCACACTTTTATGTTACCTATATTCGTTGGAAAAATTCTATATAAATGGCTCTGTAGTACCTATATTCTTCTATAACTCACTTTGAGCCTTATACTTTTGTCTACTACTGCCAGCCAGTTTTTTTTTGTACCAGGAATTGAACTCAACACCTCACGCTCACGCTTATCAGGAAGGAGCTGTGCTAGTGAGCTATATCCCTGGCCCATAACACCCAATCTTTGCTCAGAGAAATATGTGGCTGTGGTCCAATGAGTTCTAGTCCTTGCTATTCTGGGAAGTTTACCTGTAATACTTTTAGTGAATTAAGGTTGATGCTACTTTAGGTGGAGGCTAGTGCCTTCCACTGTTGTCTTAAGTCATAGTCCAGTCCTATGCTCAGTTGTGCATATGGCCTCCTCGCAATCCTAGATTATGACATTGAAGTCACACTTTGAAAAGTACTGCTTTACAGCATCTTTTTTCCTTGTTACTTTGGTACTCAGCAATATAATCCAACATATAGGCTTAACAAAATGGGAGAAGATAACATTCCCAGTGGGTAGGATGGTACTGCTTGTTAATAGCTTAAATATACCTCATGGTAAAATTTAAGATAAAAGCAAGACTTTGTTAACATCCCAGTTATAGGCTACCTAATTGTGGTTAAAATTTTTTTAACACAACATAAATACATAAAATCTTGATTTGCGAGCATAATTTGTTCTGGAAATATGCTTGTAATTAAAAGCACTTATATATTAAAGTGAATTTTCCCATAAGAAATAATGGAAACTCAGATGATTCAGTCCACAAAAATATTCATATAAAATGACTGCAATACTGTCATGTAATATTCAATAATAAAACATTAAATATAAAGAAAAATAGACAAATTAACCTATACTTACCTTTGAAAACCTTCATGGCTTGTGCGAGGGAGCTAAGAGACAGGAAGGTTATTATGTAGGATGGCTTTCCACTATCACTAACGGAATCACTGCTATCTGTTGGCTCAGTGGAATATTTTGCTTTTCATGCAACTTTAACAAGGAACCTATCCAATGACATTTTCTTTGGCCTTTTGAGGATTTCACAGAAATGTGACATTGCACTATGGTTGAAAAGATTCATTTGCTCACACTGCTACAGCCTTATTCAGGTGGTGCTTTTCTACAAAAGTTTGCACTATTTTCCACATTTTCCACATCTCCCTAATATCTTTTGATGAGTGATTTATGTGCCTTTTCTCCACCTTTGCAGAAGAGAGCTCCTATGTAACCTTTTCCTGTTAGGCAGTGACCGCTCATGATTGTGCCCAAAGAGAGAAAGAGAACCAAATATTGGTTCAATTGTGGTTATGTTATTTTAGGTGTCATGCAGTATTACAAGACATCACTCGTATATCAGGTTAAAATTTATTTGAAATGTTTGCTCATCTTGAAACCCTTGTAGAATGAGTTACTCACAATCCAAGATTTACTGTCTCTCCAAATAAAGTAATAGTTATTGACTGTAGTCTTGCTGGGAACTTTTAACCACAGAGTTGAGACAAAAGTGCAATGTTTACTCGTTAGTTAAATGATTGCATTTCTATGCACTACATGTGATGAAAGCACAGGTCATGTAGTTGGCCTGAAGATTACTCAAATTTGTTTTTCAGGATGGCTATTCTAAACAATTTCACATTACCGTTAATATCTGTTTTATAGAAACAGTCTTATGGCATTACAGAAGTGCTTCAATTAAAGCCAAACTATAGAAATAGACAGAATGCGGAAATCTTTATCTAACTCAATAAAGGGGACTATTGGATTTCTAAAAGAGCACTTGCTTTTAAGAGCCCAACAATTCTTAGCCAGGTGCTGCTATAATCCCAGCACTTAGGAGGCTGAGGCAGGATTGCCTTGAGTTTGAGGCGTTTGGGCTACATAGAGAGTTCAAGGCCAGTCTGAATTATATTGTGAGACTTTGTCTCAGAAAACTCACTTTCTTCTTTAAATACTCACACATTTAAAAAAAATGTAAAGTAAATAATAGTTATTTTTAGACTAGTATTCAGTGACACAACACATCTAGCTCACTGCAGTTTGTATTTTACTAAGGAGGATACTCCTACTTTTTGTTAAACCTTTTATTCCTCTTCCTTTCTTTTCTTCATCTGATTTTTCTTTTGTGAATAGTTATCACCAATCTATGTGCTTTGTCTTTTCATGCCATGTCTATTACTAGTCTTGGGAATAGATGCTCACAGAAAAACCCTAATTGAAGAATTTTGAGGATTTTTGTTGCAACAATCCCACTTAGCATTTCAAATTCAAGCAGTTCAGAAGTACAAAGGTAATTAGAGAATGAGTTATTGGAAGTTGTTTTGGGTACTGTTCTATTTCTTTTGCTTTCTGTTACTTACTGCATTTCAAAGTGAACATGCCTCCTTTTATTCCAATATATTTTGCCTCCAAAGCAGCCTATAATCTGTGGCACATGAGACAGGAAGGGGTCAGAACCCTCTACATGTGACTTTATTGTATGTTTTAGTCAGTGCCTCATTTGAGAAATATTTATTGCATTCAAAGAGAATTTCTGTGAAATTCAGTGGCTCACCAGCATCTGATATTTTTGAAACTTCCAAAAATATTTTCATCATTATTATTCTATTGATTTTATAAAATATTGGGTTTCAGTGTGTACAATATATCTTGATCATAATTATCTCCTCATAACCCCCCTTACATTCCGGTATTACCCTCCCTTTATTTTTTCCTCTTGTCCAGTAAAGCTTACTTCTACTTCCATGTCATCTTTTTTAGAGTCCACACATTAGAAAGAACGTGTGATATTTATCTTTCTGAGTCTGTCTTATCGTATGCAACATGATGTTATGAAGGTCCATCCATTTTCCTGCAAATGACGTAAGTTGGTTCTTTACAGATGAATAATACTCTGTTGTGTATTGCTCGCTACATTTTCTCTATTTATCTGTTGATTGGTACATAGTTTGGTTCCATATCTTGGTTATTGTGAATTGTACCACAATAAACATGGATGGACTCCAAGGAATGGTATAGCTGGATTAAATGGTAATTCTAATTTTAGTTTATTCTCCATAATAATTTACAGAGTGGCTGCACTAATTTACAATCCCACCAGAATTATAGTAAAGATCCTTTTTTTCCTGCATCCTTACCAGCATTTATTGTTTTTGTATTCTTGATGCTAGATTCCTGACTGGGCTGAGATGGAATTTCAATATAGTTTTGATTTGCATTTCCCTAATGGCTAAAAGATGTTGATAATTTTTCATGTACTTATTGGCCATTTTTATTTCTTTTGAGAAATGTCCGATCAACTCATTTGCTTTTGTATTAATTAGGCCACTTGATTTTTTTGATGTAAATTTTTGATTATTTTATATAGTGTCGATATTAATCTTCTATCAGAAAAATGACCCAGCTTGGGGTTTAGCTCAGTGGCACAAGTGCTTGCCTGGGAAGCGTGAGATTGTCAGTATGATTACAGGTACCAAAAAAACCAAAAGATTTTAGGTAGACATGGTGGTGCTTGCACTCAGGAGGCTGAGGCAGGAAGATCATTGCAAGTTCGAGATCAGCCTGGGCTACAAACTGAGCTCAAGGCCAACCTGAACTGTATAGCAATACTTTATCTTGAAAAAAGGCAAAGAAAGAATGAACGAATGAACGAACGAAAGAAAGAAAGAAAGAAAGAAAGAAAGAAAAAGAAAACAATTACTGTGATTTTTTTTCTATTTTATAAGGTGGCTCAAGGAATATTTATTTTCCTTGAATAGAAACTTTTTAAATTTAATGTAATCTCATTTGTTGGTGTCTACTTTTATTTCCTATACTGTTCAGTCCTTTTCAGGAAGTCTTTGTCTGTGTCTATGGCTTCGAATATATCCCCTATGTTTTTTTCTAGGGGTTTCAAATTTTCAGGCCTTATATCCAGGTCTTTGATTAGTTTTGAGTTGATTTTTGTTTAAAGTGAGAGATAGAGATCTATTTTTATTGCTCTATATATGGATAATCCTGATCTCCTAGCACCATTTGTTAAGGAGACATTCTTTTCTCCAATGTTTGTTTTGGTACCTTTGTCCAGAAACAATGGCTGTAGGTGATACGATTTGTTTCTGTGTCCTTTATTCTGTTCCACTGGTATACGCGTCTATTTTTCTGTCAGTACCATTCTGTTTTTGTTACTAAGGTTTTGCAGTATAATTTCAAATTGAATATTGTAATGTCTCTAGCCTTAAATTTTTCCTTAAAAGTGTTTTAGCTATTTTGTTCTTTTGTGGTTCAATATGAATTTTAGTATATTTTTTCTTTTGGATTTTTTTCTAGACCTGTGAAGAATGTTATTAGCACATTGATGAAGACTACATTGAATCTTTAGATTTGCTTTTAATAATAAGGCCATATTAACAATATTAATCCTTCCTATTCATGAACACCAGAGTCTGTCAGTCTTCTAGTGGCTTCTTCAATTTCTTTCTTCAGTGTTCTGTAATTTTCACTGTAGAATTTCTTCACCTCCTTGGCTAGATGGATCACTGGGTACTGTATTTTTTTGAAGCTACTGTGAGTAGAATTGATTTCCTGATTTCTTGATCAGCCAGTCCATCATTGGTGTATAAAAAACCTATTGATTTTTAAATGACATTTTATATCCTGTTATTTTACTGAATTTATTTATTAGCTCCAAATTTTCTGATAGAGCCTTTAGGTTCTTTTAAGTATAGGAGCATAGCATTTTGCAAACAAAGATAATTTGCCTTCTTTTATTTTTTTAATCTTAAAACTTTTGTTTCTTTCTCCTAACAAACTGCTCCTATTAAAATTTCAAATACTTATATTCGGATAGAAGTGATGAGATTAGATACTTGCCTCATTCCTGATTTTAGAGGAATAATTTTAGTTTTTTTCTCATTCAGACTAATGTTGGCTGTGGATTTTGTTGTACACGACCTTTACTATATTGATGCATGATCATTCAATCTCTAGATTTTCCAGGGCTTTTTTTAATTTTAAAGAGATTAAGACAAAACAGGACATAACAAAGCAGATTAAAAATGTAAGCAACACAGTATTTCACCAGAAGACAACACATAATTAACAGTAACTACCACAATGTCTCTTTCTTTGAAATAGTTGAGCGTAATTTCATATTTAATAGTATCAAATGTAATGAGATAGTATAAAACCATTAAAGAGAATGAAAGTATTACATGGCATTCAGAACCAAATAACAGAAAACGAACAATGTCTACTATGTTATCTCATTTTCCATAGAAAATTTGTTTATACTATCACACATAATAGAACTGATGAAGATACAACATGATAGAACCAAAGGAAACAGAAGATCAGAAGCATGGTAGGACTTCAGAGCAACATGATATTAAATCAGCACTGTCTTATTATAATGACTTGTTTTCTTCAAAATAGCTGTTCATACCATCACAGATAATAAAATCAAACAAAACAGATTAAAACCATTCCAACTAATGAATGAAAACATTATAAGGCTTCAAAGCAATGTAATAGGGAATCATGATTATCATAAACTCTTATGTACTCTTACTATTTCTTACACTAGGGAGACTACATTATTTATACATGTGAGTTTTATTTTGCTTATGAATATCATCTCAAGTTGCACCCATTTATTTATAAATATCTCAATGTTATCATTTTTTATAGCTGAGTAGTACTCCATTGTATAAAAATACCACAACTTTTTTATCCATTCCTCAGTTGATGGACACTTAGGTTGTTACCAAGATCTGGCTATTACAAATTGTGCTGCTATAAACATGGGTGCATGTATATCACTGTGGTATGATGTTTTCAGTTTTTCTGGGAATATGCCTAGATGTGGAATAGCTGGGTCAAGTGGGACTTGAAATCCCAGCTTTTTAAGGAATCTCCAGACTGATCTCCACAGTGGTTGCACCAGTCTACACTCCTATCAACAGTGCAGAAGAGTTCCTTTTCCCCCACAACCACTCCAGCATTTGTTGTTGGTAGTTTTCTTGATCCTGGCCATTCTTTCTGGAGTGAGATGAAATCTCAGTGTGGTTTTAATTTGCATTTCTCTAATGATTACTGATGATGAACATTTTTTCATGTATTTATTCGTCATTTGTATTTCTTCATCTGAGAACTGTATATTCATCTCAGATGCCCATTTATGTCTTGATCCTTGAATTTTGGGGTTCTGATTTTTTTAATTCTTTAAATGTTCTAGACAGAAGTCCTTGGTTGGAGGGACAAACTCACTAAGATTTTTTTCCCAGTTTGTGGGTTTTCTTTTCATTATGCAGGAGATTTCTTTCAACATGCAGAAACTCTTTAATAAGACATGGTCCCAGTTATTGATTCAGGGAAGTATTTCCCATGTGATTTGATTCCTGTTCATGCATTCTCTACCTACCCTTATGTCTTCAAGATTTTTTCTACTTTGTCTTCCAATAGATTTAGTGTTTCTGTTTTAATATTCAGATCTTTGATCCATTTAGATTTTAGTTTAGTATATGATGATAGGCATGGGTCTAGCTTTAGTTTTCAGCATATGGAGAGCCAGTTTTTCCAGGGTGATTTATTAAAGAGACTGTCATTCTTCCAGTGAACATGTTTGGTCCCTTTATCAAAGGTAAGGTGGTTTAGGGGCTGGGGATTTAGCTCAGCAGCATAAGCGCCTGCCTTGCAAGCAGGCAGTCATGAGTTCAATCCCTGCTACCGATAAAAAAAAAAGGAAAAAAGACAAAAAAAAGATAAGGTGGTTGAGTGTGTTGGTAGTTGTGGTTGTGTCTTCTAATGTATTCCATTGATCTTTAGATCTGTTTTTGTTCCAGTGCCATGTTGATTTTATTTCAGTAGCTTTGTAATATAACTTTAAGTCAGGGATTGTGATGCCTCCTGCTTTACTTTGCTGCTTTGAACTGTCTTTGTTATTCTAGGTCTCTTCTGGTTACAGATGAATTTTAGGAGTGATTTCTCTAGATCTCTGAGGTATGTTGATGGTATTTTCATTGGGATTGCATTGAATCTGTATAATAGTTTTGGAAGAATGGCCATTTTCACAATATTTATTCTTCCTATCCATAAGCAAGGGATGTCTTTCCATTTTCTGAGGTCATCTTCAATTTCTTTTTCAGGGCATTATAATTTTCCCTGCATAGATCTTTTACTTCTTTCAT
The DNA here is from genome assembly GCF_034190915.1 of Cavia porcellus. NCBI lineage: Eukaryota > Metazoa > Chordata > Mammalia > Rodentia > Caviidae > Cavia > Cavia porcellus. The sequence goes on from NW_026947486.1 coordinate 82,510,847, forward strand.
GAGATTAATTCCTAAGTATTTCATTTTTTTGGATGCTAGTGGGAAGGGTGTGGCTCCTCTTATTTCTCTCTCTGTGATTTTGTTGGTAGTGTATAGAAATGCTATTGATTTTTGAGTATTGATTTTTCATCCAGCTACATTGTTGAATTTATTTATTGTATCTAGGAGTCTTTCAATGGAGTTTTGGGGGTCTTCTATATAGAGTATCATGTCATCTGCAAATAATGATAATTTAACTTCCTCTTTTTCTATCTTTACCCCTTTTATTTCTCTCTGTTGTCTAATTCGTCTGGTTGGTATTTCCAGTACTGGAATTGAATAGGAGCAGTGATAAAGGACATCCTTGTCTTATGCCTGATTTTAAGGAAAAGGCCTTCAGTTTTTGGCCATTTAATATGATGCTGGCTGTTGTTTTGTCATAGATGGCCTTTATCATATTGAGGTAAAGACCATATATTCCAATTTTCTGTAAGGTTCCTATCATGAATGAATGTTGGACCTTATCAAAAGCTTTTTCTGCATCTATAGAAATGATCATGTTATTCTTCTTTTGTCTTTTGTCTTAGTTACTTTTTACTCGTTGCTGAGACAAAATACCTAAGCCCAAGTTGGGAAAGGAAAGATTTATTTCTTACAGTTTTTGGAGGTTTCAGTCCACACTCAGTTGGCTCCAAGGTAGGGAGGGCATGGCTGGGCCGCAGTTCATGGCAGCTGCAAACAGCAAGCAGGAACCAGCAAAGAGCAAGACACACCTTCTTCCTGCCATTACATTACGTCCTGGCTCTACCCCTATGTGGGTGTAGCACTGACACCATCAATCCAAGCACTAGACAATGAACCATCACAAATGCACAATACACACTCATGAGGCCTGGGAGCCACAGACATAAACCATGACATTTGCCCCCTGGCCCCCATGATTCATGTACATCTTTATAAAAAAGATGTGTAGTCCACCTCCAAGAGTTGCCAAAGTTCTAACAGTTTCAACATTGCTGAATAGTTCAAGTCCCAAGTCTCCTCCAAGATCTATGGCAAACTCTTAACCGTTAGCCCCTGTACAAATGAAACAGGGTTAGACATTTCTGAAATGCAAAGGCACGAGATATATATTACTATTCCAAAAGTTACAAGCAGGGGAGTATCAAGGATTGGAAACAAAGCAAGTCCTACATCCAGCAGGGGGAACATTATGCCCTAGAGTTCCATGCTCAGCATCTGAAGCTTGCAAGCTCCTTTGGAGCTTGGGTGATGCCACCTGGAACGTCAGGCGATTTCAACTCCCAACAGCTTTTCTCTTAAATCCTCTTTGCTTGCTCTTTGCAGCTTCCCTTGGATCATCCACATTCCTGGCTTTTCCAAACTTCTGGGGTCTGCACTGCACCTTTGGCTTCACCCTTACATCTTCACAAATTGCCCTCTCAGGGGCACACTGCATGGCCAGCCAGGCCCTTTGCAATCGAGGTGGAAGCCGTCTTACCCTCAGAATTTGTGCATTTTCCTTGCACCTAAAATCAGCACCTTGTGGATGCCACCAAGGTTTGCTGCTAGCTGGAGCAGTAGCCAGGCTTTTCTCTCTCTTGGCTGTAGGGGTCAGTTGCCTGGATCGAAGGCAAAAACCATGACAGCTTTATTGGTGTGGTGCATTACATTTACTGATTTATGCATGTTGAACCATCCCTGCCTGCATGCCTGGGATGAATCTCACTTGGTCGTGGTGTATAATCTTCTTGATGATTTGCTGCATCCTGTTTGCCAATATTTTATTGAGGATTTTTGCATCTGTGTTCATTAGGGAGATTGGTCTATAGTTCTCACTTTTAGTTGGGTCTTTCTCAGGTTTTGGTACTAGAGTAATATTTGCTTCCAGGAATGACTTATGAAGAACTGCTTCCCTTTCGATTTCGTTGAAGAGTTGAGGAGTGTCGGCATTAAATCTTCTTTGTATTTCTTGTAGAATTCCACAGTGAATCCATCTGGGCCTGGGCTCTTCTTTTAGGTAAGGACTTAATTACATTTTCAATTTCATTAATAGAAATTGTGTTATTCTGCAGTTTTACATCTTCCTGACCCACCTTTGGTACTTTGCATGTTTCTAGATCTCCAGGGATTTTTATCATGAGAAGATGTTGATTTTTTTTCTCCGTGCATCGTGATGATAATGTGATTTTTATCCTTGGTTCTATTTATGTGATGTATTACATTGATTGATTTATGTACATTGAACCAATCCTGTAATGAAAATGACTCTATTATGGTCTATGAATTTTAATGTGTGTTGATTTCAATTTGTGAGTATTTTATGAAGGATTTTTGCATCTATACTTATCAAGAAGAATGTCCTGTTGTCTTCTTTTTGTAGTGCTCCTGTACAGTTTTGATATTAAGCTGAATTTGGACTCGAATAATTAGTTCGGAGGCATTGCTTCATTTTCCATTTCATGGAACAGTTTGAGGAGCATTTGTGTTAGTTCCTCTGTAAAGGTCTGGTAAAATTCAACAGTGAATCCATGTGGTCCTACGCTTTTCTTTGTTGGGAGACTTTTTATTACTGCTTCAATTTCATTGTTTGTTACTGTCCTCTTCAGGTTTTTCTGTATCTTCTTGGCTCAGTTTTGGTAGGATAAAGGTATCTAGAACTTTATCTGTTTCTTCTAGATTCTCCAATTTATTAGAACATAGGTTTTCAAAAATAGTCCATAATAACCTCTTGGATTTTAGTGTTCTGTTTTAACATCCTCTTTTTTCATCTCAATGCATTAATATGAGCTTTCCTTTTCTTTTGATTAGGTGGATCCAGGAGTTTTCAATTTTCTTTATTTCTCAAAGAATCAACTCTTTGTTTTATTGATGCTGTGTATTTTTTAGTCTCACATAAATTTCACCTCTGGTCTTTATTAATTTTTGTTTCGTTTCTTTTTTTGTTGTTTTTTCAAGACTTTACGATGCATCACTGGGTAATTTATTTTGAATTCTCTTATTTATTTGCTTTTTGCATGTAGGTAACAATAGCTGTAAACTTTTGTTTTTTGGTACCCAGGATTGAACTCATTTTGCGCTTGCCAGCCAGGAGCTTTTGTCACTGAACTAAATCCCTAGCTAAACTTCTTTCTTAGATCTACCTTTGCTATATGTCAGGGATTTTGATATGCATTGTTTATATTTTTATTTGAAATATTTTTTGTCTTTTTCCTTTTTATCGGCACCAGGGATCGAACTCACAACTGCCTGCTTGCAAGGCAGGCGCTTTATGCCGCTGAGCTAAATCCCCAGCCCCTATTTGAAATATTTTAACTTCATCTTTCATTTCTTTAATAATCCATTGATCATTTGAAAGTGAATTGTTGTATTTTCATATACTTGTAGACGTTTTTGGGTATGCTTTAGATCCAGTACAGTAGCATCATGTATTTAGATCCTACAGAAGCAAAATGTATTTAGAGACAGGGCTTTGGGAATGCGATTGAATCATGAGAGTATATAGCTGACCAGTGATTAGAAGGTTAGATGTGGTCAGAAGAGGCCGATTATTGTGGGTGTGACCTGGGAGGGTACATCTCCTTCCTTGCTCCTCCTTTCTCACCCGTTAAGTCCATTTGTGCTATGGTGTAGTTCACTCTGATGTTTCTTTGTTGATGTTTTTGGTCCGTATGACCTATCTATCAACAAGAGTGGAGTATTAAAGTCACCCACTATTATTGTGTGGTGAACTATGTGTCTCCTTATGTCAAGGCTTGTTTGCTTTATAAAATTAGGTGCAACAATGATTTGTAAATACATATTTACAATTGTTATACTCACTCCGTGGATTGTTGTATCTACTAATGTGGAGTGACATTCTGAATCTTACCTATTTTTGTCTTGAAGTCTGCTTTGTCAGATACGAATACCTATTCCAGATTGCATTCAGGTTCTGTTCACTTTACATATTGTTTTCCATTCTCTTATTTTTAGTCTGTGTATATCTTTGCTAATGAATTGTGTTTCTTGAAAGTAGAAAGGAATTGGGTGTTGTTTTTAATCTGGTTTCTAGTCTATGTCTTTTAATTGGAGAATTATAGCTATGCATATTGACACTTTCTATACAAATTTGTGTATTAGTTTGTTTTTCTAGTGTTTGATTTTTGCTAATTCTTTTTTTTTTGTCTTTTTTTTTTTTTTTTTTTTTTGTCGGTACCAGGGATTGAACTCACGACTGCCTGCTTGGAAGGCAGGCGCTTATGCCGCTGAGCTAAATCCCCAGCCCCTTTGCTAATTCTTATTAGCTTTTGTACTCTTCTTTTTGTAGAATTACCTTAAGTATACTCTTTAGTGATGGGTTTTTTTTTTCTTTTGGTGCTAGGAATCGAACTCAGGACCTCACGCTTGCCAGGCAGGTGCTCATGCCACTGTGCTAAATCCCAGCCCAGTGCGGGCTTATTGTTCAGGTTTTCTTTAGTTTTTGTTTGTCTTGAAAGGCCTTCATTTCTTCATTTTGAATGATAACATTGCTGGAAATAGTAATTTGTTGCCCTCTTCATTTGTTACCTCCTCAGCATCAAGGTCAGTGCTTTCAATCCTCCACTCCATCCTGCCACTCGCTCTCATCCTCCACACTTCACACCACCCACTTCTCACTGGATTGCAGGCACTTATTTGTCACTTTTATCACATGTGCTTGCAGTAGCCAGGTCGATCCTCAGTTAGTTCTGCATGCTTGGGAAGTGGCAGCACAGTGAGCGTGAAAAAAGGTGGCAGGCTGGGATGTGGCTCAGTGGCAAAATGCTTGCCTCATATGGGTGAAGCCCTGGGCTGCAGCCCTCGACTCACAGGAGAAAAACAAAATGAAAAAAAGCCAAAAGCAAAATAACAACAACAACAAGAAGAAGCCCCCCCAAGCCAAAACACCAAAAAACCAAAAACAAAACCAGAGCGAAACGACCCCCACAGAGGCAGCAAGAATGACTGCTTCTGAGGCAAAACTGAGGGAGTGTGACTGAGGCGGCAGTGAATGCTGCCAGATGACCAGGATTAGGGTGTTCTGCCTGAGAAACAGACCTCGCCTGTGACATAACTCGGGAGGCTGCATTCAGAGGTTATCAGGAGCAAAACAAAACTCCAAGTTAGCGGATTCCCTATCAGGCTCAAGCTGCTGTTAAATCTGGGCAAGGCCTGGGGTGGCTGAGAATGTGCAGAGGGGCTCAGGAAAGGCCAGCAGCTGCCACGCACTGCCTGGGTTAGGTGTCCAGTCGAACTTGCCCTGGGAAGTTTCTCCAGGTGGTGTTGGAGGTGTCTAGCTCAAAGCTCATGCGTGGAAAGAAATGATTGCCGGGTTCTCTCTTCTTTATTCCCTGCCTCCACTTTCTCCAGATTTCTTGTAGAAGGGATGCTCGTCACCCCTCCCCCATGCAGAGTCCCAGAGCAAAGCCTTGTTTGTGATGACCAATGTGCTTTCTGCGAAGGACCGCAGACATGTGGCTTGTAACAGACACAAGCAAGAGATCTTAGAAAAATGTCACGGAGGGGAAGACGATGCCTTTTTCCCACTAACACAAATTCCCATTGTTTATTTTTGTGTTTGCCTTTTAGTTTGAGGACAAGGAGACTCCATGAGTTTGTGTACAGCATCCTGGAGATGAATGCTTAGAGATACAGGTAAATATGTTAGATTTTGGAGGACCCTCAGGAATTGTGGAATCCAGTTGTCCCTTGTCTGTGCAAAAGCTGGGAGACTTACTAGAACACAGGTTTCTGGACTTCCCTGTGCCTGAGAATGTTCATTTCCAACAAGCTTCTACGGGAGGCTGGCACTCCTTGTCTGGGCACTGTACTTTGAGAAGCAGGGTTGTAAACCAATGTCCCCCTTTCACAGGTGACTCTCCTGAGGCAGAATCCCAATTGGGTCTCCAAATCGATCTGAGCACTTTATACCTTTTACAACTTTGCAAACTTGTGTGTCTGCTCTCTGCTTCAGTTTTCTGTTCTGTAAAGTTATACTATTCCCTTTGTACCTAGGCATGGAGTTGTCTAAGTTGCAGCTGCCACAGAAGCAATTGGGTTCCTCATGCCTTCAACAACAATGTCCGGATTGGTTGTGGGACCTTACATGCTTTTGAGGTATTTCAATGTAAACTATTTCCTTTGGTTTTTGGATCTGTGTTTACTCACTGTCTTCTTTTTTTGTTTAGGAAGAAGTGGGGGGTGGGGAGAGATAGACTAAATTAGAAGTAGGGTATAAAGTATTTTTTTATCCTTTTGTGTGTTTCTCAGTTTGCAGTTGGTGTGTTATATTTAATATAATCTAATGCAATATAAATACAATGTTTTCCCCTTTTGCATAGAAAGTCTCTTTGTGTTTTTTATGTGAAATTTTTATTAGTACAAGTTTTCAGTGCATAATGATCATGTTAGTCATATGGAGTTTGTACATGTACATGTTACATCTTTTTTTCTCCTTTCCTTCCTCTCTCCCTCACCCTTTTTTCCTCTCTGCTGTGGAAAACTCCATTTCCATTGTTCTATTGTTTTTATATTTAGAATCTTTTTTTTTTTTTTGTTCTGAGTATCGAACTTACAACCTGATGCTTGTCAGGCAGGTGCTTATGTCACTGAGCTAAATCCCTGGCCTATACTCAGAAAATTTAGGATAAGGCCAATGAAATTGTCATCATTTAGATCTTAAATATCTCTAAGAGGTCTCAAATATTCAGAGATGAGATTTCTAAGTTGATTAGATCATGAGAGTGCTGCATTCACCAATGGATTGATCCATTTTTGCAGAATGTGCTCTTGGGGCCCTGTAGGAGGAGCTAAGGACACATATTCTTCAGGTGTATCTCTTGTTTTGGATTTGCATTTTTCTTTGTTTTGGCCATCACAAGCATAAAAGCTTTTCAGTATCATGATCTTCCACCATGCTGTTTCTGCTTCACACCCAACTAAACATAAGCTGAAATTTCTGAAGCCATGAGCTAAAATCAACATTTCTCTTTTAAGTTGTGTGTTCGTGTGTATAAGATACTTTACTACAATGACAGGAAAGCTGAATACACAAACATATAATGTCTCGTCATTTTGGACGAACTTTTACCATGTACATAGTTTTCCACCTGGAGATGGATTGTTGCTTGATGTGAAATTCAGATGTCAGTGGGCTTTATTTTCCCAAACAGCTCATCCTTAGTAGTGTTTGTTAATTCTTCCCCCTTCCCTCTATAGGTTGACTGTTGACCTTTCTAGAGTAGTAGGATATACGGGAGAGTGACTTTTATCCACCTCATTCTTATTTAAAATGAGACACTGAAACCGAGGATGTGCAAGTCTACATTCCCAGTATTATACTAACTTAATGGGGGAATTTAGGATGAAAAACAAGATCTGTGATCTGTAATGTAAAGTTAGTCTAGGAGTTCTTGTTGTCTCTCTAATTTTTGAGGTAAAAATGGGCTAAATTGGAGGAGTTTGTCTGGCCAAGTTAACTAGGGCGGATATCACTTGTCTTTCTATTTTTGTCATGTGGGACTATGGCCTATGCTATTGTTGCTTTTTTCAATATTTCAGTAAATGCTAATTAACATCATTTTAATGTCAAACTTTCTGAATTTTAAGTTGCTGTTTGGGCCAAATAAAATATGACTTCAGCCCACATGTGAGAATGGGTTGTTGGATTTTGAACTTTTTAGAAAAGCATTTTTTTTCCACTGCCATGGTAAACTTAGCCTGAATTATCTTTTAGCTGTTCCAAACATGGATCATCTAGCTAATATTAGGAGAAAATTTTCCTTTCTCTTTCTTAACCTCCAATGAGGTTAGAGCAACTTGGTGTAAGAGTTTTTCTTTTTATTAACAACCAGTTGAAAAATTAGCTGATACAAATTATAGTGGTTTGTTTATGGTACCAATACCATTTTCCATGACTCTGTAATATTATTGACTTGAAATGTAATCTAGGATTACACTAACACATGTAGGGTTTCTTTTGCTTCAGTTCCCAGATTGGTGAAATTCCAAGGTTCATAATGATTTTGAGAAACAATGGAAATCAAAGTGTGTTTAATTTAAAAGAAACTAGTAATGTAATTATACAGTAGATATATTTTCTTTAATTTAAAATTACCTTAATTTAGAGATGACCTTGTCAGCACTTTCAATGCCCATGCTTATCTATAGCAGTTTTATGAAAATATTTCGAGATTTCTGACTTCCTGAATAACTGTTGGCAGACAAATGTGTTGTTAATGTTTAGAAAGTGGGCCACTGATGCATTGCTTATTTGTGAAACTGATATCTGATGGGTGAACTAAGTGACTTTATAGTATGAAGAATAAAAAGATGTACTCAAGAGGTGGTGGTGGTGGTACTGTGTGTGTGTGTGTGTGTGTGTTGGAAAAGAAAATTTATTGTAAAATTATGTCCCTTGGCTATTTATTTTAGTGAAACTTTTCAGCAATGGTGCACGGTTTGATGAGGCTATGTAGACAACCTAATCCATTACTCCCAACTCTTTGGTTATGACTTTGTTTTAAGCTTCGAGACATTCACACCTTGATTAAACTATGTTCTTTCAGTTGTTAAAATAAGAAGAGAATGAAAATTATGGGACAACAGGCAGTCTCTGATATGGCCTCCAATTTAGGGGAAACCACTATGCTTAAATAGTTAAAACCATGAGTTCTGGAATGAGAAACACATGTTGGAATATTGGCTCTCTGCTGAGTATTCCTGAGTGAGTGATACATAAACATCTCTAAATTGAAGTTTGTTTATCCCCAAAATGTGGCTAACAATATCTCTTTCATAGAATTATTGATAGGATTTTTATATGATACTCTGTAGAAACTCTTAGTATAGTGTCTCACATGCAGAAAGGACTTTTATGTGTTAAACTGCTGTCATCACCACCCTTATGTATTACTACTGGCTTTGGAAGTGCAGAAAAGGGTAGACCAGGCATCTTTGTCTGAGGAACAACTGGCAAAATTTTTTGCCACTCTGTGTGTTCTCTCCACTCTTGTGGTTTATTTTGCTGTTCTGTTCAGGAAGGTGTTTTATAATTCCCATGTGTTTATGCAGCTTTTGTGCTTTCTTTTACTATTGTTTTTAATTTCACTACACTATTATCTGATAATATGCATAGGATAATTTCAATTTCTTTGCATTCAATTAGAAGCATGTTCTATGAGCTAGTAAGTGGTCTATTTTAGAGAAGGTCCCATGTGCAGCTGAGAAAAATGTGTATTCTAATGAGGGGTAGAACATCTTTAGGCATCTACTAAGTCAGTTTGTTAAATGGTTTGGTTCAGTTCTTATACTTCTTTGTTAATTTCTTGCCAAATTGATCTATTTATTTAAAATTTTTTTGTTTAAAAAGAAAAACAGAAAACAGGTTATAAATGATGCCGAATTTCAAAAAAATAGTAAGAAATTAACCCTAGTTAATATATTGCATATTATTATCTTAGAAGTAGTTGTTCAGGTTACAAGACTTAGGATTGAAAAAATTATCAATCACAATGGGATGTTGAGGTCCTCCACTAGACTTGTATTAGTGCTTGTTTGATTTTTCATGTTCATTAGTATTTGTTTTATATAGTTGGGTGTACTGGTATTTACTGCATGTATATTTATTTATTTTTAGTTTTATATAAAAAGAAAAAAAAGCAAAACAGAAAAATGGGTAGCAACAATACAGAATTCCAAAGGAAAAAAGAAAATCACTAAGAAATCATTAGTTGATAAATTACTGTTTTAGTTACTTTATACTCATTGCTGAGACAAAATACCTGAAGCCCAAAGTTGGGAAAGTAAAGGTTTATTTCTTACAATTTTTGGAGGTTTTAGTCCATAGTTGGCTCCAAGGCAGGTGGGCATGGCTGGGCTGCAAACAGCAAGCAGGAACCAGCAAAGAGCAAGACATATCTTCTTCCTGCCATTACATCACATCCTGGCTGCACTCCTATGTGGGTGTAGCACTGACACCATCAATCCAAGCACTATACAATGAACCAATCACAAATGCACAATGCAAACTCATGAGGCCTGGGGCCACTGACATAAACCATGACAATTATGTAATGTCATCTTAGAAATAGTTGTTCAAGTTACAAAATTAAAGCATACAAGGTGAACATTCAATCAGTGAGACTGCAAACAGTTCTGCTCAACGATCCAACAAAAGATTAGTAATATGGTCATCTATCTTACACACTTAAACATACATGCAGTTACATCCTTTAGAGCACTTTCTTTTCCTCTCTTTTTTACAATAACAATTACGCATTTTGGGTTTTATTACTCCTACAGTTCTTATTCCTTTTTATACTACAAACACAATGTGATATTTATAAATATGATTCTTATTTATTTCACTTATGAGGATAGTCTCCAGTTGCCTCCATTTATCTAAGAAGGCCTCAAAATCATCCTTTTTTATAGCTAAGTAATATTCTACTGTGTAAAAATAGTACATCGTTTTCATCCACTCGACGGTTAATGAGCATTTTGGTTGTTTCCAAGATTTAGCTATTACAAACTGCGATTTACGTATATTTATGATTCTCTTTCTCTTGGATTGTTCCCTTAATAAGTATGTTGTGACTTCTTTGTGTTTCTTGATCAGTCTTTGTTTAAAATCCATTTTGTCTGCAAGTTAGAATATGCACTCCTGCTTTTTTCCAGTTTTCTGTTGCATTTAGCATTGTGTTCCATTTTTTGACTTTCAGGCCATGAATTTTTTTGAGTTAAATGTGTATCTTTCATGCAGTACATTGTTGAATCTTTTTCTTGATCCATTTTCCCAGTCTTTTTTTTTTTTTTTTTTGATTGGTGAATTGATATCAACAACATTCAGGGCATAACACACACACACACACACACACACACACACACAAACACATGTATATATGTTTGAATCTGTTTCATGAATTCCATGTCTTTCCTATTTTGAGCATTCACTGTTTCCATCATTTTCCTAAGCTCCTATGTGGTGGATTAATTAATGGTCAGCCGATTTGGAAATGCCAGGCTGAACTGCATCAGTGTGGTTTTGGGTATAGAAAATTCACTTGAAAATTGTTGCCAAAATGACATAAAAGGAGAGACCAGGGAAGATTTCACTGCTGTTGATTTTTTTGAAGAAGCTTTCCATGGCTGGTTTTCCTGATAAGAACTTGGATGTTCTTTTCATCATAGGAACTTGGGTCCTTGTTCTTGCTGGGGATGGCTGCTATTATCTTCAGGCGAGCTCTGGTCTTTTGCCTTGAGCATCACTTCTAGGCTTTATTGCAGATTCCTCAGCCTTCTGACACAGATCCTTCACTCCACTGGCACAGACTGTCTAGCTTTCACCACTAGTCTTTGCCTCTTCCTAGTGTAGATCCTTGATACATACTTGTGTGAAGCAATGCTATGGGCTCTAGGCCTCTGGCTGGACTCAAGGGAGCCCTTTTCATGGAATCCAGACCCTTAGCCAAATTCTTCTGTTCTCTGGCATGTGGACAAATCTCTTGCACTCTTCTGAAGTTGATATTTTGGGTGAGTATTATAAAATAATCCTACAAATTATGTGTCCTTCTTGTAATCAGGGGTTATGAGGAGAATAATTACAATCAGGACACAGAATTTATAATATTACTTTATGATGGTCACCCAATGTTAAATACAAGAAAGTGCAGGAAATCTTTTCATAACACTAAAGACCCAGAATATTCAGCCAAGGCCCTGGATTCCATAGCAATACATGAGTTCAGCTAAAGACCCAGAGCGCATGACAGCGCTTCCCACGAGTCCAACTGGAGGCCTAGAGCCCATGCAGGGATTCATGCCAGTCTGTTTTATGGATCTGCGCTAGGATGACCCAAAGGTCAGCGGTGGAAGCGAGAAAGTCTATGCCAGTGGGATAAAGGAGATGTGCCAGTAGGTTGAGGATTCTACATCAGAGCCAAGAAGTCTCACTCATAATAAGGACCAGGGCTTCCCCGAAAAGTACTACTACAGCCATCCTCAGCGACAACGAAGTCCCTAGCTCCTTCAATGACGAGAACAGTCAAGTGCACGTCCAGATGCTAGTGTGACAAGCTTCTTCTGGAGATTAAACAGCACACATCTTCTCCTCCAGAGTCAGGAAGTGATGCTTAATGTCCAGTAAAATGAACCACAGCCACTGCCAGTGACAAGGATCCAAGATTGTCTGATAATAATGGCTGAATTCACATCGTGGAAGCTAGCCATGACAAGCACCTTCAGGAGAACCAACAGCTCAAAATAGCAACACTTAGGAGAACCCACACCGCCTAGCTTCTCTTCTCCACATCTCTATTTATGCTAGCACCTTTCCTCAGGTGGAACATCTACACTCAGTACCATGCTGATTTAATTCAGCTGGTGTTAAGTTGACCACCATTTTTTAATCCGTAACAGTCAACTATTCCATTGGAAATCACTGACTGCAACATCCTCTATTATTTACTTAGATTTGCTAACTAGTGTCTCACTGTGGTCGTCCTCTCTGTAGTTATCTGAGAAATTATTTCTGGTTTGATTTTTTCTAGAACATTGTTCATCTGATTTGTTACTTCCACTGTTACCACTTTTAGAGAGTCCTGGTGAGTGGCTTTGAATTCTTCCATGTCATGGTCCCCTGGGATTGCGCTGTAAGTAGAAATGGTGGGCAAAGAATTCCAAAGAGTCATTACTAGGGAGAAAATATAATCAAAATTGGAAAGGATCTGGTATGTCCCTCCAGTATTATAATGTTTTGAGTATGTCATTTAGGTGCCCACAATATCTTTCCCTGATGTAGTAATGGAACTATATTGTGATACTTAGGATTACATTTGTATCCCTTATTCATAAAACAGATTGAATTTGTTATGCAAGCATAGCTTTGGGGGATATGAACCATTACATTATCTGCTAATGAGTCTGAAGTGTCTCAAAAGAATATTCTGAAAGAGGAATAATTCTGGTTAAAATAGTCATAAAAACACTAATTCAGTTGTATAAATTATGAAATAAGGTATTACTCTATTTGTTTTTCCATAGCATAAATATTCCACAAATTTTATCTGGACTAGAAACATAAGCCAACAAATTATGAACATCGATTTGTTGAGAGGCTAACCACTACAGCATAACACTGAGTCTTTTTCTTCTCTATCCTGCCTCCAATCACCTGCCTATCTCTAATACTGCAGCGAAGCAAACAAGACTACCATGTATTTCTCTTCAGCTGTTCAAAGTCTTCACAGAATGGATGTAATTCAGTGTCTACGTTTCATGGGCTTATTTGTTCAAAGCCATTTATCTAGATAAACCTTAGGTCTATATAACTTGGAGGAGAAAAGGTTAAGTAATATAAGTATACTTCACGAAAGCACTATTTTTAAACTTCTAAGATATAGGCTTAAAATGTAATAATGCTTAGTTTTAACCCAAATAAAATTACTTTTCATCATTTGACAAAATGATTACTATTTTCTGGTACTTTAAATAAGTAGGTGAAGAGAGTGGATTACCACATCTTTGATGTGATGATATTGCTTGGGAAGTGTCATTTTGATATACAGAAAGCCACTTAATTGACACAGAAATTGAACTCATATATATGAGTTTGGGGAAATTCTAGCAGCTTACACATATTCAAGCATATTGTGTTGATGTTTAGAATTAGGTTTGTTTCAAAACTCTTTTGCTGTTCTCCCTTTGGTTTAGCCAACTGAGCGGATGAAGGATTCAACCTCCTATTTTAGGACTTCTGCTTGGGGAAAGGGATGGCATAATTCCATTTTTTAAATATAACTAGGCTGATATGTTTTCTCTAAACCTCCATTTTGCACACTGAAACAACAATAAAAGAGATACAGTTGATTAGGTCATGCTTAATAAAAATAGCAATGAGCATTCATTAAAGTTTTAATTTTTATCAGTGATAAATATTTTATTTAATATTTCTACCAATGCTATGGAGTAGACATTGTTGTTCCCATTTTAAAAAATGAAGGAATAACCTGCAAGATTTGAAGTGGCTTGCTCAAGATACATAGTTAATATTGGACCTGGAATTTCGGTAGGCAGGCTAACTACATTGTCCACGCTCTTAACCAGACACTATCAGTTTTTTTTTTAATTGTCAGATAGTAAATGCTTTAAGATTTATACATCATGTTGTCTCTGTTGTAACTGCTCAATTCTGCTCTTTAGTACAAAATAAATTATAAATGAATATATGAACAAATGTGTGTGACTATGCTGTGATAAAACTTTATTTGTAAAAAGAGATGGCCGGCAGGGTGTAGCCTATGGAATATATTTTGCCAAATTCTGCTATTAGACACAATGAAATACTGGCATGTTAAGAATTAATGATTAACAACTATCCAAGTGCTTTCTTGTACTTCTATGGGAAATATACAAAGCTCTTCATGTATATAATTTTTATTCCTCAAATTACCTTTCTTAATAATAGTTCTTTATATTAATTTTTCTCTATTATAGTATTTATTTCTCTTAATAGGACTGAGACTGATACAGCAAGACACTGAAACTGGCTTCATACCTCTGGAACCAGCAGACAGATCTGCAAGCAACCAAGAGACAATCAAAATATGAGTACAATGGGAAGGCGAATATATATCCCTATGATAGCAAAAGAAAGTTGAATCATGTGGGTTATAATCTAGAACTAAATGCCATTTTTCTTCTTTGAGTTGTATGAAACTGTTGTCTCTCCTTTCCACCTTTCACATTGCCTAATTGATAGGGACTTTATGTCCTCACAGTAGTGTTATGTATGTAATTGAATACCTTTTTTTAGAATGGCAGTTTTAGGTGGTAGCGTGTATAGATTTGGAACTAGGTTCGATCTGTTTGAATCTGGTGTTACTTAGAACTATGTGAGCTCATGTAAATAAATTTTTTGTGTCAGTTTAGTTTCCATATTTGAAAAATGGGTACAATAGTACTTACTCAACAGTTTTTTTTGTTTTATGAGACAATAAAACAAAATTGTATAATATGAGCATAACAATAGTTAATACACTGTGTATCATTTTCTTTAAGTGATTCCTCAGAGTACAAGATATAAACTAGAAAGATTCTTACAAAACAGAAATAAACAGATACTTACTCAAGATTTACTTTTCAGTGAGCTAAGGTAAACTAGGAGTATAAATGAAACAAATTAGCATATATATTAAATTATTTTTAACAATGGATTATGTAATTTGGGAAATATATGAACTTCTCTTTACTTACTATTTATCTCTTATATTGTGATGCTTGATAAAGATTGAGGACAATAAGTGCAAAGCCCCTTTGTGGTGCTTTATACATAATAATTATAGAACAATGAAAAACAATATATCATAATATAAATTGCAGCAAATAGTACTAGTAGCAGTAGTAGTTATTTAATGTGTAAAGAACAGCATACTTCAAATAGACATAAAAACAAGGGAGAATGAAAAATTATGATCTTAAACCTAAAGCCACACATTTGTTAGGAGATGGCAATATGACAGAGTGAATCTTTTCATTTCACAAAATTCTACATCTGCAGCCTGTTACTGGGTAAGGAAGAGACAGGATGGCGTTCAGGAGTAGGTGTTGTGAAAACTTGCTCTGTTAGGTCCTGACTGAGCACAGCAAGCTCAGTGTTAGAGGGGCTGGATCTCACTTAAGCAGTGACAATAGCTGAAGATGGGATAACCATCATATGATGTTGACAGGCGTGTCACTTGATGCTGCTTCTTGTGTGGAGGTGTTATGGCTTGTATTTAAATATCTCCCAAAGCCTCATGTGCTCATAAGTGGACTTTTTGGAGCTGGCTGGATCTAGGGCATGTGATACTGGCATTAACAGTGTGTGGTACTAAATTAGATTACTGATTGGAATTAGCATAGTTTTAGATGAGTGATGAAAGTTTCACCATGCATATGGGTGGCATCAACCAATAGGTTTATATCTGGATAGAATATAAAGGAAGAAAGAGAAGGGAGGCTTGCTGCTGCTTGCTGTTTTGTTACCTTCTACATGCCACATCATTAACAATTTTTCCTCGGGTGCTGGGGGTTTAGCTCAGTGGCATAAGCACCTGCCTTACAAGCAGGCGGTCATGAGTTCGATCCCCGGTACCGATAAAAATGAAAAAGACAAAAAACAAACAAACAAACAAACAAACAAAAAAACAAAACAATTTTTCCTCTGCCATGCTCCTCTGTCATGCTGCCCTGCTTTGGAGCCAGCTGGTGATGGACAAAAACCTCCACAAACTGTGAACTAATATAAACTGTTCTTCCTTAAATTTATGGATATTTTGTCTCAGCAATGAGAAAGCAACTTAGATAGGAGATTTACTTTAATTTAGATTATCATTTTACTCTATGGGAATAAAGAGAAGAGTTATTTGGTATGCACACCATGATGTGTGTGTGTGTGTGTGTATTGTATATGTGTGCTGGACTTCCAGTATTTTAACTATTATGCATTATGTACACATTCTTTTCTGATCATGAGTATTTTGGGTTCTATATTCTTCGTTTATTTGTATGTTAAATTATTATATCTTATTTGGAAAATTTTCTTCTATTAGTTAAGTAGACAAGTTTTTATGCTATTCATGCTGTCTTCATATGGTTCACTAATTTCAGTAAGTCATAGATTAGTCTACTTTGAGTCATCCAGGACCAGTTTAACGCATGTTTCATGTTTTCTAATTGTTTTATAGTGTGCACTGAGCATCAGTGTACCCAACTGGAAACACTCCTTAGGTCAGATAAACAATAACAAAATTAGAGTGGGGACCACAATAATAATTTACTGACAACAACCTGTGTTCTAGTTCTGACACTGTCCTCACACTCATCATTTGTGCTACCCTTATGTTCTTTTGGAGCCTTTTTTAAAGAAAAAAAAAACAGAAAGAATGGTAGAATAATACACAATTTCAAAAGAAATGTTAACACTATGAAATCACTACCTGATAAATTATATATTGTCATCTTAGAAATAGTTGTTCAAGTTACAAAATCAAAACATAAAATGTGGATACACACTCAAACATTGACAATGCAAACATTCTGTTCAGTGATCCAATGAAAATTTAGTAATATGGTCATCTATCTTATACATTTACACATAGTTATATCCTTTAAAGCACTTTGCTTCCCTTTCATTTTTACAATATTTTTATACATTTTGGATCTTATTACTCCTTCAGTTTTTTATTATTATTATTATTTTTTGTGGCACCAGGGATTGAACTCACAACCTTGCACTTGCCAGGAAGACACTTATGCCACTGAGCTAAATCCACAGCTCCATAGTTTTTATTATTTTTTACACTAGAGAGACAATATTTACCAATGCAAGTCTTGTTTATTTCACTGAGGATAGTCTGAAGTTGTCTCGATTTACCTATAAAAGCCTCAAGAGCATCATTTTTTATAGCTGAGTAGTATTCCACTGTATAAAATACCATATCTTTTTCTTCCACTCTGCAGTTGATGGACATTTTGGTTGTTTCCAAGATTTACGTATTACAAATTGTGCTACTATAAACATGGTTGCACATATATCACTGTGACATGACCTTTTCAATTTTTCTGGGAAAATACCCAGGAGGGGAATAGCTGGATTGAATGGAACTTCCAAGCCTAGTTTGTTGAGGAATATCCATACTGATTTCCAAAGTGGCTGCACCAGTCTACACTCCCACCAACAGTGGAGCAGCATTCCTATTCCCCCACAGCCTCGCCAGCGTTTATTATCAGTTGATTTCTTGATGGAAGCTATTCTTTCCGGAGTCAGATGAAATCTCAGTGCTGTTTTAATTTGCATTTCTCGAACGATCAGTTATGGTGGACATCTCTTCATGTATTTCTTTGCCATTTGTATATCTTCATCAGAGAAATGTGTGTTCATCTCAGATGCCCGTTTTTGGAGAGGGTCTTTGAATTTGGGAGGCTTGATGTTTTTCGATTATTTATATGTTCTGGATATAATTTCTTTGTCTGAGGGACTGTCAGCTAAAATTCTTTCCCACTTTGTGGGTTTTCTTTTCACGTTGTTGGTGATTTCTTTTTAAGTGCAAAAACTTTTTAATAATATGAGATCGCAGTTGTTGATTCTTTGAAGTATTTCCTGTGCAGTGTGTGTTTTGTTCATGAATTCTCTGCCTACCCCTATTTTGGAGCCTTTTTTGATTCTTAGTTTTTTATGCTGTTCATTCATGTTTTGCATTATTTTATTTAGCTTTGATAGCCTTTTATTTGTATTTTTGGTGTATTCACTGATCATTTTGTTTATTTGCTCCAAAATCTTATTACTTACATTTTCTGTGGGCTTACCAAGTGCTTTAGTGATCTGTTTTATTATCTTTTGTATATCATTTTAACTAAATCAGATGCATAGCTTTGGATTTCTTCCGGCTGAATACCCTCTGGTTCAGCACTGGTGGAGCTGGAAAATTTTGAAAGCATTTTGTTGTTTTCTCTTCTCATATTTCTACTTTTTGTTCATATTTGTGCTCTGGCTGATGGGTTGATCTTAGCGGAATTCTTTGTTTCTAGTTCTGTGATCAATGTTTATTTTTTCAGTGGTGTCTTCTGCCTAACTTTAAGTCTTTGCTTTTGTACCTGGATCTGCCTACCCAATTTATTTGGGCTTGGAGGTTGCAGTGTAGTTAACCCAGTGCCCTATTTTCCAGGAATGAAGTACTATATTGTTAATAACTCAGATGTGATTCAGATATTGTCATCCCCCAAAATCGGTTAATAGCAACAACTATGTTATGTTGGTTTCAGTAATGAAATCAACATCAAATATAACATTGAATTAAAACTATTGAAAAAACATAAGAATCAATAATGTACTACATTTAACCATAGAAATGGGGTCTATAATTATAGTATGCATACTAAAACCAAACATTGACCTACTATTGACTTACAATAAATGTCTATTAAATGAATGATCTTTATAACCACTAATAATAGATTAGTATTCAACAGCAAGAGCATAATAATAACTAGCTAGCTGGAGATTCATAAAGCTTAGTAGTTATACTAGTAAAAATAGAGGGTGTGGTAAACCAGAGAATTAAGAAAAACCCAAAATTTTAGAAACAATTCAATGTAATATGAGGAGGATAGGACAGTGAAATGGGGTCCTATTGAAGAGTAAAAACAATTAAAAAGAGTCACAGGAAAAAATGCACAAGGAAAAGAAGAAAAACATAAACAGAGAGCAAAATGTAGCATATGAAACATAAGCAGGAAGGAAAAAGCTGAAGGGGAAAAATAAAAAAGCAGAAAAAAATAATTTAAGGAGAATAAAAAGGGGATCCCACCCACAGGGCCAGTGGAAGAAAGATAAAAATAATTAAAAAATTGAAAGGTCAAAAAATATTGAGACAAAGAGAAAAAAATCCTATATTTTTAAATGAGTGGTATCTTTCCAAAGTCTACAGTGTTGGTGTCTGGCCATGATTTTCTAATCCTAGCCTTAGGGCCTGTGGGTTTTTAAGGTTCTCTTCCTGATCCAGCACCAGCTGTGTCCATTTATCCTAGACTGTAGTTACTGTTGATGCCAATTCCTACCCTTGCTTCACTGGTAGGTAGGACATGTGATTTATTCTATGGTCTCTGCTGGACCCCTGGGCATGAGGTCAGGTGTACTGTCAGAGTTAATATCAACAATCACACATTCTGGGTGCTTCCTTCTTTCCCTGAGCATTGTCCTTATCCAAGCAGGTGGTGTGGTTGGTCTTCCTTTCTGCTACGTTAAGCTGAGGGAAAGCAAAATGCAGAGCTGGGTTGAGGTTCAGTTTGCATCTATATCTTTTGCAGACCAACCAGCTCATGTTGTAGGTGTGGG
Organism: Cavia porcellus; assembly: GCF_034190915.1. Lineage (NCBI taxonomy): Eukaryota > Metazoa > Chordata > Mammalia > Rodentia > Caviidae > Cavia > Cavia porcellus. The sequence continues at coordinate 82,530,699 of NW_026947486.1, forward strand.
CCTGGTGGCTCACATTGCAGGAGAAGCGCCACCAGTCTGGCATGGTCTCTCTTGCCTGCACTGGGGAAGTGGTGCTGCATTTCCAGCGTGGGCTTGCTTTCTTGCACCGGGGCGCTATTTCAAAGACTTGAACTCCAACTAATTAGAGAAGCTAGAAGAAATAGACAGATTCCTAGACATGTGTGAATTAACAAAATGAAAGAAAAAAAAATATAAAAATGAACAATTCAATAGCAGGCAATGAATTTGATACAGATAGAGTAAAAATGCTACCAATGAAAAGAACCCTGGGGAGAGAGAGTACCTCAAAATTCATTCTTCAAAAGTAGCATTATCTTGATTATAAAACCAGACAAAGACTCACATATAAAATGGAACTATAAGCCAATCTCACTAATCATCATAGATGGAAAAAGTCTACAACAAAGTATTGGCAAATAGAATGCAAAAAATCATTACAAAGATCATACATGATGGCCAAGTAGGCTTTTTCCAGGGGTGAAAGGTTGGTTCACAACCAACCTTTGAAAGGTTGATTCTGCAAATCAATAAATGTAATATGTTATATAATAAGATACAAAGACAAAAGTAACATGATCATCTCCTGGGATGTATAGAAAGCATTGACACACATTCATGAGAGCAATGCTGAAGTAAAGAGGTATCTCAAACCAATAAAACCCATTTATAATAAACCTACTGCCAGCATCATTTAAATGGGGAAAAGCTGAAAACTTTCTCTCTAAAACCAAAAACAAACCAAAGATGTCCACTATCATCACTTTTGTTCAGTATACAGTAAATCCTCAACTTAGGAACATTTGAGTTACAAATTTTTACAGGTGTACTATGTAAGACTCACTTTGTCAGCTTACAAATGAATCAGATTTAATGAACAAGTCTTTCAGGATGGAACTCATTTGTAAGTCTGAGTCTTACTATAATACTCAAAACTTTAGCCAGAAAATCAGGGTAGAGAAACAAATAAAAATGATATACACAGAAAAGGAAGTGAAACTATTAGTATTCATACATGACATAATCTTTTTCATAAAAGATCCAAAACTCTCCACCCAAAGATTCTTAGAACTAGTAATCATGTTCCGAAAGGTAGCAGGATACAAAATCAACATACACAAAAATCAATAGTATACTTGTACGCCAATAATGAATGCACTGAAAAAGAACTTAGGAAAGCAATACCAATCACACTAGCTTCATAAAAGAATAAATAGTTAGAAATTAATCTAACCAACAAAACGAAAGATTTCTGTAGTTAAAAGCAGACTACTCTGAAATCAGGAGATCAAAGAGGACATGAGAAACTGGGAACATATCTCCTGTTCCTGAATAGAAGAGAACCAATATTGTTAAAATAGCCATACTACTAAAATGTTGCATAAATTAAGTATAAAACCTGTCAAAATACCACCAGAATTCTTCACAGAACCAGGAAAATGTAGTGGAGACCTAGAATAGGAAGAGCAATCCTGGGCGACAATAACAAAGCAGGAGCCATCACAGTACCAGATTTAGCGGTACATTACAGAGTTACTGTGTTAAAAGCAGCACCATACTGGCATCAAAACAGAAATGGCAATCACTAGAAAGACTAAAAGATGCAGAAAAAAAACTAGGCATGTTAAGTCATCTGAACATTGAGAAAGTTTTCAAAAGCACATGCTGGGAGGGAAGGTAGTCTTTTTAACAAATGGGTTACAAAGTGATTTCAAAAGCCAGCCTGAAATGCATAGTGAGCCCCTGTCTTGAAAAGATAAAAGCAAGCAAGAAAGAAATCTGGCTACTGTCTACCAGCCATATTTGTGCCACTGCCTGGATGTTGTACTTCTTTGAAATATCCTCCACCAGGTTAATTAAGTCCATAACCTTTAAACTTGTTTTCCCACAAAGTCTCAGAGCATGGACAAAACGTAGATAATTTCTTTGTTAGAGTGTAACATGAGTGGTCTGTAATCCAATTTCTAGTAGTGGTCACAATTCTACCTGAAGCCATTAGAGCATATCCTTTTCTGGCTACATTTGAATAAGCATTGTGGTCATGTAAGCTCCCACCAGCACTGTCCAATGGTGCTCTGCTTAGACCCTTGTAGGCTTTTGCGAGTTTGTTTCTCTAAATTTTTCCAAATTCATCTTGAAAACCAATTCCAAAGGCTTCTGAACCACATGGTGAACAATGACCTCATTTTCTAGTAACAATTTTCACTGTTACTCAACTTTCTGTCATTTTGACAACATACCAGAGATAAATAATCTTTAAGGAGGAAAGATTTATTTAAGTTTCAGAGATTTCAGTCCATGGTCAGTGGAATCCATCATTTTTGGGTTTCTGGTGATGCAGAATATCATGGTGTGGAGTGCATGTAAGAGTGGATCTACTTACCCCATAGTGGCCCGGAACTAAAAAGAATGAAAACACTAGACCATTGTTCCAGCATCTCTTTCAAGGGTATGTCCCCTAAGTCTTAATTTCTTTCTGCTAAACCCTACCTCCTAAAAATTCTATGATTCCCAATAATGTCAAGACTTGAGACTGAGCTTTTGACATTTGGTCTTTGGGGAACATTTAAAATCCAATCCATGACATGTCTTACTTGGAACCATTTAGTCAGAATGTTTATCCATTTTTTAAACTGAGTTATTTTCTTTTTTGTTACTGAGTTGTAGACATTCTATATATACAATAGGAAAATAGCAAAGAGATGAATAATTTATAATAATGAATTATATATATACATATATATGTATATATATATATATATATTTGTGTGTGTGTGTCTTTTTGAGATAGGGTCTCGCTATGCAGTTCAGGCTGGTCTTGAGCTCACTGTGTAGCTCAGGGGTTGACCTCAAACTTGCAACAATCCTCTTGCCTTAGTCTCCCAAGTGCTGGGATTACAGATGTGTGCCACCATACTAGGCTCATTTTGATATATTTTGGATATTAACACTTTATCAGACATACAGCTTAAAAACATTTCTCCTAATATATAGATTATCTTTCATTTGTTGATTATTTCCATTTTTGCACAGAAATTTTTAGTTTAGTATAATCTCACTTGAAATGCAAATTAAAATCACACTGAGATTCCATCTCACTCCAGAAAGAATGGCCAGGATCAAGAAAACTACCAACAACAAATGCTCAAGAGACTGTGGGGAAAAAGGAACTCTTGCGCTCTTGGTGGGAATGTAGACTGGTGCAACCATTGTGGAGGTCAGTCTGGAGATTTCTCAAAAAGCTGGGATTGGAGGTCCCATTTGTTCTAGTTATTCCACTTCTAGGCATATTCCCAGAAGAACTGAAGACTTCATACCACAGTGATATATGTGCACCCATGTTTACAGCAGCACAATTTGTAATAGCCAGATCTTGGAAACAACCTAAGTGTCCATCAACTGAGGAATGGATAAAAAAATGTGGCATTTTTATACAATGAAGTACTACTCAGCTATAAAGAATGATCACATTGAGATATTTATAAATAAGTGGACGCAGTTTGAGACCACACTCATAAGTGAAATAAATCAAACTCACATGTATAAATACAGAATAGTTTCCCTAGTGTAAGAAATGATAAGAATACCTAAAAGTATGTGGTAATCATGATTCCCCATTATATTGCTTTGAAGCCTTATAATGTTTTCATTCATTAATTAGAATGGTTTTGTTCTGGGTTGTTTGATTTTATTGTCTGTGATGGTATGAGCAGCTATTTTGAAGAAAACAAGACATTATAATAGCTAGTGCTGATTTAATATCATCTTGTTTTGAAGTCCTACCAAGCTTTTGTTCTTCTGCTGCATTGGTTTTGTCATGTTGTATCTTATTGGATTTTATTATATGTGATATATAAACAAAATATTTTATAGACAAGGAGATAATATAATAACCTTTGTTAATTTTCTGTTAGTTGATTCTGAATACCCTGTAAAACTTTTATTTTTTTCAATGATTTTACATTGTCTTTTTATGTTTGATACTATAGTTTATGAAGGTATACTCAAATATTTCAAGGAAAGAGACACTGTGGTGAAACAGTATGTTGCTTACATTGCTCTGTTCTGACCTGTTTTGTTATGTTCTCTTTTATCTTAATCTTTTTTTTAAATAAAATAAAAGATTAGTATAATCTCACTTGCCTATTTTTGCTTTTATTGCTTATGCCTTCAGTTTCATATCTAATAAATATTTGCCAAGCTCAATGTCAATAAACTTTTCTACTAATTTTTCTTTTATTAATTTTCCAGTTCTAGGTCTTATTTTTAAATAATTTACCAATTTTGAGTTAATTTTCGTGCATGGTGTGATAAAAGGACCTAAGTTTATTCATTTCTATGTGAATATCTAATTTTCCCAAAGTCACTCATGGTAGAGACCAGCCTTTCCCCAGTGTGTATTCTTGGCATCCATGCTGTAGATCCCTTCACTATATATGTTTATTTCTCAGGTATCTATTCTGTTCCATTAGTGTGTATATCTTGATTTTTTTAATTAAAAAAAGAAAGGGACTGGAAAATGTTTTTGTGCAATTGAGAAACTCTGAAGCTTAAAATTCATTAGCTTCACAAATAATTGCTTCTGACAGAGTTACTATGACCTCACGCTAGACTCTTAGAACAAAGACATGAATAATTTATAGTGATAAGTTTAAAAACCTAGAATATTTGTTTTAATTAAAGAAAAGGAGACAAAAAATACGTGGAGATAAAAAAGGGTAGAAATAATACAAACTTACAGAAAAACAAACGGTAAGAAATTGCTGGTTGATAAGTTACACATTGTCATCTTAGAAATAGCTATTCATGTTATAGAATTAAAGTATTTAGAATGACATCCAAAAAGTGACACTACAAACCGTTCTGCCCTATGATCGAACAAAAGCTCAGCAATATGGTTATCAGCCCTACACATTTGTTTTACATCTCAAAGAGGGTAAGATTAAACATATCAAAACAGAACAAAGCAGTTAAAAAAACAATTTAAAGAAATACGGATTTCAAAGCGAGTCCACTGGAGATCCTCATCGTCCATCCAACTGTCTCTAGTTTCTTACAAATAGTTGTCCCCATCTTCACCCACTTTATATACTTATTGCATATTATAGAACTAATCAAATCATTGGAGGCTTTTTAGATCCTCAAGTTCCAAATTAGGGAAGACAATAGTAACTACCATCACATCTCTCATTCTCCCCGTGACAGCTGTCCCCATCTCTACATATGCTGAAATTGAACTCAAGAAACCAGTCCAATGTCATTCTAATCAGCGAACAATAGTATTGCTAGAATTTATGTGAATTTCTACATATATATCTATCCTCTCTGTATTATAGGGAATACCAAGTCATAGCAAGACAGCAAAACAATTTCCTAGAAAAACATGCCATGGATAAGACATATAAGACCACAACATAGATGATCTTCTGTAGTTACTATGAAAAATCTAGAATATTTTTTAAAAAAATGTATTTTAAAGAGAATAAAGCAAAACAAAACAAAGCAGATCAGAACAAAACAATGCAAGCTACAAAGGATTTCAAAACAAAACAAGAAATCAACAGTGGTTACTATAATGTCTCTTGTTTTCTTTGAAATAGTTGTCCATATCTTCACACAGTGAATTCAAACAAAACAAAATAGTATAAAACTGATCAAAACAAAAGAATGAAAGCATTAAAGGCCTTCAAAACCAGACGATAGGAAAATCAGCAATAGCTACCGTAATGTTTCTTGTTCTCTTCAAGATAACTGCCCATACCTTTACACATACTGAAATCAAATAATAGAAAGTAAACTAAAACCAATCAAAATCAAAAATAAAAGCATTCATGGACTTCAGAACAAAATGATAGGAAGTCAACAATGGCTGCCATAATGTCTCATTTTCTTCAAAGTAGCTGTTCATCATCACATATAATAAAATCATTTCTTGTAAACTCTTCAGGAGAAGTTCTAAGCATATATGAGCTTATACATGTACATCTATCCTTTCTATATTAGAAGGAAAAACAAAACAAAACAAAACAAAACATATTACGAGAAAAACAAGAAACAAAAGAGACTAATAAATAGCAATAACAAAGACAATATAGGATTTCTAAACAAGATGGCAGGAACATAACTAAGGTGGTTATTTTGCATAGTTATCTCCAGGAGAGTTACTCAGGTTACCAGGTATAAACATGCAAAATTGATCTAATCCTATGAATGCTGTTTTTTTCAAGAACTAAAAGAATTACTAGCACAATCACGTTTGTTATCTTAAGTGTGTATATACAAATTTATATCTTTTTTCAGAGTTTTAACACCTAGACTATTGTAAACTTTTCTTTCTGGCCTTCCTTCCATCTCCTCCAATCTGCTGAGCATACAACTAGGTGGTTTATTTTCTTGTGTCACTTTGGCACCATGGTACTCTCCCTTTAAAACCTCTTGCTTACTTTCCTTTGTGATTTTTCATTGCCTGCAGGAGTTCTTACGTTTTATCAGGCACCAAAATCTGTTGGTGGGAGGAGAATGCTTGTTTAAAATGCAGATTCTGCATCACTCCTAAAGCTATTGGAACTGGGGCCTAAAATTCTACATTTTAAAGTCTCCCCAGATGATTCTGATGCAGATAGGCATACTTTAATAGTAGCAAAAGTGATAAGGCCAAAGTTCCATCCTTCTGTGGCCTTGGTCCTGGTGACCTTTTCAGTTCCATCCTTCTGATTCATCAACAAAGACCCTCCATTCTATGTACTATTCTTCAAATATGCCTTATTCAGCTTTGACCTCTTAAACCTTGTTCTATTTGACCAGAACGCACTGCCTCCTCAATCCCTTTCCAAATGGTAGCCATTCTTGAGTCCTAGTTCAGGTCTAGTCAACTCTCTTTTTTGATGCTTTTTCTAACCAAATAGTCCATAGGGATCAGTCCAGCCTCCAAATTCCTAAAGCACTCATCAGCAAACTCATTGTATTTACCGTGTTTCACTTCTTAGACATGTCTGTTAATCAGAGCAAAAATTATGTTTGGACTTTTATATATCCCCAAGAGTCTTGCCTAGTATTAACAGGCATAAAACCAAGTGAGACAAGTAAAAGTGTGTTTATATTTATAATGTACTGTATTTCTCTTCTTTTACATTCATATTTAGTGGACCATAAAAATTCCCCAACAATTGCTTTTCAGTGAACAACATAGATTTGGTTCATAAATACTGGTTCTAAAATACCTTGACTCACATGTTCTTGTGACAGGTGTTCTGTGATATACTAGTGTGTACTGGTTGCTGTTTCAGTACTTATTTTAGGAATCAATTTATTCAGTGCTAAAATTTTTATCCAAGGTTGTATTTTATATTTTGTTGACTTTAAAGGAGTTTATTGTCACCAAGTTATCCTTAGCTCTCTGTATCAGGGCATTCTGTATTCTTGTGCTCAATCTACCTCAGATAGAATATAGTTTATGACGATCACATATGTATTAGACATTTGCAGTGTTTTCTTGTCACTATTCCAAAAATAATGCAGCTATTTACGTAAAATTTGCACTGCACCAGATATTATAAGTAATTTAGAAATGGCTCAAAGCAGACAGGAGAGTATGTATAGACATATACAGGTTTTATTCTATTTTATGAAAGTTGGGATATTATGATATCCACACAAGGTGGTACTTGGGATGGAGCTCTGAGAAACAATTTCATGAGTATACTCAGGGATGGCAGTACACCTAAAGATTGCACTTGGTTTTGCTAATTCTTATGAAGTCATATTTATTAGAGTTTAAGAAGGTCCTGTACGCTGAAAACATGTACTAAAAATAATAATAATAAGATGGTGCCAGAGTTAGTCTTTTACTAGCATGTTCAGACTGGAATGGGTATAGAATTTACATTTTAAAAAGAAGATTCAATTTATGCATAATTGTATTAACCAGTTAGGCAATGAGATTATAATCTTATTGGAGGTGGAGTTTATGAAATTTAGATTTTTGTTTTCTATAGAAGAAATAACAGTTTATAGTGCAATGATTTTCAAAGTGTTATTCAGGATCTTGGAGCTGTACTAAGTTTCTTTCAGGATCACTGAAGGTAAGTATCTGGTGAGTAACGCGGAATTGCAAAAGAGAATGAAATGTTATTTAAATTCTATTTTGCTTCTATCACAAAATGGAACTAATGAAGTTTATTACCTCACATCATGGTCCACACAGCTTATAATATTGTCTGAGGTCACTGGATTTTGGACCATTACTTCTCATAAGGTGATTCTGCAAGGAAGAAGTTCTTTCAGTCTGTGCCTATCAAAGAATGTCTTTATTCACCTCTGTTTTTAGAGATGGTTGTGAGGACCATATGATTCTTTGTTGGCTGGTTTTGTTTGTTTTATTTTTAAAAACTTATTTATTTATTTAGCTTTGTTGAGGAATTGAATCTAGGACATTGCACATGCTAGGCAAGCACTCTATCACTGAGCTACAACTGCAGCCCTAATTAGGGCTTCACACTATGGGAAGAAAAAATTGACCAAAAAAATCTAGCTTTGTCCTCCACTGTTTCTGATGAATAATTATTTATTAATCCCACTGAGATTTCTTTCTAAGTGGCACTTTGTTTTTCTACTACTGCTGCCATTATTTTCTTAATGTTTTTGGTTTTGGACTTTTAACTGTGATGTTCCTTGTTGTGTTTGCTTTGAGGTCATTGAGCTTCTTGGGTGTTTCAAATTCTTTTTCCTTCAAGTTCAAGTTTGAGAACTATTCAGCCATTATTTCTTGGAATATTTTTTCTAATTCTTCCTCTTTTCTGCCATTTTGAAACTCCTGTAATGTACACATTTGTTCACTTTCTGAATCTGCACATTCTATGAGGCTCTTAACTTTTCTCTACTACTTCTTAATTGGATTGCATAATCTCTACGGGTCTCTTGGAATTTGCTAATTCTTTATTCTGTCTTATACTATTGAGCTCCTCTAGTGAGTTTTACCTTTTATTTATTGTATTTTTAGCTCTATATTTATTATTTCATTCTTTTGGAAAATTACTATCTCCTTATTAATATTCTCTAGTTGATAAATTGTCATTTATAGCTTCTTTTACTTGTTTAAGCATAGTTTCCTAACTTCGAACATGTTCTTCTTGGCTATTTTAAAGTCTATTACATCTGACATGGGCTTGCTCTCACATGCAATTTCTGCTGTCTGTTTTTCTCTTATTCATGGATCAGATTTTAGAAGTCTTGTAGTTTCTTGCTGGAAATGAGACATTTTTGGTAATACAACAGTTCTGGTTAGTGGTCTTTCCACTTGTGCTTAGTGGACTATTGTGCTTATTTGTATGTTTATTTGCCTACCTGAAAGCTAGATTGTTTTGGTCAATTTTTTCTTCCCATAGTGTGAAGCCATTGATATTGCTCAGAATGGCAGCTTGGCATGTACACAGTCACATGCAACTGCAGTGATAATTGTTTTGGTAAGGCTCTCTTTGTCTCTTTCACTGATCATATTCAACTATTAAGCTGGCCAATTGTTCCATTTTTTTAAGTGCTCCGGGGCATAAATTTTCCCATACACTGATCTAATAAATAGAAATATTTTAGTTTTTTTTTATTATTTAAGACCTTTATTAACAGTTGCTTGCAGTTTGTTGACTTTTCTGAAAAAATCAAGTTGTAAACTTTTATTACAAATCAAAAATGAAGTTCTTAAAAATCTCAACTTGACCAGATACAAAACAATTTAAAAACCTTTATAGGTGTTTAAAAAAAAACAGGCTTTTAAAAAAAAACACCTTTGTCATTACCAAAAAGAGACATCTTTAGGTAAAAATCATAAAAATCCTGTGTTGCATAGATAATGCAGATGATAGTTCTAGTTATCTGGTCAACAGGCAAAAAGCAAGCACTTAAGGTCTTTCTTCAGTTCCAACCTTTTGTTCTTTTCTTTTCTTTTCTTTTTTTTTTAAATTTTATTTAAGGAGAAAAGAAAAAAAAACAGTGAAAGGGTACAAGTTATACAGATTTACACTTTTCTTATTGCTGGAATTTCCTATTTGTTTCTTCTTGCTGGATGACTAAATGGGGATGGTGGTAGAGAAGTTAAGCTGGGGTTTACTCAGCCCCGCCCTGCTCTGTTTCCGAGCCGAGCCACGAATTCTCAGCTGGTGGATCCGCTGCTTTTGTCTATTTGCCATCTTGTGGTCTAGGGTTTTCTGGGCGTCTGCATTGGTAATTGAAGTTGCCACGGTACTGATGTTGAGGTGACTGCTCATCTTGTGTCTCATCGCCTTGGTTTTCCTTGTCTTCTTCATCGCCATCCTCGCTAAGCTGTCTTTGGCCCCTGCAGAATCATGATCGATAGCCTCGGTACATGTTTTTTCTCGCTTGTCTACCCTGTTCTCCTGCACCTCGGTTGTCAGCACCCTCCATTGCACAGGAGGGTGGCAATACTGTGTTCGACACCCATGGGGTCTCCGCATGTAGTGAGGTGGGAACCTTGGCCTGCGGTAGGGCCGGCGTTGCTGGGCCTGCCTTTCGGAGCGCTCTCTGTGGGCTCGTTCTTTCCCCATGCTCACTGTTCTGGGAATCCTGCTGGTAATTGCGTGGAGGACCCCTACAACGTGGCTAGCGTCTGTGATGATTACTGTCTGCAACATATTTACTGCCTTGAATTGGAACCCCACCTGCGCCTGTAACGTTTGCTGCCTCTGCACCCTTTTCTCCTGCAACAACCTCGGACTCCACGGTCTCCATCTCCTCCACTGCGAAGGCACTTCCTGGGGTTATTCTTTATGGTGGTCTGGCGTACAAATACATCTTCCTCAGTGTCATTCCTGTTGATGAAACCATGTCCCTTTCTTACATTGAACTATTTGTTCCCAAAACCTTCATTGCGACAACCTTTTTGTCCCCGCCCACAGGCGCCCCCCCCCCCCCCCCCGCGATGTGAGCTCGCCTGGGCGGAGGTTCCCAGAGCCGCTGCCAGGGGTGCTGGGCTTAGTGTCAGCAGAGCGGAGGGCGGGGGGGGGGGGAGCGAGGGGGGGGAGGTGCGGGGGGGAGAACGGGAGGGGCGGGAGGCGGGGGGGGTGCGGGGGGGTGCGAGGGGAGCGGGGTGGGGGGGCCGGAGGGGGCGGCTGGAGGCTGCTGAATCTTGGCCTGGCTGCTCAAGGTTGCGTTGACGGTGACTGGGGCCGGCTGCAGCAGCTGTTTCTCCTCCCAGGGTGTGATGATAACTTAGGACAGAGGCTGCTGTGGGGCTGCTCAGGCTTCTCTGGGGTCATCTCTCGTCTCCAGCTACCTATCGAACTCTTCAGTTTTTAAGTTTAGTGATTTTTTTTTTTTTCTGATTGTAATATTGCTTTTCTTAGATGTCTCTTTCTTTGTTTGTTTTTTTTTTTTCTGGATCAGTTTATATCTCTAATGAACCTACCAGTCTCTTTTACTTCCTTTTTAACACAACCTTAATTATTTCGGGAGTGCCTTGAAGTTTGAACTTTACCACACTATACTGAAATGCTACTTTCTTTGGGAAGAGCTTTCAGCTCTCAGCTTTGTGCCCTACCACTCGCCATGGACAAGATCTCTGAGGCTCAGGAGCTGAAACGGGAGTAGATTTATCTCTGAGTCATAGCTCTGCTTTTGTAGGTAGGCACTCAATAGAGTGACACTTACATGCTGTGTGGCCTTTATTCTCTTCTGCCGCTGCACTTTTAGTTCATGAATGAACTGATACAAAGTTGTGTGAGATTCCAGTACTCTGGGCAAACCCTGATCAAAGGAGCGGGCTGTTCCATGAGTGGTATCTTCCCAAAGGAAGCTCCTGCCTCTCCGCAGTGCTCTTCTTCACCTTAGCTTCAGTGACAGGTAGCTAACGGCAGGGTGAGAAATGTTTATATCTTTCCACTCTAAGCGTGACACAGTTGCCTCTGTGTTGCTGAGATTTCCATTGTTGTGACAGAATATCTGAGAAAAACAAATAAAAGAAGGAAAGGTTTATTTTGGCTCATAGTTTCGGAAGTTTCAGTTTATGGGTCCTAGACCCTGCTGCCTTGGGCTTGTGGTAGCCTAATATATCACGAAAGAGGAAGACAGGTGAATTCTATCAAGGAGGAAGACTGCAAAGGTAGAGAAAGCTGCTCACCTCACAGTAGCTGGAAAACAAAAGTAGAGAATGGGCGGGGCTAGGATTCTAATATCCTATTCAAGGACATGCCCTCAATGACCTAAAACATAGTAGGTCCCACTTACTAAAAGCCTTACCATTTTCCAATAGCACCACACACTGGCAAAGAAGAATTTAGCATATGGCTTACAGGAGATGCTACAGATCTAAAACATAGCACCCTCTCACTGAGACGTGGGGAGGGAAGAGAGCATTTTTTCATGGTTGCCTCCATCTGGACTGCTTTCCATCACACCAAGCTGAGACGAGGAAGAGATGGAAAACACTGTGAATCAAATATCACAGATTCTTACTGTTCTCACCGTATTTTAGTAGGTGTTCTTCAATAAATGTTTTTTCATTCACCATAGGCTCTCAGTACCTCTTCCAGAAAACTGATCTTAAAAGAAAATTACCAATTTTATTGGTAGGCCTAAAAAACTCCTTATGCTGCTATGTCAGAATTGGAACCAGCATCCAATGCTTTCTGAGTGTATCTCTTTGTATGGAATGTTAGTGTTTTCCTAAGTTTAACATTATTTATACTTACCACAGTTTGCCAGATTTAACATTTTATCACCTTGAAATGTAGAAAGCATGCCCTCACTCAAATATTTACTCTCTCCCCTTATAGTAATGTTTATTGTAATTGCCTTTATTGTTTCCTCTACATACTTTGAGAACTATATTAACTAATGCTATGGGCTTATTTTATTTTTTATTTTAAGGAATAAATAAAACGAAAAAAAACAACAAAGCAGATCAGAACAAAAAATGCAAGCAACACAGGATTTCAAAACAAGACCACAGGAAGTCAACAGTGGATACCATAATGTCTCTTGTTTTCTTCAAAATAGTTTCCTTATGTTCGTTACACAATGAATTCCAACAAACAAAATAGTATAAAAACTGATTAAAACAAAAGAGTGAAAGCATTACAGGCCTTCAAAACCAGACAATAGGAAAATCAACAATGGCTACCATAAACGTCTCTTGTTCTTTTCAAAATAGCTGCCCATACCTTCACACATACTGAAATCAAATAATAGAAAGCAGACTAAAACCAATTGAAACAAAGAATAAAATCATTATTGGACTTCAAAATGTGAATTTATTTTAAACATTAAAGTTGATTTGGATAACTCAAGGGCAAAAGGAAAGTCAAATGTATTCACCTAATTTTTTTATTTTGAGTAGAATAAACCAAGTGAGAGAAAACAAAATGGGGTCAGTCAAAACAAAAGGATGGACGTAGTACATGACTTCAAACCACAATACAAGGTGATCAACAATGCTTACCATGATGCCTCTTGTTATCTTCAATAGAATTGTCTGTATCATCAGGCATAATAAAATTGAACATAGCAGTACAGAATAAAATCAATAAAAACAAAACATTGGAGACATTATAGGACTTCAAAAGAAGATAATATAGAATGGTTATCATAGTGAATCCTGTCTTCAGAGTGGTTGCCTATACCCTCGGACTTGATACTATCAAACATAACACATTCGAATATAATCACTATTTGAGCAACTATTTCTAAGATGATAATATGTAATCTATTAACAGGTGATTTCTTACTGTTTTTTTTTGTAGTTCTGTATTACGTGTACCCTTACACCGCTTTGTTTTGTTTTGTGTCTTTCTCTTTTTCCTTTTAAATAAAATTAAAAAAAAGAATATAATCACTGAAGACAAGACAGCAGTCAAGCACAACAGATTCAAATAACATCAGTCAAAACAAGACAGTGAAAGCAATACAGGGCTTCAGATTAAGTTAATAAGAAATTTAAAATGGTTACTGTATTATATCCTGCTATCTTTGGAGTAGCTGTCCATGCCATGAAATCTAGTACAAGTAGACAAACTGGAACAGAATATAACCAAACTAAACAGAATGATGAAAACAATATGAGTTTCAAATCATGATGCAAGATTAACAGTGTCCTCTGCCTTCCCTTTTTAGACAATTCCTCCCCTTTCACTTTCACAGGATGCATTATACATTTTGTATTTCACTAACTGCTTTGGTTTTTAGATTAGGGAAGCAACCCACTGTTTACCTAAGTAATTCTGAACCTTTTTTACCCTGAGAATGATCTCAAGTTGTATCCATTTAACTACAAGAGCCTCAGGGTTTTCCTTCCTTATAAGCTGAGTAGTTCTCCATTGTATAAAAGTGTTATGTCTTTCCAACCAATCTGCAGCTGAAGGGTGAGATATCCCCACTTTTTTCTGGTTCCCTGTCACCTAGAGCATTATTTTCTCATCTTTGACTTTCAGTCTATAAACCCTCTTTCAGGTTAATTATATTTCTTATATAGAGCATCTTGATAGACACTATCTCCTGATCCACTCTGCCTGTGTTTCTTTTTATTAGTGTATCAAGGCCATCTATGTTAGTGATTATGGCCAACCTTCTCTGCCTCGTCTCTGCCATACTATTTTTCTGTTGTTGGGTGTTTATTTTTCCCCTTCATTCCACTGTCCGCCCCATTCAGTGAGCCCCCTCCGCCGTTGTTCCTCAAATCCTATGTCTATCTGGGCTGTTTCTCTCAGAGAGGTTTTTTACTTTGCTGTTTATTGATCTGCCATTTTCCCAGCTTCCTTATTCTTTGTATTTTCTTCCGTCTTGGTGTTCTGGAATTCCTTTTTTAAAATTATTTTCTTTTAGCTTCATTAATTTTTTTAGTCATTCTTTGAGGGTTAGTCCATCAGTGACAAGCTCTCTTAAATTTTCTTTCAGCTCAGATTTTCCTTTTTTTCCCTTTTCCCTGAAGGAGGTTTTTATTATATATAGAGGCCACTTGAGTTGTTTTCTCTGGTAAGGTGTTATTACATTTGGTCTTTTTAGAGTTTTTAAAAAACTATTTTAACAGCACATGTTTGAAACACATGAAGTTTGCAATCACCTTAGAGAATAGATACATGGACATAATATATCTTGATTGTTTTTTATTCTTATTCCTCTCCCTACCCACCTCCCCCCTCCATCTCTAGATTATGTCTCCCATTTTCATTATTATTGTTACTATTTTCAGTTCATGTTTACAACATATAGTGTTTACGGTCATTGTGGGTATTTGGTACATACAAAAAGACATTTAAATTATTTTACTTCCCTTTCACCTCTCACCCTTCCTTTGACCTTGGTTTCTTGGACACCTTCCTTTTTGTAAAAGATCTATCTCCCTATTTTTTTATCAGTCTTTTATTTTGCTCTTTATTTGTACTTTGCCTTATTTAAACAACAGATATCCTATGATATTCAAGCTTGTGTGTCTGATTTACTTCACTTACCACTGTATTTTCCAGTGGTATTAATTTTCCTACAAGTATGTTTAATTTATCCCTCTTTATTATTTATTATTCTATTGTGTATAGTAACCACATTTTCTTTATTCATTTGTGTGCTGACAGACCTACAGGCTGCTTTCAGGTTTCAGCTGTTATGAGTTGTGCTGCTGTAAACATTGGTATGCATGTGTCACTGTAATACAATTTTTCCTTTCCTTATGAGACTCTGATAATGCAAATGTTAGTTCATTCATTGTAGTTCAACAGGCTCCTGAGTATTTTTTTTACTTCATCTATTTTCTTTCTTTCTTGGTACCAGGAATTGAACTCATGACTTCGTGCTTGCAAGGCAGATGCTGTGCCACTGCGCTATATCCCCAGCTCTTACTTCATCTATTTTCATTGTGTTGATAAGATTGGATAATTTCTATTATCCTATCTTTAAGTTTACCAATTCTTTCTTTTGTCATTCTCTGTTCTGTTGGGAATCTTTAAAGAAATTTTCTCTTTGGTTGTTATTTTTTTCAGGTTTATAATTTGGGTTTTCATTATATTTTCTACCTGTTGGGCTTTTGATTTCTTTGCTAGGGCTTTCCAGTTTTCATTTGTTTTAGCTTTCTCGTAATTGCTTACTCAAGCATTATAATAGCTTTAATTATTTCAATGATTTTTGTTATTTTCCTTGTGTTGTTGTTGACACATTTTTCTTTTTTATGTTGAAATTTTCCTGGTTCTTACTATGGTGATTATTTTTATCATATTCTGGAAATTTTGACAATTACATTATAAGGAACTAGTTCTTATTTATATCTTCTTCTCGTAGGATTCTTGTAAACACACCAGGTTGGAAATGGCACATGCCTTATTTGAAGGTGGAAGTCCATCTTTCTCATTGGCCCAGGCCATGGTAAATTCAGTGCTGAATTCTAGAAGAAATTTAGAGAAGACCTAATGCCAGTACTTTTCAATGCTTTAATGAAATTGCAAGGAAATAACACTCCCAAATTCATTCTTGGAAGACAGTAATACCTTGACACCAAAGCCAGAGAAAGTTCCTATCCAAATTGAGGAGTATAAACCAACCTCCCAGTTTCCAAAATCCTCAATATGATACTGGCAAACAGAATGCAGCAAATCATCAAGAAAATTATACACCATGACCTAATAAGATCCAGCCTAGGGATGCAAGGATGGCTCAATGTATGTAAATCAATAAATGTAATAGATCGTATCAACAGAAACAATGAAAACACAACAACATGATCATCTTATTAGATGTAGAAAAAGTGATTGTTAAAGTTCAGCATCTATTCATGATGAAACACCCACAGAAAATTGGAATAGGTGGTTCTTAGTCTGATAAAAGCCGTCTATGACAAACCAATAGCAAATATACTAAATGGTCCAAAACTGAAAAGATGTCCACTATGTCCACTATTATTCAATACAGTTATAGAAACATTAGCCAGATAATTATATAAGAGAAAGAAATGGAAGGGATAAAGATAGGAAAGTAAAAAGTTAAATTATTATTTCCAGATGATGTGACACTCTATATAGAAGACAGCCAAAATTCCCCCCAAACACTTTTAGATTTAATAACCAAATTGTCACATAACTGGATACAAAGTCAAAACTCAAGAGTCAATGAAATTCCTGTATACTAATAACAAATTCATTTAGAGAGAATTTAGGAAAGCATCTTTCAAAATAATATCTAAAAAAGTGAAATACCTATGACTCAATCTAACAAAGGAAATAAAAGAATTTTCCACTGAAAACTGCAGCACTCGGAAAAAAAGGATATTGAAGAGGGTATCAGAAAATGGAAAGATATCCCTTGTTCTTGGGTAAGAATAACCAATATATGGAAAATGGCCATATGTCCAAAATTTTTATAGAGATTTAGTGCAATCTCAATGATATTTCCAATAGCATATCTCACAGAATTAGATAAAACAGTCCTAAAACTCATTTGAAACCAGAGAGACCTAGAATACCAAAATCAATTCTGGGTAACAAAAGCAATGCAAGGAGCAGCTCAATCCCTCACATGAAAGTGTACTGCAAAGCTACCATGATAAAAATAGCATGATACTGGCAAAGAAAAAACCAGACCTGAGGATCAATGGCACAGATTGGAAGAGGCAGAAACTATTATAGCCACTTTATCTTTGACAAAGGAGCCAAAAATATTCACCGAAAGAAAGATAGCATCTTTAAGAAATGGTGGTGGAAAAAGTGGCTTTCCACATGCCAAAGACTAAAAGTAGACCCATGTTTCTCACCATGTACTAAACTAAAATTTAAATCCATAAGTTTTATTAAAACAGCAACACTAAAATTTTCTAGAAGGTATAATAGTTAGAACTCTTGATGAAATTGACTTAGGCAAAGACATTCTGAAAAAAATTCTGTTCACACAGGCATTATCACAAATAATCAACAACTGGAATCTCATTAAAATGATTTTGCAGAGCAAGAGAAGTGACCAACAACATGAAGAGAATTTACATTTTTTGCCAGATGTTTCTCAGACAGAGGACTAATAACTAACATATATGAATAACTCAAAAATTCAGACTCTCTAAATTTAAATGCCTAATCAAAAAATGAGCACCTGAAATGAAGAGACACTGCTCAGATAAGGACTTAAAAATGGAAAATAAATATATAAAAGATGTTCAATACACTGATCATTTGAGAGATGAAAAGTAAAACTATGCTGAGATTCTATCACATTCCAGAAAGAATGGTAATTATCAAGAAATCAATCTGTAACAATTACTGGTGAAGCTATGAGGAAAAAAGATCACTTCTCCATTGTTTCTGGGAGTGTATTCACGCAACCACTGTGGAAATTAGTGTGGATATTGCTCAAAAAAACGTAAAACTAGAGGTTCCATTTGACCCTGCTATTTCCCTTCTTGGTATATTCCCCAAAGAATTAAAAGCATAATACTACAGTCATGTTTGTAGTGGCACAGATGATAATAGCTAAAGCTTGGAAACAGCTCCAATGCCTATGATTTGATAAATGGATAACAAAAAGGTGAGACATTTCTGGCTAAGTGGATGCACGTTGACACCATACTCTTAAGTGGAATAAATTGGACACACATGTACAAATATTGCATTGTTTCTCTGGTGTGAGAAGGACAAAATGTATATAGACATTGGGGAATGTGAAGAAAACATTCAAATGAGAAGAGTAAGTGCACAGAAGGAAAAAAGAAAATAGAAACAAAAAATGAAAAAACATTTTGTAAATAAAGAGGGGAGAAGGGGCTGAAGGTAGGGGTGAGGAATGAGAAAAAAAGAAAACAAGATATACCATGTACATGCACAGATTCTCTATGATGAATGCTATCCTTATGTACATCTAGAATGTACCAATAAAATAAAAGTAAAAAAAAAAAATCAACCTCTCTCCAGGTTGTAGGCTGAATACCTCAGGTAATGGTGCCACACTGGGGACTCAGTGTTGGTCTCTGCTGCTGGCATCTTGGGCATTCAGCAGCGGCTATAGCCAGATCAAATGAGTGGGAGTTCATTTTGTTGAACTCACACATAACCTCCATCCCTGCTACCATGGCCATGCTATTCATGAGCCCACTGGGCTTCAGTCACAGAATACAAGAGTTGTGGAGTTATGGCTATCTCCACCTAGATTTCTAAGCTGTATGAAACAGCATGGGGGCCCAGACATAAACCTGATATAAAAGTTGAGCTGTCACAGAGAGGTCCCATTAGAACAATGTCTGGTGGAGTCAGGGATGAGGCCTTCCCGGAGACACCAAAATTGTAGCATTACCGTTATGCAACTCCACTTTGGAAGAGATTTAGCTTTATAAGATTCCATCCTGTGTGAGTAGCTCTATGGGCTGCTCCCAGGAAAGCTATGGTGGTAGAGCGACTAGTACCTTGGAAGCAGGATATGAAACTGTAAACGTCCCTCTTAGGACTCTTTCATTGTGTCTAAAAGGTTCTGGTGTGTTTCTCTAGCATTATCATTTGATCCTAGGAAATGCCTAATTCTTTCCTTGATTTTCTATGTCCCACTGATTATTTAAGTGTGTACTGTCTAATCTTTTTGGCATGAATTTCTAGTTTCTTTTACTATGATTTCATAATATGCGTGGGGTTATTTCAATTCTTTTTCATTACTTAAATATGCTTTATTGGCTAGCATGTGGTCTATTTTGGAGAAAATTTCCTGTACTGAGAATGTATATTCTGTTATTTTTCAGTGAACACTGTAGATAGCTATTAAGTCTCTGAAGGTGCCTTAACTCTGACTTTTTGTTGATATTTTGCCTAGTTCATCCTTCTATTTGTGCTAGTGGGATTTTGAGGTAACTAGTATTTTTATCTGATATTTTATTACAGTAGTTTTTTGTTTTATGAAGTTTGTTGTGCTGGTATTTGGTGAAAATAGATTTATACTTGTTATCTTTGTCTGTTGAATTGTATTCAATATTATTTTCTATCCTTTGAATGTTAGTCTATGCATTTCTTTTTTCCCTCTTCTCCTCCTCTCCCCTTCTATTTTTAAAAAAATTTTTAAGGTAGTAAAATACAACAGAACAAGACAGAACAATTGAGAGAGTGTAGTTAAATTAGTACAGAACTACACAGCAGGTTACTGGGATAACAGTAACAGGTATCACAGTATATCTTGTTATTTTCACAATAGTTGTTTTTTCAATCATGTATGGCAAAATAAAATGAAGTACAAAACATTATAGAACTTATCAAAACAGAATATTGAATACAGTACCATTAATCAGAATAAAGCAAAACTGTAGTAAAAAATATTTGCCTTCAAAAAGATGGTAGAAGGAAATCCCCCTTATTTGCTATATTGCATATGGTCAACCTCCCAAGAGATGTTCAGATCTCTGGTTCCCATTTTCTAAAGTGGGGGAGAGGAAGTGGGATGTTTGACTCTCAGCCTGTGCATTGGTAGGCTCACTATTGCTTTGTAGGGAGGCAGGCTGGTTGTTTGGTTTGCCAGCGTCCTAAGTTCCAACATGATGTGGATTTCAGGAGACACTGGTGGTTCTCCCCCTTGAGTGGCTGCAGCCTGCTACACCACATCTGCTTGCCAGGGAGGTGAGCTGCTTGCTTGGTTTCCCAGTATCCTAAGTTCCAACATGGTGTGGATCTCAGGAGATGCTAGTGGGTCTCCTCCTGGGGTGGCTACAGCCTGCTACACCATGGCCACTTAGCGGGGAGGCAGGCTGGATGCTGGGTTTCCCAGTGTCCTAAGTTTCAACATGGCACGGATCTCAGGAGATGCTGGTGGTTCTCACCGTGGGGTGGCTATTTTCTATGGAGGGAGGAATACTAGTGGGACATCATTTCCTCTGTCAATCAGTCCTACATATTTGGTTTAAACTAAGCAAACTTTAGGTGAGCCCACAGAAACCTATGGCCCAACTGCCATAGTATATAACTTTTTTTGTGTTCAACTATCAGGACTCAGAGTAAGGATAAAAGAAAAGGGATAAGATTACAGCAGTCACAAGTAGCAATGTTTTAAACTCATCTAAAAAATCCAAGGGAAAACCCAAGGACAACTGAGGTTCCAGTTTGAAGTGCAAGAGGATTGGATACTGGACACATGATTGCACCAAGCCCCTGCTTGGACCCTGCTCCAAATATGACGTACTTATTGCACCTGATTTGTGTCACTGGAGGTCTGACTGTCCTCATTATCAGAGAAGATGACAACACTTAGAGCCCTCATTTCATGCTCCGATGATTGAAGAGGCCCGGGGGAAACTGCAATGCCCCTGTCCATGGACATTACCATCTCCTCCAAGGAATCCTGGGTAATCTTAGATGTCATGGATGAACCAATTCAGTTACTTCA